>NC_083337.1:67427786-68149225 GCF_019175385.1 Lycium barbarum
AAGGGGGGAGCATGTTATGCCTTTTGTTTTCGTCGCAAGAAAGTCATTGGCTTATTGGTGGTTTATACCCTTAGTATAGAGATCTGCACCCGAGTTATCAAGATATTAAGTGCCTTACCTCGTGTGTACTAAAGTATAAGTATATATTCTTTGCAATACGACAGGATTAAAAGTTAGGCGAATCGAATCGACTCGAGTCGGAGCGACTTAGGGAAACCTGCAGAAACCAATCTCCTTTGATGGGCCGTCGACGTGTGGCATCCTCTGAACTTTTAGGTGGTAGGTCGACAGAGCACGTCGACAAGCCGTCGACCTATCCGTCAACCCGCATCACTGCAACTTTCTTGTCCCACTTATAAATATGTAGCCCCACGTTTTAATTCATTATTTTCATCCCAAAATCAAAGGAAAACCCTATGATATTTTGCTCTCAACATTTCCCATCATATTAAAGGAAGTTTTAGCAAGATTCGAGCCCCGTGAACCCGAGCTAGTGAAAGAATAGTTGTTCCGAGGGTTCCCTTGAAGTTGTTGAGTTTGAGAGTTGGAGTTGAAGTTGGATTCTTGGAGTTCTAGTTCCTTCAAGGTACGTATATGATTCTTATCTTTGTTTTTGAGTTAATTATCAAGAGGTTTAGTAGTTTAAGGTGAAGCAGATGGTTTTGTGGAGACATAACCTAGAGCCTGTTTGGATGGGCTTATGCCTATAAGCTGAAAACAGCTTATAAGCTAAAAAAAATAAGTTGGGGTAGTCTAACTTATTTTTTTTGGCTTATAAGCTACTTTAGATAAGCTAAGTCGAATGGGCCCAATTATTTTTTTGAGCTTATTTTAAGCACAAAATGACTTTAAGCTGGTCAGCCAAACACTCAAAAAAGCTAAAAATAGCTTATAAGCAACTTATAATCCAATCCAAACGGGTTCCTAGTTTGTTGATATGGTTGCCTTGTGGGCTGATTTTGATTAGATTTTTGGAAAGATTCCTGCTTGTCTATGTTGTCATATGATGCTATTGTTGTTGTTAAAGTTGTTGTTGGTGTTTGGGATGAATTGGAAATTGAGGGATTGTTAAGTTTACCAAGGAGATGCTGTCCGAAATTTGATAGCAAGTGATGCAAATGCTCTATTTATAGCCTGTGTTATCTTGATTGTAGGCTTTCAAGTTCGAGAAGTAGATGTTAGGTGATTAGATACGCTTCAAGATATGTTAAGGCTGACCTTTCTTCAATTTTGGCATGATCCTTATGACATGAGAGAACCAACGAATCGACGACCTTCTATATTACTCTACTCTTAGAAGCATTAGGAGTACTCTAGTCTTTGATGATCCTATACCCTTTTTATGATTGTTCCTTCTGATCTTGGGTCCTGATATTTTGTATATTGATGATGCTAGCTCAAAAGATGTCCATCGGAGGTAGTATGACCTTATGTCACTCCGAGAGTTCTAATTACTCATTGTACTTATGCATTGCATTCATTATACATATGCACATTGAACCATGACCAGAAGGCATTATATACGCGTATATTATATGTCTATGGGGTATGGGGAAAAGGATTGGCGTTATATACGCATTACCACCTGATCAGCTGGTGCACGGTGATGAAGATGATGATGATGATGGCCGCAGAGAGGCCGATGGCATATGATATATGTATCGGGCTGTATGTTCCTCAGCACTAACATGTGATATATGGATCGGGCTATACGTTCCTCAGCACTTACATATGATATATAGATCAGTTTGTACGTTCCGTAACACTAACATATGATATATGGATTGGGCTGTAGGTTCCTCAGCACTAATAGTTATATTATGTCCTATGCATATCATACGCCCTCAGAGGCACTTTAAGTTATACAGAATTATGCAGATACTCCCAGATGTTAGTCGCAGATCCATTCAGATATTAAGATTGGCTTTCATGTTTTAGATGGCTTTCATGATTCTTATGTACTTGTTCTTCTTATGCCTTACATACTCGGTATATTATTCGTATTGACTCCCCTATTGCTTAGGGGGTTGCGTTCATGCCCGCAGGTTCAGGTAGACAGACAGGCGGTCCAGCTCAGTAGGACTCTACTTAATGATAGTCAGTGCGCTCCACTTGGTCCGGAGCGGCAGTTCCTTCTTGCTATGCTATTTTTTATATGTGTATAAGGCATGACGGGGCCCTGTCCCGTCCTTTCTACAGCTCTGTATTCCATTAGAGGTCTGTAGATAGTTGTGGATAGTTGGCATGTGATGTAGCCTTGACGGCTCCCATTCTTTTGCGTACCACATATGTAGCAGCCCGGTTGGCTTGCACTGTTATTTTCAGTATATAATCACATATATGCATGCACACGTAGTCGATAGTTCTTGATGCATAGTTCTTGGTGATGTTCTTGTATGAGTCAGTATGGTTCAGTTATAAGTTATATGGGCCACCTTGTTATTTAGTGATATCCAGGTACTAGTTTAGGAGTGTCAGGTCAGTAGAGGTCAGGCACTCGTCACGACTCATCGGTTTGGGTCGTAACAAATGGGACGCACATTGAAGGTGTTACACCCCTCGTCTTCGTAGTGGTAGAACTTATGATTTCCTAGTTAGGTATGCCTTGGGAATTGAGACCCGAGCTCGAGTTTTGGAGATAGAAAGTGTCTTACCCCATGTGCAATGGTAACAGTAGGAATTCCTGGAGATTTACAGGGATAAAAGTGAACGAATCTAATCGACACGACCTGAACTGAATTAGAAAAGTCTGCAAACACCAGTCAAGATCGACGGGTCGTCGAACCTGTCAATGGGCCTTCATAATGCGGCGTTGATAGGGTTCCGCAGCCCTGCATTTTGCAGGCGCAGGTCGACAGACCGTCGACAAGTTGACGGGTCGTCGACCCGCTCGTCGAACCGAACCACTGAAGCATTTAATTCTCCGAGTATAAATACGTGGTCCATGACTTTATGTCTTATTTCTCTCATTCCCAGATCAGAAAACCCTAATATTTTGCTCTCCCAACATTTATGGCATAGTGGTGAAGATTTTACAAGACCCGGACCCCGTAAACCCGAGCTTATGAAGAAGAAGGTTGTTTCTAGGGTTTCTCCAAGAATGGGAAGCTTAGGAAGTTGAAGTTAAAGTAATTTAGGATTCTTTACCCCTTGAGGTATGTAAATGATTTCTACCCTTATATTTAAGTTAGTTACTAAGAGTTTTGGTGGTTCATGTGAAGAGAAGATAGCTATGAAAGTGATAAGTCAATGAAAGGTTAAATAGTGCTTTTGGTGTTATGTCAAGAGATGATTGAGGGATGTGTTTGGGTATATCTTGTTATGAGGGTGTTGCCATTAATGTTATCCTTGATATTGTAGTTGAGATTGGATGGAATTAGAAGTTGAGGGTTTTCTACGTTTTCAAGGGATATGTTGTCCATAATTGTTAAGCTCTTTTGTAATTATAATGATTAATGAGTAAGGTGAATAGCCTAATTAAGGCCTATGTTATCTTAATTGTAGACTTACGAGTTCAAGGAATAAGAGTTGGACGATTGAATATATCTCCAGGTATGTTAAGGTTATTTTTTTTGGCATGATCCTATGATATGAACCGATAAACGAGTAAGAGAGTTTCCATGTTACACTATTCTTATAAGTACTAAGAGAAATACCCCGGCTATGGTATTTCCCCATATTCAAACCTTGTGATTTCTTGTCCTAGTAGTATGAGTCCAGTAAGGCCCATGAGAGGCAAACTGTCATTTTATTGTTTTAAGAATCTTGTCGTTCAGTTCTACTTGCACTATGCATTCACTTTCAGTTCTCAGGGGTACAGTGAAGGACACACTTGATAGGGAGTAAGGGTATGACCTGTGATATTACGTTGTACAAGTGAAAGGCACACTTGACAGGGGGCGAATGTGTGGCCTATGAGTGGTCCAGGGGTGACCTATAATGTTGGAGTATATACATGAGAAAGGCACACTTGACAGGGCGTGAATGTGTGGCCTGTGATGTGACAATGAGGTGTGTACCTCCTATATATATATATATATATATATATATATATATATGCATGTCCTTGTTTTCCGACATACAGACTTATTCAGGGGCAAACAGATACTAGTTCATACAGATTCATGCAGATAGTCATTCTAGCTTATGAGTTCAGATTTTATTCATGATTTCTATACATATATACATGTTGTCTTTATGCCTTACATTTTCAATACATTATCCGTACTGACTCCCCGTTGCTCGGGGGGCTATGTTCATGCCCGCAGGTACAGGTAGATAGGGAGGTGGTCCAGCTCAGTAGTGTTACACCTTGGAAATTTCTCTGTGAACGTACAATGAATAGACCAACGAAGAGTACGAGTGTACGATGTTTTACTGAGTAGGGAATGACAATTCATGAATTTTTGGAAATAAGAAAGTTGTAGTATTTTAATTCAGCCAGTGGTCGTAAAACAGAATACGGCCCGTCAAGTGATTTACGGACCGTATACTGCCATCGTCCTCCAACGTTCCAAAAATTTCAACTTTCTGTCCAAAGTTTAAATGGTAAAATACGACCCAGTTTACGGACCGTAAACTAAAATACGGCCCGTAAACTATGGCCGTAAACCATCATGACCTCTAGCAAACCTTTTTGTTTTGATATGCTTAAATACGACCACGTTATATGGACCGTAAACTAGTATACGGTCCGTAAACTGTGGTTTACGACCACTGTACACCCCGACTGTTGTTCATTAAAAATCAGATTTTGAGTTATTAAAAAGGGACCCTAAGCTCATTTTATGTCATTTCTCATCTACACAACTCAAGAGAACTCTAGAACATTCCAAACATTTCATCCACAAGAATTTAAGGGAAATTAGTGATCAACAACACTAAAACCATGAAATTAAGAGTGTGAAACTCATCAAAGTTCATCTACACCAAGAAATTGCAAAGGAAGTAGGGTTTTTGGCATAGAAGAGTATTGCTACTTAAGGCTCATTCCTACCACATCTAAGGTATGTTTTATGACTTTCTCATGATTATTGATGTATTTATACGTTGAAACACTTGGATTATAGAAGAGTGTAGTAAATGGGTCATAAAATGTGAATAGTGCCATAGCTGAATGATAGTTGAATTGAATTATGAATGTTGATGAGTGGGGAGTATAAATATGTTATAAATGACGTGTAGTCCATAAAATAGGTGTGATGTATGAGAAAATGTGATGGTGAGCAAAAACCCGTAAATGTGGAGAAATTGGAGAAAAATGGTGGAATGTGGTAAATGTAGATAAATGACGGTTGTTGATACAATATTGTGAGTGCTGTTGTGAATGTTTGGTAGTTGAAATGAAACATGGGAAAAGTAGTAGAAACAAAGGAAATGCTGCCCAATTTTCCCTAGAGAATAGTCATGCGTTCTTATAGTCGATTAACTGACGTTGATGCGAATTCTCTTGAAGGTAAAGACGCGAATATTTAAGAGGAACGATCAAGCGGTAGAATAGCTAAAGGAAAAGGTATGTGAGGCTAGTCCTTTTCTTTCTATGGCATGAATCCCATGATATGATTCTTCTCCCTTTCCATGATTCTCCTATATCCCAGAAAGCCAAGAGCCTAAGATCATGAATAGCTATATGAGTCAAGAGATATGATATGACGTTCTTATAAAGTAAATGATGTTGTTCCTTGTATACACTCACCTTATATACAAATCCCTTCAAGGTGAGGCAGAACGTTCATATATGTTCATAATGGAATCGAGGGTTCTCGACCTTACGTCACCCCGACATTGTTATAGATTATTCATAAGCCTCAATGTATGTCCTATGACCAATATTTCGAGAAACTGCGAGTCTATGTTCATAAAAGATTTCATGTGAGAGAAAGGTAAAAAATACTCTATAGAAATGATAATGGAAATGATGAGCTTAGCCCAAAGATTATAAAGACTATCATGCGATATTTATACGAAATTCATGCTACGAATATGATTTGATTTTCATAGATTGTCTTTAAATTTAAATGTGTGCATTAATGAAAGGTTATGATAAGCTTATAAGATGTATGTGATGGCTATGATAATGATGAGACATATTGATCCTTGTATGATGCATGTGATATGGTTGAACCACTATGTGGCCGAATATGGAAGATATGTATGTGATATTGTCGAGCCACTACGTGGCCGAATAGGGATACTGTCGAGCCACCATGTGGCCGAATACGGATATTGTCGAGCCCTACGTGGCCGAATACGGATAATGTTTTATGTGTATGAGAAGCTACTGCACTACGATGATGAATTATATGACATGATGATGTATACTCTATGATGGTTCATGTACGACGATTATGTATATGCGATATATGTATGAAATGTATTCACCTTTAAAGGTCGTGCAGGTTTTGCCTTCACCTCATGACTTATGATTTCTCTATTATATTTGTTTCATTCATGCCTTACATACTCAATACAATATTCGTACTGACGTCCGTTTTCTTTGGATACTGTGTGCATGCCCACAGGTAGACAGGGAGACGGCGCAGACCTTTAGGAGCTGCCAGCAGATTTGCAGAAGCACTCCATTATTCCGGAGGTGCTAATCGAGTTATACTTTTATATATATATATGTATAAGTATTTTGGGCACGATGGGGTCTTGTCTCGTCCATATGTCTAGTACTCTAGTAGAGGCTCGTAGATACGTATGTGTGGGTTATATGGTCTCACAAGGTCACTACTGTATATACGTAGATATGTGTACATTATCTTTTGATAGCCAAACGGCTTATGTATATGAAAGTATTTATGTTCTGCAATGAAAATGATTTTCTTATGATTATGAGTTTATGAATGAAAAAAAAGAGGTTTAATGAGTATGTTGAGTAGTGGAACGAGCGGTGCTCGGTGGTGAGCCCCGGGTACCCATCACGGCCCCTAGTTGGGTCGTGACAAGTAGGACCTTTATCCAGCAGCGATCAATGCACTCCATTCGATCCGGAGTTGCAGTCTATTTTGGTCGGCCATTCTTTTGAGATGTATATAGATGGGTACGACGAGGCCCTGTCCCGTCTTTTCTACAGCTTCCATTCCAGTAGAGGTCTGTAGACGGTTGTATATAGTAGTCGGACGTTGTAGCCTTGTCGGCTTATATTCTTTTATGTACAGTATATATAGCAGCCTAGCCGGATTGCACTGTTCTTCCGCATGTTGTATATATATGCAGATTGTGTAAAGTTCGGATGTTCCCTCTTTATGAGATGAGATTGTGCCATTTATGGGCTATTGATGTTTAACATGTTTCAGATTAATATTTAGGGATGTTTGGTCGCTAGAGGTCAGACTCCTGTCACGGCTCATCGGATTGGGTCGTGACAGAAGTGGTATCAGAGCAGTTCCATCCTAGGGTTGTCTACAGACCGTGTCTAGTAGAATCTTGTTTATGGGCGTGTTGTGCACCACACTTATAAACAGGAGGCTTCATGACATTTAGGGTGATGTCATTCTTTCTCTCCTAGATTGTGCGATAGAGCAATATGTTAGGCGTTCGCTTTCTGATGAATTGTTATGATTTCAGCAATGCCTCCCAAGAAAGCTACAACTGCCCAGAAAGGCAAGAAAGCCACAGGAGAGGCCACTAGCCGTACTCGGCAGGCCACTAGGGCTCAAGATGTGATTTAGAGTAAGAGCCCATATGAGACATCGCATACACCGTCTCCAACACCCCCTATTCCATAGCCAGGTGCACCAGGAAAGGATGTGCGGGATGCCGTTCAGTTATTGACCAGATTAGTAGCCGCTCAGGCTCAGCGGTAAGGAGCTGGTAGTTCGAGGGTTAAGACTTTCCTTAAGTTAGATCCTCCAGAATTTTCAGTGATAAAGCATAATATGGATCCCCAGGATTTCATTGATGGTATGCAAAGGACTTTGAGGGTTATGCATGCAAGTGAGGTTGAGTCGGTGGAGTTAGCTTCGTATAGACTGCGTGATATTCCAGTGCCGTGGTATCAGACTTGGGAAGTATCTAGAGGAGAGAATGCTCCTCCAGCTGTTTGGCGAGAGTTCGCAGATGCTTTTATCCGCCATTATTTGCCTCTTGAGGTCAGGCGAGCCCGAGCAGACAAATTTCTATGTATTGAGCAGGGCAGCATGAGTGTCCAAGAGTATTGTGTGTATTTTGATTCTATGGCTAGCTATGCCCCAGCCATGGTGGCTGAGATGGAGGACAGATTTCACCGTTTTGTGGCTAGTTTAGGGCCACATTTGATAGATGTTTGTACGACTGCTGCATTACAGCCAGGCATGGATATCTCCCGTATACAGGCATATGCACAGAATCTGGAATATCGCAAGCATCAGAGGGGAGTAGAGCGTGACTGTGACAGAGGCCATGGTAAGAGGGCTAGATCTTTCGACATTGGAAGTGAGTCTAGGGGAGGACAGAGGCTGCAGCATTCCCAGTATTTATATCATTCGGTAGGGAGTGCACCTCCGCGGTTTTTAGGCCCGAGGTTTGATTGGTCTTCTTATTCCGGAGCGGCCCAGAGTTCTAGAGCATCAGGCTCCCAGTATAGACCAGAGTCAGGCCAGATGAGGCCACCCTTACCACGGTGTGACCAGTGTGGTAAGTTACATGTCGGGCAGTGCCGATTGGGATAGAATGCTTGTTATTCTTGTGGCCGACCAGGTCATATGATGAGGAATTGTCCGTTAGGAGGTGGCATGGGCACTGTTCAGCCTACAGGGTCTATAGTTGGTTCTTCTTTTTCTGCAGTACACCATTCGGGGAAAACTTTTCGCTCACCGAGAGGATGAGGTAGAGGGAGGAGTGGAGCGTCCATCTCGAGCGGTCCTCAGCACCGTGTGTATACATTGGTTGGTAGACAGGACCGCGAGACGTCTGCTGATGTTGTTACAGGTATATTATCAGTTTCCTCCCATGATATTTATGCACTGATTGATCCAGGTTCCACTTTATCATATGTAACTCCATTTGTCTCTGATAAGTTTGGGATAGAGCCCGAGCCGATTAAACCATTTGAGGTGTCTACGCAGTTGGCGATCCGGTTATAGCTAGGCGAGTATACCGGGACTGTGTTGTTATAGTTTATGATCGCCACATTGTAGCAGATTTGATTGAGCTAGACAAGATTGATTTTGACGTTATTATGGGAATGCATTGGTTGGATTCCTGTTATGCTAATGTTAATTGCAGAACAAAGATAGTTCGATTTCATTTTCCCGGCGAGCCAGCCCTAGAGTGGAAGGGTAATGCTGCTGTTACACCTCGGAAATTTTTTCGTTCATGCACAGTGAATAGACTGACGAAGGGCATGATGCATACGATGTTTTGATAAGTAAGAAATAATATTTGATGATCCTAAATGAGATTTCAAAGACATTTGAGGTAGGAGACGAAAGTTGTTAAGGGAAGCAAGGTATATGTTGTGTGTCGGGCAAGAATTTCGAGTATCGAATTAATGATGGCTTAATGACATTTTGGAGAAGAGTTATAATATCCCTTATATTGGTAATGAAGTTTTAATCAAGTGTCAAGAAGGATCCATAAGCCAAATATGGGCATGAGCCATCCAAAAGGACGATTTATGGAAACGTTTTCGGATGATCTGATTTGGAGGGGCCAAAACGCCGTTATAAGTTTGGAATTTGGAAAAACACTAGGCATGAAAGTTGTAGATAATTGAAATATATTTCCAACCATAGGTCGTGGGCCCTCACACGATATCGGGATCAAGAGTTATGACCTTTTTACTGAACGAAACGACGCGGACAGCTTCTTCCACTACCATGTTTCACGACCCGTGAAACTTTCCATAGACCGTATACTGGTCCGTGGAATACCCAACAGAGAAGATGACTGGACAGTGGTGAACCACGACCAGAACCACGAACCATATAATATTCCACCGACCATGAAAGTGTCCGTGGAAGTCCCGACGAGCTGAGTAAGTTCTGATTATATAATGATGTTCCCACTTCATATATTTCATTCCCACACTTCTCTTCATCTCTCAAGACCTCTAGAAGGTTACACAAACATCATATACAAGAAATCAAGGGAAATCCATGATCAAATACATCAAACCAACAAGAATCAAGAGTGTGAAACCCATTAAAGTCATCTAAGCCAAGAAATTTCAAAGGAAGTGAGTTAGGGTTTTTGGTGCAAGAAGAGTATTGCTAATCACGGATTGTTACTACAATATCTAAGGTAAGTGTTATGATATTTTCATGATTTTTAAGATATTGAGAAGTTGAAACACCTGAATTGTTGAAGAATATACAAAATGGGTCATAAATGTCGGAATAGTGCTATTGTTGAATAGTAGTTTGAAATGAATCATGAATATGTTGTGATTGTAAGTAGATTATGAATGACATTTAGAACATGGAATGAGTATTATATGTGAAAGAACGTAATAGTGAATTATGACCATGATTATGGGGAAATTGAAGTGAAATTGTGAAATGTGAATAATATAGATGGATGACGAATGTTGTCTATTATGTTGTGAACGTTGTTATGAATGTTTGGGAGTTGATATAGAATATGGGAAAAGTTGTATAAACAAAGGAAATGCTGCTCAAATTCTCCTAGATATAGTAGGCACGTTTAAGTAACCAATTGGCTAACGTTCAAGAAACTTCTCTTGAAGGTAGAAACGTGGGCATCAAAGGAGAGCAAGCAAGTGATATATTAGTTAAGAGGAAAAGGTATGTAAGGCTAGTCCTTTCTTTCCAAGGCATGAATCCTATGATATGATATCCCCTCATTCTTCATGATTTTCCTACGTATCAAAAACTATGAGTCTACGATTATAAAGAGCCTCATACAAGATAAAGAAAAGAGATATGTTACGAGCATGACAATACCGACGATGAATATAAGTATATATGTTCTATAGTTAGGATACGATATTCTTACGGAACAAATGATCCTTATGTAACTTCTATGATATTATGTTCCCTACCTCTCCATGACCTTCCTACTTTCCAGAAAACTAAGAGTATATGATCATGAATAGCCATATGGGATAATATTAGAGGAATGATACGAATGCGATAATGACGATGATGAATCTAAGTCTAAAGATTCTAAGATCTATAATATTATGGTTCTACAAGGCTAATGATCCATATTATGATCCATTGATGTTGTTCATTGAATACGCTCACCTTATATGATAATTCCTTCAGGGTGAGGTGGAATACCTATGAATGCTCCATAATGGAATCGGGGGTTCTCGACCTTATGTCACCCCGACATTGTTATAGATTGTCCATAAGCCTTAATGCACGTCTTATGATCAATGTTCCGCAAAGTTGCGAGTCTATGTTCATAAAGTATTTCATATGAGATAAAGGTAAGAGATGTGCTATAGAAACGATAATGGTAATGAGGAGCTTAAGCCTAAAAGATTATAATGACTATCATACGATACTTATACGAAGTCCATGCTACGAATATTATGTGATTTTCATAGATTGTCTTTAAATTTAAATGTATGCATTAATGAAAGGTTACGATACGCTTATAAGATGTATGTGATGACAATGATGATGATGAGATATACTGATCCTTGTAATGATGTAAGTAATATGATCGAGCCACTACGTGGCCGAATACGGAAGATATGTATGTGATATTGTCGAGCCACTATGTGGCCGAATATGGATACTGTCGAGCCACTACATGGCCGAATACTGATACTGTCGAGCCACTACTTGGCCGAATACGGATAATGTTTTATGTGTATAAGAAGATACCGTACTACGTTGACGAATTATATGACATAATGATGTATACGCTATGATGATTCATGTACGACGATTGTATATATATATATATATATATATATATATATATATATATATATATATATATATATATATATATATGATATATGTATGAAATGTATTCCTCCTTAAAGGCCGCGCAGGTTTTTCCTTCACCTTATGACATGATTTTTCTATTATGTTTATTTCTTTCATGCCTTACATACTCTGTACAATATTCGTACTGACGTTCGTTTTCTTTGGACGCTGTGTTCATGCTCACAGGTAGACAAGGAGACGGCGCAGACCTTTAGGAGCTATCAGCAGATTTGCAGGAGCACTCCATTATTCCGGAGGTGCTAATTGGGTTTATACTTTTGTGTATATATATGTATATGCATTTTGGGCACGACGGGGTCTTGTCCCATCCATATGTCTAGCACTCTAGTAGAGGTCGTAGATACGTATGCGTGGGTAGTATGGTCTCACAATGCTACTATGGTGTATATGTTATTATTTTGATAGCCGAAGGGCGTATGTATATAAAATCAATTATGTTTTCAAATAAAAAAATGATTGTTTTATTCTTATGAGTATAAGAATGGTACAGAAATGTATAACGACTATGACGAGTAAGAAAATGAGTGGTGCTTGGTGGTAAGCCCCGGGTACCCGTCGCGGCCCCTAGTCGGGTCTTGACAAAAGTGGTATCAGAGTAGTTCAGTCCTAGGAAGTGTCTATGAGCCGTGTCTAGTAGAGTCTCGTTTATGGTGTGTTGCGCGCCACATCTATAAACAGGAGGCTACAGGGCATTTAGGATGATTGCTCTTCTTTCATCTCTAAGATCTTGCGATAGAGCTAAGCCATAGGAAATGAGATTCCTTATACTAACCCCTGATTGTAGCAGAAGAAAGGTAATGATAGAAGAAAGTGATTGATGACATTGAAAGCTACGGAGGTAAGCCCCTTCATTGAGGCTACGTTATCGATATATGTAATTATATGATGATGAATTGATTGTCGTAGAGGTAAGTCAGTGCTCATATGATAGAGGAATTGATTAAATGTGTCTTTTGATGATAAGTTCAGTTATAAGTTCTGAACTAAGCAAATTGAATGAATCAGAACAAAGGAAAGCGACGGTATGAAAGATGTGTGTCGAATAAAGTAAGAGTATTGAGATATGTGTTATATCCCGTATTTTGCGTATTCGGATAATTCGAGATAATTGCGGGAAGTTAAGGGCAAGGCTATATTTTTGACCTTGTTTAGCACACAAGTTGTTCACGCAAATTTGATGTGGAAATATTAAGAAAGGATAGGGGCAAAAAGGGAAATTTGCAAGATGGCTCCTAGAAAATATGGACAAAGGCTAAGGGCAAATTTGGAATTTGGAAAATAAATTTTCATGAATTACAAAATAAAAAAAAAATGGGCTTGCACTAAATGGGCCAAGTGGCCGGCCAAGGTGGTGGGCTTTAGCCCACATGGATTAATTTTACATGTGCATAAAATATGACTTAAAGGTCACATTTCTCATCTTTATCCATAGAGGGTTCAAGAAACTTGGAGAGGAAAGAAAGGAGAAGGCCATTTCGGCCATGGCTTACCAAACAAGCTTTGGAAAAATCTTGATCAAAAAAATATTTTCTTCTAGCTTGACTATGTGTGGTTGAATTGAATATAAAAGGAATGTCGTCGAATTGTGTAAAAGGATTGCTAGTGTTAGAATGCATTTGAATTAATTTTTGAAGTTGGAGATATGATTGTTGGTATTGTTGTTGATAATTTGGCCGAGTTGAATTCTCGGATTTGTTATTGATAAATTGGCCGAGTTAGATTCTCGGGGATGGTGTATTTACAGGGGAAATGCTGCCGAAATTTCGGCAGATTATGAATGAATTTATTATGAAGACTCAGGCAAGTATGTGACAATGTGTTTAATGAATGTGTAATCTTCTTGAATGCAGACTAGCGATAGCGAGCTGGACAAATAAGCGTAGCTAATAGGACGTGGAACAGGTATGTAAAGCTTACCTTTTCTTTCTTTTGGCATGTCCTAGAGCTAATTAAGTTGTGATACTTATCTTGGGGTAACTCTATTCTTGATTCCGAGCTTGTTAATGATTTTTATTCACTTCTTGATGTGAGTATACTTAATATAGCCGAGCTTATTGTATGATTGAATAGCAAGAAAAGTCTAAAGAGTTCTGTAAGTAGTAATGTCCCTAACTTTCGTAGACGGTCTCGGATTGCTTGAAAATGGTTGTAGAAGTTCCTGTAATGAATAACGTTCATAGCTTTCATGTGTTAACTTGGATTGTTTTGGAAATGCTCGTAGAGGTTTCTATAACGAATAATGTTGATAAATTTCATAAGCGAACTCAGATTGTTTTAGAAACGTTCATGGGGGGTTTCTATAATGAATGATGTCCATAACGATATTTGAAAGGTACTTGGTATGATTGTTGCTTTTATTTTCCAAAAATAGCTTCTGAAACGTTCGTAGAAGGTTCTGTACTTCAAACGCTCATATTCTTATACTAAGTCGGATTGACCCGAAACTTGTTTCTGAGTCTCCAGGCGTCGGTAAGTATACTTATACATCGAATCTTAAAAGTTGATTTATGCGCATTTAGTTCCCCACTACTCTGTTCGTGCATATGGTTGTTAACTTCCTTATACTAACTCGGATTTACTTGAGACGTGTTTGTGGTTTACTAATGATTTCAAGAAAATTAGCTTTGTATTAAAGGAAACATAAATCCGATTTTCAAAACCACTCCGAAGGGGGTGCGAGATTTTATTATTTAGATTTTCAAAACCACTTCGAAGGGGGTGCGAGATTTTACTGTTTAGATTTTCAAAACCACTCCATAAGGGGTGCGAGATTGTACTATTTCATTCCATATACGACTCATGTTTACATTTCATGGCATCATTATTATTATGTCGGGACTGGCATACCCGAAGGGGACAGGGTAGTATTATTTCGGAACCGGCATGCCCGAAGGGGCCATCGTTATTATTATGTCGGGACCGGCATGCCCGAAGGGGGCCAATGTAGTATTATGTCGGAACCGGCATGCCCGAAGGGGCCATCATTATTATTATGTCGGGACCGGCATGCCGAAGGGGCCAGGGTAGTATTATGTCGGAACCGGCATGCCCGAAGGGGCCATCATTATTGTTAATGTTGCAAGCGGCATGCCCGAAGGGGCCAAGACTAGTACTATTATGCCGGAAGCAGCATGCCCGAAGGGGCCATCATTTTTATTAAGCCGGAAGCGGCCGTCCGATGGGACTACTGTGATACTATATTTAGACTGTGTATTCTAGAATCTGGAGTGTGTTGTACTTATACTGTGTATGCTGGAATTCGAGTAAGGCACTACGTGGCACGGTTTAAAATATTGTTCCCGGTAGCTCCCGGGTTGTCTCTAAACTGGTTACTGTTACGCTTTCCCATGTTTATGATTCAGTGATGCTTTACATATTCAGTACATATTCCGTACCGACCCCCTTTCTTCGGGGGCTGCGTTTCATGCCACGCAGGTGTATACAAATGAGTGGAAGGCATTGGCTATAGTATTTTCCCAGGCTACCAGCTGAATTGGCGAGCTCCATCTCAGTTCGGAGTATTGCCGAGTCAAGTACTTTTGTTATGGCATTTTGTATATGTTAGGGACTTTCCAGACAGTGTCCTGTGGATAGGGCGTCGTGAAACGCGAATCATTTGTAGATGTTGAAAGAGTATGTATTTTCAGATGATTTCAGTTGGTAAAAAAAAAGTACGTAATTGATGGAAAGTTTTCATAATCTATATAAAGATAATGACCTCTATTTGGAAATGTTTCATGTTTTTAAAGGTTTTTGAAATGACAGGTTTTGGTAAACCGAATGTTTAAGGGTTCGCTCGACTCTGAAGAGAGTCGGGTGCCCATCATGCCCTATCAAGATGAGGGTGTGACAAAGTGGTTTCAGAGCATGTCGTCCTAGGGGTTGTCTGCAAAGTCGTGTCTAGTAGAGTTTTGTTTATCGGTGTGTTGTGCACCACATCTATAAACAGGAGGCTACGAGACATTAATAGGGTGTCATTCTTTCTTTCATATCTAAGATCGTGCGATAGAGCCCAGTCGTAGGAAATGAAGTCCCTGGTACTAACCTTTGATTTCAGCTAAAGGACGACATCGACGGAAGAAAGCGACCGATGACATTCGCAGTTACAGAGTACAGTTGTAAGTAACGGTGTGGAAGAGGTATGTTGGATAAGGTAAGAGTATTGAAATATGATTGAAATGTAAAGTTGGGGGAATGAAAGTGAAGGTAAATATTAGGGATTCTTTTCGAAAAGGCTAAATTAGTAATTGTTAAGGAGAAAGACGTGTTACGAGGATGTCTCGGAATCTGTAAGACTTCGACTTGCTCCAGATCATGTAATGGAGGTCACGCGAATAGGTGGATGCAATTATATCGGCATTAATGCACTGGATTTCGCCGAAGTTTTAAGGTTAAGCGTGCTAGGGCGAGAGAAATTTTGGGATGGGTGACCCCCTGGGAAGTGTATTAAAAGTTCTATAAATGTAGATATAATAGACAAATAGGAAGAACATGTGGGAGTATGAAGGACAAGGATAATGAGTTGGCGCAGTCGATTAGAGAACCCAGGACATGGAATGAGGATTCATGTGAAGACCGAGGAGTTCGAGTATAAAGAAAATAGGGTAAAAGATAAGGAATGGACATGAAGGAAAGGGCAACTATAAGGAGACCTCCCCGAAATATTACAATACCCCATGAGGCCAGTTCAACATTCGAGGACGAATGTTCTAAAGGGGGGAGGATGTTATATCCCGTATTTTGCGTATTCGGATAATTCGAGATAATTGCGGGAAGTTAAGGGCAAGGCTATATTTTTTGACCTTGTTTAGCACACAAGTTGTTCACGAAAGTTTTGATGTGGAAATATTAAGAAAGGCTAGGGGCAAAAAGAGAAATTCGCAAGATGGCTCCTAGAAAATATGGAGGAAGGCTAAGGGCAAATTTGGAATTTGGAAAATAAATTTTCATGAATTACAAAAAAAAAAAAAAAAAAATGGGCTTGCACTAAATGGGCCAAGTGGCCGGCCAAGGTGGTGGGCTTTAGCCCACATGGATTAATTTTACATGTGCATAAAAGATGACTTAAAGGTCACATTTCTCATCTTTATCCATAGAGGGTTCAAGAAACTTGGAGAGGAAAGAAAGGAGAAGGCCATTTCGGCCATGGCTTACCAAACAAGCTTTGGAAAAATAATGATCAAAAAAATATTTTCTTCTAGCTTGACTATGTGTGGTTGAATTAAATATAAAAGGAATGTCGTCGAATTGTGTAAAAGGATTGCTAGTGTTAGAATGCATTTGAATTAATTGTTGAAGTTGGATATATGATTGTTGGTATTGTTGTTGATAATTTGGCCGAGTTGAATTTTAGGATTTGTTGTGGATAAATTGGCCGCGTTAGATTCTCGGGGATGGTGTATTTACAGGGGAAATGCTGCCGAAATTTTGGCAGATTATAAATGAATTCATTTGAAGGACTAAGACAAGTGTGTGACAATGTGTTTAATGATTGTGTAATCTTCTTGAATGTAGACTAGCGATAGCGAGCTGGACAAATAAGCGTAGCTAATAGGACGTGGAACAGGTATGTAAAGCTTACCAATTCTTTCTTTTGGCATGTCCTAGAGCTAAGTAAGCTCTGATACTTATCTTGGGTAACTCTATTCTTGATTCCGAGCTTGTTAGTGATTCTTATTCACTTCTTGATGCGAGTATACTTAGTATAGCCGAGCTTATTGTATGATTGAATAGCAAGAAAAGTCTAAAGAGTTTTGTAAGTAGTAATGTCCCTTACTTTCGTAGACGATCTCGGATTGCTTGAAAATGGTTGTAGAAGTTCCTGTAATGAATAACGTTCATAGGTTTCATGTGTTAACTTGGATTGTTTTGGAAATGCTCGTAGAGGTTTCTATAACGAATAATGTTGATAAAGTTCATAAGCGAACTCGGATTGTTTTAGAAACGTTCATGGGGGGTTTCTATAATGAATGATGTCCATAATGATATTTGAAAGATACTTGGTATGATTGTTGCTTTAATTTTCCAAAAATAGCTTCCGAAACATTCGTAGAAGGTTCTGTACTTCAAACGCTCATAACTTTCATATACTAAGTCGGATTGACCCGAAACTTTTTTCTGAGTCTCCAGGCGTCGGTAAGTATACTTATACATCGAATCATAAAAGTTGATTTATGGGCATTTAGTTCCCCACTACTCTCTTCGTGCATATGGTTGTTAACTTCCTTATACTAACTCGGATTTACTTGAGACGTGTTTGTGGTTTACTAATGATTTCAAGAAAATTAGCTTTGTACTAAAGGAAACATAAAGCCGATTTTCAAAACCACTCCGAAGAGGGTGCGAGATTTTACTATTTAGATTTTCAAAACCACTCCGGAGGGGGTGCGAGGTTGTACTATTTCATTCCATATACAACTCATGTTTACATTCCATGGCATCATTATTATTATGTCGGGACCGGCATGCCCGAAGGGGCCAAGTAGTATTATGTCGGAACCGGCATGCCCGAAGGGGCCATCGTTATTATTATGTCGGGACCGGCATGCCCGAAGGGGCCAGGGTAGTATTATGTCGGAACCGGCATGCCCGAAGGGGCTATCATTAGTATTATGTCGGGACCGGCATGCCGAAGGGGCCAGGGTAGTATTATGTCGGAACCGGCATGCCCGAAGGGGCCATCATTATTGTTAATGTTGCAAGCGGCATGCCCGAAGGGGCGAAGACTAGTACTCTTATGCCGAAAGTAGCATGCCCGAAGGGGCTATCATTTTTATTAAGCCGGAAGCGGCCGTCCGATGGGACTACTGTGATACTATATTTAGACTGTGTATACTAGAATCTGGAGTGTGCTGTACTTATACTGTGTATGCTGGAATTCGAGTAAGGCACTACGTGGCACGGTTCAAAATATTATTCCCGGTAGCTCCCCGGTTGTCTCTAAACTGGTTACTGTTACGCTTTCCCGTGTTTATGATTCAGTAATGCTTTACATATTCAATACATATTACGTACTGACCCCCTTTCTTCGGGGGCTGCGTTTCATACCACGCAGGTGTATACAGATGAGTGGAAGGCATTGGCTATAGGATGTTCCCAGGCTACCAGCTGAATTGGCGAGCTCCATCTCAGTTCGGAGTATTGCCGAGTCAAGTACTTTTGTTATGGCATTTTGTATATGTTAGAGACTTTGCAGACAGTGTCCTGTGGATAGGGCGTCGGGAAGCGCGAATCATTTGTAGATGTTGAAAGAGTATGTTTTTTCAGATGATTTCAGTTGGTAAAAAAAAAGTACGTAATTGATGGAAAGTTTTCATAATCTATATAAAGATAATGACCTCTATTTGGAAAATTTTCATGTTTTTAAAAGTTTTTGAAATGACAGGTTTTGGTAAAGCGAATGTTTAAGGGTTCGCTCGACTCTGAAGAGAGTCGGGTGCCCATCATGCCCTATCAAGATGAGGGTGTGACAATATGATTGAAATGTAAAACCGAAGAATGAAAGAGAAAGTAAATAGGAAGAGGTAACAAGACAGATCGCTAAAGGATCAGGTGCATTTCGAAGTGCGATTATGAGGTAAGTTTCGACATGTTTGTGCTTTTACTTGAAAGTGGGAGCCCTGTGTGGCTGAGATATGTCTTATATATTGGCCCTGTGAGGCATTGTTAGTATTTGCTGCGCGCAGGTTTTGGGATAGTAAGAAATATAGAGGAAACTCTGCCGAAACTTTCCTAGAATCCAAAGGAGATAAGATATAAGCTTGTAATATGTCCTAACAAGAAAAGATGATGTGCAAAAGAGTAATGGCAGAATGAGATTAAGCTCGGAGTATCGTTAATGACTACAAGAGTTGAGTTAGATACTATTGAATTGATAGTAATGGCAGTTATAAGAGCGACATTGATACGGTAAAGAGAAATGCTAGAGTAAATTAAGGAGATTGGTAGCACTAAAACATGACATGGAGGAGAAAGTGTAACTATAATAGAGTGCGATACGAGAGTAGCGATTGGATGTATAAGCACGAGTAAGATACGATAAGTTTATTGGCAAAATAATGTAACAACATCACGGAGACAAAGATACGAATATGAAGGGCTATAATGAATGTGAATACATTGGTGAAATGACTTATGTGGTAAGTGAAATAGGGATAATCAGAAATAGTAACAGGTTAAGTATGCTCACTTCGCAAGGTTTAATCTATTTTATGAGCAAGATTTGCGAATGAGACCAAGAAGTGTCACTCTATAGAGTTGATTATGATCAAGATATAATGAGGACATAGCGAGAACTGGGATACAAAGTAAGTAAAGTATAGCAAGGAAACGACTAAAGATGTGACATTTTCTATGTGAATAAAGAGTGAATGCAAGTATGAAACCAACAGGCGAGCCATGGGGCAGTAGACGAGAAATCTTATAAGACCTTGTTAAAGGAAAGTCCAGCATAGAGGTTCTTCAATGACAAGAAATGATAGCAAGCAATGACAAAAAGGGAAGTCAACTTGAAAAAGAAATTAGAGAAAAGTGATATGGCAAAGTCGTAGTAGTTTGTGATTGGTATAATCAAGAGTAAAGGAGCATGAGACATAAGGGGTATTAGTTACGCATGAGACTTAGACCCTTGAGAGCAAAGATGACGTTACAAGTGAACTTTGAGCACCGAAGAAGATGGCAAGTGACATTATATGGATGGTATGGATAACCAGACCTACTACTATTGTGAGCATCCCTATGGGGCAAAACGTTGTTGATTGGAGCAGATTTAGACATTGACTTATAACTATCAAATGAGCTAAGTAAAATACATTCTTGTTTGGATTGCTATGCCAGTTGTATCACTCGATTACAAAACTACAAGATGAGTATGTTAAGACCTCCCACATGAATTATCGTAGTTATAAATTATGGGAAACAACATAAATGAGGTATAGTATAGTAAGGGATATATGAATTAAATATTTGAAGGTGAGGCAACAAATTTGAGAATGGTACAAGTAAAACCCTTAAAGGGGGGAAGCGAGTATAGAGAATATAAGTTTAGAGATTGGAATGATGGACCCTAAGATGTGACAAATATAGACTCTAAAACAAAGAGTGAGAACTATGCAGAAATGAGTCTAATGACTAGTAAATAAATGAATACGAATTGAGCAGGCATCTGAGACTGTACTGGAAATCATCCACGAAGACCTTGAACCACGTGACATTGAGAGCAAATAACTCAAGGGATATTGTAAAGGATGGCGATGTGATACTAGAATGGAGACAAAGGCACTAATGGTAGAGTCGTTGTTAATAATATTGCAGTTTATAAGTGACAATGAAGAAAGAGACCTAAAGTTTTCTATAGTAGAACATAAGATACGATAATCAAGGAAAGATAAAAGAAGGAAGAGAGCATGATGAGATAAGTTACTACCGATAGATGAAAGAGTTTAGGCACATGTAATCACCGAGCCTAGCCATGACCGGGCACACGAAACACCGAACCTTCATGGTCGGGCATGATATGCGAATGATATGCATATGAATATGACTATTGATATGACGGGTAAATGAGTACGATTACGAATACGAATACGGATGTTGATACTTGTATATGTATAGAAATGTATGTACATGTATCACGCAAGAACGATTATGCGACTTGCAAGTGTTTATGTGTCGCCAATGAAACCAAGTGGGTACTCAAAAAGAGGAGTAAGAGGTAAGAAAGAATAGTGTGGTCATGATACTCCGAGTCAGTCAAAGGAAAATATATGGCGAAATTTCGTAGAATCCCGACTAGTTTAACATTCAAGGACGAATGTTCCCAAGGGGGGAAGAATGTTACACCTCAAAAAATTTTCCGTTCAGGCACAGTGAATAGACTGACGAAGGGCATGATGCATACGATATTTTGATAAGTAAGAAATAATATTTGTTGATCCTAAATGAGATTTCAAAGACATTTGAGGTAGGAGACGAAAGTTGTTAAGGGAAGCAAGGTATATGTTATGTGTCGGGCAAGAATTTTGAGTATCGAATTAATGACATTTTGGAGAAGAGTTATAATATCTCTTATATTGGTAATGAAGTGTTAATCAAGTGTCAAGAAGGACCCATAAGCCCAATATGGGCATGAGCCATCCAAAAGGACGATTTAAGGAAACGTTTTCGGATGATCTGTTTTGGAGGGGCCACAATGCCGTTAGGAGTTTGGAATTTGGAAACACACTAAGAATGAAAGTTGTAGATAATTGAAATAGCTTTCCAACCATAGGTCGTGGGCCCTCACACGATATCGGGATCAAGAGTTATGACCTTTTTACTGAACGAAACGACTCGGACAGCTTCTTCCACGACCATGTTTCACGACCCGTGAAACTTTCCACGGACCGTATACTGGTCCGTGGAATACCCAGCAGAGAAGATGACTGGACAGTGGTGAACCACGACCAGAACCATGAACCATATAATATTCCACCGACCGAGAAAGTGTCCGTGGAAGTCCCGACGAGCTGAGTAAGTTCTGATTATATAATGATGTTCCCACTTCATTTATTTCATTCCCACACTTCTCTTCATCTCTCAAGACCTCTAGAAGGTTCCACAAACATCATATACAAGAAATAAAGGGAAATCCATGATCAAATACATCAAACCAACAAGAATCAAGAGTGTGAAACGCATTAAAGTCATCTAAGCCAAGAAATTTCAAAGGAAGTGAGTTAGGGTTTTTGGTGCAAGAAGAGTATTGCTACTCAAGGATTATTCCTACAATATCTAAGTTAAGTTTTATGATATTCTCATGATGTTTAAGATATTGAGAAATTGAAACACTTGAATTGTTGAAGAATATAGAAAATAGGTCATAAATGTGGGAATAGTGCTATTGTTGAATAGCAGTTTGAAATGAATCATGAATATGAATATGTTGTGATTGTAAGTAGATTATGAATGACATTTAGAACACGGAATGAGTATTATATGTGAAAGAACGTAATAGTGAATTATGACCATGATTATGGGGAAATTGATGTGAAATTGTGAAATGTGAATAATATAGATGGATGACGAATGTTGTCTATTATGTTGTGAACGTTGTTATGAATGTTTAGAAATTGACATAGAATATGGGAAAATTTGTATAAATAAAGGAAATGCTGCTCAAATTTCCTAGATATAGTAGGCACGTTTAAGTAACCGATTGGCTAACGTTCATGCGATTGCTTTTGAAGGTAGAAACGTGGGCATCAAAGGAGAGCAAGCAAGTGATATATTAGTTAAGTGGAAAAGGTATGTAAGGCTAGTCCTTTCTTTCCAAGGCATGGGTCCTATGATATGTGTTGTATCCCATATTTTTGAACGTCAGATTATTGGCTGAGATGGGACCCACACATCGAGATTTTTTTTGGTACATCTGAAACTTCATATGAATCACATATGAGAAGTTAAACACAACTCAAGAAGGACCCTTGGGCCAAATCAAAGTGGAAGTCCTCCAAACGAATATTTTAAGAAAACGTTTTCGGGTGATCTGACTTCTAGGGGCAAAAACGGTATTATAGGTTTGGAATTTGGAAATGTACCAAGAACTAGAAGTTGTAGATAATTGAATTAGATTTCCAACCATAGGTCGTGGGTCCCCAGGTGACGTCGGTACAAGGAGATATGAACGTTTTAAGGTCGGAAGGTCAGTGGGCTAGGCCCAACTCGGGACCAAACCGAGTTGGCCCAAAAAAATCAAAACAAATAATAAGGCCCAAATTTGTGAGGCCCAACCGGCCATGGTTATGGCCCAAGCCCATATTACATAAAATTTGGTCAATAAATAAGATGACTAAGTCATCTTTATCACACAACCTCTAGAATATTCAAGAAGTTGAAGAACAAGAAAGAGAAGGAGAAAAGTTGAAGGCCATTTCGGCCAAGATCAAATTTCCAAGGAAAAATTGATAAAAATTCTTCAAAAATCATTTTCTACCAAGTAAAGGGTGATTAACAAGGTGGAGTTGTTGTTGGAGCAAGAAAAATTCAAAATCATACAAATTGTCAAGTTGTAGTCAAGTGAGAAGTTGAAGAAGAAAGGTGAGTTTTGATCTTGTTTTATGTGTTATATATGGTTTATATGTGTTGTAGTATGCTAAAATGGATGAAATTCATGAAGGAGAGAAATATAGTACATGGTCGTGTGTATGTATATATGTGTAGGAGTCATGCTTCAATTATTTTAATTAGTGTTTGGTTGTTATTGTTGTGAATGATATGTGGAAAATGGAAGTTGAATGGATTTTGAGAAGTTGTAGTGTGTATGTTGGTGTTGGCCATGTGGTTATAGTGAAAAAATGGAAGAGAATGAGTTAATTTTATTTAGTATGATGTTGTTGGAATATAGATTATGAGGTTGTTATTGTTTTCATTAAAGTTAGAAAGTTTTTGGAAGAAGTAGTAAGTTGATTGAATATGGAAGTTGTTAGTATTGTTGTTGTTGGAATTGTGGTTGATATTTTGGCCGGGTTTGAATTCCTGGGATTGTTGTTGATTGAAATTAGCCAAGTTGAACTTGGTGGGATGGAGTATTTATAGGGGAAGTGCTGCCGAAATTTCGGTAGCCAAATGTTTCCTTAAGAATTCAACTCTAAGTACCCTAAAAAGAGTTTTGGTAAACATGACCAATTTGCAGATTTTGACGAGATTGCGACGTGAATTTGGAATAGCAAAAGGAGCGGAAAGAGGTATGTAAGGCTTCACTCTTCTTTCTATGGCATGTCTTAGATGTAATAAGTCGGGTACGAGCCTCGGGGACAACCCTAGCCCCGGGAATCCGCACCTAAAGTTTTCCACTTTTTGTTCAATAGAATTGAACTAGAAAGTGTGCAAATGATGGAAAGACCTCTTAAACCCTTAGAACTTGCATAAGTGGGACCCGATTACCCTAGGACCCTCACAAGTAATGACATGACACGTAATATATGTAAATCATATACGTCACCCCATCCGGCCCGAGGTGGGCCCGCTACTCTCGGACTTTTCCTTACAGTCTTGCTTGACTTACTTGAAGTGAATCCAAAGGGAACCTTTGATCCCGATTTCGATACCAAATGATAAATACTATGACTCCTCTAACGAGGGCACTTCCATGACGATAATGATAACAATGATGTTAGATAAGAGAATATGCCTATGATACGTACTACCGGAACGATTCTATGACTAAGATGACTAAGCTAAGTATCTTATGTAAACATGAAAATGATAAACTAATTTTTGAATCTTATTTATATTTCCTAGCTATGACTTTATTTTCTAAAAGATTTCAAAGTCTATGAACTGTCATCTATGATGCCCCGATTTCATTCTACGTTTACTTTAATATTATTCCTCGTTGGTAGTCTCACCTTAAAATACTCGTTCCTTCAAGGTGAGACAAAGCGATCACGAGTATTCTATAATATAATTGGAGGTCACCGACCTTACGTCACTCCGATGACTACATGATTCTTCTTTGGGCTTTCCTGCGTGCCTATGAGACATATGTATATAGGATACGTAAATGCATATAAGACATGTAAATGTATGTAAGATATGTGTATATATTTTTTTAAAACATGCACATGACGAAAGAGCTAGAGCGCTATAGACGCTGATGTACCTACACGACACACGTATATGTATATGATAAAAGAGCTAGAGCGCTATAGACGCTGATATATGTACATGATATATGCATGTGTATACGGGGAAAATGGAGGTAAGGGCAGAGCGTTATGAACGCATATCCACCTGATCAGTTGGCATTACATGATATGATATCGTCCCGGACGCGGGATGCCCGGACGCGGGATGTGTATATTTATGGTTAAATGGATCGGCTGCCGACGCCTCGGCAATATGAGATGTCCTATTTTATATGTATATGTAATGAACAAGGAAAGATTCTTAAAGGAAAGCTAAGTACGCATAGCACCTGCCAAGGGTATATATATATACAGGTTATGTTTCTATCCCAGGACATGTGTTGTAACTCTCTTATGTCATTATACATGATTCATATTTTCTGTATATTACTATTCATGCCTTACATACTCGGTACACTATTCGTACTGACGTCCCTTCTTGTGGACGCTGCGTTTCATGCCGCGCAGGTCAGCAGACAGGCAGATTTGATCCTTAGAAGCTCTACCAGCAGTGTTGACAGTGCTCCAGTTATTCTGGAGCCTCACTTCCTTGGTACTATTTTGTGTATATATATTCGGGCATGGCAGTACTCAGCCCTTTCTATGTATGAGTGTACTACGTCTAGAGGCTCGTAGACAGTTATGTACAGTCAGTTAAGTACAGTTAGATATATGGTGTTTTGGCATGTTAATGTTGATGTATAAGTGATAACGAAGTTTATTAGTCTATGTTCAGAATGACGCCGCTAATGTTAATGTTAAAAAAAAAAATGGCTCTGTTTACATGGCTTGCTAAGAGGTAAAGGTAAAACGATAGACAAGGGGTGCTCGGTACAAGTATCGGGTACTCGTCACGGCCCCTAGACGGGTCGTGACAGAAGTGGTATCAGAGCAGTTCGGTCCTAGGAGTTTGTCTATGAGCCGTGTCAAGTAGAGTCTTGTTTATGGGTGTGTTGCGCGCCACACTTATAAACAGGAGGGTACAGGGCATTTAGTAAATGTGACCTTCTTTGCATTCTGAAATCGTGTGATAGAGCTAAGTTGACAGGCTTCCATATTCCTTTTCCTAAACCTGTGTTATGGTTTCAGTAATGCCGTCGAAGAAAAAGGCTACGATGGCCGAGAAAGCCAAGGGGGTGGCGGCCAGCAGAGTTGAACGGGAGCTAAAAGAAGAAGAATCTCATAATGAGGCTCCCCCTCAGACTGTTCCTGCTCCCCCTGCACCAGCAGAGCAGGAAAGAGTTCCAGCTCCAGCCCCCGCACCTCCAGTTCCACCGCCAGCAGTTCCGGGCCAGCAGATGGCAGAGGCCATCCAGTTATTAACCCAGCTTGTTGCCGCACAGGCTCAGCGGCAAGATGTAGACCTGGGAGGCAGAGCGGTAAGTGCAAGGGCCCGCGACTTTATCACCCTGAAGCCTCCAGAGTTTTATGGATCAAAACCAGAGGAGGACCCGCAGAGTTTTATAGATGAGATGCTGAGGACTCTGGGGATCATACATGCTTTGGATACGGAGTCCGTAGAGTTGGCTTCATACAGGCTGCGGGATGTGCCAGTTTTGTGGTACAGTAGCTGGATATCATCGAGGGGAGCAAATGCACCCCCTCCGGTTTGGCAGGAGTTCACTCAGGCGTTCCTGCGACATTTCCTACCGCCAGAGGTTCGACGGGCTCGAGCCGATATGTTCTTGAACCTGAGATAGGGAAATATGAGCGTTCGAGAATACAACCTCCGTTTTAATTCATTAGCCAGGTATGCCCCAGCCATGATAGCGGATAAGGGAGATCATGTACACCGATTTGTGAGTGGGCTAGGGCCACATTTGGTTAAGGAATGTTTGACAGCTTCACTCCAGGACGGGATGACTATTACTCGAATCCAGGCCCACGCCCAAAATCTGGAGGAACAATATCAGCCACGGCGAGAGGAGCGTTACCCAGATAGGGGTTCCAGAAAAAGGGGCAGGTTTTCCAGGACTAGAAGCGAGTACAGAGGGGGACAGGCACAAGAGCTATTCAGGCATTCAGAACAACCGGCGGCCAGTGCACCGCCTCGATTTACGGATAAGGGACTTGACCGTTCTACTCACTCGCGACCAGATCAGGGTACTAAGGCGTCAGGATCCCAGTATAGAGCTGATTCTAGCAGGACGATGCCACCCCCGCCACAGTGTGCGCGATGTGGTAGACCACATTCTGGAGAGTGTCGCGCAGGTACAGGTGCATGTTATACTTGTGGGCGGGTTGGCCATTTGATGCGTGATTGCCCACTGAGGTATGAGGGAGACCAAGCCCAGCCCGTCGGGTCCGCGGATGGTTCATCGTCGACCGTACGCCCTCTTGGACAGACTTCCCAAGCTCCAGCGGGCCGCGGCCGAGGTAGAGGAGGGACACCTAGTTCAGCTGGTCCTCCGCACCGCCTATATGCATTGACAGGACGACAGGACCCTGAGCCTTCCGCAGACGCGGCCACAGGTACTTTTTCGGCACCTTCTATGATGTGTATGTTAATTGATTCGGATTCTATCCTATCCTACGTTGCCTTTATATTGCTGATCATATTAAGAATTCAGAAATTAGGACGAAAGGTAGCCATACGCACAGGTAAAAAGATGAATACTAGAGATTGCGGAGGTTAGAACCGTAAATAAAAGAAGAGATGTGTTACGTGGCGTTTCGAAAACTGCTAAGACCCCAACTCGTTCCATAATATGTGATATAAGTAGTGCGAGGGAGTGGGGGCGAAAATACTAACGCTAAGATGCTGAAATGCACTAAAGTTTCAAGGTTAAGCGTGCTAAGGTGAGAGTAATTTCATGATGGGTGACCCCCTGGGAAATATGCTGAAATTTTCACAAATGTGGGAACAAGAGACGAATGTGAAGCTAGGTAGTCCAATGTAAATTAAAATGTGTGGAGTGGTTACAAACCCTATAAAAGTCATGTAGGCTGAGACGGACAAGACTAACGGAAAAGGAGAAAGCGTGACAGAAAGGGGACTTATTAACGTAGGGCCAACGTTCAGAGCTTACTCAATGGACTTACGACATAAAAGCGACCTAAGCGACATGTGAGATGTCTACGAAGGAGACCTCCCCGAAGTATTATGATACACTATGAGGCCAGTTTAACATTCGAGGACGAATGTTCTAAAGGGGGGGAGAATGTTGTATCCCGTATTTTTGAACGTCAGATTATTTGCTGAGATGGGACCCACACATCGAGATTTTTTTTGGGACATCTGAAACTTCATATGAATCACATATGAGAAGTTAAACACAACTCAAGAAGGACCCTTGGGCCAAATCAAAGTGGAAGTCCTCCAAACGAATATTTTAAGAAAACGTTTTCGGGTGATCTGACTTCAAGGGGAAAAAACGGTATTATAAGTTTGGAATTTGGAAAAGTACCAAGAACTAGAAGTTGTAGATAATTGAATTAGATTTCCAACCATAGGTCGTGGGTCCCCAGGTGACGTCGGTACAAGGAGATATGAACGTTTTAAGGTCGAAAGGTCAGTGGGCTAGGCCCAACTCGGGACCAAACCGAGTTGGCCCAAAAAAATCAAAACAAATAATAAGGCCCATATTTGTGAGGCCCAACCGGCCATGGTTATGTCCCAAGCCCATATTACATAAAAATTGGTCAATAAATAAGATGACTAAGTCATCTTTATCACACAACCTCTAGAATATTCAAGAAGTTGAAGAACAAGAAAGAGAAGGAGAAAAGTTGAAGGCCATTTCGGCCAAGATCAAATTTCCAAGGAAAAATTGATAAAAATTCTTCAAAAATCATTTTCTACCAAGTAAAGGGTGATTAACAAGGTGGAGTTGTTGTTCGAGCAAGAAAAATTCAAAATCATACAAATTGTCAAGTTGTAGTCAAGTGAGAAGTTGAAGAAGAAAGGTGAGTTTTGATCTTGTTTTATGTGTTATATATGGTTTATATGTGTTGTAGTATGCTAAAATGGATGAAATTCATGAAGGAGAGAAATATAGTACATGGCCGTGTGTATGTATATATGTGTAGGAGTCATGCTTCAATTATTTTAATTAGTGTTTGGTTGTTATTGTTGTGAATGATATGTGGAAAATGGAAGTTGAATGGATTTTGAGAAGTTGTAGTGTGTATGTTGGTGTTGGCCATGTGGTTATGGTGAAAAAATGGAAGAGAATGAGTTAATTTTATTTAGTATGATGTTGTTGGAATATAGATTATGAGGTTGTTATTGTTTTCATTAAAGTTAGAAAGTTTTTGGAAGAAGTACTAAGTTGATTGAATATGGAAGTTGTTAGTATTGTTGTTGTTGGAATTGTGGTTGATATTTTGGCCGGGTTTGAATTCCCGGGATTGTTGTTGATTGAAATTAGCCAAGTTGAACTTGGTGGGATGGAGTATTTATAGGGGAAGTGCTGCCAAAATTTCGGTAGCCAAATGTTTCCTTAAGTATTCAACTCTAAGTACCCTAATAAGAGTTTTGGTAAACATGACCAATTTGCAGATTTTGACGCGATTGCGACGTGAATTTGGAATAGCAAAAGGAGCGGAAAGAGGTATGTAAGGCTTCACTCTTCTTTCTATGGCATGTCTTAGATGTAATAAGTCGGGTACGAGCCTCGGGGACAACCCTAGCCCCCGGAATCCGCACCTAAAGTTTTCCACTTTTTGTTCAATAGAATTGAACTAGAAAGTGTGCAAATGATGGAAAGACCTCTTAAAACCTTAGAACTTGCATACGTGGGACCCGATTACCCTAGGACCCTCACAAGTAATGACATGACACGTAATATATGTAAATCATATACGTTACCCCATCCGGCCCGAGGTGGGCCCGCTACTCTCGGACTTTTCCTTACAGTCTTGCTTGACTTAGTTGAAGTGAATCCAAAGGGAACATTTGATCCCGATTTCGATACCAAATGATAAATACTATGACTCCTCTAACGAGGGCACTTCCATGACGATAATGATAACAATGATGTTAGATAAGAGAATATGCCTATGATACGTACTACCGGAACGACTCTATGACTAAGATGACTAAGCTAAGTATCTTATGTAAACATGAAAATGATAAACTAATTTTTGAATCTTATTTATATTTCCTAGCTATGACTTTATTTTCTAAAAGATTTCAAAGTCTATGCACTGTCATCTATGATGCCCCGATTTCATTCTACGTTTACTTTAATATTATTCCCCGTTGGTAGTCTCACCTTAAAATACTCGTTCCTTCAAGGTGAGACAAAGCGATCACGAGTATTCTATAATATAATTGGAGGTCACCGACCTTACGTCACTCCGATGACTACATGATTCTTCTTTGGGCTTTCCTGCGTGCCTATGAGTCATATGTATATAGGATACGTAAATGCATATAAGACATGTAAATGTATGTAAGATATGTGTATATATTTTTTTAAAACATGCACATAACGAAAGAGCTAGAGCGCTATAGACGCTGATGTACCTACACGACACACGTATATGTATATGATAAAAGAGCTAGAGCGCTATAGACGCTGATGTACCTACACGACACACGTATATGTATATGATAAAAGAGCTAGAGCGCTATAGACGCTGATATATGTACATGATATATGCATGTGTATACGGGGAAAATGGAGGTAAGGGCAGAGCGTTATGAACGCATATCCACCTGATCAGTTGGCATCACATGATATGATATCATCCCGGACGCAGGATGCCCGGACGCGGGATGTGTATATTTATGGTTAAATGGATCGGTTGCCGACGCCTCGGCAATATGAGATGTCCTATTTTATATGTAAATGTAATGAACAAGGAAAGATTCTTAAAGGAAAGCTAAGTACGCATAGCACCTGCCAAGGGTATATATATACAGGTTATGTTTCTATCCCAGGACATGTGTTGTAACTCTCTTATGTCATTATACATGATTCATATTTTCTGTATATTACTATTCATGCCTTACATACTCGGTACACTATTCGTACTGACGTCCCTTCTTGTGGACGCTGCGTTTCATGCCGCGCAGGTCAGCAGACAGGCGGATTTGATCCTTAGAAGCTCTACCAGCAGTGTTGACAGTGCTCCAGTTATTCCGGAGCCTCACTTTCTTGGTACTATTTTGTGTATATATATTCGGGCATGGCAGTACTCAGCCCTTTCTATGTATGAGTGTACTACGTCTAGAGGCTCGTAGACAGTTATGTACAGTCAGTTAAGTACAGTTAGATATATGGTGTTTTGGCATGTTAATGTTGATGTATAAGTGATAACGAAGTTTATTAGTCTATGTTCAGAATGACGCCGCTAATGTTAATGTTCAAAAAAAAATGGCTCTGTTTACATGGCTTGCTAAGAGGTAAAGGTAAAACGATAGACAAGGGGTGCTCGGTACAAGTATCGGGTACTCGTCACGGCCCCTAGACGGGTCGTGACAATATGATATCCCCTCCTTCTTCATGATTTTCCTACGTATCAAAAACTATGAGTCTACGATTATAAAGAGCCTCATACAAGATAAAGAAAAGAGATATGTTACGAGCATGATGATACTAGCGATGAATGTAAGTATATAAGTTCTAAATTTAGGATACGATATTCTTACGGAACTAATGATCCTTATGTAACTTCTATGGTATTATGTTCCCTACCTCTCCATGACCTTCCTATCTTCCGGAAAACTAAGAGTTTATGATCATGAATAGCCATATGGGATAAGATAAGAGGAATGACACGAATGCGATAATGATGATGATGAGTCTAAGTCTAAAGATTCTAAGGCACATAATATTATGGTTCTACAAGGATAATGATCCATATTGTGATCCATTGATGTTGTTCATTGAATACGCTCACCTTATATGCTAATTCCTTCAAGGTGAAGCGGAATACCTATGAATGCTCCATAATGGAATCGGGGGTTCTCGATCTTATGTCACCCCGACATTGTTATAGATTGTCCATAAGCCTTAATGCATGTCTTATGACCAATGTTCCGCAAAGTTGCGAGTCTATGTTCATAAAAGATTTCATATGAGATAAAGGTAAGAGATATGCTATAGAAACGATAATGGTAATGACGAGCTTAAGCCTAAAAGATTATAAAGACTATCATACGATACTTATACGAAGTCCATGCTACGAATATGATGTGATTTTCATAGATTGTCATTAAATTTAAATGTATGCATTAATGAAAGGTTACGATACACTTATAAGATGTATATGATGACAATGATGATGATGAGATATACTGATCATTGTTATGATGTATGTGATATGGTCGAGCCACTACGTGGCCGAATACGAAAGATATGTATGTGGTATTGTCAAGCCACTACGTGGGCGAATATGAACATTGTTGAGCCACTATGTGGCCGAATACGGATACTGTCGAGCCACTACATGGCCGAATACGGATACTGTCGAGCCACTACGTGGCCGAATACGGATAATGTTTTATGTGTATGAGCAGATACGGTACTACAGTGATGAATTATATGACATAATGATGTATACGCTATGATGATTCATGTACGACGATTGTATATATATATATATATATATATAGATAGATAGATATATATTTATATATATGATGTATGTATGAAATGTATTCCTCCTTAAAGGCCGCGCAGCTTTTTCTTTGACCTTATGACTTATGATTTTTCTATTATGTTTACTTCTTTCATGCCTTACATACTCAGTACAATATTCGTCCTGACGTTCGTTTTCTTTGGACGCTGTGTTCATGCCTACAGGTAGAAAGGGAGGCGGCGCAGACCTTTAGGAGCTATCAGCAGATTTGCAGGAGCACTCCATTATTTCGGAGGTGCTAATTGGGTTTATACATTTGTGTATGTATATGTATATGCATTTTGGGAACGACGGGGTTGTAACACCTTGGAAATTTGGGTTGCTAAGCGATGAAGGGACCAACGTAAATTTTCAGAGAAGTTAAAGGCAAGGGAGAAAGGTCCGTTAAATGAAACTTCACCGCATTCCTGCGAGAAGGGGGTTCGAAGGTCGTACCTTGTACCGTCGAACAGGTCGATGCCCCGTCGATGGCGCCGTAAAACTGAGATGGAACGAAAACCACTCGACGAACAGGTCGACGCTCCGTCGATCAGTTCGACGGACCGTCCTTCTCACCGTCGAATGAGGAGAAATGATAGATTTTTCACTAGAAATTTGACGATATCGACGGTCATATCGACACCCCGTCGATCCAATCGACGCTCCGTACATCACAGACGGGACGAATTTCATGAATTAATATAAGACCGCTCCTACATTTGTATTTCCGTTCATCTTACACTCTTCTCTCTCTAAGAACTCTCTAGAACCTTCTCCACCATTATTCCACAAGAAATCAAAGGAAATCCAGGGTCAACTACACCAAATACATGAAATCAAGTTTATGAAACCCATTAAAAGTTCATCATAGCCAAGAAAACTAAAGAAGAGTGAGTTAGGGTTTTGGGTGCAAGAAAAGAAGTTCCACTCAAAAGTTGTTCATCCATCATCTAAGGTGAGTTTTATGACCCTTTTATATGGTTTGAGTGGTTGAAAGTTGAAACACTTGAATTGTGGAAAGACATAGAAATTGGGTCATGAATGTGTGAATTATGAATGTTGGTATGTTGTGATTGTGAAAATGTTATAAGTTACATTTTGACCATAAAATAAGTATTATATATGAGAAAACGCAGTAACGAGTTATAATCATAATTATGGAGAAATTTAAGAGAAATGGTGAATTGCGGTAAAAGTAGACAAATGAGGATTGTTGATGCTATATTGTGGATGTTGTTATTAACGTTGGGAGTTGATATCGAATGTGGGAAAAGTAGTATAAACGAAGGAAGTGCTGCCAAATTTTCCCTAGAAATAGTGAACTAATTTTATAGACGATTAGCTAATGTTAGTGTGAATTCTCTCTTGAAGGTAGAAACGTGATATCGATGGAGAACAAGCAAGCGATAGCTTAGCTAAATGACAAAGGTATGTGAGGCTAGTCCTTTCCTTCTATGGCATGAATGCTATAATGTAACTTTCTTTCTTCTCCAAGAATCTCTTGAGTTCCTAAAATATACGATTTGATATCCCTAATTTGCTACACAAGGTAATGAGTTAGAGTATAGGAGTTTTAAATGTTCATAATACGATGTCATTATTACTTACACTCACCTCATATACTATTCTCTTCAAGGTGAGGCAGGATGTTAATGAGTGCCCATAATGGAATCGGGGATCACGACCTTACGTCACCCCGACAAAGCATTGGTAACCATGAACCTTTATGCATGCATCATGATGAGTATGTTATACTGATGATATCACACCGCGCCTATTTGGCCGGGCAGTCACCGCTAAGGCGGGCAGCTATACATCATGGCCAGACGGCATGGGTAGACACCACTAGTGGGCGGCAGGAGATGATACCCCGGACGCGGGAGGCCTTGACGCAGGCTAATGCTAATGATTATCACACCGATCCAATATGGACGGGCAGCTTATATATTCCTCATTGATGTTTCCTTTATTTCATTGATGTGATATTATTGCTTATGCCTCTCATACTCAGTACAATGTTCATACTGACATCCTTTTCCTTTGGACGCTGTGTTCATGCCCACAGGTAGACAGGGAGGTGATCATGCTCCAGACTCATAGGAGTTGTCAGCTGTTGAGAGCACTCCATTGTTCCGGAGGTGCTTATGGTTATTCCATTTGTGTTCATGTATGTTTTGGGCACGACGGGGTCCTGTCCCGTCCATATGTCTAGTACTCTAGTAGAGGCTCGTAGATACGCAGTGTGGGTGGTATGGTCTCACGAGGTTTCCACTACGTGTACATATATATGTGTGTGTATATTTTATTTCAATGACCAAAAGGCTTGTGCACATAACAGTATTTATATTTTTGAAGGAAAGATGATTTTCTTGTAGCTTGGGTATAATATTGATAAAAGCATTAGATGGGAGTGATAAGCAGTAGAATGAGGGGTGCTCGGTGGTTAGCCCCGGGTACTCGTCCCGGCCCCTGGTCGGGTCGTGACTAAAGTTGTATCAGAGTAGTTCAGTCCTAGGAAGTGTACACGAGCCGTGCCTAGTAGAGTCTTGTTTATGGTGTGTTGCGCGCCACGCTAATAAACAAGAGGCTACAGGGCATTTAAGAAAAATGACCATCTTTCGTCTTATGAGATCATGCGATAGGGCCGTGTATAAGATTTTTCCTCCCTAATAGTGTGTTGTGATTTCAGAATGCCGCCAAAGGGAAAACCTACAGCTGCCCAGAAGGGCAAGACTATGACGAACATACAAGTAGTAAGAGAGCCGCCAACGGATATAGAAGGAGGAGAATCACACAATGAGGCTTTATCTAATGCTTCCTCCACCCCGCCTAATGTGGGAGAGCAAAGAGGAGCTCCAGCTCCAATCCCTCCTCCAGTTGCTTCGGGTCAACAAATGACCGAGGCCATACATCTACTGACACAGTTGGTTGCCGCTTAGGCACAGCGGCAAAGTGCGGGCCCAAGTGATCGAACAGCATGTACCAAAGCTCGTGATTTTATGAGTCTAAATCCCCCGGAGTTTTTCGGGTCAAAGCCGGAGGAAGACCCGCAAGGTTTCATAGATGAGATGTTGAGGACATTGAAGATTGTCGATGCCTCCGAAACCAAATCCGTGGAGTTGGCGTCCTATAGGCTCCGGGATGTGGCAATCTTATGGTATACCAACTGGGTGTTGTCAAGAGGAGAGAATGCGCCTCCTCCGGTTTGACAAAAATTCGTCGATGCCTTCATCCGCCATTATTTGCCACCCGAAGTTCGCCGGGCTTGAGCGGACAGATTTCTAAATTTGAAGCAAGGGAGTATGTGTGCCTGGGAGTATAGCGTGCAATTTAATTCTTTGGCTAGGTATGCCCCGGCTATGGTGGCCGACATCGGAGATCGGGTACATAGATTCGTAAGTGGCTTAGGGCCACATATATTCAGAGATTTCTTGACAGATTCGCCACAAGAGGGGATGGATATTTCTCGGATACAAGCCCATGCCCAGAATTTAGAGGGGCGACAACAACCACAAAGAAGTGATCGTGATATTGATAGACGGCAAGGCAAGAGGGCTAGGTCCATGGGGGTAGGCAGTGATTATAAAGGGGGACCAATGTAGACATCTTCCAGATATTCAGGTCAGTCGGTGACCAGCGCACCTCCTCGGTTTACGTGTAAGAGATTTGATCGCTCCTTTCGTTCAGGACAGGGTCAAAGTTCGGGGGCCTCAAATTCTCAGTTCAGGGAAGACTACAGTCAGAGGAGACCCCCAGTACCGCGATGCAGCCAATGCGGTAGACTACATTTCGGACAATGTCGCCAAGGTTCGGATGCTTGTTATACTTGTGGTCAGGTGGGGCACATGATGAGAGATTGTCCGTCGGCGAGTGGTAGAGTTGGGGTTCAGCCCACAGGTTTAGCAGCTGGTTCCTCCTCAGTGCGCCCGGTAGGGCAGGCTCCTCAGGTGTCAGCAGGCCGAGGTAGAGGGGCAGCATCTACTTCAGGTGCCATTCAGCCCCGTATATATGCTTTAGCCGGATGACAGGATCTTGAGTCCTCCCCCGATGTGGTTACAGGTACATTATGCATATTTTCCTATGATTTATATGCCTTGATAGATCCGGGTTCTACTTTTTCCTATATTACCCCGTACGTTAATGGTCGCATTAGGGTGAAACCTAAGCCAATCAAACCTTTCGAGGTATCTACTCCGGTTGGTGATCCCGTGATAGCTAGATAAGTGTATAGAAATTGTGTGATAGTGATGTGTGATCGTCAAACTAAAGCTGATTTAGTGGAGCTTGAAATGTTGGAATTCGATGTGATCATGGGTATGGATTGGTTGGCCTCATGCTATGCTAATGTTGATTGTCGGACGAAAGTAGTTCGGTTCCAATTTGCGGGAGAACCCGTACTGGAATGGAAGGGTAATACAGCGTCTCCAAGAGGTAGGTTTATTTCCTATCTCAAGGCGAGGAAGATGATAGCCAAAGGCTACATTTATCATCTAGCCTGAGTTCATGATACCGAAGCTAAGTTGCCAACTTTCCAATCTGTCTCGGTAGTAAATGAGTTTCCGGATGTGTTCCCAGATGAACTTCCAGGCCTTCCTCCAGAAAGAGAAGTTGACTTTGCCATTGATGTGTTGTCGGACACCAAGCCTATTTCTATTCCTCCTTATCGAATGGCTCCGGCATAATTGAAAGAGCTAAAGGCGCAATTAAAAGATTTGCTCGAAAAGGGGTTTACCAGGCCCAGTTCATCGCCGTGGGGAGCGCCAGTCTTGTTTGTGAGAAAGAAAGACGGTTCCCTACGAATGTGCATCGATTATAGGCAGTTGAACAACGTGACGATAAAGAACAAACATCCTCTCCCAAGAATTGATGATTTATTTGACCAGCTGCAGGGTGCCAAGTGGTTTTCTAAAATAGACTTGAGGTCGGGTTATCATCAAGTAAGGGTTAGAGAAGAAGATATTCCTAAGACAACCTTCAGAACGAGATATGGCCATTATGAGTTTCGGGTGATGTCGTTTGGGTTGACAAACGCTCCAGCTGTGTTTATAAATTTGATGAATAATGTGTTCAGGCCACTCTTGGACTTATTTGTGATAGTATTCATTGATGATATTCTGGTGTATTCTCGCACAAAATTAGAACATGCCGATCATTTACATATCGTACTTGGAATTCTTCGAGCATGAGAACTATATTCCAAATTTTCAAAGTGTGAGTTTTGGCTGAATTCCGTAACATTTCTGGGCCATGTTATTTTAGATGAGGGTGTTCGAGTTGATACTCAGAAGATTGAGGCGGTAAAGAATTGGCCGAGGCCTACGACGCCTACCAAAGTTCGTAGTTTTCTGGGATTGGCACGTTATTATAGAAGGTTCGTGGAGGGCTTCTCATCTATTTCAACCCCATTGACAAAGCTAACCCAGAAGTCAGCTAAATTTCAATGAAATGATGTTTGTGAACGCAGTTTTCAAACGTTGAAGGACAGATTAACCTCAGCCCCAGTCTTAACACTTCCATAAGGGTCTGATGGTTATGTAGTATACTGCTATGCTTCCGGTGTTGGGTTAGGATGTGTGTTAATGCAGCACGGATGAGTTATTGCTTATGCTTCGAGACAGCTGCAAAGGCATGAAAAGAACTACCCAACTAATGATCTTGAATTGGCTGCAGTTATTCATGCGTTGAAGATATGGAGGCATTACTTGTATGGTGTGCATGTCGATATCTATACAGATCACAAAAGTCTCCAATACATTTTCAAATAGATGGAGTTGAACTTACGACAGAGGCGGTGGTTAGAATTGCTAAAAGATTATGATGTGAATATTTTATACCACCCTAGAAAGGCAAATGTGGTAGCTGATGCACTTAGCCGCCGATCCATGGGTAGCTTAGGTGAAGTATCTCTGGAAAATAAAGAGATAGTTCATGAGCTTTACCAGCTAGCTAATCTCGGAGTGTGGGTAATCGATACAGGTAGTGCAGGGATTGGTATTAATGATCCCATGGTTTCGTCTCTGAATACGGAAGTGAAAGAGCATCAGTATGAAGATCCGCAGTTGAGCCACTATAGAGACGCATTTCATGAAAAGGAGAGATCTTCATTCAAAACATCGATGGATGATACTCTTAGATACAATAACAGGCTTTGTGTCCCGAATGTTGCAGAATTGCGTTGACGAATTTCGGAAGAAGCCCATTACTCTCGGTACTCTATCCACCCAGGCACAACAAAGATGTACCACGACCTCAAGTTGATATATTGGTGGGATGGCATGAAAAGAGACATAGCAGAGTTCGTAGCCCAATGTTCAAATTGCCAACAAGTAAAGAACGAACACCAGAAGCTAGAAGGGCTTTTGCAAGCAATGGAAATCCCTACTTGGAAGTGGAAAATTATCAATATGGATTTCATTATGGGACTACCCCGTTCCTGAGGCTAATATGACTCTATATGGGTAATTGTGGACAGGTTAACAAAGGCATCTCATTTTGTTCCAGTCAGGACCACATACTCTGCAGAAGATTATGCGAGGTTGTATCTCAACGAAATTGTGCGACTTCATGGTGTTCCATTATCCATTATTACAGATAGAGGGGCGCAGTTTACAGGAAAGTTCTGGAAATCCTTCCAAGAAGGCCTAGGTACCCAGGTGAAGCTTAGCACAGCATTCCATCCGCAGACTGATAGGCCGGCCGAACGTACTATTCAGACCTTGGAAGACATGCTCCGAGCGTGTGTGCTGGATTTCGGTGGTAGTTGGGATGATCATCTACTCCTTATTGAGTTCGCTTATAATAATAACTACCATTCGAGTATCCAAATGGCCCCGTATGAAGCTTTATACGGGAGAAAGTGTAGGTCCCCAATTGGGTCGTTCGAAATAGGGGAAGTACAATTAATAGGCCCGGAAGTGATTCAACAAGCAGTAGAAAAAGTTAAAGTAATCCGAGATCGATTGTTGACAGCTCAAAGCCGCCAAATATCTTACGCGGACAACCGCCGGCGAGACTTAAAGTTTCAGGTTGATAAGTGGGTATTTTTTAAGGTGTCGCCAATGAAAGGAGTGATGAGATTCGGCAAGAAAGGGAAGTTAAGTCCTCGATACATCAGACCTTACAAAATTATCCGTAAGGTCGGCCAAGTAGCCTGTGAATTGGATTTGCCTATAGAGCTTGAATCAGTTCATCCAGTCTTTCATGTCTCAATGCTCCGCAAGTGTGTTGGAGATCCCAAGAGAATTGTCCCTATAGATGATATACAAATGACAGAAAAGCTAGCGTACAAAGAGGTACCCATGGCCATCTTAGATAGATAAGTACGAAGACTTCGAAACAAAGAAGTGGCTTCAGTCAAAATCTTATGGCGGAATAACAATCGAGAAGAAATGACCTAGGAAGCAGAAGAGAAAATGAATTCCAGGTATCCATGCTTATTCCAAACCCCATGAGAGGTCCAAGACGAGGTGCCGGCAGTATAAGGCACGTATGCAATAAATGAAGTGTAATAATTATAGTATCTGAATACCCCTATTTCTATCATTACTCAGAAATTATGCCCCCTATTTTCAGCAGCTTTTGTAAGTCTTTCTTAGAGTTTTATTGTGTTGTAGCCCTATGAGGCAAATTATTATGGGTTGTTGTGACAGGATGATAACACCATATTACAGGATAAACTCTGGCAAAATTATTGTAAAATTCCCGAGTACTTAACATTCGAGGACGAATGTTCCAAAAGGGGGGAAGAATGTTACACCTCCGAACATTGGGTTGCTAAGCGAAGAAGGGACTAACGTAAATTTTCAGAGAAGTTAAAGGCAAGGGAGAAAAGTCCGTTAAATGAAACTTCACTGCAGTCCTGCGAGAAGGGGATTCGACGGTCGTCCCTTGTATCGTCGAACAGGTCGACGCCCCATCGATGGCGCCGTAAAACTGAGCTGGAACGAAAACCACTCGACGAACAGGTCGACACTCCGTCGATCAGTTCGACGGACCGTCTTTCTCACCGTCGAATGAGGAGAAATGAAAGATTGTTCACTGGAAATTTGACGATATCGACGGTCAGATCGACGCCCCGTCGATCCAATCGACGCTCCGTCGATCGTACCGTACATCACGGACGGGACTGATTTCATGAATTAACATAAGACCCCTCTTCTATTTTTATTTCATTTCATCTTCCACTCTTCTCTCTCTAAGAACTCTCTAGAACCTTCTCCACCATTATTCCACAAGAAATCAAAGGAAATTCATGGTCAACTACACCAAATACATGAAATCAAGTTTATGAAACCCATTAAAAGTTCATCTAAGCCAAGAAAACTCAAGAAGAGTGAGTTAGGGTTTTGTGTGCATCCATCATCTAAGGTGAGTTTTATGACCCTTTTATATGGTTTGAGTGGTTGAAAGTTGAATCACTTGAATTGTGGAAAGACATAGAATTTGGGTCATGAATGTGTGAATAGTGATTGGTGTGAATTATGAATGTTGGTATGCTGTGATTGTGAAAATGTTATAAGTGACACTTAGACCATGAAATAAGTATTATATATGAGAAAACGCGATAACGAATTATGACCATAATTATGGAGAAATTTAAGAGAAATGGTGAATTGCGGTAAAAGTAGACAAATGAGGATTGTTGATGCTATATTATTGATGTTGTTCTTAACGTTGGGAGTTGAAATCGAATGTGGGAAAAGTAGTACAAATGAAGGAAGTGCTGCCAAATTTTCCCTAGAAATAGTGAACTGATTTTATAGACGATTAACTAATGTTAGTGCGAATTTTCTCTTGAAGGTAGAAACGTGATATCGAGGGAGAACAAGGAAGCGATAGCTTAGCTAAACGACAAAGGTATGTGAGGCTAGTCCTTTCCTTCTATGGAATGAAACCCATAATGTAACTTTCTTTCTTCTCCAAGAATCTTTTGAGTTCCTAAAAGATACGAGTTGATATCCCTAATTTGCTACACAAGATAATGAGTTAGAGTATAGGAGTTTTAAATGTTCCTAATACAATGTCATTATTACTTGCACTCATCTCATATACTATTTCCTTCAAGGTGAGGCAGGAAGTTAATGAGTGCCCATAATGGAATCGGGGATCACGACCTTACGTCACCCCGACAAAGCATTGTTAACCTTGAACCTTTATGCATGCATCATGATGAGTATGTTATACTGATGATATCACACCGCGCCTATTTGGCCGGGCAGTCACCGCTAAGGCGGGCAGCTATACACCATGGCCAGACGGCATGGGCAGACACCTCTAGTGGGCGGCAGAAGATGATACCCCGGACGCGGGAGGCCTGGACGCAGGCTAATGCTAATGATTATCACACTGATCCAATATGGACGGGCAGCTTATATATTTATGTATTTATGATATGATGATGATTACGAGTAAGCCAGCATGCATCACTCCTTTTCTATGTGACAATCAGATACAGATGTTCTTCATTGATGTTTCCTTTATTTCATTGATGTGATATTATTGCTTATGCCTCTCATACTCAGTACAATGTTCGTACTGACATCCTTTTCCTTTGGACTCTGTGTTCATGCCCAATGGTAGACAAGGAGGTGATCATGCTCCAGACTCATAGGAGCTGTCAGCTGTTGAGAGCACTCCATTATTCCGGAGGTGCTTATGGTTATTCCTTTTGTGTACATGTATGTTTTGGGCACGACGGGGTCCTGTCCCGTCCATATGTCTAGTACTCTAGTAGAGGCTCGTAGATACGCAGTGTGGGTGGTATGGTCTCACGAGGTTGCCACTACGTGTACATATATATGTGTGTGTATATTTTATTTCAATGACTAAAAGGCTTGTGCACATAACAGTATTTATATTTTTGAAGGAAAGATGATTTTATTGTAGCTTGGGTATAATATTGATAAAAGCATTAGATGAGAGTGATAAGCAGTAGAATGAGGGGTGCTCGGTGGTTAGCCCTGGGTACTCGTCGCGGCCCCTGGTCGGATCGTGACAGGGGTCTTGTCCCGTCCATATGTCTAGCACTCTAGTAGAGGCTCGTAGATACGTATGCGCGGGTAGTATGGTCTCACGATGCTACTATGGTGTATATGTTATTATTTTGATAGCCGAAGGGTGTATGTATATAAAATCAATTATGTTTCCAAATGAAAAAAAATGATTGCTTTATGCTTATGAGTATAATCATGGTAAAGAAATGTATAATAACTATGACGAGTAAGAAAATGAGTGGTGCTCGGTGGTTAGCCCCGAGTATCCATCGCGGCCCCTAGTCGGGTCGTGACAGCTTCTTCGCCGTGGGGTAGGTTTATTTCCTACCTTAAGGTGGAGAAATGATCAGAAAAGGGTATATTTTTCACCTAGTTCGAGTTCAAGATATACAAGCGAAGTCACCGACTTCCCAGTCTGTTCTTCTTGTTAATGACTTTCCCGAAGTATTTCCGGATGAGCTTCCAGGCATTCCCCCAGAAAGGGAGATCGATTTTGCTATTGACCTATTGCCAGGCACTCAACTAATATCTATTCCTCCTTATAGGATGGCACCTGCGGAGTTGAAGGAATTGAAGGAGTAGTTGAAAGATTTGCTTGATAAGGGCTTTATTAGGCCTAGTATATCGCCGTGGGGAGCCCCAGTGTTATTTGTGAGAAATAATGATGGCTCTTTGTGAATGTGTATTGATTATAGGTAGTTGAATAAAATGACTGTAAAGAATATGTATCCGCTTCCGAGGATTGATGATTTATTTGATCAATTGCAAGGCGCCAAGTATTTCTCGAAGATAGACTTAAGGTCAGGATACCACCAGGTTAGGGTGAAGGAAGAAGACATTCCGAAGACGGCATTCCAGACTAGATATGGCCACTATGAGTTCCGTGTTATGTCGTTCAGGCTAACTAATGCCCCGGCTGAATTCATGGATTTGATGAATCGTGTATTCAGGCCTTTTCTAGATTTGTTCGTGATTGTGTTCATCGACGATATTCTAGTTTATTCGCCGTCAGAGGCCGATCATGCAGAACATCTGCGGACAGTGCTGGTATGCAAAGTTTTCTAAGTGTGAGTTCTGGTTAAACTCTGTGGCTTTTCTGGGTCACATTATTTCAGAAGAAGGCGTTAGAGTGAATGCCCAGAAGATTGAGGCTGTGAAGAATTGGCCAAGGCACACGGCACCAATGGAGATACATAGTTTCTTGGGCTTGGCAGGTTACTATAGAAGGTTTGTAGAAGGATTTTCCTCTCTTTCAGCCCCATTGACCAAATTGACTCAGAAATCAGTTAAGTTCCAATGGACGGACTTTTGAGAGTAGAGCTTTCAGACTTTGAAGGATAAGCTAACTTCCGCACCAGTTTTGACTCTTCCAAAAGGAGCAGATGGCTATGTGGTATGTTGTGATGCTTTGGGTGTTGGATTGGGCTGTGTATTGATGCAACACGGTAAAGTTGTCGACTATGCTTCTAGGCAGTTGAAGAAGCACAAGAACAATTATCTAACCCACGATCTTGAGTTGGCAGCAGTGATTCATGCCTTGAAGATATGGAGGCACTACTTGTACGATTTCCATGTTGATATCTATAGTGATCATAAGAGTCTCCAGTATATCTTTACGCAGAGGGATTTGAACTTGCGACAAAGGCGATGGTTGGAGAGGTTAAAAGATTATGATATGGATATTTTGTATCATCCCGGGAAGGCTAATGTGGTAGCCGATGCCCTCAGTCGTAAATCTATGGGTAGCTTGTCTCACGTATCGCCAGAGAACAGAGAAATGGTTCATGAGGTTCATCGATTGGCTAGCCTCGGAGTTCGATTCATAGATTCAGGTGATGCAGGGGTTACTGTTCAAGGCACAGCGGTATCATCCTTGGTAGTTGAGATAAAGGAGCATCAGTACGAGGATCCTGTTCTAGTTCATTACTGAGATACAAAATCTCAGAATGAAAAGACACCCTTTGTTATCACAGGTAATGGGGTACTCAGATATCCAGGTAGATTGTGTGTCCCTAATGTTGTACGACTCTAGCAGCAGATTATGGGAGAGGCACATTACTCCCGCTATTCTATTCATCCAGGCTCAACAAAGATGTACCATGATCTCATGGAAGTTTATTGGTGGGATGGTATGAAAAGAGATATAGCAGAATTTGTCGCTCAGTGTCCAAATCGTCAGCAAGTTAAAATAAAGCACCAAAAGCCTGGAGGTCTATTGTAGGCTTTGGAGATTTCGACATGGAAGTGGGAGGTAATTAATATGGACTTTATGACAGGGTTTCCCTGTACTCAGCGGAAGTGTGATTCGATATGGGTCATAGTTGATTGGCTCACAAAGTCAGCTCACTTTCTGCCTATCAGAAATACTTATGCAGCCGAGGATTATGCGAGGCTTTATCTTAAGGAGATTGTACGACTCCATGGTGTTCCTTCAGCCATTATTTCAGATAGGGGAGCACAGTTCACAGCCAGATTCTGAAAGTTTTATATTTCTTCTTTCAGTTGCTTTACATACCAGTACAATTCAAATGTGCTGATTGTCACGACCCGACTAAGGGCCATAACAGGTACCCGGGGCTAACCACCAAGCACCACTCATTCTATTACTCATCATACTCATTATACACTTCTTTAATATTCAGGTGCTCATAATCATAGGAAAACCATTTTTCATTTGGAAACATAAGTACTTTTATATACATAAGCCCTTCGGATATATAAATAATATATATACAATAAGGACATCGTGAGACCATACTACCCACACAGACGTATCTACGAGCCTCTACTAGAGTATCTGACATATGGACGGGACACGACCCCGTCGTGCCCAAAACATATATGTACACAAAATAGTAAATCAATGGCACCTCCGGCATAATAGAGTGCTCTCAAAAGTCTGCTAACCGGCTACTATGAATCTGGGTCGCCTCTCTGTCTACTTGTGGGCATGAACACAGCGTCCAAAGAAATGGGACGTTAGTACGAACATTGTACTGAGTATGTAAGGCATGAATGAAATGAACATAATAGAAAAATCATGAGACATATGGTGAAGATATAACCTGCATAACTTTTAAGGGTGGATACCTTTCATGCCTATATCATATATAATGATAGTACATGGATCATCATAGCGCATACATCATCGAATCATATATATATATATATATATATATATATGTATCATGGTACCGTATCTGCTCATGCACATTAAACATTATCCGTATTCGGCCACGTAGTGGCTCGACAATATCCGTATTCGGCCACACAGTGGCTCGACAATATCCGTATTCGGCCACATCGTGGCTCAACAATATCACATACATGTCTTCCGTACCCAGCCATAACAAGGCTCGGTATATCTCATCATCATCATTGTCATCACATAAATCTCATAAGCTTATCTTAACTTTTCATAGAGCATACCTTTGAATTTAAAGACAATCTATGAAAATCATATCATATTCGTAGCATGAACTTCGTATAAATATCGTATGATAGACTTTAAAATCTCTAGACTTAGTCTCATCATTACCATCATCGCATCTATGGCATATCTCTTACCTTTATCTCATATGAAATCCTCTATGAACATAGACTCGTAATTTTTCGGAACATTGGTCATAGGACATGCATTAGAGCTTATAGACAATCTATAACAATATCGGGGTGACATAAGTTCGAGAACCCCCGATTACATTATGAAGTGATCATATTCATCATATCTCACCCTGAAGGAACTAATATTTTAAGGTGAGTGTACACCATGAACAACATCAAGGGATCGTAAATAGGATGATTAACTTCATAGACATCATTTCTTGTTTTAGAATCTCCAGGCTTAATACTTATCATCATCATTATCATCATATTCATGACATATTCCTCATCTTTATCTCATACGAAGATCTTTATCAATGTTGACTCATAGTTCCCGGAAGGTAAGAAAGTCATGGAGAGGTAGGGAAATAATATCATAGGAATCATATAAGGATCATCATCTTTGTAAGAATGTCATTCATGAGCTTTAGGACTTCTAGACTTAGATTCATCTCAATATTGTTATGCTCGAAACGTGTCTCTTTTCTTTATCTTGTATGAAGCTCTTTATAATCGTAGACTCATAATTTCCGATATGTAGGAAAATCATGGAAAGATAGAAGGATTCGTGCTATAGGAATCATGCCTTAGAAAGAAAGGACTAGCCTTACATACCTTTTCCTTTAGCTATTCTACCGCTTGATCGTTCTCCTTCAATGCTCACGTTTTTACCTTCAAGGGAGTTCGTATTAACATTAGTTAGACGATTATAAGAACGTGCTTTCTAAAGCTAGAGAAAATTGGGCGGCATTTCCTTTGTTTCTACTACTTTCTCCATATCTTATATCAATTCCCAAACATCCATAACAACATTCACAATATTATAGGCAACAATCATCATTCATCTACGTTATCCACATTTCACAATTTCACTTCAATTCCTCCATAATCATGGTCATGGTTTACTATTGCGTTTTCTCACATATAATACTTACCCCATGTTCTAAATGTCATTTATAGCTTACTTATAATCACCATATCTGAATATTCGTGATTCACTCCAAACTACTACTCAAAATGTCACTATTCACACATTCATGACCCATTTTTCTATCTCCTTCTACAATCCAAGTGTTTCAACTTTTAAACACCTTAAATAACATGTAAATACCATAAAACTTACCTTAGATAGTGTAGAAATAATCCTTGAGTTGAAATACTTCTCTTGCACCAAAACCCTAGTTCACCTCCATTGATATTCCTTGACTTGGATGAGCTTTAATGTGTTTCTTACACTTAATTTTGTGGGTTTGATGAAGTTGATGATCAATTTCTCATGAGTTCTTGTGTATGGAGTGTGTGGAAGGTTCTAGAGAATTCTTGAGTTGTGGAGAATGAAAATAATGAACTTGGGGTGCTCTTTTTATATAAATTAAAAATCTATCCCGACGTCATTATACGAACACTTATACAGTCCATATAATTTTATACGGTCCGTATAAGTGACCGTGAAACTGCTTCAGCAACCGTCGTTTTCTGTGTCAATTTGACGGCACATTATATGATCCGTATAAGTGACCGTGAAATCACCCTGTCAACTTCTCGCTTCTGTGTTCATTATACGGCACATTATACGGTCCGTATAATTTTATACGGTCAGTATAAGTGACCGTATAATCCCATCAGTGAGGGACTTCACTGTGATGATTCTGCGGTCCATTATACGGACAGTATAACATTATACGGACCGTATAATTGGCCGTAGAACCCACTTTTTCTCCGATTTTGTTCTCGTCACTTCGTTTGACCTCAAATACTTATGGAACCTTGTTGATACTTGTTTAACACCTCGTTAACAATCTAAGGGATATTATAACTCTTCTCCAAAACATTATTAAGCCATCATTAATTCGATACTCATAAATTCTGTTCGGTACGCAACATATATCTTGCTTTCCTTGACTACTTTCGTCTCCTACCTTAAACGTCTTTGAAATCTTGTTTAAAATCATCAAATGGTATTTCTTTCTTATTGAAACATCGTATACTTCGTGCCCTTCGTTATTCTACTCACTTTACATTAACAAAAAAAATTCGGGGTGTAACATTCTTCCCCCCTTTTTGGAACATTCGTCCTCGAATGTTAAGCACTCGGGAATTCTATGAAAATTTCGCCAGAGTTTCCCCTGTAATATGGCATTACCATACTGTCACATCAGCCCACAATAACATTGCCTCACAGGGCTACAACACAATAGCAATTTAAGTTGTCCACACACGACTCATATGCATAAAAGAAAACATTCATACCTTTATCAAGCTTACATTTGTAGTTCTTAACTCACAACCTGGGGCTATTTGGGAGGGCAGTAGGAATTTCTCGTATGATAACTGTCTTGTAATATCATTACTCAACACAACTATGGGAAATTATCAGTGCACTTGCAATGCATAAACATATGAGAGTCCGAATTTACCAATTTCAATTCTGGGGATGAGTTAACTGAATTCTCTAAATCACCTTGCGTCTATTCTCAGAAAATCTGTTAATAGTTATCATGGAGCTTTCAAAAGGTTTTTTCTTTTGCATCTCAACAATGTGATACCGAGGGTCACTGTCGTCAAACTTTCGTATGCTTTCATATGGTTTATCCTCATTTCAATTAACTTGCGGCAGCTATTCCACTTATCCTCCCGTCTTAGTTCATTATTTCCTTCAAGTATCGCCCTATTCAATCCTTCTTTATTACTTCCTTGTTGGCCTCATCACTACCCCCTTCCTGTCATTTGTATTCCCATTCATCACCGTAGTGGTATTTAGTACCCAACTCCATTTTCTAAAACAAATTTGTCTAGTTATTAATATCCGCTCTCTTCTCCATTACCCGAACACTCTTTCTTTAGGCAGGTCTCTCTTAAACTACAAGTTTATCTCCTCAATTAAGGATGCATTTTTATATCTGCCTATGCATTTCCCATTCCCTTTCTATCATACAGTTAATTCTTCTAGGACATCTCTCATGTCCTTCATTGATTATGCAGCCTCGTACTACTAGCTCAATAATCCCGTAACGGTAAACTTCTAAAGTGCTATAACTCATGTCTCGTATATTTTCTTTACACTCACATCTTCATAAAACATATTGACAACATAGTCTGCACGATAAGGAAGCTTTCATTAATAACTAACTTACTCGATAGGGTACGTCACTCTCTCACCTTTTCTAACTGACCCTATCTTTTCTCTATCATTCAACAACTACTATCTTGGAAGTTCTACTCTTCATACCATACTTCCTTAAAACTTAAGTCTCATCGGTAGCACTTTTAAAAAGGTATTTCATGAAGATTACAGGTGGTGGATCAATATTGTCCTCAAGGATGTATAAACATTGTTAATACCACATATCATACTTTACCGATTACCGTCGCTACATTGCATAAAACCTCTCAATTCATACTTGCTTAATATTACAATATTTATTCCTCCTTTAACATATTATCAAAGGTGCAGATATACCTGTGACGGCATGGGGGAATGACTCTACATCCTGTCACTCAACTAAAGCATACATACGAGGATGAGTGGCACCTGAAGTAGATGCTCCCCCTTTGCCTCTACCTCGACCTGCTGGAATATGGAGAGTATGCCCTCTCGGGCGCACTGAAGAAGAACCAGCTACTGATCCTGTGGGATGAGCCACACGCCTACCGCCTCGAAATGGGCACTCTCTCAAAATATGACCTGACTTGCCGCAAACATATCAAACATCCAAACCCAATCGGCACGGTCCCCAATGTAGCTTCCCGCACAAGGTACATTATGGTATAGATGACCTCATCTGGCCTAAATCACTCTTATACCGAGAGCCCGACTCTCTGAAACTCTGATCCGGTCCGGAATGAATAGAGTAATCGGACCCCTAGCCTGCAACTCGTGGAGGTACACTAGTCGCCGACTGGCCTGAGTGTCTAGAATATGACTGCCTCGATCCCCCTCTATAGTCGCTATCGGCACCTATGGATCTAGCCCTCTTACTTTACCCCTTATCAATGTCACGCTCGCCCTTTTTCGGATGTTGTTGCTCTTCTAAATTTTGGGCATGGGCTTGAATGCGCGAAACATCCATCCCGTCTTGCAATGAAGCCGTTAAACAATCCTTAAATAAATGTGGCCCTAAGCCACTCACAAACCTGTGCACCCTATCTCCCATGTCGGCCACCATGGTTGGAGCATATCTAGCCAATGAATTAAACTGAAGGCTATACTCCCGGGCACTCATATTTCCTTATTTCAAATTTAAGAACTTATCAGCTCTAGCTCGGCGGACCTCGGGTGGCAAATAGTGGCGGATGAAAGCATCTACAAATTCTTGCCAAGCCGGAGGAGGCACATTCTCTTTTCTTGATGATATCCAAATATTATACCATAAAACTGCCACATCCCGGAGTCTACAAGATCCTAACTCCACAGATTCAGTTTCGGAGGCATCAATAATCTTTAATGTTCTCAACAATTCATCAATAAAACCTTGAGGGTCTTCATCCGGCTTTGACCCGAAAAACTCCGGAGGATTCAAACTCATAAAATCATGGGCTCTAGTACTAACGGCCCTGTTGTTACACTCCATAATAATCCGTGCTACTTGTATTAAAACAAGAAAGAATGAGTTAAGAAGGTTCAAGGAAAGTTAATTGAGTTAGTAAGAATATCGTTATATATATATATTGTTTCCTTAAGTATCTCAAGGTGACACGGTTACCTAAAGAATTTGAAATCGCGCTATGAGTATGTATATGAAGTAATGCAAGTGACCTTTTAAAGTATTTGAGATTATTAGTAATGATATAGAGGATGGACAAAAGATATGAATATACTTTTGCGATTGGAGTTTCGTTAAAGCTTTGTGAGTTCTCTAGTTATGTTTAAGGTTATTGTGATTCTCCGAACCTTTTCGAGACGTGTATATGGATTTTTATGGATGTATATGAGTGTATATGTATGTATAATAGGTTACATGAGGTTGGAAGAGGATTAGAAGTTAAACGAAATGAATCGGAACAACTTCAATAAAATCTCGGACCAGATTTTTAGCCCATATTGTTGGAGGCATATCTCCTTGTATATGAGGAGTTTTAAAGTGTTTCAAAAGCCTAAAATTAAGTTCATCGAGTCTAGTTTGCAACGCAACAAACCTCTCGTCAAAATAATATCGGAATAAGGAGATATGATCGATGCAAGTTGGATTATTAAGTGGGGATTAAGACTTAAATGTTCACAAATTTTGCACTAGTGGCCGTGTGGGGTCCACTAGCACATAACAAAAATCAGATTTTTAGCCATGCTTAGTTGGGGGAACGTGTATGACTATATTGGGCAGCAAAATGGTCTCCTTGTTGACCAAAAGTTGCATGCCCAACTCATTTCCCAACTAGACAAAGTGAACTTAGAGAGAGAGGCTCTCATCTTCACCAAGTGAAGGAGAGAGAGAGCCACGGCCAGCCATGGCAGTTCCACCACCATTGCACGGCCAGCCCTTATATTTTTCTCTTACCAATAAGTCCCTAAAGTGTTATACATATTCACCATTAAGTTTCAAGTGAAGGAGAAACCATAAACATGCCATACAAGCTCCTATAGCTCACGGCCAGATTTGGGTTCTTCAAGTAGATTCAAAAAAATATATTTTATTCAAGTGTTTCAACCTTATCAAGGTGTATAGCAACGTGGAGTATCCATTGGAGCAACAAGAACAAGTATTAGTTCATTTCACAAGATTCTGGCAAAGTTAAGAAGCCAACTTGATCAGGTAAGAGTTGATCATTTTCTATGTGTTTGATGATGAAGTTGAACCGTGTGGACTGTTTTAGGACGAATTTTGAGGTGTTGTGAATATGTAAATGTACATTGCATGTATGAAATTATGAATGTTGGTGTTGAAATATGGTTATAGCCGAAGGGGCTGTTTTAGAGGTGAAGTTGCGTTGATATGAACATGTTGTTGTTTTGTTGAAGTATGGTCGTGTAGTGGACTGTTTTTGTGGAAAATAGTGAACTGATTTTACTTGGTATTTTGATGGTTGTTGTCATGGATTTTATGATGGGAATGAATTGAATATGTTGTAGTATGGATAAATGAATGAAAAGCATAAAGTTGTTGTGGTTGTGTTGAAGCCGTGTAGGGGGCTGTTTTAGGAGAAGTTAAGGATTGTTTTGTGCCATATTTTGATTGTTGTTGTTATGGACATTGTGGTGTATTGTATGCATGTTGAATATGTGAATTAAGGTGTTAAAGAAATGAATTATGTTGAAGCATACAAGCAGTCCAAAACAGTGGACTGTTTTAGTGCTAGAGGTGAAATTGTATGTGTTGAGTGTTGATTCTTGTTATGAACGTTTAGTGGAAGTGAAGTATAATGATTCAAGTTGAAATTGAGATGAATTGTGGGCTGTTGTAAGAATGGAAATGATGTTAAAACAGTTCCAAAAATCATGAATGTAATGTCATTAAACATGTTGTTGTCGTTGTAAGGTTTTAGTGTCGACAATGTAGCTATTTGCGTACGAATTTGGTGATATATTTATCGTGTGACTGCTGGTCGTATTTTACTAAAATTATATGAAATGAAGAAATGAAATAATGTGTAAGAATCATATGTGGTTTGCTTGGTATGTTCGTAAACGTTCGCAAGAATTCCGGGCACCTTTATGTTGTTGGTTAGGGACTGTTTTGGGCGTGTTGTTGGTTAGGGACTGTTTTGGACGTGTCGTGGTTAGGAACTGTTTTGGACATGTTGTCTTCTTTAAATTGGAAATACTAATGATAGTTAAGAATATATATTGTATTTACGTTGTTTGGGTTGTTGTAAAGTTGCTACACGAAAACATTAAGGCTACGGATTATTAGGAGTAACTTGAGAATGTAGTAGCCGTATGTGAATCGATATGGAATGTTGTATTTGGAATGTTATGTGGGCTGTCCGTATTGGTATTGAGCATATGATTATTGATGTTGGATCGGTTGTATGTAGTTGGTTTGAATGCGAACGAAACGTCGTCTAAATGTTTAAAAGGGATTGTTAACGTTAAAGTACGTATTGAATTCCCTCGTAGACTAATTGTAGCTCTTGATATCTTGATATAGGATAAGTGTTTTTGGGCAGCAAGTACAAGTTATAATACGACTAAATGCTAAAGGTATGTAAAGCCTATTCCTTCTTTCTTTTGGCATGTCCTAGACGTAAGTTTGAAATGGTATGAACCTTGGGGTAAATTCTATTCTCTAGTTCCATGCATGACTTATGATTCTATATTTCCTTAAGGCTATTGTCATGTGCCTACTATATGATTGACTAATGAATGATGTATAGAAGTTCCTACTCTTAAAAGAATGGCATGAATAGAAGCATACTTGACTTTCAAAAACTACATCATGGAAATTGATACATGTACATGAAAGCTGAAACGTTCCTTGCTATGGCTTGTAATGAGAGTTGAAAAGAATTGAATATGATTATTATCCTAATACTTTAGAGCTGGTTAGTTGCTTATCTATTGAGTCTCAAAAGATGAATTGCATATATGTGGTTGCTTATTATTCTGCTCGTGCTTACCGCTATATCCTTCACTGAGTTCCGGGCCAGGACACGTTTTCGTGCGCATGTTTACTATATTAATCACCGAGTCCCTCACTAAAGGGCCGGGACACGTTATATATATATGATGATATGATGATGTGATTATATGATGATATGATGATATGGAGATGGTGGCCAGGAGGGCATATTCCTTATTACCGAGTCCCTCAGGAAAGGGCCGGGACACGTCTATGTTTATGTTTATGATGCTATGATTATAATTACCGAGTCCCTCATTAAAGGGCCGGGACACGTTATATATGTTATATACAGAATGATTATGCAGCTTTGATTACAAAACACTATATTGACATTGATATGAGAACGAGACAGATCAAATATGTTCAAAGGCAAGTTTTATGAAATTCTGTTTGTTGCATTGAGTCCTATACACCTTGTCTCAGTATGAGTCTATTACTATGTTTCATGCTTTACATGCTCAGTACATATTCCGTGCTGACCCCCTTTCTTCGGGGGGGCTGCATTCATGCCCGCAGGTACAGACGCTCATTTTAGAGATCCGCCAGCTTAGGATACCTATTCAGCTATTTTGGACTGCTCCTTTGTTCCGGAGCCTAGCTTGTGGTATAACTCCCTTTTGTTGTATCTATAAGTGTTTATTCGGGGTACGGCGGGGCCCTGTCCCGTCATATGATACTGTCATTACTCTTAGAGGTCTGTGGACATCTGTGTGGGTCTGTATATAGTTGTTGTTGCGTTGTATGAACATGACTTATGTTTGGGGCGTACCCATTCGTGATGGCAGCCTTGTCGGCTTGCATATGTATGTATGTTTGGAATGTTGCGTGTAATGGCAGCCTTGTCGGCTTGCATATATATATATATATATATATATATATATATATGTTGTTGTTGAAAAGTTTTAACTCCTCAGAAGACATGTGCATATGACATACAAAATTGTGACAGCTTTAGAATAACGTCCTGTCTTTTCTAAACAAACAAGTTCATGACATGCTAGTTATAAATGATTACAGTTAACAGGCAATATGAGTGTCCAAATCGGGCACTAGTCACGGCCTACGGGGTTGGGTCGTGACACCTGTCACTTGAACCCGAACCCTACCGCTGTGCCTGGGCGGCAACTAACTGTGTCAATAAGTGAATAGCCTTGGTCACTTGTTGACCCGAAGCAACCGGTGGAGGAACTGGAGGCATAAGAGCCGGAGCTGAAATCCCTTCTTGTTCTTCTATAATGGGTGGGGTAGGAGAAGTATTAGATGTAGCCTCATTATGTGATTCACCCTCTTCTACATTCATTAGTGGCTCTCTTTCTACCCACCGTTTCATCGTAGTCTTGCCCTTCTGGGCAGCTGTATCTTTTCCCTTTGGTGGCATTTCTAAAATTATAGCACACTATTAGGGAGGAGATAATCTTATAACACAGCTCTATCGCACGATCTCTTTAAGATGAAGAATTATCATTTTTCCTAAATGCCCTGTAGCCTCATGTTTATTAGTGTGGCGCGCAACACACCATAAACAAGACTCTACTAGGCACGGCCCGTAGAAACTTCCTAGGACTGAACTGCTCTTATACCACTTTTGTCACGACCCGACTAGGGGCCATAACGGGTACCCGGGGCTAACCACCGAGCACCACTCATTCTATTACTCATCATACTCATTATACACTTCTTTAATATTCAGGTGCTCATAATCATAGGAAAACCATTTTTCATTTGGAAACATAATTACTTTTATATACATAAGCCCTTCGGCTATCAAAATAATATATATATAATAAGGACATCGTGAGACCATACTACCCACACATACGTATCTACGAGCCTCTACTAGGATATCATACATATGGACGGGACAGGACCCCGTCGTGCCCAAAACATATATGTACAAAAAATAGTAAATCAATGGCACCTCCGGAATAATGGAGTGCTCTCAAAAGTCTACACACCGGCTACTATGAATCTGGGTTGCCTCCCTGTCTACCGGTGGGCATGAACACAGCGTCCAAAGAAAAGGGACGTTAGTACGAACATTGTACTGAGTATGAAAGGCATGAATGAAATGAACATAATAGATAAATCATGAGACATAAGGTGAAAATATAACCTGCGTAACTTTTAAGGATGGATACCTTTCATGCCTATATCATATATAATCATAGTACATGGATCATCATAGCGCATACATCATCGTATCATATACATATATATGTATCATGGTACCGTATCTACTCATGCACATTAAACATTATCTGTATTTGGCCACGTAGTGACTCCACAAAATTCGTATTCAGCCACACAGTGGCTCGACAATATCCGTATTCGGCCACATCGTGGCTCGACAATATCACAGACATGACTTCCGTACCCGGCCATAACAAGGCTCGGTATATCTCATCATCATCATTGTCATCACATACATCTCATAAGCTTATCATAACTTTTAATAGAGCATACCTTTGAATTTAAAGATAATCTATGAAAATCATATCATATTCGTAGCATGACCTTCATATAAATATCGTATGATAGACTTTAAAATCTCTAGACATAGTCTCATCATTACCATCATCGCATCTATGGCATATCTCCTACCTTTATCTCATATGAAATCCTCTATGAACATAGACTCGTAATTTTTCAGAACATTGGTCATAGGACATGCATTAGAGCTTATAGACAATCTATAACAATATCGGGGTGACATCAGGTCGAGAACCCCCGATTACATTATGAAGTGACCATATTTATCATATCTCACCCTGAAGAAACTAACATTTTAAGGTGAGTGTACACCATGAATAACATCAAGGGATCTTAAATAGGATCATTAACTTAATAGACATCATTTCTTGTTTTAGAATCTCCAGGCTTAATACATATCATCATCATTATCATATTCATGACATATTCCGCATCTTTATCTCATACGAAGATCTTTATCAATGTTGACTCATAGTTCCCGGAATATAAGAAAGTCATGGAAAGGTAGGGAAATAATATCGTAGGAATCATATAAGGATCATCATCTTCGTAGGAATGTCATTTATGAGCTTTAGGACTTCTAGACATAGATTCATCATCAATATTGTCATGCTCGTAAAGTGTCTCTTTTCTTTATCTTGTATGAAGCTCTTTATAATCATAGACTCATAATTTCCGATATGTAGGAAAATCATGGAAAGATAGAAGGATTCATGCTATAGGAATCATGCATTAGAATAAAAGGACTTGCCTTACATACCTTTTCTTTTAGACGATTATAAGAACGTGCTTTCTAAAGCTAGAGAAAATTGTGTGGCATTTCCTTTGTTTTTACTACTTTCTCCATATGTTATATCAATTCCCAAACATCCATAACAGCATTCACAATATTATAGGCAACAATCATCATTCATCTACATTATCCACATTTCACAATTTCACTTCAATTCCTCCATAATCATGGTCATGGTTCACAATTGCGTTTTCTCACATATAATACTTACCCCATGTTCTAAATTTCATTTATAGCTTACTTATAATCACCACATCTCAATATTCATGATTCACTCCAAACTACTACTCAAAATGTCACTATTCACACATTCATGACCCATTTTTCTATCTCCTCCTACAATCCAAGTGTTTCAACTTTTCAATACCTTAAATAACATGTAACTACCATAAAAATTACCTTAGATAGTGTAGAAAAATTTTCTTGAGTTGAAATACTTCTCTTGCACCAAAACCCTAGTTCACCTCCATTGATATTCCTTGACTTGGATGAGCTTTAATGTGTTTCTTACACTTAAATTTTTGGGTTTGATAAAGTTGATCATCAATTTCTCATGAGTTTTTGTGTATGGAGTGTGTGGAAGGTTCTAGAGAATTCTTGAGTTGCGGAGAATGAAAATAATGAACTTGGGGTGCTCTTTTTATAAATTAAAAATCTGTCCCGACGTCATTATACGGACACTTATACGGTCCGTATAATTTTATACGGTCCGTATAAGTGACCGTGAAACTGCTTCAGCAACCGTCCTTTTCTGTGTCAATTTGACGGCACATTATACTGTCCGTATAAATTTATATGGTCCGTATAAGTGATCGTGAAATCACCCCGTCAACTTCTCGCTTCTATGTTCATTATACGGCACATTATACGGTCCGTAGAATTCTATAGGGTCCCTATAAGTGACCGTATAATACCATCAGTGAGGGACTTCACTGTGATGATTCTGTGGTCCATTATACGGACCATATAATCGGCCGTAGAACGCACCTTTTCTCCGATCTTGTTCTCGTCACTTCGTTTACCTCAAATCCATATGGAACCTTCTTGATACTTGTTTTACACCTCGTTAACAATCTAAGGGATATTATAACTCTTCTCCAAATCATTATTAAGCCATCATTAATTCGATACTCATAAATTCTATCCGGTACGCAACATATATCTTGCTTTCCTTGACTACCTTCGTCTCCTACCTTAAACATCTTTGAAATCTTATTTAAAATCATCAAATGGTATTTCTTTCTTATCAAAACATCGTATACATTGTGCCCTTCGTTAGTCTACTCATTGTACGTTAACGAAAAATTTTCGGGGTGTAACACTGATGTTCCTTTTTATTGCTTGGGGGCGTGCATCGCAACGATATACAAGTTGACGATCCAGCTAGCTAAGACTGCTTGTATCAAGTGCTTGGTGAGCCCCATTTCCTTCGGGGCATTCTCCTGCTTTCATTCTTTCCAGTTTTAGACAGTTATCTTTTCGGTATTCTTTAGAGGCTTCATAGACATAGTTCAGTCAGTTAGATATTAGCTGACTTTGATGTATTAGCCTTATTGGTCATTTATTCAGATGTTTTAGACTTAAACAATAAATTTCGCATTTAATTTAATTTAGTTAGGATTTTTAGTATATGGGCTCGCTTGGTCACATGCACTTAGGCACCGAGTGCCGTGTTACGCCAAGGCTATGGTTCGGGGAGTGACAAAGCTTGGTATCAGGGCACTAGGTTCGAGTATCTTAGGGAGTCTATGAAGCCGTGTCTAGTGGGGTCGCCTTTATATGAGTGAGGGCCCTACACATATAAACAGTTGACCACCAAGACATTCAGGATTTGTTTTGTTATATCCCGCAATTTTGCATATTGAAAAATTTGAAATAATTGTGACAAGTTAAAGACAAGGCCATATTTTGATTTTGTTCAACATATAAGTTGTTCATGGAAAATATTGGTGTGGAAATATGGAAGAAGGCCAGGGGCAAAATTGGAATTTTGGGAATTAGTATCGGGAATTACAAGACAAGATTTGTAGCCAATTGAGCTAAAAAAAATGAGAAAATTTAAGGCCCATTTTAAAGGATGGCTGGCCATACACTTATGGCCCAAGCCCATTTAATTGTTTCATATGACAAAATAAATAAGAGGGACACTTGTTCATGACTAGAACATTCAAGACACAAAAAAAAAAAAAAAAAAAAGGAGAGGAGAGCAAGACCAAGGGGTTCGGCCATAGCTTGCAATTTTGAGTTCAAGAAATCTCATCCCAAAAATTTGTTTCTTCATGTATTTCCACTAATTTGAAGGCCCTCTTCAACATGGTATGATTGATGGAAGGAGAGAATCACTCTTTGGAACAAAATTTCAGCCCTAGTTGGGTGAAGAAGTTGTGAAGAAAGGTAAGATTTCATCCCCTTTTATATGTTGTGAAGGCTTTGTTTATGTTGTGGTGTGTAGAAATGGATAGAATTCATGAGAATATGGAAGTTTGCATGGTAGGTATGTATGTGTGCATGAGCCGTGTATGTGCAATGTTGTATAGATAATATGAGTTGAATTTTATGTTGTAGTCTAGTTGTGGTTATGGTGGAATTTATATTGGAAGTGAAGGTTGAATGAATTTGGTTGAAATGGGTTGTGTGTTGTTATGGGGAATTTATGTGATTTTCATTTGATTTTCGTATAATTGTGAAAATAAGAAATTAAATGTGAACTTTGGTAGTTGTTGTTGCATTCGTTGAAGTTTCGGATGGAATATGGAATCGGTGGAAATACTTGAATTCGTGAATATTGTTTGGAGTGTCATTGAAATATGTTTGAATAACCTTGAGTTAGTAAATGAGTATGAGAATAATGATATTAGCTTGATATGGTGAAGTTGGAATGGAAAGTGTCGCCTTATGTAAAAAGAGGACTATTTATGTTATAGTGCGTTTTATGATAATTGTTGATGTTGTTGGGTTGTTGTTGTTGATATATTGAGCCGAGATGTATTCTCGGGGCGGCGAAATTATAGGGGAAATGCTGCCCCAAATTTTTGTAGATAAGTGATGAGTTAAAGATTTGAATGCTAAAAGTCTTACTATTGACAATTGGTAAACATGACCATTTGTAGATTTGAGCAAAACGGGAATTGAATCTGGACGAGCGTAAGGCGCAACTAAGGTATGTAAAGTCCTTCCCTTCATTCTTTGGCATGTTCTAAACATGATAGGCTCGGACATGAACCTTAGACACGACCCTGTTCCTAGAAATCCGAGATTGAAATTGGCTCCATTTCATTCAATGAGATTGAATTGGTCTCTTAATATTTCGTCGGCAAAATGACCTATATGTATGCAACCTTCACAAATGAAGTCGGAATGCCCTAAAACTCTCATGGATGACTTCATATGACCTATGATCCATAAATTTACGTACGCCACCTCGGTTCGGCCCAAGGGGGGGCCCACAAAGCCTGATACTCTTTGTATGGCTTTAGCTAACTCAATTCTGTCCGGAATTCACGAGTAGCTTTTGGTTATTATTCTGTTTACTATGCGATAAGTGTTATGACTACCTTTATGAGTCTTATAAAATATTTTTGACATCTGGAACGTTTTTGGAAATCTTATTCTGATAGTCTGGATAAGCTAAGTACCTTCTTTATTTTTCGGATATACGATTTTGGCATACATGAATCTTGTGTGATGCATGATCCTGGCATGTGTGATTTATGTTCGCAAGGTAATAAATTTGGCATTCTGTTATTACCTCATTTGCCAAGTCCCGAGCCGGTTATAGTATTGTGCGCACTATGTGATATTGACCGCTGGATTCTTGACCGCGGTGTGTGCGAAAATGACCGCTGGATTCTTGACCGCGGTGTGTGCGACATTGACCGCGGTGTGTGCGACATTGACCGCTGGATGCTTGACCGCGGTATGCCGCATTTGTGATGTTGACCGCTGGATTCTTGACCGCGGTGTGTGCGACATGGACCGCTGGATTCTTGACCGCGGCATGCCGCATTTGTGATATTGACCGCTGGACTCCTGACCGCGGTATCTACGACATTGACCGCTGGACCCCTGACCGCGGTATGTCGGGTTTGGGATGTTAACCGCTGGATACTTGGCCGCGGTATGTGTGATAGTGACCGCTGGACTTTTGGCCGCGGCAATTGTGTGTTTGATTTTCTATGTGTATGAGACGGAAATGTTTTTCAAAAAAAATAAAGCAGTTTGGCATTCTGATTGTCGTATCTGTCTTACGGGATCTGATGTATATGCTTATGACTCTGCATGCAAGATTCAGTCTGTTACGCTTCTGTACCTCTGACTCTGGTTACGATTATGTCAGCCATATTTTGTGCCCCGATCCGTATGGTGATTCTGCTTGCTATATCTCTGTACTTCTGGTTCAGACTATGATTATATTTGTTATATTTCCACTTTACATACTCAGTACATTTTCTGTACTGACCCCCTCTTCTTCGGGGGCTACATTTCATGCCGCGCAGGTACTCCCAGGTGAGTTGAAGACAGTATAGAAGATGTTCCAGTACAGATGGCAAGCTCCATTTGTTCCCGGAGTGCTGCCAAGTCAGAGTTTGTATGTTATGCTTTCTGGATTACGTTAGAGGCTTTGCAGACGGCGTCGTGGGTATTGGTTGTCAGTCTGTAAGCGGCTCCGTCAGCCGATACATCGGTTTGTGTTCTGTACTGAATTTTGTATCATCATAGGTTTGTTCGGCTTGGAAGCTACAAGAAAGAATATTTTAGAAAAAAATTTACTATGTATTTTATCTTATTTGATTTAAAAAGTTTGACGTGATTGTGTGTGCAGCAGGAGTCTGAGGGTTCGCTTGGCCCTAAGTAAGGGTCGGGTGCCCATCACACCCTAGGGATATTGGGTTGTGACATGTTTCACTTCTTTCATACTCTAGTTTGTGCAGTTAGAGCAGTACTGTCCCACCCTGATGAAAGGCATGACAGGCACCTGACCCTAGAAACCGAGTAACACCTGACGTGACATAATATAACCTTAATACCACAATCCTAATTGTAATCATCAGCATGTACATATAGGAGCAGTGGTACACAAGAAGGCCCAACACAAAGTTAACATAACCTCTTTGTGAACGACTGTATACATAAGCTAGCCGACAAGGCCGCGACATGAACATCATAAAATATCATACAGCTGCCCAGGCTATAACATGTTTATCATAAGTATAATAAAATCATCCATGACTCCAACACCCACTACACTGTCTATGAGCCTCAATGAGTACGTACATCTGTCATTTACATAAGCTTCAGACTCAATAAATACCCAACTAGCAAGCCCGGTATAATAGTACTCGCTGACGTCCCGATGAAACAGGCGATCCTATTGAGAGGGTTCATATGCTCTATTTATCAAGACCTGCAGCACAAAATGCAGCGCCCCAGGAAGTGGGACGGTCAGTACGAATAAAAGTACTTTGTATGTAAGGGAGGGAAGTAATAACATAAGTAAGACATAATATAAATATAAACATGGGAGAATAGTGACAATTGTTAACCTATGGCATCTGAAACCATACAATATGCCATGTATGAGAAAATCATTTTTCATATGCCAGATATACATATATATATATATATATAATATATAACGTACCCGGCCCTTGAGGGACATGGTGTGAAGCGGTGTGTATATCATCATCATCATATTATCATCCTCCCCGCGTCCAGGGTTTCCCGCTTCCTGGAAAACATCTATTACACCAAAAACATTTTGCGTTACTAAGGTTGCAGACGGCTTAATGTGAGCTCAAGGAGGAGAAAATATTACAAGTATAAAGGATGAAATTCTACTGTATTAGCATGAGGATAGCATGAGTATGATATTTGTAATTCGCACAATATGATTGGAATGATACGTTAAAAAGATATATAGCCCTCATAACCGTAAACTGAGGTGGGGCCAACATGATGGGGTTTTTATAAAGGACATATGAAAAGTTATATGGACAATATATGTCAATTTAAACACAACTCAAGAAGGACTCTTGAGCCAAATCCAAGTGTAAGCCCTCCAAAAAGATGTTTTTAAGTTACGTTTTCGGATGATCTGACTTCGGGAGGCCATAACCCCATCATTATTTGGGAATTTGGGAAATCTCCAAAAATGAAAGTTGTAGATAATTGAAATACCATTCCAACCATAGGTTTTGGGCCTTCATGTGACATAGGTATAAATAGTTATGGGCATTTTAAAGCGAAAAGGTCAAACTTGGCAATGGGCTCGGCCCAACCCGACTCCAAGTTTGGTCAGGCCCACTTCCCTTGCGATTTAAGGGAAATTTTCAACCTTATCTGCCTCATTTTCATACCACAAGTCCAGAACATAATAGAGAGAGAGAGAGAGAGTGAGGGTATTTTAGAGAGATAAAGCAAAGGTTTGATCAAGTTCGAGGCCCCAAATCCCGAGGCTAGTGAAGGATAATGTGTAGTACCAGTTGTCGTCAATGTTTTAAGCTAATTATTGAGCTTGGGGGATGATATTTCGTGGTTGAGCTGCTGCTAAGGTATGTATAAGGTTCCTTTTATGGTATTAAAGTGTTTATTTAGAGTTTTAACGGATTAGAACGGAGGAAATAATGTTAAAAGCTCATTTGGCATTTTTGGAAGTTTATGAAGGTAGGGCTGTTTTAGTGGAGTTAAATGGATGGAAATATCTGAGTTTTGATGTATATTGATTGTTGATAATTTAGCTGAATTTGATTTTCGGGGTTGTCCAGTTTATAAAGGAAATACTGTCGAAATTCCGTTAGAAATACAGATAAGTTTAAGAGATTGATTATAAGAATATATATTGGATTTATTGTTGGTAAATGGATATTGTTGATAGATTATCGTGACACGAAGATGGACTGTGGTTAGCTGGAAAGCGGCAATGGTATGTAAGGCAAACGTTTCTTCCTTTGGTATGATTCTTGCTGTTTTTCATTCTATATGTACTCTATATGATTCCTTCTTAGATTAGTAAGGTCTAAACGTTTCTTCTGATGACTTATTGATATTGTACTCCTATTTTGTTCCGAAGGGAACACCCATAAGGTGCCAAGTCGAGTTTGTGTTGAAATGATAGTGATATTAAGCCGGAAGCGGCTGCCCGAAGGGGCCATCATTATTATGCCGGAAGTGGCTGCCTAAAGGAGCCATCATTATTATGCCGGAAGCGGCCGTCCGAAGGGACTATTGTGATACTAGCCGAAAGCAGCTGCCCAAAGGGACCATTCTATTAACATGTCGGAAGAGGCACGTGTGTTGGATTGCATTATTTACGTAAAGATTGTTTTGAAACTTTGTGTGCCCATTTATGGTTTTTTTTTTCAGCGAAGGCTGCAGGTATTCAGTTAGATTGTGATTTCTTGTCGCCTAAGTCAAATTATGATTATGAATTGTTACCACCTTACATACTCAGTACATTGTCCGTATTGACGTCCTTTTTGCATGGGTGCGCTGCGTTCATGCCCGCAGCCCCAGATTGTTTGGCAGGTTAAGTGTATAGCTAGGATGCTTGGACGTCAGCTGGGATTGGCAAGTTCCACCTCATTCCGGAGCTGTGCTGAGTCATGTATAGATATGTATGATTTTGGGTATGTCAGGGCCCTGTCTTGACTCACAATGTTCAGTTTACTTCTTAGAGACTTCTGCAGATAGTGTCCTGTGGTACGTTTGTTGAGATGTCGACAAAGTGATGTCAGTTGAGTCATTAATGAATTTTAAAAGAGTATGTATTTTAGATGATTTAGATTGGTTTAAAGTACTTATTTAATTGAAAGTTTTCATAATCGTTATAGAGATAATGATTTCTATTTGGAAAATTTTTATGTTCTTAAAAGTTTTTGAAATAACAGATTTTGATAGAGTGAATGTCTAAGGGTTCGCTCGACTCTGATGAGAGTTGGGTGCTCGTCATGCCCTACCATTGCTAGGGTGTGACAAAGTGGTATCAGAGCAGTTCGTTCTAGGGGTCATCTGCAAAGTCGTGTCTGGTAGAGTCTTGTTCATGGGTGTGTTGTCGACCACACTTATGAACAGGTGGCTACAGGGCATCTAGGATTGTTTCCCTTCATTCAGATCATAGATTGTGCTATAGAGCTGTGTTATAGGCCTTGAATCCTTGCCGCTAACTTTAAAATTTGTTGATTAAGTGATTTTAAAGTGCAGCTATGATTATGAAATTTGAATTGCTCGTAAGAAATGTAAGTTCTCTGATGATTAATGATTGTTATTTAAGGTAAGTGCTACAGGTTAAGGATTGCACTAACAAAAGTATGCTTCTTATCGAATTGAGAATGCCATTGTGAAGAGCATTTGTACAGGTATGTATAGGGTGTTTTAATATGATTGTGGCCTTGTGAGGAAAATTGATATATTTTGATTGTTGCCCTGTATGGCTTGTTGGTTAGCAGTGTACAGGTGGGTAATACAAATTACAAAGGAGGTTCTGCCAAAAATTTTGTTAAAATTGATTGTGATCAGTATATATATTTGTGTTATGATCAGTAAGATACACAAGTGTAAACTATAGAATGAAAGGTTAATAATAGTTGTAAATCGACTGAAAGGAGGGTTATAAGACGGGTTCAGAATGAGTTTGAGAGTTAAGCTGAAATTACTCGTGGGTATAGAAGTGAGCCGAGGGTTAAGTTCTCTCGAGGATTAGAAGTAAGGTTGATGAACTTAGATTAATATGATTCGAATAATGTGATAAGATTTTGAGAAGAGACTTAAGACGGGAAGCAATGATAAGCAAGGAGTCATTCGAGAGGTGAGTTAGTATAAAAAAGAGTAAGATTAAACGAGTAAAGAATGAAACAAGGAAGGGAAAGAAACATGATTACATGTGTTTGAGGAAAGAGAGTAATATGTCCCTTATAGAAATCAATATAGCTGAAAGCCTCAATGAGGTTAAGGGAAGTTGAAGCTTATAGATGAAAGATAAATATCGTAAAGGACCTTAGGAATTATGAAGGGGTGAGTGATATTAGAAGTGTTGGAATTGGATACGAGCATTAGTCTTCATTTAACATTCGAGGACGAATGTTTCTAAGAGGAGAAGGATGTTATACCCCGAAAAATTTCGCGTTACTAAGGTTGCAGACGGCTTAATGTGAACTCAAGGAGGAGAAAATATTACAAGTAAAAAGGATGAAATTCTACTGTATTAGCATGAAGATAGCATGAGTATGATATTTGAAATTTGTACAATATGATTGGAATGATACGTTAAAAAGATATATAGTCCTTGTAACCGTAAGCTGAGGTGGGGCCCACATCATGAGATTTTTATATAGGACATATGAAAAGATATATGGACAATATATGTGAAGTTAAACACAACTCAAGAAGGACCCTTGAGCCAAATCTAACTGTAAGCCCTCCAAAAAGATGTTTTTAAGTTACGTTTTCGGGTGATCTGACTTCGGGAGGCCATAACCCCATCATTATTTGGGAATTTCGGAAATATCCAAAATAGAAGTTGTAGATAATTGAAATACCTTTCCAATCATAGGTTTTGGGCCTTCATGTGACACAGGGATAAAAAGCTATGGACGTTTAAAGACGAAAAGGTCAAACTGGGCAGTTGGCTCGGCCCAACCCGACTCCAAGTCGGGTCAGGCCCACTTCCCTTGCTAGTTAAGGGCAATTTTCACCCTTATCTGCCTCATTTTCATACCACAAAGTCCAGAACATGGTAGAGAGAGAGAGTGAGGGGATTTTAGAGAGTAAAGCAAGGGCTCGATCAAGTTCGAGGCCCCGAATCCCGAGGCTCGTAAAAGATAAAGTGTAGTATGAGTTGTCGTCATCGTTTTAAGCTAATTATTGAGCTTGGGGGATGATATTTCGTGGTTGACCTGTTGCTAAGGTATGTATAAAGTTCCTTTTATGTTATTAAAGTGTTTATTTAGAGTTTTAACGGATTAGAACGGAGGAAATAATGTTAAAAGCTCGTTTGCCATTTTTGGAAAGTTTATGAAGGTGGGGCTGTTTTAGTGGAGTTAAATGGATGGAAATATTTGAGTTATGATGTATATTGATTGTTGATAATTTAGTTGAATTGGATTTTCGGGTTTGTCAAGTTTATAAAGGAAATGCTGTTGAAATTCCGTTAGAAATAGAGATAAGTTTAAGGGATTGATTAGAAGAATATATATTGGATTGATTGTTGGTAAATTGATATTTTTGATAGATTAGTGTGACCCGAAGATGGACTGTTTTTAGCTGGAAAGTGGCAAAGGTATGTAAGGCAAACCTTTCTTTCTTTGGCATGATTCTTATTGTTATTCATTCTATATATACTCCATATAATTCCATTCTTAGATGCGTAAGGCCTAAATGTTTCTTGTGATGGCTTATTGATATTGTACTCCTATTCCGTTCCGAAGGGAAAACCCATAAGGTGCCAAGTTGAATTTGTGTTGATATGATGATGATATTAAGCCGGAAGCGCCTGCCCGAAGGGCCATCATTGTTACGCCGGAAGCGGCTTCCCGAAGGGGCCATCATTATTATGCCGGAAGCGGCCGTCCGAAGGGACTATTATGATACTAGCCGGAAGCGGCTGTCCAAAGAGACCATTCTATTAACATGTCGGAAGCGGCACATGTGTTGGATTGCATTATTTACTTAAAGATTGTTTTGAGACTTTGTGTGCCCATTTATGTTTTTTTTCCAGCGAAGACTGCAGGTATTGAGTTAGATTGTGATTTCTTCTCTCCTAAGTCAAATTATGATTATGACTTGTTACCACCTTACATACTCAGTACATTATCCGTACTGATGTCCTTTTTGCCTGGGGACGCTGCGTTCATGCCCGCAGCCCTAGATTGTTTGGCAGGTTAAGTGTATAGCTAGGATGCTTGGACGTCAGCTGGGATTGGAAAGTTCAACCTTATTCTGGAGTTGTGCTGAGTCATGTATATATATGTATGATTATGGGTATGTCAGGGCCCTGTCCTGATTCATGATGTTCAGTTTACTTCTTAGAGACTTTTGCAGACAGTGTCTTGTGGTTTGTTTGTCGAGATGTCGACAAAGTGATATCAGTTGAATCATTTGTGAATTTTAAAAGAGTATGTAGTTTAGATGATTTAGATTGGTTTAAAGTACTTATTTGATTAAAAGTTTTCATAATCGTTATAGAGACAATGATTTCTATTTAGAAAAAATTTATGTTCTTAAAAGTTTTTGAAATGACAGGTTTTGATAGAGCGAATGTCTAAGGGTTCGCTCGACTCTGATGAAAGTTGGGTGCCCATCATGCCCTACCATTGCTAGGGTGTGACAACATCATTCTATCATAACGTACCATGCCCTAATAGGACTCGGTGTGAATCGTACTCGGCCCTTACGTGTCACGACCCGGCTAGGGGCCGCGACGGGTATCCGGGGCTAACCACCGAGCACCGCTCATACTATCATTTACCTAACCCCTTTAACAATCATTCATCTATTTCCGGTTAACTTTAAAAAAAAAAGAGGATTTGGTTTTCATTACAAAAATATAACGCGTTGATACAAAAACATATTTCAATATACTTATACACATGCGTACTACCCATGTTGTGGAACCACACAACCCACATCGAGCATCTATGATATGCCAGCTGACCAGGTGGCTATGCGTCTATAGCGCCTCACCTTTCCCCATTTCCCCTGAAAACATTTTCATATCATATATATACATACATAATATACATAGCATGCTGGAGTGCCCAAGGAAAAGCTGTAAGTACGTCGGAGTGACGTAAGGTCGAAAGTCTCCGATTATGTTATGGAGTAATCATCGTCGCTTTGTCTCACCTTGAAGGAACAATTATTATAAGGCGAGACTATCAATGAAGAATAGCATTAAAAGAAAGCATAGAATAAAATCATGAACTTCATAAGGCATCCATTCATATACTTTGGAAGGCTTAGAAATAAAGTCACCATCCATGAATAAATTGAGAAATCAGTAAATAGCTCGACGTTCTCCTATAGTCCTTGAAATCGTACACTTGAAACTTTTAAACATAAGCTTTGCTCTCATCATGGTCAGCGTAATAATATTCTCATTTTTGACATCATCATTGTTATTGAAAAACATATCCTTCGTCGTTATCATAAGAATTCACATAATCACAACCTTTGGTTTAGGAAAATGGGAGTACTTTGGAAAAACATTTATGAAATATCAAGAAGGGAATCGTGCTTCGGAATCTTAGACTATTTAACCTTTGATAGCAAGGAAAAGATGGGAGCATTTATGAAATCGTAAGCTAGGGATCATGCCTTTGAAAGAAAGGGAATAGCCTCACATACCTTTGACGTTTACTATTCTTATCGCTTGCTCGTACTTCCTTTATTGCGCGTGCATATACCTTCAAGAGAATTCATGTCGTCGTTAGCTAAGAAATTATAAGGACGGACTACTATTTCTAGGGAAAAATGGGGCAGCACTACCTTTGTTTATACTGCGTTTCCCATATTCTATTTTAGCTCCCAAACATTTGCGACAATATCCACAATATAGAAATCAGCAATCATCATGTATGTACGTTTAGCAAAGATATCGCTCACTTGTTCTCCGTCGATATCACGTCGTTACCTTCATAAGAGAATTCATATCAACATTAGTAAACTAACTACAAGAACGCATCGCTAATTCTAGGAACAATCGGACAACGCTTCCTTCGCTCATACCATTTTTCTCATGTTTTATATCAACTCCCAACATTCATAATATTACTAGCAATATCATCATCGACAATCATCATTTACGTACATTTGGCAAAATCCACCAATTTTCCCTTATTTCTACTTCTAGCACATCCTTGCGTTTTCATGCATTTAATGCTTGTTTCATGATATAAACATCATTTATAACGTACTTGTATTCACAACACTTCAATATTCATAGTTCAATTCCACTATCATTCATTTATGTCACTATTCACTCAATGATGACCCATTTCTATGTTCTTCTACATTTCAAGTGTCTAGGCTTCCAATACCTTGAACCATATGGTATAGTCATGAAACATACCTTCGATGATGGTGGAACAAGCCTTGAGCAACAATACTACCAAAACCCTATTTCAACCCTTTTGAGATGTCTTGAAGAAGATGATTTCCAATAGAGTCTCATGCACTTGCTTTCATGAATTAGATGTTGATGATCTTGGTTTCCCTTTGATCCCTTGAATTTTGTGGATGAATATTGAAGATCTTCTAGATTGTTCTTGAAGGTTGTATAGATGAATAATGAAATAAAATGAGGCTTTGGTCCCTTTTTATAACTCAAAATTTGATCTTTAATGAATTCCAGTCGGGGTGAACAGTGGTCGTAAACCACAATTTATGGACCGTATTGTGGCTTACGGTCCGTCCTCCACGATCGTTTTTAATCATCCTAGAAACAGAAAGGTTGGCTGGAAATGTGGCAGTTTACGACCGAGGTTTACGGTCCGTAAACCAGTTTACGGGCCGTCCTCCAAGTCGTATTTAAGCATGTCCAAAACAGAGAAGTTGGCTGAAGAATATTGCAGTTTACGATCGAGGTTTACGGTCCGTAAACCAGTTTACGGGTCATATTCCAAGTCGTATTTAAGCATTCCCACACTTTAACAGAAAGTTGGAATTTGAAAGGCTGGAGGACGATGGTGGTTTACGGTCCGTAAATCACTTTACGGGCCGTAAATCACTATACGACCACTGGGCTGCATGAAATTCTACAACTTTTCCATTTCCAAAAATTCACGAATCATCACCTCTTGCTTAGTAAAACACCCACACTCATACCCTTATCGTTCTATTCCTTGTACATGTACGGGGATTTTTCCGAGGTGTAACATTCTTCCCCCCTTTTGGAACATTCGTCCTCGAATGTTAAATCAGCGGTGATTCTAAGAAAATTTGCCGGAGTTTCCTTTGTAATTTGGACACTATCTTTCCATTACAACAACCCACAATATCTTCGCCTCACAGGGCCATATCACAATATTAACACATTTATGGCCACACACGACCAAAAACATAAAATTAAAACATACATACCATCATGAACTTTTCTTGGAGATTCGACTAGGTGCGGATACTTGGCTTCCGCATTCACTCTGGCTTCCCTAGTATTTCTTCCCGAGTATTGCTTTTGCCACCAAACTCTGATTTAAGCCACCTCCTTATTTCGAAGTCCTCGCACTTACCTATCTAATGTGGCAAAGGGTACTTTCTCATACATAAACTTTCTTGTCATTTGAGCATCATTTTATCGACATGCTCCTAGTGGGAGTTCTAACATATTTATAAGCTACCTTGCTTGTTGCATACGATCTTATAGGATCTAATGCCTCGGAACCTAACTCCCCCTTTATTCCGTGATTCTATCGCTCTCGTAGGTTGTCATATCCTCGAGCTTCTATGGTGAGTATGTAACTTGTACTTATACTATGCCCGAAGCAATTATTCCATTTGTCTCTCACAGAAATTCCAACTCAACATTTCAGTTTTGTTTACCATATACCCTTCTTCAACTCACCCCGGGCATTATGACTCTCTCACCCTTACTTTACCTCCTACTCCTCTCCTAAGTGTTCACTTGGTCTCATTGGCGACGCGTAAACATCTACGAATTACATACTCTTTTTGCGCGATTTGCATTCGTACCTATCCATCCGTATACCTATATCCCTGTTTGTCTTCGCATCCAGAGTTATATTCATCTAAGTGTCAATATCCTTCTCAATGCCCTTTTCGCTAACGCCCTTACCTCGAGAACGGGGTAACTTTACAATAAGACCCATGTTAATATCATGAATTATTCTGTGTCTCAGGCCTGCATGCCTTCTTCTTGGGGCTACCGTCACCCACTATATTCACAACATTTTCCGGGGTTATATTTTCATTTGGGCCAAAAGAGTATTCAATCCCGGAAGTCATTAAATCAATATAAGGATAGAGAAACGAGAGTTTTCATTCTGCTGGAAGAGTAATAGTAACTAATCAGTACTCCCTAAACGGATTCCAACTCTCCTCCAACCAGGTCACGCAATCAGAGTTTCACAATTTTATTCCTCGTTTTGCGCCACTTGGGACCTTATGGGACACAACGTCTCACAGATCGGCCTTATACTTCGCTACAAATTCATTTGAGATTTTTTTTTTCATTTAGAGGGACAATGAGGTGGTATAATCTTAGAGAATTGTGGGTCCATCTCTGCCCGTCACCAATGTTTTACTATCTTTGCCGACTCACGGCTCTTCTTCTTCCCCCTTCTTCTTGCTTTTGCGTGTCCTTATTCTACCGCTTTTAGTCAATACACTCCCGTAGGGTTCATCATTTCAACCCTCACACTGGCGTCCTCTCTATTTTCTTCCCCCCTTTTAAGGGTTTTACTCGTACCTTTAATTCTTGAATCCACGTACTCCTGGCTACACTACGCCTTACTTATTCCGTCCCCTACAGTCTATGGCTATAACAATTCATACGTGGAGTCGTGGAGTCTTAGCGTACCCTCCTTACAGTCTTGTAACCAAGAAATGCACCCGATATAACACTCCGAGCAAAAACGCGATTAACAACTTCCTGCCCCATCGGGATGCTTACATTAATAGTGGGTCTAGCTATCCATGCCACATATCTAATGTCACTTTCCCTCTTCTTCGGCGCTGAAAATTTGCTTGTAACGCCATCTTCGTTTCCCTAGGGCTTAGGTCTCTCTTACGCCGCTAATGCGCCCCATTCGCCCCATGCCTCCTTGTTCTCTTACTCTTGTTTGCACTTGGAACCGATTTCATATCCGCATTGTACCACTATCATTATTAGTTATAACTCTACTTCATCGCTTCATCGTCGTACAGTAGACCCATAACTCATGATCATCGTTTCCTCTTCAACTCTTTACCGCATTCACTTCACTCGTTCTAACTTGGTATGGGATATTTGTAGGAGATATGCTCTCCTTTACTACCACGCCACTATTCTTTAGGCACTCGTACTTCGTACATTTCCTCTTTGCTATCTTATCTCCTCCCACTTAATAATCGATCCTTGACTCTTCGCATGAGGAACCATATTCTTAACTTAGTACCGCTTTGTTCTTTAGGATACACGACCTGTGTCAATCCGTCCCTTGCTGCCTAAAACTAATTCTATCCGTCCTGATCATCCCCCATCTCGCTCCTATCGCGTTGACCTTCCTCCTACTAATTATCCTACTTTCATTATTTATCTTTACCGTAATCTCGGCCTTATACGCCTAACTAAAGATATCATCCATGCCCTTAGGCGTCTTCTCGCTATACTTTACATAACAATTCTTGTTACGGCTCATTGTACCCAGATTATAATCCACCCTATAGAGTGACACTTCTTGATCTCGTTTGCAAACCTGCTTGTACCATAGGGTAGCCTCATGAAGCAGGCATACTCAACCTGTTATCCTTTTTAGTCAGTCACATTACATTTACCATATGGCTTATTCGTACACGTATTCGCATTAATCATAAAAGGGTGCAAGCAATATACCTGGAGTAATATCAGGGGAAGACTCAGGATCCCGTCGTTCAGCTAACGCCTGGGTATGATGCTGGGATCCGCTGGGACTAGGCGTTCTTCGGTCTCTACCACTGCTTACTAGCCCCTGTGGCCCTGACCTTGGAGGGCGTGTCGATGATGAAGAGCCCGTTACCATTCCCATAGTCCGAGCCTCACTTTTACCACGTAGCGATGGACAATTTCGCTTTAAATGGCCTGGCCTAGCACAGGCATAACAAACATCCGAGCCCCGATGACACGGTCCCCAATGTAACCTGCGACACTGAAAACATCGTGGTACTGGTGACCACTTCTGACCGGAATCACTCTGAACCCGAGAACGAGAAACTCTGAGACTCTGGGATTACCTTGAATAAGCATGTCCATCAAATCTGGGTCTGGGAAACTGTGGAGGTGCATCTCTAATCTCACGGTCAGACCCAAAGGAATTAACTCCCTTTCTCCAACCCCTGTTATCGTGACTCGCATTCTGCCGCTGAGTCTGAGCGGCTACCAATTGAGTCAGTAAAAGAATGGCCTGTCTCATCTCTTGGCCCGCGGTATCTTGCGAAGGAACGGGGGGTACTGGAGCTAAGATCGAGGCTTTCCTCCGATCCTTAAAACTGGGCGAGGTATGAGAAAATCGAAGTGGGGCATTATTCTGGGGTTCGCCCTCCTCCATATTCGTAGACGGCTCTCGATCAAGCCCTTCTTCAACCACCATCTTGCCCTTCTGGGCCGTCGTAGCTTTTCCCTTCATCGGTTTTGCTGAAATGACAACGCACCGTTAGGGGAGAGATAGTCTTATAACACAGCTCTATCGCACGATCTATTAAGAAGAAAGATAGCCATGTTTCCTAAATGCCCGGTAGCCTCCTGTTTATAGATGTGGTGCACAACACACCGATAAACAAGACTCTACTAGACACGACTCGTAGACACTTCCTAGGACGAACTGCTCTGATACCACTACTGTCACGACCCGGCTAGGGGCCGCGACGGGTACCCGGGGCTAACCACCGAGCACCGCTCGTACTATCATTTACCTAACCCCTTTAACAATCATTCATCTATTTCCGGTTAACTTTAAAAAAAGAGGATTTGCTTTTCATTACAAAAATATAATGCGTTGATACAAAAACATATTTCAATATACTTATACACATGCGTAATACCCACGTTGTGGAACCACACAACCCACATCGAGTATCGATGAGCCTCTATTGAGTGGCATAAAAATATATACACAAAAGGAACAACCAATTAGCACCTCCGGAAGATGGAGTGCTCTTCAGCTCGGCTAGTGACTCCTATCAGTCTGGACCACTTTCCCGTCTACCTATGGGCATGAACACAGCATCCAAAGAAAAGGATGTCAGTATGAGCATTGTACTGAGTATGTAAGGAATACATCAAGAAATGAAGTAAGAATAAGAAAGTAAAGTAAGTACAAGGAGATAATCAATAATTGCTTGCGTCATAAGGCGGATCCATGCATGCATACTAATAAAGCATCATATAGTAAATTGCTACGGAACGCGCAGCCCGATCCATATGTCATCATATGTTAGTGCCGAGGAACGTACGGCCCGATCCATAAATATAATAAGTTAGTGTCGAGGAACGTACGGCCCGATCCATAAATATAATAAGTTAGTGCCGACGAACGTACGGCCCGATCCATAATCCATATATCCCGCTTCCGGGCATCCCGCGCCCAGGATGAAATCATGATATGCTAGCTGACCAGGTGGCTATGCGTCTATAGCGCCTCACCTTTCCCCATTTCCCCTAAAAACATTTTCACATCATATATATACATACATAATATACATAGCATGCTGGAGAGCCCAAGGAAAAGTTGTAAGTACGTCGGAGTGACGTAAGGTCGAAAGCCTCCGATTATGTTATGGAGTAATCATCGTCGCTTTGTCTCACCTTGAAGGAACAATTATTATAAGGCGAGACTATCAATGAAGAATAGCATTAAAAGAAAGCATACAATAAAATCATGAACTTCATAAGGCATCCATTCATATACTTTGGAAGGTTTAGAAATAAAGTCACCATCCATGAATAAATTGAGAAATCAGTAAATAGCTCGACGTTCTCGTATAGTCCTTGAAATCGTACACTTGAAACTTTTAAACATAAGATTTTCTCTCATCATGGTCAGCGTAATAATATTCTCATTTTTGACATCATCATTGTTATTGAAAAACATATCCTTCGTCGTTATCATAAGAATTCACATAATCACAACCTTGGGTTTAGGAAAATGGGAGTACTTTGGAAAAACATTTATGAAATATCAAGAAGGGAATCGTGCTTCGGAATTTTAGACTATTTAACCTTTGATAGCAAGGAAAAGATGGGAGCATTTATGAAATCGTAAGCTAAGGATCATGCCTTTGAAAGAAAGGGAATAGCCTCACATACCTTTGACGTTTAGTATTCTTATTGCTTGCTCGTACTTCCTTTATTGCGCGTGCATATACCTTCAAGAGAATTCATGTCGTCGTTAGCTAAGAAATTATAAGGACGGACTACTATTTCTAGGGTAAAATGGGGCAGCACTACCTTTGTTTATACTGCGTTTCCCATATTCTATTTTAGCTCCCAAACATTTGAGACAATATCCACAATATAGAAATCAGCAATCATCATTTATGTACGTTTAGCAAAGATATCGCTCACTTGTTCTCCGTCGATATCACGTCGTTACCTTCATAAGAGAATTCATATCAACATTAGTAAACTAACTACAAGAACGCATCGCTAATTCTAGGAACAATCGGACAACGCTTCCTTCGCTCATATCATTTTTCTCATGTTTTATATCAACTCCCAACATTCATAATATTACTAGCAATATCATCATCGACAATCGGCATTTACGTACATTTGGCAAAATCCACCAATTTTCCCTTATTTCTACTTCTAGCTCATCCTTGTGTTTTAATGCATTTAATGCTTGTTTCATGATATAAACATCATTTATAACGTACTTGTATTCACAACACTTCAATATTCATAGTTCAATTCCACTATCATTCATTTATGTCACTATTCACTCAATGATGACCCATTTCTATGTTCTTCTACATTTCAAGTGTCTAGGCTTCCAATACCTTGAACCATATGGTATAGTCATGAAACATACCTTGGATGATGGTGGAACAAGCCTTGAGCAACAATACTCTTTTTATACCAAAACCCTATTTCAACCTTTTTGAGATGTCTTGAAGAAGATGACTTCCAATAGAGTCTCATGCACCTGCTTTCATGAATTAGATGTTGATGATCTTGGTTTCCCTTTGATCCCTTGAATTTTGTGGATGAATATTTGGAGAGCTTCTAGAGTGTTCTTGAAGGTTGTATAGATGAATAATGAAATAAAATGAGGCTTTGGTCCCTTTTTATAACTCAAAATTTGATCTTTAATGAATTCCAGTCGGGGTGAACAGTGATCGTAAACCACAATTTACGGACCGTATTGTGGTTTACGGTCCGTCCTCCATGATCATTTTTAATCATCCCAGAAACAGAAAGGTTGGCTGGAAATATGGCAGTTTACGACCGAGGTTTACGGTCCGTAAACCAGTTTACGGGCCGTCCTCCAAGTCGTATTTAAGCATGTCCAAAATAGAGAAGTTGGCTGAAGAATATTGCAGTTTACGATCGAGGTTTACGGTCCGTAAACCAGTTTACGGGCCGTATTCCAAGTCGTATTTAAGCATTCCCACACTTTAACAGAAAGTTGGAATTTGAAAGGCTGGAGGACGATGGTGGTTTACGGTCCGTAAATCACTTTACGGGCCGTAAATCACTATACGACCACTGGGCTGCATGAAATTCTACAACTTTTTCATTTCCAAAAATTCACGAATCATCACCCCTTGCTTAGTAAAACACCCCACACTCATACCCTTGTCGTTCTATTCCTTGTACATGTACGGGGATTTTTCCGAGGTGTAACATTACGGGACTCGGTGTGAATACCCAACTGATCAGTGGTTGTACATCTACATGTCGTACCTAGCCAACTATAGAGCGGCTCGGTGAAGTAAAATAGTGCATACATATATATATATATATATATATATATATATATATATATATATATATATGCATGAGGAGTCAAAGAAGTGACATTGGGCCTTTTGGAGTGACGTAAGGTCGTTATACCTCCGAATATATTATGGGACACATATCAAGGCCAAGGAATGACTCAAATGATAATACTCACATTAACATGATACGTATCTTTCATAAAGTATACTAACGATTTAATAGGAGTCAATGAACTACTTTGTTGGGGAGGTTTACTTAATTTCGTAAAATATCGAAAATTCCGTAAAAATAGAGATTTTCGAAAAAATATGCATCTTTCATAAAATATATGTACTTCTCATAAAATATGTAGGAAATCTTGAATAGACTCGAATGGATTGGTAATGCACGCTAGGGGTTTTATTGATTCGTGCCAAGGAAAGCGATAACAAAAACCTTACATACCTTTGTCTTCCAAAAATGTGACCTAATAGGATTCCTCATTCCAATTTTGGTCCTTTCGCCGCACCTAAATATAGATATAAGACTTGGGTTAACTCTTGTTTTGCTTGCATGCAAACTCTTAACTACTATATCTCAACAATTTCAGGGTTACAGAAAATCGGGCAGCATTTCCTCCGTTTTTGTGGCGTCCCAAGTATCGAAAATAGCACCAACAATAACAATAAAACAATACCAATATTAACCCATATCAATTTCCATGGTATTTTACCAAAAAAAATCGTCGCGGGATTGATTCCGTTAATTTTGCCAAAACGCCATAATTCATGAATTTATCTTCGAATTTAACAAAACTCCAACACCATCAATCCAAATTCCAATTCAATTTCCACACTAACTTGTCAAAATCACCATTAAAATCCAACAACAAGAATGTCCATAGATTATTTCACTTTTCCAACAATTCGAATTATTACGAGTTAGATCTAGCGAGAGTTACTGTGGATCTTCCTAAATTACGAGTAGATATGGAGGATTTTACCTTGGATTAGCCTTGCATGCATGGTATGGCACTCGGGTTGGTGTCTCCGCCCCTTTCTACGATGATCTGTTGGCAGAACTTACGATTTACGAGCCTACAAGCACTTTTTGAGCTTGGATTTTACTAATAAAGGCTAAGTGTGGATGAAAGGATGTTGACAGGTGTTCCTAGAATCTTCTAGGTGTTTGATAAATTGAGAATAAGGCAAAAATGAATTATAAGGGGGTATACATAGGTGTGCAAGTCGGGTTTGGGCTGAATGAGCCGAATTAGTGGGCTTTGAGTGAGTTCTAGAATTTTTCGCGCAGATTCGCGCGCTTTTGGCAGTCTATTTTAAAATGCCCATAACTCCCTACTCTGATGTCGTATCGATGAAATTCAATTTGGATAGCTTATTCACTCCATAACTCCTTATATGCTAGCAGATTTATCTTACTCAAGTTGGATCAGGAATTTCTTTCGAAATTTTCCCAAGTTTTTCTTAAAGCTTTGACAACTAACTTTCTTCAATCCGCTTGGCCTTGGAACCTTTAGCTATTCACTTAATACTTGTTATGAGTCTTTCTTAACCTTATAAGAGTTCCATGGTTCCTCCGAGCTCACGTTAGTTTACTAACAGCACTAACGATACAAAATTCTTCTAAGGTGTAACACCCGTTCGTCAGGACTTATATCCCGTGTATGCTCACGACGTTATCCTTCCATAAGGTCCTTCTTTGAAAATACGCCATGAGTATGGAACGTCCTTAGCTCCTGGGAGAGGCGAGGTGTAACATTCTTCGCCCCCCCCCCCCCCCCCTCATTAAGAGCATACGATATCGAATGTTCCGAGACGGTGAGGGAATACTCATTATGCTAATTCCTTAGAGTTCCCTCTTGCCATTCGGGCCCTAAAAGCATCTGCATTACTCAACCGAATTGTTATACGAGGTAGTGTTCTCAACAACATATCGCCTTGCAATTTCCATACAACCATTCCTTGAGGAACCTAAATCTGACCCGAATTTCACTTCTGGCTTAACTTACCATGTCCATTCTTTCTCGTCTATTGAAGGTAGTAGTTGGTCCTGTGCAATTCTTTTAATCCTGACAGTAGCCCTAATTCGTAAGCTTTTCGATTGACCTCCTGAAGTGTCTAATAAGTATTGATGGATCCCAAACTGACTTGTTTTTTCTTTCTTACCAAACCCCAAATCATTTCTCTTATACAACCCTCGCACGGGTACTTTATTGTCAACACGTAATTTTTGGATTTCACCATATTGCCCGTCTGAATCAGACTTTTAACAATTTTAAACTATCCTTGATCGACGCCGGCTCACTGTTACTTAGGAATTATAACCTCGAAGAAAGATATTCTCCCCAAAATTGTTTCAGTAAGCTCGAAACGGTTTATGTTATATCTCGTATTTTTATACGTCGAGTTATTCGCAAGCTAATCGACTTAAGTAAAGACGGGATTATTTTCGGATATGAAATAGGAACTTTTAATTCTCAATTTTAATTAGTACACAACTTGTTTATAAATTTTATTTAGTGTATAAATATTATTGGACATTACGAACTAATTAATTATGATTAGATTATTAAGTAAGGATTAGTAATTAATTAAAACTAATTAATTAATTTAATTAAGTTGTGGGCCCCACCCGTAATTAAATAAAAAAAATATAATCAAGAAATTAAATTGGTGAGTCATAAGGGGGGGGGGGGGGGGCACGTGTCCATTAGAGGACAACCATATATATGGAATAGATGGTGAACAAATTGCTAGTTCATTTTCATTTCACCAAAAATTAAAGTTAGAGAAAAAAAAAAAAAAAAAAAAACTTCCATGGCTGCCAAGCTCTCGGCCAGCCATGGTGATTGAGCAAAATATTTTTTGTTGCATATTTTGATCAAGTTCCAAGTGAATTACAAGTTCAAGGAGGTGATAGCAACATTGGATATTGAATTGAGGTAGAAGGAATTGTGAAATTGGAGCAATTAAGTGTAGAAATTCCTTCGAGAAAATTATGGTAAGATTTTCTTATTTTGTGGTATAATTGTATTAATGGTGTTGTAAAGGAAGGATTAAAATTGGATTGGGTGAAATTGGAAGTAAGAAATTGCATGAAATTGTTGTTATATGAAATTGTGGGCTGAAAGATTAAAAGTATGATTTATGTTCATATGTTGTTATTCGTGTTGTGGTCGTGTTTTTGTTGATGTGGATTCTAAATTTGGAAGAAAGAAGTGTATAACGCATCATATACAAAGCGTGTGTTGGGTTGTTCAGTGTATAATCTTGAAACGTTAACGATTTGGATTGGAAAGGGGTTAAGAAGGGTTGTTGGATTGTTAGAGTTGTTTATGGGCTGAATTGTAAGGGTTTTATATGCATATCTCTATTATTGTCATTGTTGGTATTTCTGTGATAACAAGAGGTTAATTGGAAGTTCGGGTTAGGCGAGTATATAGGGGAAATACTGCCCGATTTTCGTTAAGTTCTTAACTAATGAAAATCCTAATCAAGAAAGTAAAAATTTAAGCATGAGTCCTATAAGCGATTGGTTACAAATTTATGAGCTAGGAAGTATAGTTTACTAGACGATAGTGTTACTTTCGTATCAAATAGGCTAAAGGGGCGACGAAGCGAACGTGATTACGATTAACCTTTAACAGGTATGTAAAGTTATCCTTTCTTTCTTTTTGGCATGATCCTTATCATATGAACGAACACAGTGAGCAAGCAATTTCCAAAGACTCTGTTCTTAGAGAGTGTAGAGATATTTGTATCGTTGGCCTCCTATGTTTTATGTCCATAACTCCCAGAGACTTTTCATATTAGCTTCTTATGTAACCAGAGGGGTTCAAAGTATCCTTTTCCGAGTTTTACATGCATTTGTATATATTATATTATATATGGATCGGGTCGTACGTTCCTCGGCACTAACATATTATATTATATATGGATCGGGCCGTACGTTCCTCGGCAATATTATATCATATATGGATCGGGCCGTACGTTCCTCGGAACTATTATATTATATATGGATCGGGCTGTACGTTCCATAGCACTATCAGTTATATTATAATCTATGCCTATCATACGTCCTAGAGTCAGTTTCTGTCATATAGAGTTACGCAGATATTCTCAGATGTTAGCCACAGATGCATTCTTTTATAGAGGCTGGTATTCATGATTCGTCTGTACTTGATGTTCTTATGCTTTATATACTCAGTACATACTTCGTACTGACCCCCTTTATTCGGGGGGTTGCGTTTCATGCCCGCAGGTACACATGCTCGATTCGGTGATCCCCCAGCTTAGGATTTACAGTCAGCTGTCTTGGAGAGCTCTGTTGTTTCGGATCCTAGAGTTTTGGTACAGATCTTCTGATGTATTTATATATGGTTGTCCAGGAGTACGACGGGGCCCTGTCCCATCATATTTCACTATTAGTACTCTTAGAGGTCTGTAGACATGTGTGTAGGTTGTATATAGATTATGATCAGCTGTGTCTATATAGTTGTTGTGGATGTTTCTATTAGTTGTGACAGCCTTGCCGGCTTGCATATGTTATCGATATGTAGTGGCAGCCTTGTCGGCTTGCGTAGTATATTGACATGTGGTGGCAGCCTTGTCGGCTTGCGTATTATAATGATATATACTGGCAGCCTCGTCGGCTTGCGTATTTGATTTCGTTGTGATTGGTTGAGACTCCGCAGGGGACAAATTATCTTGCTATGTGATGTTGAGGACTTTTGGGTCTATGTTAATTCCTATGTTGTCTATAGTGTCAGTCTGATTAGGTCTAACAGGTATACATATGGCTGTCCAGCTCGGGCACTAGTCATGGCCGACGGGGCTGGGTCGTGACAGTTTATTCGCGTGCAGAGTACCAAAAGTTGAAATGTTAGGTGCAAGGTATTACATTCCTTGCACGTCCCATGGGTGATACTTGATCTTTGGGTAAAGTCCTTATTGTATTCCTTCCTTCATCCTCTTTCCCTATATGCCAGTCCTAGTCGCAGTATACTAGTAGTGACTTAAATTCTACGAGGTGGGTTTTCCTTCAAACGTTTGCCCTTTACATCAACCTTCCGGTTCGCCCTTTGAACCTAGACCTATGGTCTCCTGTTACCGCATTTCTTAACCATGCTATATCAGTCTCAACACTTTCCCGCATTACTGGATTTCTAAAGGCGTTGTCGTTATCGTGCATCCTTATTTTGTTCTCCAAATGACCTGTGCTATTCGCGTGATACCTTTCCTTGGACGCAAGACCATAGATACTAACCATCATCACATTTCCTGTTAAGCTTGGTATATTTTTGCTTCAGCGACTCTGGACCTTTCCGTTTTTCCTTTGTCTATGTCCACTTACTTAGCTATTCGACCTTGGTCAAACAATCATCATCTATTTTCTTTCGGGTTGAAGTTGGTACTTTCCATGTAACATGTACTGGTGTGTCCTCTGTGCCCTTAATTTAGTTATCTTGTGGTGCCTCCCAAGCTAAAATGCTAAATTGTTCAGCCAACAATCTCTTCTTGACAATGGTTAGTCGCTTTCTGTAATGAGGATATGATCTTGTGACTTCTCGTACTTCTTGACTTATAATATTTTTTTGTTCCAGTCTCTTCTTGCCTTGCTCCTTATCTTAACTCCAAGTCCTCTTGCACCATTATAATTTTTCCTGGTACTTTCATTCGGTTCTTGTATCTACCTCTGACACCTTGCTTATCTTAGAGTTGTACTCCTTCATGCCTCATCTTTATAAAAAATTTCGTTGCTTCTGACCTTGCACAATACCCTCATTAGGGTGTACTGGAATTGCAGTCTTAGTACCTTCGATGACTTCGTCGCATCATCTTATTGCTATGGCATAGGTACCTCCCCAGCTTTATTAATTTGGGTGTTCAGCTAGTGTGCTTTCTTCAGTCACTCAGGCGAATACCTCCCTTTGTTTACTTAACTAAGTCCTTTCTGCGTTAGATCCTTCCGACACCTTATTATCTTTTTTTGGGTTCTTAACTTCCTCCTCTTCCCACCTCATAGCTTGCCCCCTTATAGGGATGTAGCTATCTGACGCTTTCGAGATCTCCTTTTTCTTTTTCCTATTAATGTGTCATCCTTCCCCCTGGCAGTCTCTTCATGCCAACGAGGGGTTAGGCTCCTCACTCGAGAATGCAATGATCCCATACATTGGTGTGTGCTTCTTTCTTTTCACGATATCCTTTATATGACTCCCTGCTCACACTAAGCACTCCTTAGCATATCATTGGCTTTGCGGTTCCTTTACCTTGCTTGCTAGCGCTAAACTTCTTAAGTCATCTCCTTCCCATTATCCGTACCCTCACGGCATCTGCTCTTTGAGTGCCTCATTGCCCAACTTTTGTTTTTCCGCCATCTTCTGTTTATGGCGATATTGTTATGCATTGCCTTGTATCTTTTTTTTTCTTCATTGTACGCCTCCTTACCCTTTTCCACATGTCCTAACATACTTGAACCTATTGGTAAGAGCCGATTCATTAAACTTTTCATTGTTCGTTAGAACTTTCTTCCTATTATGGGGTTCCGTCATTCCTTTCGGTACTTCACGAGGTATATACATGTCTTCCCGTTGTACTTAACCCTGATTGATATCACTCGTACTATAATATGTACTCATAACATTGTTCGTTGCGAATGCTTTGCGAGGGTCTTCTCCTGACCATTTATCATAATATCTCATGTGCCTAATCGTCTATCTCTTCTCCTTAGAGTGATTCCTTTGCGTCTGCATTCTGGTGTGAATTCTAACTCAACTCATCCTTCAAAACTAGTGTCCTTCTCCCTTCTTTTGTAGACGAACATTTACTTGTAGTGTTCATCACACTTAACGGATTGCTTCATTATCCATCGTAAGCTCTTTCTAAGCCACAGCCTGCTAACATAGCCATTCTTTAGTAAGGCAAGTAGGACTGCGGTGTTTGCGTAGTTTTCCTCGATAACTTCTATCCATTTCTGTTATAATATTTTGTTATTATGACGCTTTAATTCTTCTTTTCTCTAGGTCCCTTTATTCCTTAATACTTATTTGACTTGGTTACAAATTGACTCATCCTTTAGCATTCTTCCTTATAATTATTTATGGGACTAGCTCAAGGTACTCTTAATGCCCCTAATTCATCTTCTCCCCATCCATCCTGACTTCTCTACTTGACTTATATTTAGTTCAACCAGATCTTCCAAGGTACTTTGCATCCCACGTTATTCTATCGTCAAATTACCCATTCAATAAGCCAAGACGCACGTACATATACCATATACCCTTACCAATGGAAACTAATCCCTACTTCTAAATTTATTTCGTTTAGGCGTTTAGTACAACGTAAGTCTGGGCCCCTTACCTCCATATCCCTGAAGGGAGGGGGAGTAATGATAGGGTGTTATATTGCCTTGGCTAGTGACACTTTGCACATTATCCACTTGCTGCATAGTGCCACAGTTCTATCGCTTTTATTTTTAACCTTTACTCCTCTTTAAATCACCATAATCTCCATCTGTTGCATAGCAAATGGCATTCTAGTTCCTAAAACGTGTGCTAGCAGTTTCAATGGAAGGGTCATTAGACTCATAATCATCCTACATTGGTCCTGTTTCTACGAAACTTAACCCGATGCATGCTTGAAGTGGAACTTTTCTATTCTCCTTAGTTACTCTCCTCCCCTTGGTTGACCATCTTATTCCTCCTGTACAACTCCAATACATAAACTACCAATCCTTGATTAACAAATTTCTGAAACCAAAAAAAACATTCAATAATTTGTAATACTAGCGTCCATAACGGTCCCATCATAATGCTGGACTTAGATGGAAAATCGGATGTGCTAAATCCTGTAATACTTTTCTCATTTCCTTTTCATCGGCCTTGGTGGTAGGGCTAGAGTCTGTGGTGAGGTCACACTCGTAGTTGCCTTGACAGTTGTCTCATCGGGTCTTTTAAATGGATTCTTCACGATAAAGATCATAATTTCGGGAGGTTCTGACTTAGTCGTATACTTATATTCCTCCTTATCCCTTCTATTACTTTCTGACCTGTATTGACGGTTGACATTCGCGTAACATGCACTCTCGGAGCTGACCCCATATTCCTGTTTAGCTGAAACCCTTCTTTTGTCGGTGAAACCGCAATTTCTAACGAGAAGATAGAATCGGGAAAAAACTTTCCTACGTTATTTGCTCTATCTCACGATCTATATCATGATGAAAAGAGGTATTTCCTAAATGTCATGTAGCCTCCTATTTAGAACTATGGCGCGCTTCATATCCTTAAACAAGACTCTACTAGGCATGGCTCATAGATATCCCAAGGACTAACCCGCTCTGATACCACTTTGTCACACCCTGACAAGGGGCATGACGGGCACCCGACCCTAGCAGTAGAGTACCACTTGACGTGACATAATATAACCTTAATACAATAATCCTGATCGTAATTATTAGCATGTACATATAAGAGCACCGGTACACAGGAAGGCCCAACACAATGATAACATAACCTCTTTGTGAACAACCGTATACATAAGCTAGCCGACAAGCGCGCAACATGATCATCATAAAATATCATACAGCCGCCCAGGCTATAACATGTGTATCATAACTATAATGAAATCATGCATGACTCCAACACCCACCACACTGTCTATGAGCCTCAAGGAGTACGTACATCTGTCATTTACATAACCTACAGACTCAGTAAATACCCAACTAGCAAGCCCGGTATAATGGTACTCGCTGACGTCCCGCTGAAACTAGCGACCCTACTGAGAGGGTTCTTCCGTTCTGCTTGGCAGGACCTGCAGCACAAAATGCAGTGCCCTAGGAAGTGGCACGGTCAGTACGGATAAAAGTACTTTGTATGTAAGGAAAGGAAGTAATGACATAAGTAAGACATAATATAAATGTAAACATGGGAGAATAGTGATAACTGGTAACCTGTGACATCTGAAACCATACAATATGCCATGCATGAGAAAATCATTTTTCATATGCAACATATACATATATATAATATATATATTATACCCGGCCCTAGTGGGACATGGTGTGAAGCGTACCCGGCCCTTTCGGGACTGGGTGTGAAACGTACCCTCCGTTTTTAGAACTCAGTGTGTATATCATCATCCTCCCCGCATCCAGGGTTTCCTGCTTCCGAGAAAACATCATTATATCATAACGTACCAAGCCCTAATAGGACTTGGTGTGAATCGTACCTGGCCCTTACGGGACTCGGTGTGAATACCCAACATATTTGTGGTTGTACATCTACGTGCCATCCCCGGCAAACCATAGCACGACTCGGTGAAGTAAAATAGTGCATATATATATATATATATACATAAATGCATGAGGAGTCAAAGAAGTGACATTAGGCCTTTCGGAGGGACGTAGGGTCATTATACCTCAGAATATATTATGGGACACATATTGAGGCTAACAAATGACTCAAATGATAATACTCACATTAACATCACAAGGATCTTTCATAAAGTATACAGACGGTTTAATAGGAGTCAATGAATGACTTAGCTGGGGAGGTTTACTTAATTTCGTAAAATATCGAAAATTCCGTAAAAATAGAGATTTTCGAAAAAATATGCATCTTTCATAAAATATATGTACTTCTCATAAAATATTCATTTTTCTCAAAATATAATTTTAATATTTTGTAAAATTTAGGAAATCCGGAATAGACTCAAATGGATTGGTAATGCACGCTAGGGGTTCTATTGATTCGGGCCAAGGAAAGCGATAACAAAAACCTTACATACCTTTATCTTCCAAAAGTGTGACCTGGAGGGATTCCTTATTCCAATGCTGGACCTTTCCCCATACCTAAATACAGATATAAGACCTGGATTAACTTTTCTTTTGCTTGTTAGAATGGATTGGTAATGCACGCTAGGGGTCCTTATTCGGGCAGCATTTCCTCTGTTTTTGTGACGTCCCAAGTGTCGACAACAACACCAACAACAACAATAAAACAATACCAACATTAACCCAATTCGATTTCCATGGGATTTCACCAAAAATTTCCGTCACGGGATTAATTCTCTTAATTTTGCCAAAATGCAATAATTCACGAATTTATCTTCAAATTTAACAAAACCCACCAGCATCAATCCAAATTCCATACTAACTTGTCAAAATCACCATTAAAATCAATCAATGACAATTTCCATAGATTTATTTCACATTTCCACCAATTCGAATTATTACGAGTTAGATCTAGCGAGATTTACTACGGACCTTTCTAAATTGCGAGTAGATAGGGAGGATTTTACCTTGGATCAGCCTTGTATGCGTGGTATGCACTCGGGTTGGTGACTCCGCTCATTTCTATGATGATCCGTTGGCGGAACTTGCGATTTAGGAGCCTACCCTTACTTTCCGAGCTTGGATTTTACTAAAAATGGCTAAGTGTAGATGAAATGATGTTGAGAGGTGTTCCTACAATCTTATAGGTGTTTGATATATTGAGAATGGGGTAAAAATGAATGATAAGGGGGTATATATAGGTGTGCAAGTCGGGTTTGGGCTGAATGGGCTTAATTAGTGGGCTTTAAGTGAGTTCTAGAATTTTTCGCGCAGGTTCGCGTGCTTCTTGCAGTCCGTTTTAAAATGCCCAGAACTCCCTACTTCGATGTCGTACTGACGAACGGTTTTTTGCGTTGGAAACTGGACTCGATGAAATTCATTTTGGATAGCTTATTCACTCCATAACCCCTCATATGCTAGCAGATTTATCCTGCTCAAGTTGGATCAGAAATTTCTTTCGAAATCTCGCCAAGTTTTTCACAATGCTTTGTCAACTAACTTTCTTCAATCAGCCTGGACTCGGAATGTGTAGCTATTCTCTTAATACTTGGTAGAAGTCTTTCTTAGCCTTATAAGAGTTCCATGGCTCCTCCAGGCTCACATTAGTTTACTAAAAACACTAACGATACAAAGATTTTCTAAGGTGTAACACCTGTTCGTCAGCACTTATATCTCGCGTACGCTCACGATGTTATCCTTCCATAAGCTTCTTCTCTGAAAATATGCTATGAGTACGAAACATCCTTAGCTTTTGGGAGGAGCGAGGCATAACAAGTACCTATAGGAATTCTTCTAACTAGTGTGAATTACGTATTTCAAAAATGGCTCCGAAAAGAAAGTACAACAAGAGGAACACAACAACTAGCCAGAGGGCTACCGCTGATGCAGCTACAGAAGAGAACACTCAGGCTTAGATGGCTGCCCCAGCTAATTCTACTACTACACCTCTAAATGCTTCGGATGCGGATGTTAGAGGAGCTATTCAGCTGCTCACTCAGATTTTGGCAAACCAGGCCCAGTGACAAGAAATGGCCCCTAGCCCAAGTGCTAGTAGTAGGTCGAATAGTTTTAGGACTCAAGATTTTATGCGGATGAAGCGGCCAGTGTTCACAGGTCTAAGAAGGATGAGGACCTGAAAAATTTCATTGATGGACTCCAAATATATTTTTTGTGATGCATGTTACTGATATAGAGGCAGTGAAATTTTGAGCTTTCCAACTGCAAGATGTGGCTCATATTTGGTATGAGACATGGGAACAGTCCTGTCACGACCCAACTAGGGGCCGCGACGAGTACCCGATACTTGTACCGAGCACCCCCTATATCGTATCGTATTCTTGTTACTAAGTGGGCCGTATGAACTGCACCATATGTTTTTTTCTTGTTTACTAAACGTTAACCTTAGTAGCATAGTTATAAACATAGGCTAACAAACTCGGTTTGCACTTTATACAACAAGGAGGACCAGCAAAAGTATAAAACATCTAACTGTACGTATCTGTCTACGAGCCTCTAAACATAGTATACATATACATAGGAAGGGCCGAGTACTGCCGTGCCCGAACATATATACACAAAATAGTACCAAGAATCTGAGGCTCCGGGATAACTGGAGCACTGCCGATAATTGCTGATAGAACTCCTAGAAATCAGGTTCGTCTACCTGCTGACCTGCGCGGCATGAAACGCAGCGTCCACAAGAAGGGACGTCAGTACGAATAGTGTACCGAGTATGTAAGGCATGGAAAAATAATGCAAGCAGGAACATAGAGTATGATTACCAATATCATGGCGTCATAGGCATATAATGAAACATACCATGCATGCTTGTCTTTCTTTGGAAAACATTTCTCTTTCATATTCATAGAAAATAGACCTTATGTCCTGTCATGTCTAATCATATCATGTCACATCATAGCGTAGCATATCATAGTATATCATGTGATATCATAGCACCGAACAATGTCGGCTCGCCAACATAGCACCGAAATACATCGGCTCGCCCATATATCCCGCGTCCGGGCATCCCGCGTCCGGGATGATAAGCCAGCTGACCAGGTGGCAGTGAAACATGTTTCCCTTCCCATCCCCATGTATCCCTTCCCCCACCCCATGTTCATATACATATCTTATATATATATGTCATATAAGCATGCAAGAGAGCCCAAAGAAAAATCATGTACCCATCGGAGTGACGTAAGGTCGGTGACCTCCGATTACGTTATGGAACAACCGTGATCGCTCCGTCTCACCTTGAAGGAACAAGTATTTTAAGGCAAGACTACCAACGAAGAATAGTACTAGAAGAAAACATAGTATGAAATCATAGGCATCATAGACGTCAATAGATAGGCTTTGAAATCCTTAGAACATAGTGTCATAGCTAAGAAATAGAGATAAGGATCAAGAACTAGTTTTTCACCTTCGTATTCACATTGAATCCTTTGCTTAGAAATCTTGGTCATAGAATCATTCCGGTCATACTTGTCGTAGGAATATTCTCTTTTCTAACATCATCGTTATCATTATCGTCATAGAAGTATTCTCGTTGGGATAGGTATAGTACTTGTCATTTGACAACGGAATAAGAATCAAAGATTTCTTTTGGATTCAGCTTCAAAGTAAGTCAAGCGGAACAATAAGGAAAATCCGGGAACAACGAGCCCACCTCGGGTCAAATGAGGCGGCATGCCAAATTTACATACGTTACATGTCATGGCATTACTTGTGAGGGTTTTAGGTTAGTCGGGTCCTATTTATGCGACTTCTAGAGGTTTAGGAGATTCTTCCAACATTTTACACAATTTTTAATTCAATTCTACTGAATGAAAAAGGGGAAACTTTAGGCGCGGATTCCGGAGGGTAGAGTTATCCCCGAGGCTCATATCCAACATATTACGTCTAAGACATGCCATAGAAGGAAGGCTGAAGCCTTACATACCTCTTTCCGCTCCTTATGCTATTCCAAACTCAAGTTGCAAATCTGTCAAAATCTATAAATTGGTCACATTTACCAACTTTGGTTAGAGCATTTGGAATTGGAATCTTAAAGTAACATTTGTCTACCGAAATTTCGGCAGCACTTCCCCTGTAAATACTCTACCTCACCAAGTTCAACTTGGCTAATTTCAATCAACAACAATCCCGGGAATTCAACCCGGCCAAATTATCAATCACAATGCCAACAACAATACTAACAATTTCCATATTCAATCAATTTACTACTTCTTTCAAAAACCTTCCAACTCCAATAAAAACAATAACAACCTCATAATATATATATATTCCAACAACATCATACTAATCATATTGTCTTTCATGCATGCAAGAACATTATATTCCATTCATATAACTTCTAAAACAAGCCTCCACTACTATAACTTCACTAAGGTTCCTAGACATTCATTAGCAACATAGAACCCACAACATAACAACAACCAAAACTCTAAATAAAATTGACTCATTCTCTTCCATATTTCAACACAACCAAACGGCTTACACTAAAACACACATGCACGGTCACACACACACAACACACGGCCAACCCCTATTTTTATCTTCTTCATGAATTTCACTCATTCCATACGCTACAACATGCACAACATCCATAACATATGAAAGGGAATGAATTTTTACCTTTTGTCTCTAACCCTTCACTTGACTAGAATCCACAACTTGCATGAAAATGTGTTTTCCTTGCTTCAAAAACCACTCTACTTTGCTTAGGAACCTTCAATGGATTGTTTGGATAGAAGAGATGAATTTTTTGATGAAAAATCCCCAAGGTTTCTCTTGCTCTTGCTATGGCCGAAAGGGTCTAGATGTTTTTCTCCTTCTTTTCTTTTCTCCTAAAGTCTTGAAGTTTCTAGAGGTTGAATGAAAAAGATGACTTGGTCATCTTTTTATTTTGACCCCTTAAAATTCCATGTGGGCTTAAGCCCACCAAGAAGTGGACGGCCAACATGGCCCAAGGACCAAGCCCACCTTTGTTTTTTTTGTGTCTAGCATTTCATACAATTTATTTTCCAACTCTCCAAATTTACCCCTAGCACTCCTCCACGTTTCTATGAATCGTATTGCGAATTTCCCTTTATACCCTTGACCTTGCTTAACATTCCTGCTTCAAAATTTTCATAAACAACTTGTATGCCAAACAAAATAAAAATAAGGTCTTGCTTGTCATCTTCCCGCGATTATCTTGAATTATTCGATTGCATAAAAATGCGGGATATAACATCCTCCCCCCCTTTAGAACATTCGTCCTCGAATGTTTAATTGGCCTCGTGATATATTATAATACTTCGGGGAGGTCTCCTTCGTAGATATCTCACAAATCGCTTAACATATCCATTTTAGGAGCTTAGGTTGCCTCTAAGTCGTAGGTCAATTGATTTAGCTCCGAACGCTGGCTCTGCGTTAACATGTCCATGTTGTTGGATCTTGAATCGTCATAGTCCATTTTAGGTCCAACATGTCCTCTCCCCCTTTATTAAGAGGGTCTGCACACGCCTATGCCCTTTAGATAATCATCGCCTCCACCCCCTCGCACTACTTGTATCACATAATATAGGACATGTCGGGGTCTTAGCAATTTTCGAAACGCCCACGTAACACGTCTTTTCTTTTAATTACAGTTTTAACCTCCGCAATCCCCAATATTCGTCCTTTTACCTATGCATATAGCTACTTTTGCCCTAAACATCCCGAATTCCTAATACATTCAGTAATACAAGGAACGGTGCAAGATAAAGTAAAATCCAGTTCAATTTAACACCCACACATTGTAGAAAATGCCGAAAGTGTACCTGTGGCCGCATCTGCGGAAGGTTCAGGATCCCGTCGTCCTGCTAATGCATATATACGGTGCAGAGGGACGGCTGAACTGGATGCCCCTCCTCTGCCTCGACCACGACCTGTTGGAGCCTGGGAGGCCTGGCCCGGAGGGCGCACATACGGTGACGAACCCACTGCTGACCCGGCGGGTTGGGCTCTACTTCCCTCATTCCTTAGCGGACAATCTCGCATCAAATGGTCGGTCCGTCTGCAGGCATAACATGCACCTGTATCCCGGTAACACTGTCCAGAGTGTGGCCTGCCACACCGAGCACACCGTGGTGGGGGTTGCCCCGTCCTACTGGAATCAGCTCTATACTGGGACCCCGAAGCTCTAGTACCCTGATCTGGTCCCGAATAGGCAGAGCGGTCAAATCCCCTATCCGCAAATCGAGGAGGTGCACTGGCCGCTGATTGGCCTGAATACCTAGATTGTTCCTGTTCCTGTCCCCCTCTATACTCGCTTCTAGTCCCGGAGGATCTGCCCCTTTTTCTGGGACCCCTATCCGAATAGCGCTCCTCTCTCCGTAATTGAGACTGTTCCTCCAGGTTTTGGGCGTGGGCCTGGATACGAGTAATAGTCATCCCATCCTGGAGTGAAGCCGTCAAGCACTCCTTGACTAAATGTGGCCCCAGCCCACTCACAAACCGATGCACGTGATCTCCCATATTAGCTATCATGGCTGGGGCATACCTGGCTAACGAGTTGAAACGAAGACTGTATTCTCGGACGCTCATATTTCCCTGTCTAAGGTTCAAGAACATATCGGCTCGAGCCCGTCAAACCTCCGGTGGTAGAAAATGTCGAAGAAATGCCTCAGTAAATTCCTGCAAAACCGGGGGAGGGGCATTCGCTCCCCTCGAAGATATCCAACTACTATACCACAGAACTGCTACATCCCGCAATCTGTATGAAGCCAATTCTGCTGACTCTGTATCTGAGGCATGTATGATTCTCAGTGTCCTCAGCATCTCGTCTATAAAGCTCTGTGGGTCCTCCGGAGGTTTCAGGGTAATAAAGTCACGAGCCCTTGCACTCACCGCCCTGTCTCCCGGGTCTACATTTTGCCGCTGAACCTGTGCGGCAACTAGCTGAGTCAATAACTGGATAGCCTCTGTCATCTGCTGGCCCGGTGCTGCTGGCGGTGGAACTGGAGGTGCTGGGGCTGGAGCTGGAACTCTTTCCTGCTCTGCTGGTATAGGGGAAGCAGGAGGAGTCTGAGGGGGAGCTTCATTATAGGACTCGTCTTCTTCTGGCTCCCGTTCAACTCTGCTTCCATCCGCCAGCTTGCTCTTCTGGACCGTCGTAGTCTTCCTCTTCTTCGGCATTACTGAAATCGTAACATAGAATTATGAAAATAACAAGGAAACCTGGTAACACAGCTCTATTGCACGATCTAGAGTACAAAGAAGGTCATATTTCCTAAATGCCCTGCAGCCTCCTCTCTATAAGTGTGGCGCGCTACACACCCATAAATAGGACTCTACTGGACACGGCTCGTAGACAAACCCCTAGGACCAAACTCCTCTGATACCACTTCTGTCACAACCCAACTAGGGGCCGCGACGAGTACCCGATACTTGTACCGAGCACCCCCTATATCGTATCGTATTCTTGTTACTAAGTGGGCCGTATGAACTGCACCATATTTTTTTTTTTCTTGTTTACTAAACGTTAACCTTAGTAGCATAGTTATAAACATAGGCTAACAAACTCGGTTTGCACTTTATACAACAAGGAGGACCAGCAAAAGTACAAAACATCTAACTGTATGTATCTGTCTACGAGCCTCTAAACATAGTATACATATACATAGGAAGGGCCGAGTACTATCGTGCCCGAACATATATACACAAAATAGTACCAAGAATCTGAGGCTCCGGGACAACTGGAGCACTGCCGATAACTGCTGATAGAACTCCTAGAAATCAGGTCCGTCTACCTGCTGACCTGCGCGGCATGAAACGCAGCGTCCACAAGAAGGGACGTCAGTATGAATAGTGTACCGAGTATGTAAGGCATGGAAAAATAATGCAAGCAGGAACATAGAGTATGATTACCAATATCATGGGGTCATAGGCATATAATGAAGCAAAAAGGTAACCTGTACATAGGAATGCCCTTTCAGGCCGGATACCATGCATGCTTGTCTTTCTTTGGAAAACATTTCTCTTTCATATTCATAGAAAATAGACGTTGTGAGCATGTTTCCTTGATTTCAAAGGTAATTGGGATGATCACTTTCCTCTTATTGAGTTTGCTTACAATAACAGTTATCATGCTAGTATTGGAATGGCACCATATGAAGCTTTGTATGGGCGCAGATGTAGATCACTGATTGGTTGGTTCTGTCACGACCCGACTAGGGGCCATGACGGGTACCCGGGACTAACCACCGAGCACCACTCATTCTATTACTCATCATACTCATTAAGCATACATTCATCAAATTCATACTCAAATCATAGGAAAATCATTTTTCATTCGGAAACATAATTACCTTTATATATACATTAGCCCTTCGGCTATCAAAATAATATACACAATAAGGTCATTGTGAGACCATGCTACCCACACATACGTATCTACAAGCCTCTACTAGAGTACTAGACATATGGACGGGACAAGACCTCGTCGTGCCCAAAACATATATGTACATAAAATAGTAAATCAATGGCACCTCCGGAATAACGAAGTGCTCTCAGAAGTCTGCTTATCGGCTTCGATAGATCTGGGTAGCCTCCCTGTCTACCTGTGGGCATGATCACAGCGTCCAAAGAAAATGGACGTCAGTACCAATATTGTACTGAGTATGTAAGGCATGAATGAAATGAACATAATGGAGAAATCATAAGACATAAGATGTAGATATAACCTGCGTAACTTTTAAGGGAGGATACCTTTCATGCCTATATCATATATAATCACAGTACATGTATCATTATAGTGCATACATCATCGTATCATACATATATCATAATACCGTATCTGCTCATACTCATTAAACATTATCCGTATTCGGCCACGTAGTGGCTCGACAATATCACATACATATCTTCTGGGCTTTTCATACATATATCATATATATAATCATAGTGCATATATCATTATAGCGCATTCATCATCGTGTCATATAAATCATCATCATTAACCCGCGTCCGGGTAACCATCATATGTCGCCCACTAGTGGTGATCATGTCCGGCCTTCTAGGCGCGGTGGAATCATAAGCAGCCCGCCTTAGCGGTGACATGTCCGGCCATTTAGGCACGGTGGAATAACAAGCAGCCCACCGTAGCAGTGACATGTCCGGCCATTTAGGCACGGTGGAATCACAAGCATCCCGCCTTAGCGGTGACATGTCCGGCCATTTAGGCACGGTGGAATCGTATCATCGTGAGCACATGATAGACTTAGCATTATTATCGTCGTCATCATTATCATTTTCATAAACTTATCATTATCATACATATCATAGGTATATCATAACCTTGTCGTAAACTTAGCATTTTCATACATTCATCATTAAACATACACCTCATAAGCTTATCATAACCTTTCATAGAGCATGCATTTGAATTTAAAGACAATCTATGCAAATCATATCATATTCGTAGCATGAACTTCATCAAAATACCATATGATAGACCTTATAATCTCTAAACTTAGGCTCATCATGACCACTATCGTATCAATGGCATATGTCGAACCTTTATCTCATATGAAATCCTCTATGAACATAGACTCGTAATTCTTCCAGAACAGTTGGTCATAGAACATGCATTAGAGCTTATAGACAATCTATAAAAATATCGGGGTAACATAAGGTCGAGACCGCCCGATAACATTATTGAGTGATCATATACATCATATCTCACCTTGAAGGAACTAACATTTTAAAGTGAGAGTGCACCATGAACAACATCAAGGGATCGTAAGTAGGATCTTTAACTTCATAGACATCATATCTAGCTTTAGAGTCTCTAGGATTAAACTTACCATCATTATTTTCATATTCATGACATATTTCTCATCGTTATCTCATAAGAAGCTCTTTATCAATATTGTCTTGTAGTTCCCGGAATGTAAGAAAGTCATGGAGAGGTAGGGAAATTATATCACAGGAATCATTAGCTTCGTAGGAATATCGTATCATGAGCTTTAGATTCTCTAGACTTAGACTCATCATTATCATGCTCGTAACATATCTCTTATCTTATCTCATATGAAGCTCTATACCAAGATTGACTCATAGTTTTTGGACGTAGGAAAGTCATAAAGAGATAAAGAATATCATGTCATAAGAATCATGCCTTAGAAAGAAGGGACTAGCCTTACATACCTCTTTCATGTAGCTACTCTATCGTTTGATCATTCTTCTTCGTTGCTCACATCTTTACCTTCAAGGGAGTTCATACTCATATTAGATAATCGATAACATAAGCGTGTTTGAACTAAGCTAGGCAAATTTGGGCAGCGTCTCCTTTATTTATACTACTTTCTCCATATCATACATCAACTCCCAAACGTTAAAAACAACATTCATAATATCACCATCAATAACTTTTATCAAATTTCTCATTATCCAATCCCCACAATTTCCTCTCAAAGTCATCCATAATCATGATCATAGCACAACATTACATTCATTCTCATCTAACATTTATCTCATGCTCTCAACATCATTCATAACATTTGTATAAGCACAACATATCTAAGATCATGACTCATCTCAAGCTACTACTCAAAATCTGATTATTTTAATCTTTGTAACCCATTTTCTATTTCCTTTCATAATCTAAGTCTTCCAACCTCTCAATATTTTAAACAACATGGAATGATCATGAAACTTACCTTAGATAGTGTGGGAATGAGCCTTGAGTGGAAATTGTTCAGTTTTTCATCTGAGGTAGGTTGCGGTCTACTTGAGTTAGACTTTGATTAATTAAATGTATAGGTAATAGAATTTGTGGGAGAAAGCATGTATTGGTATTTGGACATGAAGTCTAGTTGGAAATTCCTAGGTTGGTACTGATTGATTGATTATGTGGGTTGGTCACCATTACTTTATCTACTGAACCTGAGGTGGAATTTCTGTGATATGAGAAGGAAGGAGTTCATATATACTCTTCTTGTGATTGAGATGATTTCATATTCATATTGTTTGATGAGCTGATTTACTGAGTCTTGATTGATTTGTGGCATGGTGCCTTATGTTCTTGACCTTGATATTGTTGACTGATCCTATTCCATATTTACTGATGAGCTTGAAATAGGTTGAGAAACACATTGTGATAAAAAAACAGAATATATATATATATATATAAGGCACATTTGACGGGGGTGAGGATGTGGCCTAGTTATAGGCTCATGATTCGAGGTCAGTTCCGGAGCAAGTGGTGCATGGACACCATGGGTCCCCTGCAGGTCATGGCTAATTGGGCAAACATTACCAGTTAACATGTGTGTACAGGTTGAGATACTATTATTGTTGCATTGCATTGCATCAGACTTGTACTATTCCTATTGATGGTTGTGCCTGGACTTATCTTTTTCCTGTGTTAGCTGTCTATTCTGTTGATGACATTATTTGGTCATGTGTTGTTGTGCCTATCTGCCTATCTTATTAATTTATGAACGTATGCATAATACTAATCTTAGTCGGTCTATGATATCTACCCGTACATAGTGTTTTTACTGATACTACCTTGGTGCACCCTTTTTGAGTGCCGATTGTCTACCAGAGACTTCGTCCAGACCTCATATTTAGCTTGAGGTGAGTCCTGATCTGATCCGAGGATGAGCTTCTATCCATGACATGCTGCCTGAAGATCTACCTTATTTGATGTCTACGTTCATTTTAGACATTATTTACATTTGTAGACAGTTGTTCGTCCTTTAGAAAGTTATGTTTTTAGAGTCCCTGTACGATGACTTTAGAATTTTGGGGTTGTAATAGTTAAATTCCCATACCTTTATTTAATTATGGCATGACTAGACAGTTTGGCTATTAATATTATTATTATTATTATTATTATTATTATTAATATTAATATTAATATTAATATTAATATTATTATTATTATTATTATTATTATTATTATTATTATTATTATTATTATTATTATTATTATTATTATCCTTGAATGTTTTAAAAATTGATTAATTAAATGATAATTGGTAAATGGGATGGTTCGCCCACTAGGAGATTTAGTGTGGGTGCCACTCATGGCTATTTGGGTCGTGAAAATTACTGTGAGATAGCTACCCCTAGAAACTAGGACATGTTTTCCTAACATTACTGGAATAAGAAAATGCAAATAACTACTACATAAAAACTGCAGATAACTACTACAAATAAATAATTGTTGCACATAACTATTACTGTAGATAACTACACTACTACTGTAAACTATTGGGACACTAAGGACCACTAACATTACTCCCCTCCTTCAAATCACGCTTGTCCTCAAGCTCTAAGTGAAAGTACTTGTATTTCCCTCTTTCACAACAATTTCTTCCTCATCATCAATGAAATCAATCTAGAATAATATCTTGCAATGATGGCCCTGAGTGAATAGTTTCTCACAGTTAAAATATAGTACCTTAAGCCGTCTTTCATCCATCTCAGATCTATCAATTTCTTTACAAATCTGGCGGGTTGTTAAGGTGAGAAATCAGATGTCTTTGATCTACAGGCATCTAACAATTGCGAACAAACAAAGGGGTTTTCCTTCCATTCATTCATAAAGCCAGGAAATACTCATCGACGTAAGAAAATCTGGAGGATTATGCAACTCTACCTGAATCGCTATATAATCAACAAGACCACTAATGTAAACTCAATTTTCTGCGCTTGTGTAAGGGTATCAGCCCGCGAAACCAATTGCTCAAAATTTTCTTGGTAATCTGCCACAGATCCAATTTGGCGTAACTTATCCAATTCTCCTAATTTTTGACTTCTAATTGGTGGTCTGGAGGTTGCATTGACATTTGAACTTATTCCAAGTGCATTGAGGCATATCTTTCTCTAGTAGAAGAAACCAGAGTTGCGCAATTCATTCCAAATGAAAAGAAGCAAGTCCAATTTTTTTCTTCTTCTGGTGTTCGATGATGTCGAAAGAAATGCTTGCACCAATTCATCAATCCTAAAGGGTCATCGTGGCCACGAAATCATGGAAAATCCAACTTTGTATATTTAGGAATGATGGAATTTATACTAAATTATGATCCTGAACCTGCAGCCACTGCTTTACCTTTCCAACCTCGATTGGGACTGCCATTTTAAGTTGCTTCAACATCCACCTTTGAATTTGCTAAATCCTTTGTGAGTGCATCCAAGCGAGAATTTATGGCTTCCTATCTTGCCAAATTGGCTGCATGTTCTTCTAGGAACAAAGTCAACAATTGTGCCAATTGTTGCTGGATTAGATCTCCCATAACTTCTATCTTTGATACCAAGATGTTACGGTCCCCAATTATGGATCGAGACACGGGATGATGTAAGACAAAATTAGAGTTAATTTAGAGAGATTTAGGAGAAGATGTTCTCTTTTTCTGACCTATAGTGTTGGTTCATTAAGAGTGAACCTGCAATGTCTTGAGTTAAATTACTTAAAAACTGGAATAATATTCTGGTAATGACCCGTTCGGCCGTTATGGTACTTTTGACCTTTTTCACCTTTTTTGGAGTTTCATTAGCTTACATTAGACTTGCAGGGATGGGTGATACGATTTTTGAGGTCATCGGGTAAATATTAGATTGGTTTTTGTGATAATAAGCCTTAAAGCGAAAAATGTTTGACCCTTAGTAAACGGACCTTTTTCGGAAATTCGTCGATTTCAAGAGGTTTAGATGGTCATTTGTGACTTGCGGGTATGTTCAGTTCGTTTCCCAATGCATTAGAGTGTGTTTTGGGACACGGGTTGGAAAGTTAGTTTGGGGCTATTGAGGCTTGACTTGTCAACGAGACCCCCAATGGGAAATCCGAGGCCACGAGTGAGTTCGTATAGTGTTTTATGTGTGTTTCCATGTTCTTTTTGTATTTGTGGGGCCTCGGGTGATAGTCGGATTTTGGGTCAAGAATGGCTGAAACCAATACTGTTCTTGTGACTGATGTTCGCCGCAGCGGCACCAGTAACACGACAGCGGTATCACCGTGACAATGGCCCTGTCGCTATAGCGGCATAGTGTATTATGAGTGACCACCATAGCGGTCATGTCACCGCAGCAGTTGTTCCACCGTAGCGGACTGCAAACGATTGTAGCGGTCGACGGGGACTTAAATGCCTTAAATCCTTTTTAAAACCCTATCACTCCTCATTCATTACTCTTGGTTCTAGAGCTATTTTGAGAGCAAAACAAGTGGTTCTGAGGCAATTCTTCATTGGGGTAAGTTCCTCTAACCCAATTCGTCAATTATGATTCATAATCCACCTTAGAAGCTCCCAAATTCATGCTAGAGTCTTCCAATAACATAAGGATTAAAGAGGGTTTTTGGGATTTCTTTCTTGAATGAACTTTTGATTATCAAACCTTGATTTTTGATGGAATAAGCTTATATTAGTATGGAATTGATGGGTAATAGCTATATAAACATGAATCCTTCATTATTAGTAACCATTTTATAAATTTGAGAGTTAGGGTTCATGCCCAAAATTAGAGGTTTAACTTTAAATATGAATTTACTTTAATATTGAGTTATTTTTGGAATTGATTAGTGGGTTTTGATCACTTACACTTGAATTGCATGTTTCACTTTCGAATTTCTCATTTTGCCTTTGTGGGCTCGCTTCCCCAAATTCCATAGGCTAAAGTTGACCAAATTAAAAGCCTAGCCATATGGGTATTGCTCTTCATGATTTCTAATATAGATTACGTTATAAATAGACCTTGAGTATTTTGAGGCATCAAGGAAGGGCAAGGCGCTAGTGTGATTTCTTTGGGATTCCTGTTCGGCACTCCAGGTAGGTTATGTAGTACTAGCGAATTGTTGGAGACATCATGTGAACCTTTGGGTATGAAGTTTGGGATGAAATTCCTAGGTTGGTACTGTTATGTGACTTATGTGTTCGGACACATGGCCTGTAGAATCCTCAGGTTTATGCTTGGCATTTCTCATGTGAATTGGTGGTTTCTATGTATTATGGGAGACTGGTTGGACGGAACAGATTCATGTGATACTTGTACTATGATGGCTGTCCTTATATGAATCGATTGGAATCCATATGTTATTTATAATATTCTCATTGAATGACATACTTACTCATATCCATAATATATCTGTCTTGCTCTTGATATTGGAAGATAGTGATAAAAGAGGTAAGTATGATTCATGCGACATTACTATATTTGCGTAGCCATCTCTATGTTGTGTGATACAAAGTGGTTAGCAATGATATTGGATGGAGGAGTCATTCTAGGTTGTGTGATACGATATGACGGTACATGGACTTAGCGGTCCACCATGGGTCATGACTATCAAGAGGTGGACATCGTCCCCCCCGGAGCATGTTTGTATCATTCCATTGCATTTCATTTGCATACACATTGCATGTGCTTATTGTCAGTTGGTTTGATATTGATCTTCGGGTCATATTTGAGTTATTGGGTGATTAATATGGTTGTGTTTGGACTTGTGTAGTGTTTGAGACATCGTCTGGTAATTGATTGTACAATTTTGACTTGTTGAGTTTTATATGTCTATGAGCATGATTATCTTTCTGTTTCCTTATTTGCTGCGTGACCTAACTGTTGTCAGCCTATGATGCTTGCGTAGTACCGTGTTTTGTACTGATGCTAAATGCAGCTCGAGACTCTATCTTCTTTACTGTCCCGTTTCTATTTCGAGACAATATTTATTTTAGATGATGTAGTGACTATTCACACTTGTTGTAGTATTTAGTAGCTCTTGTACTGACCAGACCAGATTATGGGATTTGTTTATCTTTCGCACTAAGTATTTATATATTATGTCAGACTTATCGTATTATTCTTGGGTTTTTCTTTTATTTATTTATTTATTGTTGGTTGGTTGCATAAGGGATGGGTTCTCCTACTGTTGTGGAAAATAGTAGGTGCTCGCACGTTCCGCGAGTTGGGCATGATAAGTTGGTATCAGAGCACTAGGTTACCCGGTCTATAAGTACAAGAGCAAGTTTAGTAGAGTCTTGTGGATCGGTACGAAGAGCTCCGTACTTATCTGCGAGAGGCTATAGGACTTTAGAAAACTTCCATTTCTTTCATTCATTTGTGCTACTTCATTCAAATTAGTATCTAGTAGATTTTAGTTGGTATATGTATTTTCTTGTCTTAATCGCCCACGAAAGGTGGGAATTCATCCTTAATTTCTTATGCGATTGGTTTCGTTTTGACGTAGCTATCGTGGTACAAGATGTGTCATCCTAATTCGGACGCGTGACCAAGTTCAGTTTTTATTTATGGCTTGAGGATTCAGTTAAGTGGCCTTATGATGGTGTGTGTGGCACGGGTGTACCTATGGTAGGACAACGATTCATCAGTGGCAGGGTATTGGATGTCGATATGAGGGGACGAGTGTAAGTTTGGTAAGGATTAGCGGAAATTGGCAAAAGTATAGGGACCGCGTGAAATAAAGAGGAGAAGTTGAGAATAGGGACATAAAGGATGACTTTTGTGAAAAATGTGTAATGAAGTAAGATTTCTTAGGGAATTTTTGCTTGAGTACTTTTCGTGTTAATGGGATGGAGGCGCAAAAAAAAGGATTTGGATGGATTGATCTCCGCTATTAGGAAGGGAACAATTGGTATCTAATGTGCTTGTTAGAATGAGGTTGCAATTTGTTCATGAGTGGATTTCGTACTCTGTCATGAGAGGCTAAGTTGGACTTCGACGTGATAATATGCTAATGGTTTGTAGGGTCTTTCAGGAAGGTGCTTATGGGTTTTGTTATATCCCGTATTTTTGAACGTCGGATTATTTGCTGGGGTGGGGCCCACACACCGAGATTTTTTTTTTTTTTGGAACATCTGAAAAGTCATATGAATCACATATGTAAAGTTAAACACAACTCATGAAGTACCCTTGGGCCAAATCAAAGTGGAAGCCCTCCAAACAAATATTTTTAAGAAAACGTTTTCGGGTGACCTGACTTTGAGGGGCACAAACGGTATTATAAGTTTGAAATTTGGAAAGATACCATGAAATAGAAGTTGTAGATAATTGAATTAGCTTTCTATCCATAGGTCGTGGGTTCCTAGGTGATGTCGGTACTAGGAGATATGAACGTTTTAAGGTCGAACGTTCAGTGGGCTAGGCCCAACTCGGGATCAACCGAGTTGACCCAAAAAAACAAATGCAAATTTAGGCCCAATGTTTAAGGGGTGGCCGGCCAAGTAAGGCCCAACCCATGGTTTTAATGAATATTTCCATGTGCTAATTAATTATAAATGGTCACTATCTAATAGAAGTTTCAAGAAACAAAGAAAGAAGAGAAAGAAGAAAAACCAAGAGCAAACATAAGAGCCATTTCGGGTTGGCCATAGAAAAATCACCCTCAAAAAAATCTTGACTCTAAAATTATTTTCTTGTTGAATTCCTACTAATTCATGGTCCCTCTACAGCTTGGTGTAGTTGTTTTGGAAGATTGAGCATTAGTTTCATCAATCTCACAGTTTGGACAAGTGAAGAAGATTGGAGAAAAAGGTAGGAATTCATACCTTTTTATTATGTTATGAAGGTTTGTTTGTGTTGTATTATATGGAAATGAGTAGAAACTATGGAAATATGGAAGTTTACAAAGTGTATATATATATGTAGCCGTGAGTGTATGTATGTTGTATACATATATGAGTTGAATTTTATGTTGTATTCTAGTTGTGGTTATGGTGAAAATTATATTGGGAATGAAAGTTGAATGAATTTTGGTTGAAGTTGGAATGTAGAAGATTATGTCACTTTAGAATGATTTTGTGATATTATGGAAATGAAGTTGTTAAGATGTGAATTATGATTATGGTTGATAAAATTGGAAGATGGAAATATGTTATGGATATGTAGGTTGAATATTAGAAGTTTTGGATGAATTATTACTTTGGTAGAAATTTTGTATATTTTGTATATCTTGTGAATATTTTGTGGAAATGATATGAAATGCTTCCAAATTATATTGTGATAATCTAGATTAATAATGAATATGAAAACATTGAGATTGGTTTGGAAATGGGAAGTCGGAATGAAAGTTCTTGCATTATGTCGGAAAGAAGACTAGTTGTGTTATATTGTGTCCTATATTGATTGTTGTCGTTGTTGGTGTTGGTGTTGGGTTGTTGTTGATTGTTTTGGCCGAGTTAAATTCTCGGGGATGATATATGTATAGGGGAGATACTGCCCAAATTTCTGTAGGCAATTATGAATAAAGATTGAATACTTAAAGATTGGAAATTGAGAACTGGTAAATGTGACCAATTGCAGATTTTGGGCGAAATGGGAATTGAATTTGGAAAGGCGTAAAGAGCATATAAGGTATGTAAATCTATCCCAATTCTTCGTTTGGCATGTCCTAGGTGTACTAGGATCGGATTTGAGCCCCGGAATATATTCTGTCCATCGGAATCCGCGTTTGAAATTGTCACTTTTTCATTCAATAGAATTGAACCTTTTAGGTATGCTTTGTTGGAAGAATTAGGCAAACTTTCACAAATTGTTTAGAAAGTTATGAAATGTCCCTAGTACCTCTATAGGTGACCCCACAAGCTTAAAATATGTAATTTGAGCCCACCGCTTCGTTTGTCCCGAGGTGGGCCCACTATTTCCTATTTTACCCCTTTTGTATTTATGACTTGTCTTCGAGCTGCTTTAAAGGAAATGTCTTAACTACTCCTCTAAATATTATCTAAAGAATTGTTTTAAATACTCCGTTAAGTCTTATAAACTGTTTTGGATCTTGGAAACGATCTCAGCAAGATTATGCCTTCGTAACCCATTATGACATCCGAAGTTTATTTACTATGATTCCGTCTGATTTCATTGTTTTGACTTGTCACTCGATATGCATCATTGAGTCTCTGGAAGTATACATGGTATTTTATTGCATTTAGTTTCTCACTACTCCATTCGTGGATGCTTCAATGTTTCCCACACTGAGCCCGGGCCAGGATATGTTCTCAAGCGTCTTCCACTACATTGTTCGCCGTGCCTCGATGTGAGGGGGCAGGTATATATGTACATGGCTTGTGGAGTATGCTGTGCCATGTACACTATTCTGACATGATATGATATGATCTGATATGGCCATTTGATATGTTATGCTATGTTACGGGGTTATTCCCCTTTTCTGATCCTTATGTGTTGTGGCACAAGCGTCGGGGGGTGGCCACGTTCTGTCTGCCGAGTCCCTTGGCAGGGGCCGGATATGATATGGCATATGTTTCTGTACACACTCTTCATGTTTTGAAAATATGCATTTGATACTCTGGATATCACACTCACTTTTCTGTACGTTCTGTTTCGGTTATGATTTTGTCCCGTAGTGGGACCAGGTATGACATACGTTTTCTGCAAATACTATTTATGCTTTATGATCAGCATTTTTGCTAATCTGGATATTCCGTTCATTTTCTGTATCTTCTGCTTCGATTATGACTTTGTTTACTACGTTCCATGCTTTACATACTCAGTACATATTTCGTACTGACCCCCTTTCTTCGGGGGCTGCGTTTTCATGCCGCGCAGGTACAGACTACAGATTTGCTGATCCGCATGTTTAGGACTATATTCTGCCATCTTGGAGTGCTCTATTGTTCGGAGCCTATGTTTGGTACATTCCTTGCTATGGTACATTTGTATGTTGTTCAGGGGTATGACGGGGCCCTGTCCCGTCTTATGATTCTGATGTGTTCTGTAGAGGTCTGTAGACATACATGTGGGTTCTGCATATGATTTGGGTTGGTATGATCTGTGACAGCCTGATCGGCTTCTTTGTGCTTTATCCGTTAATCTGTGATAATTAATAACGCCAATTGACTTTTACATTTAAATATTCTGCTTATATGCTGGTTTGGGTTATTGGGTACGTTGAGGTGTCCAGCACGGACACTAGTCGCGGCCTACGGGGTTGGGTCGTGACAAAAGTGGTATCAGAGCGGTTCGTCCTCAGAGTGTCTGCAGACCGTGTCTCGTAGAGTCTTGTTTATCGGTGTGTTGTGCACCACATCCATAAACAGGAGGCTACAGGACATTTAGGGTGTTACCTTTCTTTGAATCTTAGATCGTGCGATAGAGCCAGCTGTAGGAAATGAATTCCTTTTTACTAACCTCTGATTTCAGCTGGAGAACGGTATCGACGTAAGACAGTGACTGATGATATTGGAAGCTACACAGTACACAGGTAAGCAATGGTATGAAAGACGTACGCTGGGTAAGGTATTTGAAGCACGATTGAAACATAAAGTTTAAAATCGTAATGAAAAGTAAACAGGAAAGTGCAATAGGTGCAGTTCGAGTTGGACATGTGAAGTAAGCTTCGACATATTTATACTTTTTATTTGAAATTATCAGCCCTGTGTGGCTATGATGCGATATGATATGATATGTATATACGTATATGTGTTGGCCCTGTGAGGCATGGTTGGTATTTCCTGTGGGCAGGTTTTGGGATAGTAAGAAATACATAGGAACGTCTGCCCAAATTTTCCTAGAAATACGAAGAGGAAGATGAGATATAAATTCTTAACATGTCTTGAAGGTCGATACCGATAGGGTAAATTCTTTATGTTGGATTAAAGTTTGAGAGATACCCTCCGTGTCATTCGTAAAAAGTATTATCCGTATTTGGAAAATTTTATCTCGAGAAAGCATATATGAGTAGCAGATTTGCAATTTATTTAAACGAACCGGAATATGTTCCGACCCCATTTTGCTTTAGGACAGCATATGTGGAAGGGCAAAAAATGTCCAACGATTAAGTTTCCTCTAATTGGAAAAATACAAAGTGTATGACAGGCAGTGGAAATTGAGTGGTCCGTTTACGACTCAAAAATATACATATACACAAATATGGAGGTAATTATGTGAGTTAAGTGCTAAGAGATTCCGCGAAGTTCGTCGGATTCTAGTTTGTAACATTTTATCAGTTCTCATCGACTGGCTGGAGATGGGATCTGTGGAATAAAAACCTAAACCCGTGAGCTGTCTAAAAGTATATATATATACACGCATGGAGGTAAATATTGAGGATTTACAGGGGCGACACGGTAACTATATAGTTAGAAAAGTAAAAGAATCCCCTCTAAATCGGGGTGGGACCCGCTATGAGAACGTTTTGAAAGTTGTTAAGACCCCGATTTGCCTTAAATTACGTGACCAAGGTCGCGCGGGGCAGTTGACGTGATTATACCGGCCTTAACGCACCTAAATGTATTAAAGTTTTAAGGTTAAGCGTGCCAGGGCCAGAGAAATTTTGGGATGGGTGACCCCCTGGGAAATGTACCAAAATTTTTGGCAAACATAGATATAAGAGACGAATAGGAAATTCGGGGTAACCTAAAGGGAATTAGGATGTGTGGAATGGTTAGAAACCTTATAGGGGTCACGTGAGCTGAGACGGATTAGATTGGTAAAAAGGAAGGAAAAGCAGCGTAGCTCTGGAATTAGAGTAAAAATTTGAACAGGTGATTGAAGATGTATGGTGAAAGAAATGGTAGTGATATATGTACGTATGTGTAGGACCCCCCATTTACGACTCTGTCGATCGATTGGTGAACCCTAATAGCCAGTGTTGTAATATATAGAAAGGATTAACTGGGCAGAATTTGCGAGGAAAAGGGAAAGGTATGGTACAAATGTTACGAAATAGATCGATACTCATTTTGCTACTGGTTGAGTTTGGAAAATTCTAATACAACGATGTTTGGAAAGAAAAGAGAATAATTGAGTGGGGGGTAAGGAGATCAAATACCAGAAAAAGTGAACCGTAAGAAACATAGTTAAGCAGAGTCTTTAAAAGAGTCGACGGGCAAAGCACGAATGTTAATTGCGAAAACGAGCTAGAATGAAATAGTGCAGGGCAAACGAAAACTTATGGCATGAAACAATGAAACATGTGAGTATCAAATAATTCGATTATTGAGGAAACAGAACGACAGATAAGGAATGGATATGAAGGAAGAATGTGGTTACTAAGAGATAAACTTCTACATTAATTATATTACTTGAGTGCCAGCTATCGGATAAGATTTTGTACTATATAATCGTGATTCTGTTAAGGTTTCGTACGAAGATAATCAAGTTATAGGTTAGAAAGAAAAGACATGGATATGGTAGAAGTATAACCCCAAAGAAGGGGAGCAAATGAAAGTAAAGTAAGCATAAATGAAAACAATTGACACATAGAAGATTGAAGCGATAAGGAATTGGCCTAGGCCTTCGACATCGACTGAAATACGCAGTTCTCTGGGATTGGTCGGATATTACAGAAGATTTGTAGAGAAATTTATTTCTGCTACGACACTATTAATGAAGCTAATTCAGAAGGCAGTGAAATCTCAGTGGACCGGTACTTGTGAATGTAGTCCCAGTTGCTGAAGGGAAGCTAACGTTGTGGCAGACACACTTAACCGCAAATCTATGGGCGGTTTGAGCGGCGTGTATCCAGAAAGAAGGAATTGGCTTGTAAAATTCATCAGTTAGCTAGCCTTGGAGTCCGTTTGGTCGATTCTGGAGATATTGGGATTTTGTCCGAGAAGTTGTTGAATCGTTGATTAGGGAAGAGGTAAAACAACGTCAGTTCGAGGATTCTATTCTGGTATGGTACAAAGATACAACCCTTGATAAGAAAGGGACCAAGTTGAGATTTCACCTGATGGGGTATTATTATACAGAGGCAGATTATGTGTGCCTGACGTTGCAGGGCTGCGACGGCCAATTATGGGCGAAACGCATAATGTTCGGTATTCTGTTATCCTGAATCCACTAAAATGTACCATGAACTTATATGCTTATACTGTGGAATGGCATGAAACGGGACATCGCAGAGTTCGTTGCCCAGTGCCCGAATTGCCAGCAGGTTAAAATTGAACATCAGAGCCAAGTGGACTTCATTATAGGGTTGCCTCGCACTCCGCGGAAGTATGACTCTATTTGGATTATTGTGGATAGGCTGATAAAAAATCAGCCCACTTTCTTCCCGTCACAACCACTTACTCAGCGGAGGATTATGCTAGACTATATATTAAAGAAATAGTGCAACTCCACGGAGTTCCTACATCTATTACCACTGACGGAGGTGCCCATTTTATGGCAAATTTCTGGAGATCTTTTCAGGAAAGATTAGGGACTAAGGTGAGTCTGAGCATAGCATTCCATCCCCAGAGCGACGGACAGGCCGAGTGCACTATATAAACGCTAGAAGATATGCTGCGAGCCTGTGTTATTGATTTCAGAGGCAGCTGGGATAGTCATCTGCCGTTGATTGAGTTTGCTTATAATAACAGCTACCAGTCTAGCATCCAGATGGCTTTGTACGAGGCTTTGTTTGGCAGAGAATGCAGGTCACCGATCGGCTGGTTTGATATTGGCGAAACAGAACTAATAGGCCCAGGTATGATCCAACAGGCGGTTGATAAGATGAAACTTATCCGAGAGGGACTATTAGCAACTCAGAGTCGACAAAAGTCATACGCTGATAAACGACGTCGACCCTTGGAGTTCCAGGTCCGTGATTGTGTATTTTTGAGAGTATCGTCTATAAAAGGCGTGGTGCGATGCGACAAAAAGGGTAAGCTCCGTCTGCAATATATCGGACCTTATCATGTTATTCGAAAGATTGGGAATGTCGCCTATGAGCCAGATCTGCCATCTGATTTGAAAGCGATACATCCGGTATTTCATGTGTCCATGCTCCGCAAATGTGTTGGTGATCCCTCCAGAACATTTCCAGTGAATGATATTCAGGTGATGGAGAAATTTTCTTAAGAAGAGCAACCTGTAGCTATTCTGGATCGTCAGGTGAGGAGGCCCGCGTACCGAAGATATACCCTCTGTTAAAGTCTTATGGCGAAACAATAATAAAGAAGGAACGACCTGGGGAGCAGAGGATGAAATGAAGAAAAAATACCCTCACTTGTTCTCTACACCTACAGGTGATCTAAATCTCTAAACTTGTTATATTAATTGGTAAATAATTCATGTGTGCTACTCATAAGAAGAAACTCCCCCGGAGTGTTTGTAAGACCTATAAGGCTAATTTAACATTCGAGGACGAATGTTCTAAAGGGGGGGAGGATGTTATATCCCGTATTTTTGAACGTCGGATTATTTGCTGGGGTGGGGCCCACACACCGAGATTTTTTTTTTGGAACATCTGAAAAGTCATATAAATCACATATGTAAAGTTAAACACAACTCATGAAGTACCCTTGGGCCAAATCAAAGTGGAAGCCCTCCAAACGAATAGTTTTAAGAAAACGTTTTCGGGTGACCTGACTTTGAGGGGCACAAACGGTATTAAAAGTTTGAAATTTGGAAAGATACCATGAAATAGAAGTTGTAGATAATTGAATTAGCTTTCTATCCATAGGTCGTGGGTTCCTAGGTGATGTCGGTACAAGGAGATATGAACGTTTTAAGGTCGAAAGGTCAGTGGGCTAGGCCCAACTCGGGATCAACCGAGTTGACCCAAAAAAAAAAAATGAAAATTTAGGCCCAATGTTTAAGGGGTGGCCGGCCAAGTGAGGCCCAACCCATGGTTTTAATGAATATTTCCACATGCTAATTAATTATAAATGGTCACTATCTAATAGAAGTTTCAAGAAACAAAGAAAGAAGAGAAAGAAGAAAAACCAAGAGCAAACATAAGAGCCATTTCGGGTTGGCCATAGAAAAATCACCCTCAAAAAAATCTTGACTCTAAAATTATTTTCTTGTTGAATTCCTACTAATTCAAGGTCCCTCTACAACTTGGTGTAGTTGTTTTGGAAGATTGAGCATTAGTTTCATCAATCTCACACTTTGGACAAGTGAAGAAGATTGGAGAAAAAGGTAGGAATTCATACCTTTTTATTATGTTATGAAGGTTTGTTTGTGTTGTATTATATGGAAATGAGTAGAAACTATGGAAATATGGAAGTTTACAAAGTGTGTGTATATATATATATATATATATATATATATATATATATATATATATATATATATATATATGTAGCCGTGAGTGTATGTATGTTGTATACATATATGAGTTGAATTTTATGTTGTATTCTAGTTGTGGTTATGGTGAAAATTATATTGGGAATGAAAGTTGAATGAATTTTGGTTGAAGTTGGAATGTAGAAGATTATGTCACTTTAGAATGATTTTGTGATATTATGGAAATGAAGTTGTTAAGATGTGAATTATGATTATGGTTGATGAAATTGGAAGATGGAAATATGTTATGGATATGTAGGTTGAATATTAGAAGTTTTGGATGAATTATTACTTTGGTAGAAAGTTTGTATATTTTGTATATCTTGTGAATATTTTGTGGAAATGATATGAAATGCTTCCAAATTATATTGTGATAATCTAGATTAATAATGAATATGAAAACATTGAGATTGGTTTGGAAATGGGAAGTCGGAATGAAAGTTCTTGCATTATGTCGGAAAGAAGACTAGTTGTGTTATATTGTGTCCTATATTGATTGTTGTCGTTGTTGGTGTTGTTGTTGGGTTGTTGTTGATTGTTTTGGCCGAGTTAAATTCTCGGGGATGATATATGTATAGGGGAGATGCTGCCCAAATTTCTGTAGGCAATTATGAATAAAGATTGAATACTTAAAGATTGGAAATTGAGAATTGGTAAATGTGACCAATTGCAGATTTTGGGCGAAACGGGAATTGAATTTGGAAAGGCGTAAAGAGCATATAAGGTATGTAAAGCTATCCCAATTCTTCTTTTGGCATGTCCTAGGTGTACTAGGATCGTATTTGAGCCCCGGAATATATTCTGTCCATCGGAATCCGCGTTTGAAATTGTCACTTTTTCATTCAATAGAATTGAACCTTTTAGGTATGCTTTGTTGGAAGAATTAGGCAAACTTTCACAAATTGTTTAGAAAGTTATGAAATGTCCCTAGTACCTCTATAGGTGACCCCACAAGCTTAAAATACGTAATTTGAGCCCACCGCTTCATTTGTCCCGAGGTGGGCCCACTATTTCCGATTTTACCCCTTTTGTATTTATGACTTGTCTTCGAGCTGCTTTAAAGGAAATGTCTTAACTACTCCTCTAAATATTATCTAAAGAATTGTTTTAAATACTCCGTTAAGTCTTATAAACTGTTTTGGATCTTGGAAACGATCTCAGCAAGATTATGCCTCCGTAACCCATTATGACATCCGAAGTTTATTTACTATGATTCCGTCTGATTTCATTGTTTTGACTTGTCACTCGATATGCATCATTGAGTCTCTGGAAGTATACATGGTATTTTATTGCATTTAGTTTCTCACTACTCCATTCGTGGATGCCTCAATGTTTCCCACACTGAGTCCGGGCCAGGATATGTTCTCAAGCGTCTTCCACTACATTGTTCGCCGTGCCTCGATGTGAGGGGGCAGGTATATATGTACATGGCTTGTGGAGTATGCTGTGCCATGTACACTATTCTGACATGATATGATATGATCTGATATGGCCATTTGATATGTTATGCTATGTTACGGGGTTATTCCCCTTTTCTGATCCTTATGTGTTGTGGCACCAGCGTCGGGGGGTGGCCACGTTCTGTCTGCCGAGTCCCTTGGCAGGGGCCGGATATGATATGGCATATGTTTCTGTACACACTCTTCATGTTTTGAAAATATGCATTTGATACTCTGGATATCACACTCACTTTTCTGTGCGTTCTGTTTCGGTTATGATTTTGTCCCGTAGTGGGACCAGGTATGACATACGTTTTCTGCAAATACTATTTATGCTTTATGATCAGCATTTTTGCTAATCTGGATATTCCGTTCATTTTCTGTATCTTCTGCTTCGATTATGACTTTGTTTACTATGTTCCATGCTTTACATACTCAGTACATATTTCGTACTGACCCCCTTTCTTCGGGGGCTGCGTTTTCATGCCGCGCAGGTACAGACTACAGATTTGCTGATCCGCATGTTTAGGACTATATTCTGCCATCTTGGAGTGCTCTATTGTTCGGAGCCTATGTTTGGTACAGTCCTTGCTATGGTACATTTGTATGTTGTTCAGGGGTATGACGGGGCCCTGTCCCGTCTTATGATTCTGATGTGTTCTGTAGAGGTCTGTAGACATACATGTGGGTTCTGCATATGATTTGGGTTGGTATGATCTGTGACAGCCTGATCGGCTTCCTTGTGCTTTATCCGTTAATCTGTGATAATTAATAACGCCAATTGACTTTTACATTTAAATATTCTGCTTATATGCTGGTTTGGGTTATTGGGTACGTTCAGGTGTCCAGCACAGACACTAGTCGCGGCCTACGGGGTTGAGTCGTGACAGGTTTTAAATCGGAAAGAAGGGTTACTTTTGACGAGTGAAGACTTAAAATATTAGGTGGTGCTCGTCCTGGTCTTTCAGTAAGGGATATGTTCGCCGGTTCGTCATGTTTAGAAGAATGAGGAGGAGATCATAGGATCAAGTGCTTGTTGATCTGACAGTGAGGCTTTGGTCATACTATTACGACCCGACTAGGGGTCATGATGAATACCCGGAGCTGACTACCGAGCATCACTCATTATGCTAATTATCATACGCAACCTGAACACACATAATCTCCAAGGAAATACATACATACATACATATAGATATATATATATATATATATATATATATACACACACACACATAAGCCCTCACGGCTGCAAAAATGATATACAAAATATACACTGATGTACTCATGAGACAACAACTACCCACGCATATGTATCTATGAGCCTCTACTAGAGTACTGAGACAAAAGGACGGGACAGGACCTCGTCGTGCCCAAATATGCACACAAATGAATGTATCAACCAATGGCACCTCCGGAGTAGTGGAGTGCTCCTGTGAATCTGCTGAGTAGCTTCTAAGAATGGGGGCCGCCTCTCTGCCTACCTGTGGGCATGAACACAGCACCCAAAAACAAAGGACGTCAGTACAAACAATGTACTGAGTTTGTAAGGCATGCACAATAACATGATAAAGAGATGCAAAAGTATAAGGTAAAGGGGTAACCTGTAACTGATTGCCTCTTAAGGCGGAGTCATGCATGCTAACTCATATAATAACAACATCTTATCATGTAAGAATATGTATGTAACTACCCGACCATATAGGTACGGTGTGATCATCATTAGCCCGCGTCCAGGGTAAACATCTCATGCCGCCCACTAGTGGTGTCTGCCCATGCCATCTAAACATGGTGTAAATGCCACCCGCCGTAGCGGTGTCTGCCCGACCATGTAGGCACGATGTAATCTCATCATTAAATACTTATCATGAAGCATGCATAAGAACTCAAGTAACAGCTATAACTCTATCGGGGTGACATAAGGTCGAGAACCCCTGATTCCATTATGGAGTAGTCATGATCATCATAACTCACCTTGAAGGAACTAGCATCATAAGGTGAGTCTAACAACAATGAACAACATCAAGGAATCATATAAGGATCATTAGCTTCATAAGAATATCACATCATGAGTTTTAGGGTCCCTAGATTTAGATTCATCGTCATCATTATCACATTCATAACACGTCTCTTATCATTATCTCGTGAGTAGCTCTTAATAATCATAGACTTATAATTTCCGGAATATGAGAAAGTCATGGAAAGATAAAGGAAGTCATATTATCAGAATTATACCTTAGAAAAAAAAGGGACTAGCCTCACGTACCTTTGCGTCGCTCTAACTTTACCGACTAAGTGCTTCCCTTCAATACTCACAATTCTACATTTAAGAGAATTCGTACTAAATTAGATAACCGGAAACACAATTGAAGCTAAGCTAAGGCGACTAAGGGCTCACGAAAATTGGGCAGCACTTCCTTTGTTTCTACAACGTTCTCTATATAATATAACAGCTCCCAAACATCAATAACAACATCTATAATATCATAATCAATGAATTTTGTTAAGCTAGACATTATTCAATTCTCAAATTTCCCTCTCAAGGTCATCCATAACCATAGTTATCACCCAACGTCACATTCGTTCATGTATAATGCTTCTTCAACATCCTTAACATCATTCATAACAATATTATACTCATTCCATACTAAGAATCATAACTCAATTGAACTTACTACTCACGATATCATTATTTCCATATTTGAGCTCATATTCTATATTCTTCTTTTATCCAAGTCTTTCAACCACTCAATACCTCTAATAATATGAAATAAATGCGAAACTCACCTTTGAATATGTAGGAATGGTCCTTGGATGAAGATATTCCGCTTGAGAAAAACCCCAACTTCAACACTAAAGAAATTCTTGGCTTGTATCAACCCTAATGAGCATCCATGTACTTGATTCTACCAACTCTTGATGTTAACTCTTGATTTCTCTTGGGTATATGTTAAAATGGTATGGAGAATATTCTAGAGCTTTCTTGAGGTGTGGAGAATGAATGAAATGAAAAATGAGGACTTGGGGGTCTCTTTTTATAAAAATTAAAAGCTACCCGACGAGGATTATACGGACCCTTATACGGTCCGTATAACTTATTCATATAATACATCCAGTGAAAGACCCCTCTCTAGATAGGTTATACGGTCCCTTATACAGACTGTATAAGTTACACAAGCCATATAAGTGGCCCGTATAACTCAAGATTTTCGAAATTTCTCCCGTTGTTTTGTTTAACTTCCAATCTTTATGGAACCTTCTTAACACTTGTTTAACACTTCATTAACAATCTAAGGAGCATTATAGCTCTTCCTTAAGACATTATTAAATCTACTTTATCTCGGTACTTCGCAAAACCCTTCCAAACATGACTTATACTTTGCCTTCCTCAACGAAATTCCTTCTCTTGCCTCAAATGTCTGTGGAATCTTAATTAGAAGCCCTAAGTACCCCCTCTTACTTTTAGGGACACCATATACATCTTACCCTGCATTAGTCTATTACCACACAACGACATGAAATTTTCCGAGGTGTAACACTCTTCCCCCCTTTAAAAACATTTGTCCTTGAATGTTATGTTCTCGGGAATTCTACAGAAATTTCACCAGAGTTTCCCCTGTAATATGGTATTACCATCCTGTCACAACAACCCACAATAACATTGCCTCACATGGATACAACACAATGGCAAGAAAATATGGCCACAGACGACCAAAAGTGTCACGACCTGACTAGGGGGCCATGACGGGTACCCGGAGCTGACTACCGAGCACCACTCATGCTGATAGTTATCAAACTTATTCTGCATTTTATCTATTTCTCGACACTTCTAGTCGTAAAGAAAACCATTTATAATTTGAAACACATACGCATTTATATACATAAGCCCTTCGGCTATCAAAAATATATATACATATATACAATAAGGACATCGTGAGACCATGCTACCCACACATACGTATCTACGAGTCTCTACGAGTACTAGACATATGGACAGGACAGGACCCCGCCATGCCCAAATATGTACACAAAATAATAAATCAAATAGCACCTCTGGAATAATGGAGTGCTCCTGTAAATCTGCTGATAGCTCTTATGGATCTGCACCGTCTCCCTGTCGACCTGTGGGCTCATAGCGACCAAAGAAAACGGACGTCAATACGAACATTGTACTGAGTATGTAAGGCATCAACAATAGCAATACGCCAATGAAATACGGAAGCATCAAATGAGGAGCAACCTGTAACTGACTATCAATTATAAAAGAAATAATGCATGCTGGCTTACTCCATAATCATCATCATATCATGTATGCATATATGTATAAGCTGCCCGACCATATAGGTACGGTGTGATAATCATTAGCCCACATCTAGGCCTCCCGCGTCCGGGGTACCATCTCATGCTGCCACTAGTGGTGTCTGCCCATGCCATCTAGACATGGTGTATACGCTGCCTGCCTTAGCAGTGTCTGCCTGGCCATGTAGGCAGAGTGTAATATCATCATCATATACTTATAATGAGTCATGCATAAGATTCAAGACAAACCGTACAACTATCGAGGTGACATAAGGTCGTGAACCCCCGATTCCGTTATGGAGCATGCATAAGTATTCTGCCTCACCTTGAAGGAATTAGCATATAAGGTGAGTGTATACAATGAACAACATCAATGGATCATAATAAGAATCATTAGCTTCATAGAAACATAATATCATGGGCCTTAGACTCTTTAGACTTAGACTCATCATCATCCTTATCATGCTCGTAACATATCTCTTATCTTATCTCATATGAAGCTCTTTACTAAGATTGACTCATAATTTTCAGGATGTAGGAAAGTAACGAAGAGATAGGGAATATCATGTCATAAGAATCATGCCTTAGAAATAAGGGACTAGCCTAACATACCTTTTCGTTTAGCTACTCTATTGCTTGAACGTTCCTCTCCAATATTCACGTTTCTACCTTCAAGAGAGTTCATACTCATTTTAGATAATCGATAACATGAACGTGTTTAAACTAAAGCTAGAGAAAATTGAGCAGCATCTCCTTTGTATCTACTACTTTCTCCATATCACATATCAACTCCCAAACATCAATAATAACATTCATAATATCATCATCAATAACGTTTGTCAAATTCATTATTATCCAATCCCCACAATTTCCTCTCAAGGTCATCCATAATCATGATCACAATACAACATTACATTCATTCTCATCTAATGTTTCTCTCATGCTCTTAACATCATTCATAACGTAATACAATCACAACATATCAATATTCATGATTCATATTAATCTACTACTCACAATTGTCACTAATCTCATATTTTGTAACCCATTTTCCATCTTCTTCCATAATCCAAGTGTTTCAACTTTTCAACACCTTAAAAAACATGGAATAATCATAAAAATCACCTGTGAATGTGTAGGAACTAGTTTTGGTTGGCAACACTTCACTTGAAGAAAACCCTAGCTTCAACTTCCAAAGGATTTCTTGACTCTAGCAACCCCAAAGAGCTTCCTTGAACTCGATTCACATGAATTTATGATATGAACCTTTGATTTCCCTTGTATTCTTGAAAATGAAATGTATGGAATGTTCTAGAGGCTTGGAGAGAAGTGAAGAAGTGAGGAGAATGAATATAATGAGGTGGGAACACATTTAAATACTTGGAAATACTCAGCCCGTCGGGACTTATACGGACCACCTATACAGTCCGTATAACATTCTACGGTCCATATAAGTGTTTTTGGTTCACCACCATGGAAGAAATTCTTCCTGTTGGGTTATACGGACCCTTATACGGTACGTATAAAGTTCCACGGTCCGTGTAAGGTGGTCGTGTAACTCACAGCTTTTGGATGTTGTCCTCGTCATTTCGTTTGATCTCCAATCCTTATACAACCTTTTTAACACTTGTTTAATACTTCATTAATGATCTAAACATCCCTATAACACGTCCTCAAGGCCTTACCAAACAATTCTTAATGCAATAATATACAAAACCTTTCCTAAACCCCGCTAATACTCGACTTGTCCTTATCAATCCTTATTTCGTCAATTCATATAACTTCAAAATCTTAACGTATGCATTCTAATACTACTGAATATCCATCTTATTGTCTTAAATAATTCCTGTTACCCTTAAGCTCGCATTGGTTCATTCACTACACGACGATATGAAATTTCCAATGTGTAACACTCTTACCCCCTTTTTGGAACATTTGTCCTCGAATGTTAAGCACTCAGGAATTCTACAAAAACTTTGCCAGAGTTTCCCCTGTAATATGGCATCACCATCCTGTCACAACAGCCTACAATAATATTGCCTCACAAGGCCACAACACAATAGCAATATAAGTTGGCCACACACGACCCATATACATAAAAGAAAACATACATACCTTATAATCTTGGTGTTTCATCTTGGATCTCTTCTGGGGGTTGGAACAAGTGCGGGTACCTGGACTTCATACTCTCTTCTGCTTCCCAAGTCATTTCCTCTCGGTTGTCATTCCGCCATAAGACTTTAACTGTTATGTTCCGTGTTTTCGTATAATTGGAAATCGAGAAATAATTAAGACTTGTGTGTTATGAGGAAATATTTTGATTTTAGTGGATATAACTATGTTGGTTATGAAATTATTGGTGCTAAGACATTGGGGAAGGCCGAGGGTAAATTTGGAATTTCAGAAATTAGTTTCGGGAATTACAAAACGGGACTTTTAATGAAATGGGCCAAGAAAATTGAACAACAATTTAGGCCCAAGATTAATGGGGTGGCCGGCCAAAAAAAAAGGCCCAAGACCCATTTTCTTAAGTCATGTGACATGCATGTGCTCCCTAAGTGGATATATATCAATGCATTCCTTAGAAATAATCAAGAAAAATCACAACTCCAACCTTGACTCCAAAAACCCATTCGGCCGAGACTAGGAGAAAGGAGAAAAAAAAAATTCCCAAGCCTTTGATTCTAATCCAAAAATCTTGATTTTCACATATTTGTAGAGTACTCAAGACCCTCTTCAACGGGGTACAATTAGTTTAGCGAAAGGTGCACGTTTGCGACAAGTCAGAAATTCAAGAAAAGGTAAGAATTTTGCTATTCTTTTGTTATGGAATCTGTATGAATGTGATAAGGATTGAGAATAGACGAGAATCCCGTAGTTTTGATGTGTGTAGAAAACCGTGGGTGTGTGTATATAGGATGTTATGGCCGTGTGCCTTAAGAAGGAGAAAGAAATGTGAATTGATCTTGTTTAGTTTGTTTAGTGCGTCGTTGTGACATTTATGACGTGAATGATCGTTTAATGAATTGAATTGGTGTTGGAAAATGATTTCGGAACATTATGGGAAAGTGTATACGTTTGGTATAATTGTGTATATCATTGTATATCTATGATGCTAAAGACTTTAAATATGACTTATGGTTGATGTTAATGAATTTGGAGTGAAACAATGAGAGTTAGAACGTTCGTCGTAATTTTTGATGTTTTGAATGAAATATGGAAAGTAATGGATTTCGGGAAATTTGTATATGGTTTGGAATATATTTGGGGTGTGATTGAATAATCTTGTATGAGTGAATGAATACAATAATGTGGATATAAGTTTGGAATTATGAAGTTTGAATGAAAGATTGTCAACTTGTGTAGTAAGGTAGAACTTTGAAGCTAGAATGATTTGATTATGGTTTGTGTTGTTTGATGATGTTTGGGTTGTTGTTGTTGATGTATTTTGAGCCGAGCTAAGTCTCGGGGGTGTTAGATTTATAGGGGAAATGCTGCCGAAATTTCGGTAGACAAAAATCAAGTTAATGGAAATCTTAAGCCTAAGAATCTCTAATTGGTAACTTTGACCATTTGCAGATTCTGGACGAAACGGGATTTGATTTTAAGGAAACCATAAGACGTCCATAAGGTATGTAAAGCTTCCCACTTCTTCGTTTGGCATGTCTTAGTATGTTAGGTGAATATTGGAACCTCCGGAGCATTTCTGCTCCTCGAAACCCGATCTACAAAACGACTACTATTCATTCAATTCAATTGAAGCCTAAAGGCTCTATTTTGGCTAGAATGCAACCAAATGTTCGAAACCTATCGAAATGTGATCGGGTCACTTTGAAATCATTATGTATGATCTTTTGGCCTTTAAATGTTCGTAAATTATGTTCGCCACCTCAATTTGACTCGAGGTGGGCCCGCTAACCCCGAGACGCCCTATTTGTCCTATTGGGCTCCCTTTTTGGATGAACTTCGATATGAGATCTTCGACCTTGAAACTTCCCTCTATAAAATATGTTTTGACTATTATGATATGTTAAGTTTCGTTTGAGCCATACGTACCACTTTGGAAACAATTTGTGAGATAAACTTTCGTATGAACTAATCATTCGACTATTTTGGTTTATGAAAGGCTATTTTGAAATATAAATTGCATTTGTTTGCTCACGACTCCGCTCGTGTCTTATTTTGACTTCGTTCACCGGTTCCCGGGCCGGTTATGATTCGTGCGCCCTATGATAATTAGGCCGTATGCTGTGTTACGGTTCCCGAGGCCTCGCCATAGGGCCGGGTTCCGTTTGGAGTTACGCTGTGATATGGCTAGTGATGCGATACGCTCACTTACGTTTGTGTTCGGGGATATACGGAGATTCGAAACCTTCTGGTGTTATGCTGTGTGTGGCGCTAGCGTCGGAGTGGCGACCACGTTCTTGAGCGTTTGCATGATTTCGTTTGCATTATGTATATGTATATGATTTGAGACGGATTTTGACATACTGATTGGTACTTCTCTTTGATATCCGGTTTGCTTTCAGTTTTGGCTCATATTTCTGTACTCCGTGCTTTACATACTCAGTACATATTTCGTATTGACCCCCTTTCTTCGGGGGCTGCGTTTCATGCCCGCAGGTACAGGCATTGGTGATCCTCCACTGTAGGCTTCACTCTCTGCTATTTCGGAGTACTCCTTCTTGACTCGGAGTCCACTTTTGGTACAGACTTCTTTTGCTATGTATATATTCTGTACATTTGACTATTTGGGTACGGCGGGGCCCTGTCTCGCCGTATGTCTTTGTTTTGAATTCGTAGAGGCCTGTAGTCATATATGTGGGGCGAGGGTCCTATGTATGTTTGTTTGATTTTGTTTTCTGGTCTTACAGCGGTCAGTTTGTTATGATGGCCCTAAATGGCCCTTATGCTTATATTTGCACTTATGACCGGCGATGTCTATTCCGCCGCTCCGTTTGGATTCGATATGACATTTTGATTTGTGCGACCGCTTAAGACATATTTTGATATAACCTATGTTGAAATGACTTTTATGAAATTTTGAAATACGTTCGTATTTGGTAAATGAATATGTGATTTGGTCTGGGTACCCAGGTAGGGTGCCAGTCGCGGCCCACGGGGCTGGGTCGTGACAAAAGTGGTATCAGAGCAGTTTGTCCTCGGAATGTCTACAGGCCGTGTCTCATAGAGTCTTGTTTATCGATGTCTTGTGCACCATATCTATACACGGGGAACTACAGGGCATTTAGGATGTTACTTTCTTTGGAATCATAGATCGTGCGATAGAGCTGTGCTATTAGGATGATTCTGATCTGACTCGTTCTTGTGTTTGCAGTGATGCCTCCGAAAAAGGCAACAGCGGCCCAGAAGGGCAAAGCGAGGATGGGAGAGACTAGTCAGGCACAGCGATCTACTCGGGCTCGTGTTTATGATTTGCCTGAGGTTGTGCCTCATTCTGAGGGGTCTGCTACACCCCCACTAGTACAGCCTGGAGCAGGACCTTCAGCAGCTCCAGAGGTCCGTGTACCCGCTCCCGAGACTCCAGCTCCTCAGCCAGGGGCGGAGGATAGGACCCTGAGGGAGGCTGTACAGTTGTTGACTACACTGGTGGCAGGACAGGCTCGCAGACGCGGGCGGAGGGACGATGATGATGATGACAGGCGGGGTTCTTGTGTTTGCAGTGATGCCTCCGAAAAAGGCAACAGCGGCCCAGAAGGGCAAAGAGAGGATGGGAGAGACTAGTCAGGCACAACGATCTACCCGAGCTCGTGTTTATGATTTGCCTGAGGTTGTGCCTCATTCCGAAGGGTCTGCTACACCCCCACTAGTACAGCCTGGAGCAGGACCTTCAGTAGCTCCAGAGGTCCGTGTACCCGCTCCCGAGACTCCAGCGCCTCAGCCAGGGGCGGAGGATAGGACCCTGAGGGAGGCTGTACAGTTGTTGACTACACTGGTGGCAGGACAGGCTCGCAGACGCGGGCGGAGGGACGATGATGATGATGACAGGCGGGATAGCCTGAGAGTTCGGGAGTTTTTATTATGTGGCCCTCCAGAGTTTTTCGTGTCTAAGCCCGACGAGGACCCCCATGACTTTATTCGGGGGATGCGGCGCTCACTGGACTTGGTCAGGGCTTCAGAGACCGAGTCGGTCGAGTTGGCTTCACACAGACTTCGAGATGTTGCCACTCACTGGTACGAGACTTGGGAGTTATCTAGGGGTGAGGGCGCTCCTCCAGCTACGTGGGATCAGTTTGTGACAGCATTCACCCGCCACTTTCTGCCCCCAGAGTTACGGCGGGCACGGGCTGACCGATTTTTACATCTGCAGCAGAGGGGTCGGAGTGTTCGCGAGTATAATCTTGAGTTTGATTCTCTGGCCCGATATGCACCGACCGTGGTAGCAGATATGTCCGATCGGATGCACAGATATGTTATGGGATTGGATCGGTATTTGATTGACGGTTGTATGGCAGTGTCATTACAGACAGATATGGACATTGCCCGACTTCAGGCCTATACGATGGGTATGGAGGACCGTCACAGGTCTGATCATTCTGGTAGAGATCGGGACAGGAGGTCGCCCAAGAGGGCTAAGTCCGCAGGTTATTCTGGGGATTCTCGAGGCGGACAGCCTCAGCAGCAGCAGTCAGGGAGACAGCTACCTCCGTCCGGCCGGAGTACTCAGTCAGGCAGCCGGAGATTTGATAGTGCGGGACCGTCTAGGGCCGGTCAGAGCTCCAGAGCGGCAGGTTCACAGGTATCCAGAGGCCCCAGCCAGGCCAGACCACCCAGGCCCCGTTGTTCTCATTGCGGGAAGTCTCATCCTGGGGAGTGCTATCGAGCCACTGGAGCTTGTTTTTCGTGTGGTGGTCAGGGCCATTTTATGAGAGATTGTCCGTTGGCTAGCGGTTCTGGTAGTGTGGCTCAGCCGACAGGGTCAGCCGCCGGTTCATCATCTGCTCCATCTGTTGCACGCCCTGGAGGGCGAGGTATGCCAGCACCGGCAGGACGCGGTCGAGGCCGCGGTGGCGTTTCAGGCTGTAGCGGTCCCTCGAACTGCATATATGCTTTGGCCAGCCGCCAGGATCAGGAGGCTTCGCCAAACGTCGTCACAGGTACATTACTGGTTTTCTCCAGATCTGTATATGCATTGATTGACCCTGGTTCTACTTTATCATATATTTCCCCGCTCGTTGCTAGTAAAATTGGGATAGTGTCTGAGCCTATAGAGCCATTTGAGGTAGCTACGCCAGTTGGGGATTTTGTTATAGCGAGACAGATCTATAGGGATTGTTCTGTGACTATTTATGATCGTTGCACTAGGGCTGATCTGATAGAGTTAGACATGCTTGAGTTTGATGTCATTATGGGTATGGACTGGTTGTCTTCTTGTTATGCTAATATTGACTGCCAGAAAAAGGTAGTCCGTTTTCAGTTTCCAGGGGAACCAGTCATAGAGTGGTTCGGATCCACAGCATCGCCGAGGGGTAAGTTTATTTCATACCTCAAGGCTAAGAAGATGATCCAGAAGGGTTATATCTATCATTTGGTTCATGTGCACGATACTGCAGCGGAGACACCTACCCTTCAGTCTGTTCCGGTCGTCAGTGAGTTTCCAGATGTATTTCCTGACGAGCTTCCTGGCCCTCCGCCTGAGCGGGAGATTGATTTTACTATAGAGTTGATGCCGGATACGCAGCCTATATCTATTCCCCCGTACAGGATGGCACCGGCTGAGTTGAAAGAGTTGAAGGAGCAGCTGAAAGATTTGTTGGATAAGGGCTTTATCAGACTCAGCACATCACCCTGGGAGCGCCGGTATTGTTTGTTAGAAAGAAAGATGGGTCACTGCGGATGTGTATCGACTACCGGCAGCTGAATAAGGTGACTATTAAGAATAAATATCCCCTCCCCCGGATTGATGACTTGTTTGATCAGCTGCAGGGTGCTAAATATTTTTCGAAGGTAGATCTGCGCTCAGGTTATCATCAGGTGCGAGTGCGGGAGTCAAATATCCCGAAGACTGCTTTCAGGACCCGGTACGGGCACTATGAGTACAGAGTTATGTCTTTCGGGCTGACTAATGCTCCAGCGGTATTTATGGATCTGATAAATCGGGTATTTCGGCCTTTTCTGGACATGTTTGTTATTGTGTTTATTGATGATATTCTGATTTACTCGCGATCAGCCGAGGAGCATTCAGATCATTTGAGGACGGTACTTGGCATTCTCCGTCAGCAGAAGTTATATGCTAAATTCTCCAAATGTGAATTCTGGTTGACTTCTGTGGCATTCTTGGGCCATATTGTCGGTGCAGACGGTATTCAGGTCGATACGCAGAAGATTGAGGCTGTACAGAATTGGCCCAGACCTACTACACCGACGGAGGTGCGCAGTTTTCTGGGATTGGCCGGATATTATCGCAGGTTCGTGGAGGATTTTTCTTCTATTGCAGCACCACTGACGAGGCTTACTCAGAAACCAGCGAAATTCCAGTGGACAGATGCCTGCGAGCGCAGCTTTCAGATGCTGAAAGAGAGATTGGTTACAGCACCAGTTTTGGCTCTTCCAGAGGGACCCGACGGGTATGTTGTCTATTGTGACGCCACTGGTATTGGGATAGGTTGTGTATTGATGCAGCACGGTCGAGTCATAGCCTATGCTTCCCGGTAGCTCAGACCGCACGAGAAGAACTATCCCACTCATGATCTTGAGTTGGTCGCAGTAATTCATGCTTTGAAGATTTGGCGGCATTATTTATATGGGGTCCATGTTGATATTTATACGGACCATAAGAGTCTCCAGTATATTTTTAAGCAGAAGGAGCTAAATTTGCGGCAGCGGAGATGGCTTGAGTTACTAAAGGATTACGACGTTGATATTCTGTACCATCCAGGGAGAGCCAATGTGGTAGCTGATGCGCTTAGCCGCAAGTCCGTAGGCAGTCTGGCTGGTGTACCATCTGATAAGAGGGATTTGGTTCGTGATATTCATCAGCTGGCCAGCCTCGGAGTTCGTTTGGCGGATTCTGGAGATTCTGGGATTTCAGTTCGTCCAGTTGCTAAATCATCTATTATTCAGGAGGTAAAGCAGCGCCAGTTTGAAGATCCTCTCCTGATTTAGTACATAGATGTGGCCCTTAATAAAGCAAAGACTCAGTTTGAGATCTCGCCTGAAGGAGTATTATTCTATGACGGCAGATTCTGTGTACCGGACGTTGCGGGCTTACGGCGGCAGATTATGGGCGAGGCCCATAATGCACGGTATTCTGTTCATCCTGGTTCCACTAAAATGTATCGGTATCTCAGGTGTTTGTATTTGTGGGACGGCATGAAGAAAGATGTTGCTGAGTTTGTTAGTCAGTGCCCGAACTGCCAGCAAGTTAAGATCGAGCATCAGAAGCCCGGTGGATTATTGCAGGAGATGGAAATTCCAGCCTGGAAATGGGAGATGATTAATATGGATTTCATTGTTGGGTTACCGCGCACTCCACGCAGGTATGATTCTATTTGGGTTATTGTTGACAGGCTGACGAAATCAGCCCATTTCCTTCCGGTTCGGACTACTTATTCGGCTGAGGACTATGCCAAATTGTATATTAGAGAGATAGTCAGACTTCACGGAGTCCCTATATCTATTATTACTGACCGAGGTGCCTAGTTTACAGCTAATTTCTGGAGGTCATTTCAGGAGGGATTAGGGACTCAGGTGAGCCTTAGTACAGCTTTTCACCCTCAGTTCGACGGGCAGGCCGAGCGCACTATTAAGACACTAGAAGATATGTTGCGGGCCTGCGTTATTGATTTCAGGGGTAGCTGGGATGATCATTTGCCGCTTATTGAGTTTGCCTATAATAATAGTTATCACTCCAGCATTCAGATGGCACCGTATGAAGCCCTTTATGGCAGAAAATGCAGATCTCCTATTGGTTGGTTTGACGTGGGCGAGACTAAGCTGATTGGGCCAGATGTGATCCAGGAAGCTGTAGATAAGGTAAAGCTTATTCGAGAACGATTATTGGCTGCTCAGAGTCGACAGAAAGCTTATGCAGATAGACGACGTCGACCGTTAGAGTTCCAAATTGGCGACTGGGTATTCCTGAAGGTGTCGCCCATGAAGGGTGTCATGAGATTCGGTAGAAAGGGTAAGTTGAGCCCCCGGTACATTGGGCCGTATCAGATCGTTCGAAAGATAGGCAAGGTCGCCTATGAGCTAGACTTACCATCCGACTTGGAGGTCGTACACCCGGTGTTTCATGTGTCTATGTTGCGGAAATGTATTGGTGATCCTTCCAGGATATTCCCAGTTGATGACATTCAGGTGACGGAGCCGTTATCTTATGACGAGCAACCTGTATCTATTCTGGATCGACAGGTGCGGAGACTACGCACTAAAGAAGTGCCCTCCGTCAAAGTCCTGTGGCGCAACAATAATCGGGAGGAGATGACTTGGGAGGCAGAGGACGAGATGAAGAAGAAATACCCTCATTTGTTCCCGACGTCCACAGGTAATCTAAACCTTTCAGTTTGTTATGTTGGTTGATAAAAAAATAATTTTGTATGCCACTAATAATAAAGAACTCCCCCGCCTGGGTCATAAGACTTTATAAGGATAATTTAACATTCGGGGACGAATGTTCTTAAGGGGGGGAGAATGTTATGTTCCGCGTTTTCGTATAATTGGGAATCGAGAAATAATTAAGACTTGTGTGTTATGAGGAAATATTTTGATTTTAGTGGATATGACTATGTTGGTCATGAACTTATTGGTGCTAAGACATTGGGGAAGGCCGAGGGTAAATTTGGAATTTCGGAAATTAGTTTCGGGAATTACAAAACGGGACTTTTAATGCAATGGGCCAAGAAAATTGAACAACAATTTAGGCCCAAGATTAATGGGGTGGTCGGCCAAAGGCCAAGGCCCAAGACCCATTTTCTTAAGTCATGTGACATGCATGTGCTCCCTAAGTGGATATATATCATTGCATTCCTTAGAAATAATTAAGAAAAATCACAACTCCAACCTTGACTCCAAAAACCCATTCGGCCGAGACTAGGAGAAAGGAGAAAAAAAAATTCCCAAGCCTTTGATTCTAATCCAAAAATCTTGATTTTCACATATTTGTAGAGTACTCAAGACCCTCTTCAACGGGGTACAATTAGTTTGGCGAAAGGTGCGCGTTTGCGACAAGTCGGAAATTCAAGAAAAGGTAAGAATTTTGCTATTCTTTTGTTATGGAATCTGTATGAATGTGATAAGGATTGAGAATAGACGAGAATCCCGTAGTTTTGATGTGTGTAGAAAACCGTGGGTGTGTGTATATAGGATGTTATGGCCGTGTGCCTTAAGAAGGAGAAAGAAATGTGAATTGATCTTGTTTAGTTTGTTTAGTACGTCGTTGAGACATTTATGACGTGAATGATCGTTTAATGAATTGAATTGGTGTTGGAAAATGATTTCGGAACATTATGGGAAACTGTATACGTTTGGTATAATTGTGTATATCATTGTATATCTATGATGCTAAAGACTTTAAATATGACTTATGGTTGATGTTAATGAATTTGGAGTGAAACAATGAGAGTTAGAACGTTCGTCGTAATTTTTGATGTTTTGAATGAAATATGGAAAGTAATGGATTTCGGGAAATTTGTATATGGTTTGGAATATATTTGGGGTGTGATTGAATAATCTTGTATGAGTGAATGAATACAATAATGTGGATATAAGTTTGGAATTGTGAAGTTTGAATGAAAGATTGTCAACTTGTGTAGTAAGGTAGAACTTTGAAGCTAGAATGATTTGATTATGGTTTGTGTTGTTTGATGATGTTTGGGTTGTTGTTGTTGATGTATTTTGAGCCGAGCTAAGTCTCGGGGGTGTTAGATTTATAGGGGAAATGCTGCCGAAATTTCGGTAGACAAAAATCAAGTTAATGGAAATCTTAAGCCTAAGAATCTCTAATTGGTAACTTTGACCATTTGCAGATTCTGGACGAAACGGGATTTGATTTTAAGGAAACCATAAGACGTCCATAAGGTATGTAAAGCTTCCCACTTCTTCGTTTGGCATGTCTTAGTATGTTAGGTGAATATTGGAACCTCCGGAGCATTTCTGCTCCTCGAAACCCGATCTACAAAACGACTACTATTCATTCAATTCAATTGAAGCCTAAAGGCTCTATTTTGGCTAGAATGCAACCAAATGTTCGAAACCTATCGAAATGTGATCGGGTCACTTTGAAATCATTATGTATGATATTTTGGCCTTTAAATGTTCGTAAATTATGTTCACCACCTCAATTTGACTCGAGGTGGGCCCCCTAACCCCGAGACGCCCTATTTGTCCTATTGGGCTCCCTTTTTGGATGAACTTCGATATGAGATCTTCGACCTTGAAACTTCCCTCTATGAAATATGTTTTGACTATTATGATATGTTAAGTTTCGTTTGAGCCATACGTACCACTTTGGAAACAATTTGTGAGATAAACTTTCGTATGAACTAATCATTCGACTATTTTGGTTTATGAAATGACTTATGAGATTATTAAGTTTTGAAAGGCTATTTTGAAATATAAATTGCATTTGTTTGCTCACGACTCCGCTCGTGCCTTATTTTGACTTCGTTCACCGGTTCCCGAGCCGGTTATGATTCGTGCGCCCTATGATAAATCGGCCGTATGCTGTGTTACGGTTCCCGAGGCCTCGCCATAGGGCCGGGTTCCGTTCGGAGTTATGCTGTGATATGGCTAGTGATGTGATACGCTCACTTACGTTTGTGTTCGGGGATGTATGGAGATTCGAAACCTTCTGGTGTTATGCTGTGTGTGGCGCCAGCGTCGGAGTGGCGACCACGTTCTTGAGCGTTTGCATGATTTCGTTTGCATTATGTATATGTATATGATTTGAGACGGATTTTGACATACTGATTGGTACTTCCCTTTGATATCCGGTTTGCTTTCAGTTTTGGCTCATATTTCTGTACTCCGTGCTTTACATACTCAGTACATATTTCGTACTGACCCCCTTTCTTCGGGGGCTGCGTTTCATGCCCGCAGGTACAGACATTGGTGATCCTCCACTGTAGGCTTCACTCTCTGCTATTTCGGAGTACTCCTTCTTGACTCGGAGTCCACTTTTGGTACAGACTTCTTTTGCTATGTATATATTCTGTACATTTGACTATTTGGGTACGGCGGGGCCCTGTCTCGCCGTATGTCTTTGTTTTGAATTCGTAGAGGCCTGTAGTCATATATGTGGGGCGAGGGTCCTATGTATGTTTGTTTGATTTTGTTTTCTGGTCTTATAGCGGTCAGTTTGTTATGATGGCCCTAAATGGCCCTTATGCTTATATTTGCACTTATGACCGGCGATGTCTATTCCGCCGCTCCGTTTGGATTCGATATGACATTTTGATTTGTGCGACCGCTTAAGACATATTTTGATATAACCTATGTTGATATGACTTTTATGAAATTCTGAAATACGTTCAGATTTGGTAAATGAATATGTGATTTGGTCTGGGTACCCAGGTAGGGTGCCAGTCGCGGCCCACGGGGCTGGGTCGTGACATTAACTGAGGCTACTTCCTTATTTCGAAGTCTTCGTACTTGCCTGTCTAATATGGCAATAGACACTTCTTCATAGACTAGCTTTTCTGTCACTTGAACATCATTTATTGGAATAATTCTCGTAGTATCACCAACACACTTGCGGAGGATTGAGACATGGAAAACTGGATGGACTGATTCAAGTTCCGGAGGCAAGTCCAATTCATAAGCTACTTGACCCACCTTGTGGATAATTTTATAGGGTCCAATGTATCGAGGACTTAACTTTCCTTTCTTACCAAATTTCATCACACCTTTAAGAATACCCAATCATCAACTTGAAATTCTAAGTCTCGCCGGCGGTTGTCCGCATAAGATTTTTGGCGACTTTGGGCTGTCAATAATCGGTCTCGGATCACCTTGACTTTTTGTACTGCTTGCTGAATCAACTCAGGGCCAATTAGTTGTACTTCTCCTATTTCAAACCATCCAATTGGGGATATGCACTTCCTTCCAAATAGAGCTTCATACATATCCATTTGGATACTGGAGTGGTAGCTATTGTTGTATGCAAACTCGATTAGAGATAAGAGGTCCTCCCAACTACCACCGAAATCTAGTACACATGCTCGTAGCATATCTTCCAAGGTCTGAATAGTACGTTCGGCTTGCCCATCAGTTTGCAGATGGAATGCCGTGCTGAGCTTTACTTGAGTACCTAGACCTTCTTGGAAAGATTTCCAGAACTTGGCTGTAAATTGCGCTCCTCTATCTGTGATAATAGATGTCGGAATACCATGGAGTCGCACAATTTCCTTGAGATAAAGTCTTGCATAATCTTCTGCTGAGTATGTGGTTCTGACTGGAAGAAAATGAGCTGCTTTTGTGAGTCTATCCACAATCACCCATATAGAATCATACTTGCCTCGGGAACGAGGTAACCCCACAATAAAATCCATGTTGATCACTTCCCATTTACAAGTAGGGATTTCCATTGCTTGCAATAATCCTCCTGGCTTTTGATGTTCGATTTTCACTTGCTAGCAATTTGGACATTGAGCTACAAATTCGGCTATGTCTCTCTTCATGCCATCCCACCAATATATCAACTTGAGATCATGATACATCTTCTGTCACGACCCGATTAGGGGCCGTGACGGGTACCCGGGGCTAACCACTGAGCGCCACTCATTCCCTTACTTATCATACTCATTAAGCGTTTCTTTTATCAAATTCATACTCAAATCTTAGAAAATCATCTTTCATTTGACAACATAAATACTTTTATCTACATAAGCCTTTCGGTTATCAAAATGATAATATACATATATAGTAATAACATCGTGAGACCATATAACCCACACCTGCGTATCTACGAGCCTCTACTAGAGTGCTAGACATAGGGACGGGACATGACCCTTGTTGTGCCCAAAATATACATATATACACAAAAGAATAATCAAAAGCACCTCTGAAACAATGGAGTGCTCTCAATTCAGCTAATAGCTCCTACGAGTCTGGACCAAGCTAACCTTCCTGTCTACCTGTGGGCATGAGCACAACGTCTAAATAAAATGGGCGCCAGTACGAACATTGTACTGAGTATGTAAGACATGAATGAAATGAGCATAATAAAAGAATCATAAGCCATAAGAGGAAGATATAATTTGCATAAGTTTTATAGGTGAATACATTTCACACATATATCGTATATTTATATGATCATAGTACATGTATAATCATAGCGTATATATCATCACATCATCATCATCATCGTTAACCCGCGTCCGGGTAACCATCATATGCCGCCCACTAGTGGTGTCATGTCCGGCCCTCTAGGCACGGTGTAATCATAAGCAGCCCACATTAGTGGTGACATGTCTAGCCACCTAGGCACGGTGTAATCATAAGCAGGCCGCATTAGCGGTGACATGTCCGGCCACCTAGGCACGGTGTAATCATAAGCAGCCCGCATTGGCGGTGACATGTCCGGCCATTTAGGCACGTTGTAATCGTATCGTCAAATACCCAGCGTAACTCAACACTTTCATACATGGCATAGGCATATTATAAACTTACATTATTGATCATCTCAAAGACATATCATGACTTAGCATCATTATATATTTATTATTAAAAACATACATTAGAACTTGAAGGCAACCATGGCAATGTCGGGGTGACATAAGGTCGTGAACCCCCGATTATAGTATGGAGAAATCATCCGCATTGTAGCTCACCTTGGAGGAACTAATATGTTAAGGTGAGTGTATACAAGGGAAAGTATCAATGAGACCATATCTAGAATCATTAGCCGCATGGACATCTTACTTTACTCTAGGACTCTTTATACTTAACTCATCGTCATCATTATCTTGCTCGTCATATCTCTGTTCTTTACCTCATACATATATATAGCTCATTACAGTCATGGACTCATAGTTCCTCTATTTAAGAAGATTATGGAAAATTTAGAAGATTCATGTCATAGGAATCATGCCATAGAAAGAAGGGACTAGTCTTACATAACTTTTTCATTTAACTAATATATCGCTTACTTGTTCTCCTTCAATGCCCACGTCTCTACCTTCAAGAGAATTCGCATTAACATTAGATAATCGATTACTTAAATGTGCTTATTAAACCTAAAGAAAATTGGGCAGCATTCCCTCTGTTTATACAACTTTTCCCATATTCTATATCAACTCCCAAACGTTCATAACAACATTAACAATATCGCGAACAACAATCATCATTCATCTACATTACCCACATTTCACCATTTCACTCCAATTTCTCCATAGTCATGGTCATAGTTCATTACTGCATTTTCTCACATATAATACTTATTCCATGTTCTAAATGTCGTTCACAACATACTCACAATCACAACATACTAATATTCATCATTCACCGCAAACTACTACTCAACAACGACACTATTCACACATTCATGACCCATTTCCTATATCTTTCTACAATCCAAGTGTTTTTAACTTTCAACACCTTAAACAACAAGGAATGATCATAAAACTGACCTTAGATGATGGATAAATAAACCTTTACTGGAACTTCTCTTCTTGCACCAAAACCCTAACTCACTTCCCTTGAGATTTCTTGATGTAGATGAACTTTTAATAGGTTTCATACACTTGATTTTGTGGGTTTGTTTAAGTTGATCATGGATTTATCTTGGTTTCATGTAGTTGAAGAGTGGAGAGAATTCTAGAGAATTCTTGAGGTGTGGAGAAGTGAAATGAAATGAAATAAAATTAGAGAGGGGTCCTTATATCAACACTTAAAATTTGTCCCTACCGAAACATACGGTCAGTACATTTTATACGGGCCGTATGTTTGGTCCAGTGAGGACCCTTATTCTGGGCAAGACATACGGCTGGACATATGGTCCGTATGTTTTATACGGCCAGTATGTCTGGCCGTATAATGCCCAGTTCTCCGAAACTCATTCTCGTCGACTCGTTTGATCTCCAATCCTTATGGAACCTTCTTGACACTTGATTAACACCTCAATACCAATCTATGGGAAGTTATCACTCTTCTCCAGGACATCATTACGCCATCATTAACTCGTCGCTCATAATTCTTACCCGACACGCAACATATCCTTTACTTCCCTTGACAACCATCTTCCCTTGCGTCAAATGTCTTTGTATCTTGATTAGGATCTTCAAATGATATTTCTTACTTATCAAAAATGTCATATACGTTGTGCCCTTCGCTAGCCTATTCACTGTACGTTAATGGGGAACTTTCAAAGGTGTAACATTCTCCCCCCTTTTGGAACATTCGTCCTCGAATGTTAAACACTCGGGAATTCTACAAATGTTTTGCCAGAGTTTTTTCTATAATATGGCACTACCATCCTGTCACAACAACCTATAAGAATATTTCCTCACAGGTCCACAACACAATATAACTATAAATTGGCCACACACGACCAAAAGCATGAAAAGAAAGCATACATACCTCATATTCTTGGTGTTTCATCCTGAATCTCTCCTGGGGGTTGGAATAAGTGCGGGTACTAGGACTTCATATTCTCTTCTGCTACTCAAGTCATTTCTTCCCGGTTGTTATTTCGCCACAAGACTTTGACTGCAGCTACTTCCTTATTTCTAAGTCTTCATAATTACCTGTCTAAGATGGCAATGGGCACTTCTTCATATGCTAGCCTTTCCGTCACTTGAACATCACTTATTGGAACAATTTTAATGGGATCTCCAATACACTTGCGGAGCATTGAGACATGGAAGACTGGATGGACTGACTCGAGCTCTGAAGGCAAGTCCAATTCATAGGCTACCTGACCCACCTTGCGGATAATTTTATAAGGTCCAATGTATCGAGTACTTACTTTTCCTTTCTTGCCAAACCTCATCACCCCTTTCGTTGGTGACACCTTCAAAAATACCCAATCGTCAACCTGAAATTCCAAGTCTCGCCAGCGGTTGTCCGCATAAGATTTTTGGCGACTTTAGGCTGTCAACAATCGATCTCGGATCATCTTGACTTTTTCTACCGCTTGCTGAATCAATTCAAGGCCTATTAGCTGTACTTCTCCTATTTCAAACCACCCAATTGGGGATCTATACTTCCTTCCATATAATGCTTCATACGGAGCCATTTGGATACTGGAATGATAGCTATTGTTATATGCGAACTCAATCAGAGGTAAGTGATCATCCCAACTACCACCAAAATCTAGTACACATGCCCGTAGCATATCTTCCAAAGTCTGAATAGTACGTTCGGCTTGACCATCAGTCTACGGATGAAATGCCGTGCTAAGCTTTACTTGGGTACCTAGACCTTCTTGGAAGGATTTCCAGAACATGGCTCTAAATTGCGCTCCTCTATCTGTGATAATGGATACTGGAATACCATGGAGTTGCACAATTTCTTTGAGATACAACCTTGCATAGTCTTCTGCTGAGTATGTGGTTTTGACTGGAAGAAGATGAGCTACTTTCGTCAATCTGTCCACAATCACCCATATAGAATCATACTTGCCTCGAGAACGAGGTAACCGCACAATAAAATCCATGTTGATCACTTCCCACTTCCAAGTAGGGATTTCCATTTCTCGCAATAATCCTCCTGGCTTTTGATGTTTGATTTTCACTTGCTGGCAATTTGGACATCGAGCTACAAATTCTGCTATGTATCTCTTCATGCCGTCCCAGAAATATATCAACTTTAGATCATGATGCATCTTTGTTGCACCAGGGTAAATAGAATACCGAGAGTAATGGGTTTCTTCTAGAATTCGACGGCGCAATCCTGCAACATTCGGAACACATAGCCTGCCTCGGTATCTAAGAATTCCATCCATAGGAATTTCAAATGGGGACTTCTCTTTTTCATGAGATGTGTCTCTGTAATGGAACAAATGAGGATCTTCATACTGACTCTCTTTCACTTCCATATTCAGAGATGAAACTGTGGGATCGTTAATGTCGATTCCTGCACCACCTGAATCAATTAAACATACTCCAAGATTAGATAGTTGGTGGAGCTCATGAACCATCTCTTTCTTTCCCGGAAGAACTTCACATAGGCTGCCCATTGATCGGCGGCTAAGCGCATCTGCTACTACATTTGCTTTTCCGGGGTGGTACAAAATGCTCATATCATAATCTTTCAATAACTCTAACCACCGCCTCTACCGCAGATTTAACTCCTTCTGTTTGAAAATGTACTGAAGACTCTTGTGATCTGTGTAAATATTAACATGCACACCATACAAGTAATGTCTTCACATTTTTAATGCATGAATGACTGCAGCCAATTCGAGATCGTGAGTTGGATAGTTCTTTTCATGTTTCTGCAGCTGTCTCGAAGCATAAGCAATGACTCTACCGTACTGTATTAACACACATCCTAACCCAACACCAGAAGCATCACAGTGCACAACATAACCATCTGGCCCTTCTGGGAGCGTTAAGACTGGAGCTGAGGTTAATCCGTCCTTCAACTCTTGGAAGCTGCGTTCGCAAGCATCATATATCTGAAATTTAACTGACTCTTAGGTTAGCTTCGTCAATGGGGCTTAAATGGAGGAGAATCCCTCTACGAATCTTCTATAGTACCCTGCCAATCCCAGAAAACTACGGACTTCTGTAGGCATCGTAGGCATTGGCCAAGTCTTCACAGCTTCAATTTTCTGAGTGTCGACTCAAATACCATCGTCTAAAATAACATGGCCCAAAAATGTTACAGAATTCAGCCAAAACTCGCACTTTAAAATTTTTGCATACAATTCTCGGGTTCGAAGAATTCCAAGAACAATACGTAAGTGATCTGCATGTTCTGATTCTGTGCGAGAGTATACTAGAATATCGTCAATGAACACTATCACAAATAAATCCAAGAGGGGCCTGAATACATTATTCGTCAAATTCATGAACACTGCCAGAGCATTAGTCACCCTAAACGACATCACCCGGAATTCATAATGGCCATATCTTGTTCTGAAAGCTGTTTTGGGAATATCTTCTTCTCTAACTCTCACTTGATAATAACCTGACCTCAAGTCTATTTTAGAAAAATACTTGGCACCCTGTAGTTGATCAAACAAATCATCAATCCTTGGGAGAGGATATTTGTTCTTTATTGTCACCTTATTCAACTGCCTATAATCGATGCACATTCATAGGGAACCATCTTTACTTCTCACGAACAAGACTGGTGCTCCCCGCGGTGATGAACTAGGTCTAATAAACCCCTTCTCAAGCAAATCTTTTAATTGTGCCTTTAGCTCTTTCAATTTTGCTGGAGCCATTCGATAAGGGAGAATAGAAATAGGCTTAGTGTCCGGCAACACATCAATGGCGAAATCAATCTCTCTTTCTGGAGGAAGGCCTGGAAGTTCATTTGCGAATACATTCGAAAATTCATTCACTACCGGAATGGATTGAAAAGTTGGTGACTTTGCTTCGGTGTCATGTACTTGGACTAAGTGATAAATGTAGCCCTTAGTTATCATCTTTCTTTCCTTAAGGTAGGAAATAAACCTACCCTTTGGAGAGGCTGTATTACCCTTCCATTTAAGCACGGGCTCTCTCAGAAATTGCAATCGAACCACATTCGTTTGACAATCAACATTAGCATAACATGAAGCCAACCAATCCATACCCATAATCACATCAAAATCTAACATTTCCAGCTCAATTAAATCTGCATTGGTCTGGCGGTCGCATATCACAATTACATAATTTTTATACACCTGTCTAGCTATCACAGGATCACCAACCGGAGTAGATACCTCAAAAGGTTTAATTGGCTCAGGTTTCACCCCAATACAACTAGTAACATACGGATTAATATAAGACAAGGTAGAACCCGTATCTATCAATGCATATACATCATGGGAAAATATGGATAATGTACTTGAAACCACATCCGGGGAGGACTCAAGATCCTGTCGTCCAGCGAAAGCATACACACGGGGCTGCGTGGCACCTGAAGTGGATGCTCCCCCTCTGCCTGTACCTCGACTTGTTGACATCTGGGGAGTCTGCCCTACCGGGCACACTGAAGATGAACCAGCCACTAATCCTGTGGGCTGAGGCCCACCTCTGTCATACCTCGAGGGACAATCTCGCATCATGTGCCCAGTCTGTCCACAAGCATAGCAAGCATCTGTGCCCTGGCGGCATGGCCCTTAGTGTAATTTCCTACATTGGCTACATCGTGGAACTGGTGGTCTCCTCTGACTACAATCACCCCCAAACTGAGAACCCGAAGCTCTCGAACTCTGACCCTGTCCTAAAGGAAAGGAGTGATCAAATCTCTTATCTGCAAATCGTGGACGCGTACTAGTCACCGACTGGCCTGAGTGTCTGGAATAAGTCTGCCTCGATCCCCCTCTATAATCGCTACTTGCCCCCATAGATCTGGCCCTCTTGCTTTGTCGTCTATCATTGTCACCATCACCCCTTTGCGGATGTCATTGTCCTTATAAATTCTGGGTGTGGGCTTGTAATATGGAAATATCCATCCCATCCTGCAACGAAGCCATCAAACACTCCTTGAACAAATGTGGCCCCAAGCCACTCACAAACCTATGTACCCTATCTCCCATATCGGCCACCATAGTCGGGGCATATCTAGCCAATGAATTAAATTGAAGGATATATTCCCGGGCGCTCATGTTTCCTTGCCTTAGATTTAAGAACCTATCCGCTCTAGCTCGGCGGACCAAGGATGGCAAATAGTGGCGGATGAAAGCATCTACAAATTCTGGCCACACGGGAGAAGGTACAATTTCTTTTCTTGATGCTAGCCAATTATTGTACCAAAATACCGCCACATCTCGAAGTTTATAAGATGCCAACTCCACAGATTCAGTCTCGGAGCCATGGATAATCCTCAATATCCTCAACATCTCATCAATAAAACCTTGCGGGTCTTCATCCGGCTTTAACCCGAAAAACTCTGGAGGATTCAAACTCATAAAATCACGGGCTCTGGTACTAGCTGCCCGATCACTTGAGCTCACATTCTGCCGCTGTGCCTGGGCGGCAACTAATTGCGTCAATAAATGGATAGCCTCGGTCACTTGTTGACCCGAAGCGACCAGTGGAGGAACTGGAGCTGAAGCTCCTCCTTGTTCTTCTACATTGGGCAGGGTGGAGGAAGTATTAGATGGGGCCTCATTATGTGATTCGCCCTCTTCTACATTCACCGGAGATTCTCTTTCCACCCGCCTTTTCATCGTGGTCTTGCCCTTCTGGGCAGCTGTAGCTTTTCCCTTTGGTGGCATTTCTGAAATCATAGCACACTATTAGGGTGGAGAAAAGCTTATAATACAGCTCTATCGCACGATCTCTTAAGATGAAAGATGGTGATTTTTCCTAAATGCCCTCTAGCCGCCTGTTTATTAGTGTGGCGCGCAACACACCACAAACAGGATTCTACTAGACACGGTTCATAGACACTTCCTAGGACTGAACTGCTCTGATACCACTTTCGTCATGACCCGATTAGGGGCCGTGACGGATACCAGGGGCTAACCACCGAGCACCACTCATTCCCTTACTAATCATACTCATTAAGTGTTTCTTTTATCAAATTCATACTCAAATCTTAGAAAATCATCTTTCATTTGACAACATAAATACTTTTATTTACATAAGCCTTTCGGCTATCAAAATGATAATATACATATATAGTAATAACATCGTGAGACCATATAACCCACACCTGCGTATCTACGAGCCTCTACTAGAGTGCTAGTCATAGGGACGGGACAGGACCCCGTCGTGCCCAAAATATACACATGTACACAAAAGAATAATCAAAAGCACCTCTGAAACAATGGAGTGCTCTCAATTCAGCTAACAGCTCCTACGAGTCTGGACCAAGCTTACCTCCCTGTCTACCTGTGGGCATGAACACAGCGTCCAAAGAAAGCGAACATCAGTACGAACATGGTACGAACATGGTACTGAGTATGTAACACATGAATGAAATGAGCATAATAGAAGAATCATAAGCCGTAGGAGGAAGATATAACTTGCATAAGTTTTATTGGTGAATACATTTCATACATATATCGTATATTTATATGATCATAGTACAGGTATCATCATAGCGTATATATCAGCACATCATCATCATCATCGTTAACCCGCGTTCGGGTAACCATCATATGCGGCCCACTAGTGGTGTCATGTCCGGCCCTCTAGGCATGGTGTAATCATAAGTAGCCCACATTAGCGGTGACATGTCCGGCCACCTAGGCACGGTGTAATCATAAACAGCCCACATTAGCAGTGACATGTCCGGCCATTTAGGCACGGTGTAATCGTATCTTCATAAACCCAGCGTAACTCAACACTTTCATACATGGCATAGGCATATTATAAACTTACATTATTTATCATCTTATAGACATATCATGACTTAGCATCATTATATATTTATCATTAAAAACATACATTAGAACTTGAAGGCAACCATGGCTATGTCGGGGTGACATAAGGTCGTGAACCCCCGATTATAGTATGGACTCTTTATATTTAACTCATCGCCATCATTATCTTCCTCGTCGTATCTCTGTTTTTTACCTGATACATATATATAGATCATTACAGTCATGGAATCATAGTTCCCTTATTTAAGAAGATTATGGAAATTTTAGAAGATTCATGTCATAGGAATCATGCCATTGAAAGAAGGGACTGGTCTTACATACCTTTTTCGTTTAACTAATCTATCGCTTGCTTGTTCTCCTTCAATGCCCACGTCTCTACCTTCCTGAGAATTCGCATTAGCATTAGCTAATTGATTACTTAAACGTACTTACTAAAGCCAAAGAAAATTGGGCAGCATTTCCTTTGTTTATACAAATTTTCTCATATTCTATATGAACTCCCAAACATTCATAACAACATTCACAATATCGCGAACAACAATCATCATTCATCTACATGACCCACATTTCACCATTTCACTCCAATTTCTCCATAGTCATGGTCATAGTTCATTATTGCATTTTCTCACATATAATACTTATTTCATGTTCTAAATGTCGTTCATAACATACTTACAATCACAACATACCAATATTCATCATTCACCCCAAACTACTACTCAACAACGACACTATTCACACATTCATGACCTATTTCCTATATCTTTCTACAATCCAAGTGTTTTTAACTTTCAACACCTTAAACAACAAGGAATGATCATAAAACTCATCTTAGATGATGGATAAATAAACCTTGACTAGAACTTCTCTTCTTGCAGCAAAACCCTAACTCACTTCCCTTGAGATTTCTTGATGTAGATGAACTTTTAATAGATTTCTCTTGGTTTCTTGTAGTTGAAGAGTGGAGAGAATTATAGAGAATTCTTGAGGTGTGTAGAAGTGAAATGAAATGAAATAAATTGAGAGAGGGGTCCTTATATCAACACTTAAAATCTGTCCCGATCGAAACATACGGACCAACATACGGTCCGTACATTTTATACGGGCCGTATGTCTGGCTGTATGTTTTGTCCAGTGAGGACCCTTATTCTGGACAAGACATACGGCTGGACATACGGTCCGTATGTTTTATACGGCCAGTATGTCTGGCCGTATAATGCCCAGTTCTCTGAAACTCATTCTCGTCGACTCGTTTGATCTCCAATCCTTATGGAACCTTCTTGACACTTGATTAACACCTCAATACCAATCTAACGGACGTTATCACTCTTCTCCAGGACATCATTACGCCATCATTGACTCGTCGCTCATAATTCTTACCCGACACGCAACATATCCTTTACTTCCCTTGACAACCTTCTTCCCTTGCTTCAAATGCCTTTGTATCTCGATTAGGATCATCAAATGCTATTTCTTACTTATCAAAATGTCGTATACGTCGTTCCCTTCGCTAGCCTATTCACTGTACGTTAATGGGGAACTTTCCAAGGTGTAACATCTTCGTTGCACCTGGGTGAATACAATACCGAGAATAATGAGCTTCTTCGAGAATTCGATGACGTAATTCTGCAACATTCAAAACACATAGCTTGCCTCGGTATCTAAGAATTGCATCCATAGAAGTTTCAAATAGGGACTTCTCTTTTCCATGAAGTGCATCTCTATAATGGCTCAACTGAGGATCTTCATATTGACGCTCTTTTACTTCCATACTCGGGGATGAAACTGTGGGATTATTAATACCAATTCCTGCACTACCTGAATCAATTAGACGTACTCCAAGATTAGCTAGTTGGTGGAGCTCATGAATTAATTCTTTCTTTTCCGGAGGAACTTCACATAGGCTACCCATTGATCGGCGGCTAAGCGCATCAGCTACTACATTTGCCTTTCCGGGGTGGTATAAAATGCTCACATCATAATCTTTCAATAATTCTAACCACCGCCTCTGTCGCAGATTCAACCCCTTCTGTTTGAAAATGTATTGAAGACTCTTGTGATCTGTATAGATGTCAACATGCACACCATATAAGTAATGTCTCCATATCTTTAATGCATGAATAACTGCAGCCAATTCGAGATCATCAGTTGGGTAGTTATTTTCATGTTTCCGCAGCTGTCTCGAAGCATAAGAAATGACTTTATCGTGCTGCATTAACACACATCCCAACCCAACACCGGAAGCATCACAATATACAACATAACTATCTAGCCCTTCTGGGAGTGTCAAGACTGGGGCTAAGGTTAATCTGTCCTTCAACTCTTGGAAACTGCGTTCACAAGCATCATTCCACTGAAATTTAACTGACTTTTGGGTTAGCTTCGATAATGGGGCTGAAATAGAGGAAAATCCTTCTACGAACCTTCTATAATACCCTGCCAATCCCAGAAAACTACGGCCTTCTGTGGGCGTCGTAGGCCTTGGCCAAGTCTTCACGGCTTCAATTTTCTGAGTATCAACTCAAATGCCATCATCTGAAATAACATGACCTAAGCATGTCACAGAATTCAGCCAAAACTCGCACTTTGAAAATTTTGCATACAATTCTCGGGTTTGAAGAATTCCAAGAATAATACGTAAATGATCTGCATGTTCTGATTCTGTGCGAGAGTATACCAAAATATCGTCAATGAAAACTATTATGAATAAATCCAAGAGAGGCTTGAATACGTTATTCATCAAATTCATGAACACTGCCGGAGCATTAGTCAACCCAAACGACATCACCCAGAATTCATAATGGCCATATCTCGTTCTGAAAGCTGTCTTGGGAATATCTTCTTCTTTAACTCTCACTTAGTGATAACCTGACCTCAAGTCTATTTTGGAAACCCACTTGGCACCTTGTAATTGATCAAATAAATCATCAATCCTCGGAAGAGGATATTTGTTCTTTATCGTCACTTTATTTAGCTCACGAATAGGACTGGTGCTCCCCACGGTGATGAAATAGGTCTAATAAACCCCTTCTCAAGCAAATCTTTCAACTGTGCCTTTATTTCTTTCAATTCTGCCGGAGCCATTCGGTAAGGAGGAATAGAAATAGGATTGGTGTCCGGTAACACATCAACAACAAAATAAATCTCTCTTTCCAGGGGATGGCCTGGAAGTTTATCTGGAAATACATCCGGGAATTCACTCACTACCGGAATGGATTGAAAGTTGGTGACTTTTCTTCGGTGTCATGTACTCGGACTAAGTGATAAATATAGCCCTTAACTATCATCTTTCTTACCTTAAGGTAGGAAATAAACCTACCTCTTGGAGATGCTGTATTACCCTTCCATTCAAGCACGGGCTCTCCCGGGGACCGAAATTGAACAACTTTCATTCGACAATCCACATTAGCATAACATGAGGCCAACCAACCCATACCCATAATCACATCGAAATCTAACATTTCCAGCTCAACTAAATCAGCTTTAGTCTGGCGGTCACATATCACAAATACATAATTTTTAAACACTTGTTTAGCTACCACGGGACCACCAACCGGAGTAGATATCTCAAAAGGTTTAATTGGCTCAGGTTTCACCTTAATACGACCAACAATATACGGAGTAATATAAGATAGGGTAGAACCCGGATCTATCAATGCATACACATCATGGGAAAATATGGATAATGTACCTTTAACCACATCCCAGGAGGACTTAAGATCATGTCTTCTGGCTAAAGCATACATATGGGGCTGAGTGGCACCTAAAGTAGATGCTACACCTCTGCCTCCACCTCGGCCTGCTGGAATCTGGGGAGTCTGCCCTACCGGGCGCGCTGAAGAGGAACTAGCCGCTGATCCTGTGGGCTGAACCCCAACTCTACCACCCATTGACGGGCAATCTCGCATCATGTGCCCAACCTGGCCACAGGCATAGCAAGCATCTGAACCTTGGCGACACTGTCCGGAATGTAGTCTATCGCACTGGCTGCATCGCGGTACTGGGGGTCTTCTCGGGGTATAATCTCCCCCAATCTGAGAATTTGAGGCCCTCGAACTCGGACCCTGTCTTGAACGAAATGAGCGATCAAATCTCCTAACTGCAAATCATGGAGGCGCAGTAGTTGCCGACTGGCCTGAATGTCTAGGATATGTCTGCCTTGATCCCCCTCTATAATCACTTCCTGCCCCCATCGATCTGGCCCTCTTACTTTGCCCTCTATCAATATCACGATCACCCCTTTGCGGATGTTGTTGCCCTTCTAAATTCTGGGCATGAGCTTGAATGCGGGAAATCTCCATCCCATCTTGCAACGAGGCCGTCAAGCAGTCGTTGAACAAATATGACCCTAAGCCACTCACAAATCTGTGCACTCTATCTCCCTTATCGGCCACCATAGTCGGGGCATATCTAGCCAATGAATTAAACTGAAGGCTATACTCCTGGGCACTCATATTTTCTTGTTTCAAATTTAAAAATCTATCCACTCTAGCTCGGTGGACCTCGGGTGGCAAATAGTGGCAGATGAAGGCATCTACAAATTCTTGCCAAACAGGAGGAGGCGCATTCTTTTTTCTTGATGATAGCCCATTATTGTACCATAATACCGCCACATCTCGGAGTCTATAAGATGCCAACTCCACAGGTTCAGTTTTGGAGTCATGTATAATCTTCAATGTTCTCAACATCTCATTAATAAAACTTTGTGGGTGTTCATTCAGCTTGGACCCAAAAAACTCTAGAGGATTCAAACTCATAAAATCGCGAGCCCTTGTACTAGTTGCCCGATCACATGAACTCGCATTCTGCCGCTGTGCCTGGGCGGCAACTAACTGTGTCAGTAAATGAATAGCCTCGGTCACTTGTTGACCCGAAGTAGCCAGTGGAGGAACTGGAGGCATAGGATCTGGAGCTGATGCCCCTTCCTGTTCTCCTATAATAGGCGGAGCGGAGGAAGTATTAAATGAAGCCTCATTATGTGATTCGCCCTCTTCTATAGTCATTGGCGGCTCTCTTTCTACCTGCCTCTTCATCGTAGTCTTGCCCTTCTGGGCGGTGGTAGCTTTTCCCTTTGGCGGCATTTCTGAAATCATAGCACACTATTAAGGAGGAGAAAATCTTATAACACAGCTCTATCGCACAATCTCTTAAGATGAAAGATGGTCATTTTTCCTAAATGCCCTGTAGCCTCCTATTTATTAGTGTGGCGCACAACACACCATAAACAAGACTGTACTAGACACGACTCGTAGACACTTCCTAGGACTGAACTGCTCTGATACCACTTTTGTCACGACCCGACTAGAGGGCCATGACGGCTACCCGGAGCTGACTACCGAGCACCACTCATGCTGCTAGTTATCATACTTATTCTGCATTTTATCTATTGCTCCACACCTCTAGTCGTAAGGAAAACCATTTTCAATTTGAAACATATACACATTTATATACATAAGCCTTTCGGCTATCAAAAATATATATACATATATACATAAGGACATCGTGAGACCATACTACCCACACATACGTATCTACGAGCCTCTACTAGAGTACTAGACATATGGACGGGGCAGGACCCCACCGTGCCCAAATATGTACACAAAATAATAAATCAAATAGCATCTCCGAAATAATGGAGTGCTCCTGTAAATCTGCTGATAACTCCTATGGATCTGCACCGTCTCCCTGTCTACCTGTGGGCATGAACACATCGTCCAAAGAAAACGGACGTCAGTACGAACATTGTACTGAGTATGTAAGGCATCAACAATAACAATACACCAATGAAATAAGGAAGCATCAAATGAGGAGCAACCTGTAACTGACTATCAATTATAAAAGAAATAATGCATGCTAGCTTACTCCATAATCGTCATCATATCATGTATGCATATATGTATAAGTTGTCCGACCATATATGTACGGTGTGATAATCATTAGCCCACGTCCAGGCCTCCCACATCCGGGGTACCATCTCATGCTGCCCAGTAATGGTGTCTGCCCATGCCATCTAGACATGGTGTATACGCTGCCCGCCTTAGCGGTGTCTGCCCGGCCACGTAGGCACGGTGTAATATCATCATCACATACTTATCATGAATCATGCATAAGACTCAAGACAAAATGTACAGCTATCGAGATGACATAAGGTCGTGAACCCCCGATTCCGTTATGGAGCATGCATAATGATTCTGCCTCACCTTGAAGGAATTAGCATATAAGGTGAGTATATACAATGAACAACATCAATGGATCATAATAAGAATCATTAGCTTGATAGAAACATAATATCATGGACCTTAAACTCTTTAGACTTAGACTCATGATCATCCTTATCATGCTCGTAACATATCTCTTATCTTATCTCATATGAAGCTCTTTACTAAGATTGACTCATAATTTTCGCGATGTAAGAAAGTCATGAAGAGATAGGGAATATCATGTCATAAGAATCATGCCATAGAAAGAAGGGACTAGTTTTACATACCTTTTCGTTTAGCTACTCTATTTCTTGAACGTTTCTCTCCAATATTCACGTTTCTACCTTCAAGAGAGTTCATACTCATTTTAGATAATCGATAATATAAGTGTGTTTGAACTAAAGCTAGAGAAAATTGAGCAGCATCTCTTTTGTTTCTACTACTTTCTCCATATCACATATCACCTCCCAAACTTCAATAATAACAATCATAATATCATCATCAATAACTTTTGCAAATTCATTATTATCCAATCCCCACAATTTCCTCTCAAGGTCATCCATAATCATGATCATAATACAACATTACATTCATTCTCATCTAATGTTTCTCTCATGCTCTTAACATCATTCATGACATAATTACAATCACAACATATCAATATTCATGATTCATATTAATCTACTACTCACAATTGCCACTAATCTCATATTTTGTAACCCATTTTCCATCTTCTTCCATAATCTAAATGTTTCAACTTTTCAACACCTTAAACAACATTGAATAATCATAAAACTCACCTTTGAATGCGTAGGAACGGGTTTTGGTTGGCAACACTTCACTCGAAGAAAACCCTAGCTTCAACTTCCAAGGGATTTCTTGACTTTAGCAACCCCAAAGAGCTTCCTTGCACTCGATTCACTTGAATTTATGATATGAACCTTTGATTTCCCTTGTATTCTTGAAAATGAAATGTATGGAATGTTCTAGAGGCTTGGAGAGAAGTGAAAAAGTGAGGAGAATGAATATAATGAGGTGGGAACACATTTAAATACTTGGAAATACTCAGCCCGTCGGGACTTATACGGTCCGTATAACATTGTACGGTCCGTATAAGTGTCCGTGGTTCACCACCATGGAAGAAATTCTTCCTGTTGGGTTATACTGATCCTTATACGGTCCGTGTAAAGTTCCACGGTCCGTGTAAGGTGGTCGTGTAACTCACAATTTTCCGAAGTTGTCCTCGTCGTTTCGTTTGATCTCCAATCCTTATACAACCTTCTTAACACTTGTTTAATACTTCATTAATGATCTAAACATCCCTATAACTCGTCCTCAAGGACTTACCAAACAATTCTTAACGCAATAATTTACGAAACCTTTCCTAAACCCCACTTATACTCCACTTGTCCTTATCAATCCTTATTCCGTCAATTCATATGACTTCAAAATCTTAACGTATGCATTCTAATACTACTAAATATCTATATTATTGTCTTAAGAAATTCCTGTTACCCTTAAGCTCACATTGGTTCATTCACTACACGACGACATGAAATTTCCAAGGTGTAACAAAAAGCATCAAAAATAAAGCATTACATACCCTATAATAATGACACCTCATCTTGAATCTCTTCCGGGGGTGGAAACAAGTGTGGGTACTTGGACTTCATGTTCTCTTTCGCTTCCCAAGTCATTTCCTCTCAGTTATTGTTTCACCCCAAAACCTTAACTGAGGCTACCTCTTTATTTCTAAGTTTTCGTACTTGCCTATCTAGTATAGCAATGGGTACCTCTTCATAGGCCAATTTCTCCGTAACCTGAACATCATTTACAGGCACGATTCTAGTAGGATCTTCGACACACTTACAGAGTATTGATACAAGGAAAACTGGACGGACTGATTCATGTTCTGGAGGTAAGTCCAGTTCATAAGCCACTTGGCCTATCTTGCGGACTACCTTATAAGGTCCAATATACCGGGGACTCAATTTTCCCTTCTTACCAAATCTCATCATGCCCTTCATCGGTGATACCTTTAGGAATACTCAATCATTAACTTGGAATTCTAAGTCTCGCTGACGGTTGTCTGCATAAGATTTCTAGCAACTTTGGGCTGTCAACAATCGATCTCAGATAACCCTGATCTTTTCCATCGCTTGTTGAATCAACTCCGGACCTATTAGTTGTACCTCTCATACTTCAAACCACCCAATTGGAGATCTACACTTCCTTCCATATAGAGCTTCATACGGGGCCATCGGAATGCTAGAATGATAACTGTTGTTGTAGGAAAATTCAATAAGTGGCAAATGTTCATCCCAACTTCCTCCGAAGTCTAATATACATGCCCGCAACATGTCTTCCAAGGTCTGAATGGTGCGTTCAGCTTGTCCATCTGTCTGAGGGTGAAATGTTGTGCTAAGCCTCACTTGAGTACCCAAACCTTCATCGAAGGACATGTAAAATGTAGCTGTAAATTGTGCTTCTCTGTCAGTAATAATAGACGCAGGGACACCATGAAGTCGCACTATCTCCTAAAGATATAACCTTGTATAATCTTCTGCCGAATATATGGTTTTGACTGGAAGAAAATAGGCTGATTTCGTGAGTCTATCAACAATCACCCATATGGAGTCGTACTAACATCGAGAACGAGGTAAGCCTACAATAAAATCCATATTGATCACTACCCATTTCCAGGTTAGAATTTCCATGGCTTGTAACAATCCTCCTGGCTTTTGATGCTTAGTTTTCACTTGTTGGTAATTTGGACATTGAGCTATAAATTTTGCTGTCCTTCTTCATTCCATCCCACCAATATATTAGCTTAAGATTGTGATACATCTTTGTCGCTCCTGGGTGAATGAAATACCCGAGAGTAATGAGCTTCTTCTAGAATCCGGCGACGTAGTCCTGCAACATCTGGAACACATAGTCTGTCTCGGGACCTAGGAACTCCATCTGCAGAAACTTCAAATGGCGACTTCTCTTTCTCAGGAAATGTATATCTATAGTGACTCAACTGGGGATCTTCATATTGGTGCCTTCTTACTTCCGTGTCTAAAGATGAAATAGCTGAATTATGAATACCAACCCCTGCATTGCCTGAATCAATTAGACGAACTCCGAGGCTAGCTAGCTGGTGAAGCTCACAGATTAATTCTTTCTTCTCCGGAGGAACCTCACATAGACTACCCATTTATTTGAGGCTAAGTGCATCAGCTACCACATTCGCCTTTCCAGGATGATATAAAATACTCACATCATAATCTTTTAATAATTCTAACCACCGCCTCTATCGTAGATTTAACTCCTTCTGGTTGAAAATATATTGGAGACTCTTGTCATTTGTATAAATATCAACATATACACCACACAAGTAATGTCTCCACATTTTTAGCGCATGAATAACCATAGCCAATTCAAGATCATGGGTCGGGTAATTCTTCTCATGTTTTCGTAACTGCCTTGAAGCATAGGCAATAACTCTGTCGTGCTGCATCAATACACAACCTAACCCAACACCAGAGGCATCACAATACACAACATAACCATCCGGTCCTTCAAGAAGTGTCAGGACTGGGGCTGAAGTTAATTTGTCCTTCAATTCCTGGAAACTACGTTCACAAGCATCGGTCTACTGAAATTTTATGAATTTCTGAGTTAGCTTCGTTAATGGTGCAGAAATAGAAGAAACTCCTTCCACAAATATTCTATAATAGCCTGCTAATCCCAAGAAGCTACGAACCTCTGTAGGCGTTGTAGGCCTTGGCCAAGTCTTCACAGCCTCAATTTTCTGAGTATCAACTTGAATGCCATCAACTGAAATAATATGGTCCAGAAAAGTTACAAAATTCAGCCAAAACTCACATTTCAAAAATTTAACATACAACTCACGAGTCCAAAGAATCCCAAGGACAGTACACAAATGATCTGCATGTTTTGCTTCAGCCCAAGAATATACTAGAATATCATCAATGAACACAATCACAATCAGATCTAAGAAAGGCCTGAACACATTATTCATCAAATTCATGAACACCGCTGAGGCATCTTTCAACCCGAACGACATTACCCGAAATTCATAATGGCCATATTTGGTTCTGAAAGCCATCTTGGGAATATCTTCCTCTCTAGCTCTCACTTGATGATACCCCGATCTTAGATAAATCTTGGAAAAACATTTAGCACCTCGCAGTTGATCAAACAAATCGTCAATTCTTGGAAGCAGATATTTATTCTTTATCGTCACCTTGTTCAACTGCCTATAGTCAATGCACATTTGTAAAGAACCATCTTTCTTTCTTACGAATAAGATATGTGCTCCCCATGGCGATGAACTGGGTCTAATGAACCTTTTCTTATGCAAATCCTTCAGTGCCTTTAACTCTTTCAGTTCTGCAGGAGCCATTATGTATGGAGGAATAGATATAGGTTTAGTATTCGGCAGCACATCAATAGCAAAATCAATCTCCCGCTCCGGTGGAAGGCTTGGAAGTTCATCTGGAAATACATCCAGAATTTCATTTATTACCGGGACGGATTGAAAAGTCGGCGGCTTTGCTTCAGTGTCATGAACTCGAACTAGATGATAAATATAGCCTTTAGCGATCATCTTCCTTGCCTTAAGGTAGGAAATAAACCTACCTCTTGAAGACGCTATACTACCTTTCCATTCAAGCACGGTTTCTCCCGAAGAATCGAACTATTTTCGTTCTACAATCAACATTAGCATAACAAGAAACCAACCAATCCATTCCCATAATCAAATCAAAATCTACCATTTCCAGTTCAATCAAATAAGTTGTAGTCTAGCGATCACATACCACAACCACAAAATTCTTATACACTTGCCTAGCTATTACCGAGTCACCAACAGGAGTAGATACCTCAAAAGTCTTTATTGGCTTGGGTTTCACCCTAATACGATCAGCAATAAATGGAGTAATATATGACAAGATAGAACCCGGATCAATCAATCAATCATGGGAGAATATGGATAGTGTACCTGTAACCACGTCTGGGAGGACTCAAGATCTTGACGTCCGGCTAAAGCATAAATACAGGGCTGGGTTCCACCTGAATTGGATGCTCCCTCTCTGTCCCTACCACAGCCTGCTGGAGTCTAAGAAGTCTACCCTACTGGGCGCACGGACGAGAAAGAACCAGCTGCTGATCCTGTGGGTTGAGCCCCAACTCTACCACTCATCGATGGAGAATCACGCATCATGTGCCCAACCTGACCATAGGCATAGCAAGCATCTCAACCTCGACGACACTGACCTGAATGTAATCTACCACACTAGCTACATCGCGGCACCAGTGGTATCCGCTGACTAGGATAACCTCCAAACTGAGGACCTAAGACTCTTGAACGTTGATCCAGACCAGAACAAACGGAACGATCAAATCTCCTGCCCGCAAACCGAGAAGTTGCACTAGTTGCGGACTTGCCCGAATAGCTGGAATATTGTTGCCGCTGACCCCCTCTATACTCACTACTAGCACGGGCAGATCTAGCCCTCTTGCTCTGCCCTGTATCAATATTATGTTCACCCCATTGCGGCTATTAATGTTCTTCTAAATTCTGGGCGTGGGCCTAAATATGGAAGATGTCCATCCCCTCATGCAATGAAGCTGTCAAGCAATCTTCGAACAAATGTGGCCCTAAGCCACTCACAAATCTATGTATTCGATCTCCCATATCAGCCACCATAGTGGGAGCATATCGGGCCAATGAATTAAAATGGAGACTATACTCACGAGCACTCATATTTCCTTGCGTTAGACTTAGAAACCTATCACCTCGGGCCCTCTGAACCTCGGGTGGCAAATAATGACGAAGGAAGGCATCCACAAATTTCAGCCAAACCGGGGGAGGTGCATTTTCCTTCCTTGAAGCTACCCAATTATTTGTCACGACCCAACCGGAGGCCACGACGGGCACCCGGTGCTAACCCACCCAGGCACCTCTTATCATACTTTCATATCTACATCTAGGTAGGCCACATAGCTAATTCATATTTTTCATCCATTATTCATAATAATCCTATTGGGCAACGATACATATATATATATATATATATATATATATATATATATATATCACCATCAATAACAATGCCCATATCAATGTACATAAGCCGACGAGGCTAACAAAATGATATACACAAGACTAGCCGACAAGGCCAAATACATCTAACCATATACACATGTCTACGAGCCTCTAAGGAGAGTATGTCATATCATATAGGCGGGACAGGACCCCGCTATGCCCATGAATACGTACACAAAAGGATAAATACCAAAAGCTGTAGCTCCGAATGACATAGAGCTCCGCTATGTAGTCCTTGAGTAATAAAGCAATGGATCAAGCCTGTCTCTCTGGCCACCTGCAGGCATGATACAGCGTCCACAAACAAAAGGACGTCAGTAGGAAGAATGTACTGAGTATGTAAAGCATGATCAACATCATTATGAAAGCAAAATAGAGAACATAAGAAATAGCATAGGATGAGAGATAGTAGTATCAGCGTCATAAACACTTACTTGCTTTTCATAGGGAATTTCAACTTCTAATGCATGATTGTGTACATACATCCATATCCGTTTCCGTACTCATTTACATTTCGTATGCATTTTCGTATTCATATACATATTCATATTCATATACATATCATTTACATAGCATACCCGACCATGAAGGTTCGGTGCTTCACATACCTGGCCCTACCAAGAATCACGGTCATACATACCTGGCCCTACCAAGGCTCAGGGTTGTCCGTACCCAACTGCAGTGGTGCGTGCGCAACACAGATATATATATATATATATAGTCTACCCGGCCATATAAGCTCGGGGTTTCATAATAGCCATACATAGGCACATATACATAAAAGCCCATAAGCATCTTTAGCATCATTACTATCGTTGTTCATTACATCTATCCCTAGAGGATTACCCATCATAGGAGGAATTTAGTACAATCGTAACATATCGAGAATCATGAGTTTAGTAGCTCTTAAAGATAGAATACTTTGGAGGACATCATAGGCTCATAGAAGATTATATATTTGGCCAAGTAACCATGCCTTATGAAAGAAGGGTTAGCCTTACATACCTTTCCGTTCAACTATTCTATCACTTGCACGTTCTACTTCAATGCTCACGTTTCAACCTTCATTAGAGTTATACTATCATTAGAAAATCGATAGCTTAGCATACATGACTAAAAATAGAGAACATTGGACAGCATATCCTTTATTTACACGACTTCCTCCATATCATATATCGACTCCCAAACATCAATAATAACATTCACAACATCATAACAATGGTCTTTATTCACCTACATTATCCATATTCCTCAATTCACTTCGAGTCATCCATATCCGTGGTCATAGCACACTATTACATTAACTCAAATACAATGTTTATCTCATATTCTTAATATCATTTATAACATGATTATAATCATAACATATCAAGAATCACTACTCAACCCAAGCTACTACTCACAAACATCACTATTCTCACATTCAAGACCCATTTTCTATATTCTTCTACAATCCAAGTGTTTCAACTTCTCAATACCTTAAATAACATGGAAAGACCATAAAACTTACCTTAGATGGTGTAGGAATAAGCCTTGGGTGGAAATACTTCACTTGAGCCAAAACCCTAGTTCACCTCCAATGAAATTTCTTGACTTGGATGATCTCAAATGAGTTTCTTACACTTGGATTTCTTAGTTTGATGAAGTTGATCATAAATTTCTCTTGAGTTCTTATGGATGAAGAGTGGAGAGGGTTCTAGAGAGTTCTTTAAGTGTTGGGTGAAAATGAAATGAAATAATGAACTTGGTCCCCTTTTTAATAAATTAAAAAGTTGACCCGTCGAGAAAATATACGGACACTTACACGGTCCGTATAAACTTATACGGTCCGTATAAGTGACCGTGAAATCGGCGCTTCAACATCTCTCTTCTGTGACTATTATACGGCACATTATACGGTCCGTATAATTTTATATGGTCCGTATAAATGATCGTATAATCCCATCAGTGAGGGACCTTCACTGTGATGATTCGACGGACCATTATATGGACCGTATGACATTATACAGATCATTTAATCAGCCATGTAACCCATCTTTTCTCTGATCTTGTTATCGTCACTTCATTTGATCTCCAATCCTTTTGGAACCTTCGTGATACTTGTTTAACGCCTCATTAACGATCTAAGTGACATTATAATTCTTCTCCAAGACACTATTAAATCATCATTAACTTGTTACTCGTAAATCCTTTCCGATACACATCGTATGCCTTTCCCTCTCTTGGCAAACTTCCTCCTATTACTCCGAATGTCTTTGCAAATCTCAATTAGGGTCATCAAATGTCATTTCTCACTTATTGCAATACCATATACTTCGTGCCCTTCATTAGTCTATTCACTGTGCATCAACGGGAAATTTTCCGAGGTGTAACATTCTTCCCCCCTTAAGAACATTCGTCCTCGAATGTTAAGATCTCGGGGGTTCTATAAAAATTTCGCCAGAGTTTTCCCTCTAATAGGGCACTACCATACTGTCACAACAGCCTATAATAACAATTCTTCACAGGCCACAACATAATAGCAATAGAGTTTGGGCACACACAACCCATATGCACAAAAAGGAAAACTTACATACCTTATGATCTTGATGTCTCATCTTGGATCTCTCCCGAGGGTTGGAATAAGTGCGGGTACTTGGATTTCATATTTTCTTCCGCTTCCCATGTCATTTCTTCTCGGTTATTGTTTCTCCATAAAACCTTAACTGAGGCCACTTCTTTGTTTCTAAGCCTCCGTACTTGCCTATCTAATATGGCAATGGGTACCTCTTCATAAGTCAACTTTTCTGTCACTTGAACATCATTTGCTGGCACGATCCTAGTAGGATCTCCAACACATTTACGAAGTATCGAGACATGGAAAACTAGGTGGACTAACTCCAAATCAGGAGGTAGATTTAATTCGTAAGCCACTTTGCCTAACCTGCACACAATCTCATAAGGCCCAATGTACCGAGGACTAAGTTTTCCCTTTTTGCCAAATCTCATTACACCCTTCATTGGTGACACTTTTAAGAATACCCAATCTTTCACTTGGTGTTATATCCCGCATTTTGTACATTCAGATAATTCAAGATAATTGCGGGAAGTTAAGGGCAAGGCTATATTTTTGATCTTGTTTAGCACACAAGTTGTTTATGGAAGTTATTGATGTGGAAATATTAAGAAAGGCTAGGGGTAAAAAGGAAAATTCACAAGGTGGTTCATGGTAATATTGAGGAAGGCTAAGGAAAAATTTGGAATTTGGAGAATAATTTTTCATGAATTACAAAACAAAAAAAAGAAGTTGGGCTTAACTAAAAGGGGCAAGTAGCAGGCCATGTTGAACTGGGCCAAGGCCCACATGGGAGCCCAACTTTAATACATAAAAGATGAGAATTAGAGCACATTTTTCATTCTTCTCCACTTAGAATTTTCAAGAAACTTGAAGAAGACCAAAAACAAAAGGGCCATTCGGCCAAGAGGCAAAAAATTCAAGCCTTCAATTTTGATCCAAAAAAATATTTTCTTCTAGTATTCCTACTAATTTGAAGGTTCTCTTTAACGTGGTATAATTGTTGGAGCAAGTAGAACCCTCTTTGTTGCAAGTTCATAATCATAGCCAAGTGAGAAGTTAAGGGAAAAAGGTAAGAATTAATCTTCTTTTTATATGTTATGGATGGTTGTGTATGTTGTGGTATGTAGAAATGGATGACATTAATGAAAATATGGATGTATGTTGTGGTTGTGTATATGTGGTGCTTGGCCTTGTGTGTTGTGTAGAAATAAGAGACCAATTCTACTTAGTATTTTGGTTGTTGTTGTCATGAATTCTATGTTGATAAAGAAAGTTTGATGATTCTAGTTGAAGTTGTAAGTGTTAGAGAGTTGTTTAGAAACTAACGTGATGTTAAAACCATTTCTTGTAATTATGGAAAATAATGTTGTTGGTGTGTGAATTGTTGGTGTAGTTCATGAATTTGAAAGAAGGAAATGTGTTGTTATTGTTCTTGTTGCATTTGGAAGGTTTCGGATGAAGTAGAGTTACGGATTGTTTGAAGTATTCTTGAATATTGTTTGAATGGTTGCGGATTAGTACTTGAATATGTAAGCAATTACGAATTGAACGTAAATGAAACGCCGTCGAAGTTTGTAGAAAGAAGTTGCTAACGTTAGTATGCGTTTTGAATTGATTGTGGATATTGTTAGAATAACTGTTCTTATTGTTGTTGATATTTTGGCCGAGTTAAATTCTCGGATTTGTTGTTGATGATTTGGCCGAGTTGGATTCTCGGGGATGGTTGTATTTACAGGGGAAATGCTGCCGAAATTTCTGTAAATAAAGTGTTGGTTTAGAATCGGACTCTTAAGTGTTTATGGCCAATGTTTGGTATATACTAATATTATTGTAGATCTTGCGAAGCCAAAGACTTAAGTTCGGATTAACTTAGGAAGCGGGCAAGGTATGTAAGGCTTACCCTTTCTTTCTTCTGGCATGATCTTTATGAAACGAGCAGATGACGTATATGTATGATTTCAAAGAAATTCCTATTCTTAGAGCCACTAGGATGGCTAATATTCTTGACCTCCATAAGCTATTTTATATGGCTTTGATGCGTATCTATGATGTCCGAAGATCTATTTGATATGTTTCCGAATGGCATTCGAGAGATAATTGATATGATTAATGTCTTGATTTTCAAATGATAGCACGTTTGATTATTCCATTGAGTCCTTAATGTATTTTGATATGTACTTATGGTTCCAAAAGCTCTATCTGATTTGATCCATAACGAAATTCGAAAGGTACCTAACATGATTGTTGCTTTGATTTTCCAAAAATGGCTTCTGAAACGTTCGTAGAAGGTTCTGTACTTCAAACGCTCATAACTTTCTTATACTAAATCGGATTGACCCGAAACTTGTTTCTGAGACTTCAGGTGTCGGTAAGTATACTTTTCTATCGAGTCTTGATTTATGTGCATATGGTTTCGCACTACCCTGTTCGTGCAAGCCTCAGTATGTCCTTCACCGAGCCTGGGCCCGGATATGTTCTCATGCGTACTCCACTGCATTATTCACCGAGTCCCTCTCACTTGCGGGCCGGGACACGTTATATGTATATGTATATGATGATATGATGAAACGGGGATGGCGGCCAGGATGGCATATGATGATTTTATTCACCGAGACCCGCAATAGAGGGCCGGGACACGTTATCTATATATATGGTATATGATGCTAACATGCATGATTCTATCCACCGAGTCCCTCAATAAAGGGCCGGGACGCGTTATATGTATACATGATATATGATGTTGACATGCATGATTCTATCCACCGAGTCCCTCACTAGAGGGCCGGGACACATTATATGTATATATGGTATATGATGTTGACATGCATGACCTTATTCACCGAGTCCCTCACTAAAGGGCCGGGACACGTTATATATATATATATATGTATATGTGTATGATTCATGATTTGAAATACACGACTTCATTTCATAAAGGAAACGTATTGATGATTTTAACAGTCGTACTGGTTCTGGTGAGTTTCTATTTTGGCTATGATCCCCTGTACTGTACTTCATGCCTTACATACTCGGTACATATTCCGTACTGACCCCCTTTCTTCGGGGGCTGCGTTTCATGCCCGCAGGTACAGACGTTCATGTGAGTGACCCGACAGCTTAGGCCATCTGTTTTGCTGCTTTGGAGTGCTCCCTTGTTCTGGAGCCTACAATTTGGTATAGACTCTTCCGTTGTACATATGTATGTATATATTCAGGGGTACAGCGGGGCCCTGTCCCGTCATATGATTCTGTTGTCTTTGTTAGAGGCCTGTAGACATGTATGTGGGTCATAGGTCGTTATTGTTTGGTTATGTCTGCGTGATATGCTTCTCAAGCGATTCCATATGCTATGTCAGCCTTAACGGCTTGTATGTGTGAATACGTATGTATATATTTTGGGCGATATGTTTTACGACAGCCTTGGTGGCTTCTGTATGATATATATGTTATATGTGACCGCTTAAGACGACATCTGATCTTTCTATCTGTATAAGTTAGTGTATACCGATTCTGGTAAGTGAGTACGTCTGGGTGTCCAGCTCGGGCACTAGTTGCGGCCCACGGGGTTGGGTCGTGACAAAAGTGGTTTCAGAGCAGTTCGTCCTCGGAATGTCTACAGGCCGTGTCTAGTAGAGTCTTGTTTATCGGTGTGTGGTGCACCACATCTATAAACAGGAGGCTACAAGACATTTAGGGTGTTACCTTTTCTTTCGATCTTGGATCGTGCGATAGAGCTGTATTATTAGGATGGTTCCTTTCTGACGAAATGTTATGTTTTCAGCGATGCCTCCGAGAAAAGCGACAGCTGCCCAGAAGGGCAAGTCAGCAGCAGTTGGAGAGACTAGCCATGCCTAGAGAGTTACCAGGGCCCGTGCCAAGACTATGCCCGAGGTTATGCCCCAGTCAGCGGGCTCCGCTACGCCACCATTATCAGAGGAGCCTAGAGCAGCAGCCGCTGCCATTATGGATCAGGAGGCGGCTCCACCATTAGCTCCAGCGCCTGAGTCTCCAGCTCCTCAGCCAGGGGCGGAGGATAGGGCGATGAGAGATGCCGAACAGTTGCTGACGCGATTAGTAGCAGGGTAGGCTCGCAGACGCGGGATAGGGGGTGATGATGTGAATAGATATGACAGCTTGAGAGTTCGTTACTTTTTGACTTGTAATCCCCCAGAGTTTTACGGGTCAAAGCCCGAGGCGGATCCCCAGGACTTTATTCGACAGATGCAGCGTACGCTGAGATTAGTTAGAGCTTCTGAGACCGAGTCTGTCGAGTTGTCTTCATATCGATTGCGTGATGTAGCTGTTAATTGGTATGAGTCCTGGGAGCTTTCTAGGGGAGAGGATGCTCCCCTAGCGGTGTGGGCCGAGTTTACAGAGGCCTTTCTTGGCCACTTTCTGCCTCCCGAGGCGCGGCGAGCTAGGGTTGACAGATTTCTACAGTTGAGACAGAGGGGCAGAAGTGTTCAGGAGTACAGTTTAGAGTTCGACTCGTGGCTAGATATGCACCTACTATTGTAGCTGATATGACTGACAGGATGCACCGATATGTGATGGGGTTAGATGATTACCTGATTGATAGTTGTATAGCGGTGGCATCCCAGCCTGGGATGGATATTGCTCAGGTGCAGGCATATGCTCAGGGGATGGAGGATAGACGTAGAGGGCGTCACCCCGACAGAGATTATGACCGGGGCCAGCCCAAGAGGGCTAGATCAGCTGGTTATTCTGGGGAGTTTCGAGGCGGGCAGCCTCAACAGCACACTAGACATCCTTCGCAGGCAGCACGGAGTGCACCCCCACAGTCTACTGGTAAGAGACTTGATAATACAGGATATTCAGGAGCGGGTCAAAGCTCCAGGGCCTCGGGTTCGCAGTCGAGCAGAGGGTTCAGTCAGATGAGGCCGTCTATGCCTCAGTGTCCTCGGTGCGGCAGGAGCCACCCGGGGGAATGTCGTCTCGCCACCGGTGCCTGTTTTTCTTGTGGCCGTCAGGGCTATGTTATGAGGGAGTGCCCGTTTAGGGGTGGTCCAGGTGGTTCAGCCCAGCCCACCGGGTCAGTTGCTGGTTCATCTTCCCCTTCTGTAGCCATGCGCCCTACGGGGCAAGGTATGCCGACACAAGCAGGCCGCGGTAGAGGTCGTGGCGGAGCTCCCGGTTCTAGCGGTCCTTCGAACCGCATATATGCTCTGGCCAGCCGGCAGGATCAGGAGGCGTCACCAAATGTAATTACAGGTATACTACTTATCTTCTTCCGAAATGTATATGCATTGAAAGATATATTTTCCCCCCTGGTTGCTAGTAGAATTGGGATAAAAACCCGAATTGATAGAGCCGCTTGAGATAGTTATACATACAGACGAAAAGTGAACATTGAGGATTTAAAAGGCTAACACGGTAATTGTATAGTCGGAAGAGTAAAAGACCCTCTCTAGATCGGAGTGAGACACGTTACAAGAACCTTTTGGAAGTTATTAAGACCCTGACTTGCCCTAGATTACGTGATAAAGGTCGCGCGGGGAAGTAAATGCAATTATACCAGCATTAACGCATCGAAATGCATTAAAGTTTCGAGGTTAAGCGTACTAGGGCCAGAGCAATTTTAGGATGGGTGACCCCCTGGGAAGTGTACTAAAATTTCCATATGTAGATATAGGAGACGAATATGAAATTAGGGCAACCTAAAGGAAATTAGAGTATGTGGAGTGGTTAGAAACCTTATAGAGGTCGCGTAGGCTGAGACGGACTAGACTGGCGAAAAGGAAGAAAGCGCAACACAGCTCTGAAATCAGAGTATGTTTGAATAACGTTTGGAAATGTTTGTAAGCGAAATGGTAGTAAATGTATATGTATGCATATAACATCCCATTTGTGACTCTATCGATTGATAGGTGAATCCCAGCAACTAGTGTTGCGGTGTACGGAAGACATTAACTGAACGAAAATCAAGAGACAAAGCGGAAGATATAGTACAGATATTATAAAATAAACTCATACTGGTTCCATCACTGGTTAAAGTTGGAAAGTCCTAATACAACGATATCCGGAAGTAGAATGAAAGTGAGAATGTGGAGGGTAAGGAGATATGAAGTGTCGGTAATGTCAAAGGAAAGGAATATGAGTGAGTAAAACCTCTAAAGGAAACGACAGGCAAAGCATGAAACTATCTGAGTAGAAATTCAAAGAACAGGTCTGTAAAAGAATTAGAGTGTGATAGTAAGGAACAAAAATGGGAGTAGATCTGAGAAAGGTTACCGGTGAACATAAGACGAGCATATGGGAGTACGAAGGATACTTTAATAAGTTGGCGATAGTAAACCGATTACTTGTCAAAGGAAGGACTAAGATAATAAGTTGACGCAGTCGACTAGAAAACCTATGAAATGGAATAAGAATTCATGTGAAGACCGAGAGGTTCGATTATACAAACAAAAACAGGACGAAAGATAAGGAACGGGCATGAAGGAAAGGACAGCTTGGCCGAATCCTCCATTGTGGGAGGATATAATTACAAAAGGATAATTGCGTAGCCATATTGGTATAGTTATTTTGAACATAGAGAAGCCTTCCTGGAGGGTGACTGTCACACCCCGATCTTACTGGTGTGTGATGGGCACCCGACCCCATGCTCGGAGCTGAGCGAACCCGCTAACTCTTATTACACGCATACTCACTTGGACTCTTAACTCAAATAAAATGGAATGCATAATAAGAACTTCCAGAAATATTCTCTTTCGTTGCTCTCAAATCAACAAAATCTGTGATCATGTGGAATCTGTAACATAATACATAAAGACACCTCGGCTGGTGAAGCCGCTTACAAGACTGACATACTATACCCACGACTCTGTCTGCAAAATCTCTAACTTTGAACAAGACATCATAGCATAGTACTCTGACCCGGCAACACTCCAGGGCAAATGGAGCTTGCCAACTCCGCTAGAACATCTTCTATCATAGCTTCTACTCATCTGGGTGTACCTGCGCGGCATGAAACGCAGCCCCCGAAAAAAGGGGGTCAGTACGAGCAATGTACTGAGTATGTAAGGCATGAATAGTAACATAGTAAGAGATGTAATTATGAATAATAACATAATTGAGATATAGAGCATATGGGGGTAAAAGAGTAACCGGTACATCTGAGTGCCTTTTAGGTGAGTACCATGCATGCTTAGCTTTCTTTGAAAAACATTTCTTTTTCATATATATGGAAAATAGAACATATCATATTGTCGAGGCGTCGGCTCCGATCCATTTAGCCACTTATATCCCGCGTCCGGGACGCTATTAACCGGTGTGGGATTTGCCTGAACCAATGTGGGATTTGCCTAAACCAATGTGGGATTTGCCTAAGGCAGGCCTTACACTCACCCCCCACTTTGGGACTCAGCGTTCTTGCTGAGGTTTGCCCCACCATTGGGTTTGCCCCACCACTGGGTTTGCCACACCATTGGGTTTGCCCCACCACCGGCTCTGATACCAACTGATCAGGTGGATATGCGTCTATAGCGCAACATGTGTCCCTTTTCCCCATATACATATACATATATCATATAAGCAGCATGCATGAGAGCCCAAAGAAAGTCATGTGTCTATCGGAGTGACGTAAGGTCGGTAACCTCCGATTACATTATGGAATAATCATGGTCGCTTTGTCTCACCTTGAAGGAACGATTATTATAAGGTGAGGCTATCAATGAAGAATGGCATTAAGAGAACATAGAATAAGATCATAAATCTCATAAGGCGTCACTTCATATACTTTGGAATCTTTAAAAATAATCATCATCCATGAATAAAATTGGGAAATCAAGAAATAGCTCAACATTCGTAAATCGTCATTGAAATGGTAAACTTGGAACCTTTAAACATGGAATCATTCTCATAATAATTACCGTGGAAAAATATTCTCATCTTTGGCATCATTGCCATCATGATAAAATCATCTCCATCCTTGTTGTTATAAGAGCTTTCAAAATCATAAACCTCTATTTTGGAAAAATACTACATTTTGGAAAAACAACTATGAATTATTAGGAAAGTAATTATGCCCTGGAGTCATTAACATCTAACCTTTGAGAACAATGAAGATATGGAGATATTTATGAAGCCATAACATAGGAATCATGCCTTTGAAAGAACGGAACGAGTCTTAACATACCTGCTCCACGTCCTATTAGCTACGCTTAATTGTTCAAGCTCGCTATCGCTAGTCTACATTCAAGAAGATTGACACAATCATTAGACTCATTATCATATACTTGTCTTAATCCTTCAAATGAATTCATTCATAATCTGCTGAAATTTCGGCAGCATCTCCCCTGTAAAAACACCATCCCCGAGAATCTAACCCGGCCAATTTATCAACAACAATCTGAGAATTCAACTCAGCCAAATGATCAACAACAATACCAACAATCATGCCAGCAACATCAACAATCAATTCAAGACGCATTCTAACATTAACAACCTTTGTCATACAATTCAACAGCATTTCATTATATTCAATTCAATTCACATAATATTCAAAACAACCCAATCAACATACTACTTCACCCGAAACCTTCCAAATTCAACAAGAACAATAACAACCTATTTCCTTCTTTCAAATTCAACCACAACAACCCATCTTACAATCTTCCAAACACAATAAAATCAACACATCTCTTACCTCCAAATTCATGCATTATATCTACGACCACATGTTAACAACATTATCTTCACAATACAAGAAACCATGCTAATGTCATATTAATTCCTTCAATAATCCCACAATGATTCCAACTTCATTTCAATTCATCATACCTTCATTTTCATCATAGAATCCGCAACTACAACAATCAAAATACTAAATAAAAATCAATTCATCACATCTACACAACACCACCTCTATTCGGCCACAACCATACACATACATATTTCATGAATTCCATCCATTTCTACATACAACAACATGCATAAACCATCCATAACATATATAAAAGAAGATTGAACCTTACTTTCCTCCACTTGTCTTCTTACTTGGCTAGGGTTTGTAAATCACCCAATAAATGCTTGACTTGCTCCAACAATCACTCCATGTTGTTAGGGATCTTCCACTTGGTTGAATTACTAGGAGAAAATAATTTTTCTTGATCAATTTCCATGGCACCATTTTTCTTAGCTAGGGCCGAATGCCCTTGGTGTTTCTTTCCTTCAAGTTTCTTGAATTTTCATGAAAAATATGTCTTGATTGGTAATCTCTCTCTCTCATATATATATATATATATATATATATATATATATATATATATATATATATATATATATATAATCCACACAAGGGTGGCCACATGTCCCCTTCTCCATTTTTCTTGAAGTTTCTTAAAAATAAACAAAGAAGACTAATTGTCTTCTTATGTAAGCTTTAGTCCACACATATATTTATATAATTAGTCCCCATTAAATAAAAATGTGGACATATGATTCTATTCCACACGGCCAATATGGCCCCTTCAAGAACCTTCTTGAATATTTTATGAAATTCCCATTTTGCCCCTAGCCTTCCACAATATTACCATGAACCACTTTGTGAATTTCCCTTTTTACCCTTAGCCTTTCTCAATATTTCCATACCAATAAATGACTTTTGTATCAAAATAATTTCGGAAAATAGTCTTGCCCTTAACTTCTCGCAATTATCTTGAATTATCCGAACGTACAAAATACGGGCTATAACATCCTCCCCCCTTTAGAACATTCATCCTCGAATGTTCAACTGACCTCATGGGGTGTCACAATACTTCGGGAGGGTCCCTCTTATAGTTGTCCCTTTCTTCATGTCCATTTCTTATCTTTCACCCTATTTTCCTTATAATCGAACTCCTCGGCCTTTCCATGAGTTCTCATTCCATGTTAGGGTTTTCTAATCCACTGTGTTAACTTATTATCCTTGTCCTTCCCAGGTCCTCTCTTGGCCATTTATTATCCTTTGCGCTTATATCATCATCCTTATCAATATCCCCATATCTTCCTATCCACTATTAGCCCCTTTCACCCATTTAGCTCACTTACTCGTAAGTCTTCTTAACTATGCGCTTGTGTTGCAACTGCGCGTCCATATTTTTCCAGCGTCCCGCTACTTTTGTTCTTAGCACAAAATCCTTACAGTTTATACTCTCTCTATCCTTACTCATTGAGCCTTTAACTATACTTACGACACTATGACCGAGCGTTCTTCCATGCACATTCTTTATATTTCATTCCATTTCCTCTAAGATCAAATCTTTCAAACCTCACACGAATTCTCATTCCCTATCATTAATTTCCTAATCAACAATGTCGCCCTATCATCCTTATTCTTCTCTTAATACGTAATCGAGTTTCTATTATTTTACTCCCAAACGTTATCTTCTCCTTTTTGCTATTTGTGGCATCGGCTCTGAAGTTCGTGAAATTTTACCTCAAACGGGCAAATCCGTCTCATTCTCAAGTCAACCTTTCAGGATCTAAATCTCCTAACATCGTCGCAAGGCCTAATCATTCTTTTCTTGCTTCACATCCCTCGTCATAGTCACTATTCCTTTAGCCCCACTTATTGGAATCGGTTCTCGAGCCTCACACCTTCCTCTTTTGTTCCATGTTACCATACTTTATCCTTTTCACATGCCTACCTTTGAATTTTTATCCAAATAGTCTCGTACTTTTACCGGTAATTTCTCTCGGGGGCTTCATTCACTAAGGTTTCTTACCTTTCACCTTTTTCCGACATTTTAATCTCCTTGTCTTCCATTTACTCACACTCTTTCTTTTCCAAATATCATTATGTTAAAATTTCCAATCTTAACCTGTAGTAAAAATAATAGCAGCTTACCTTGTAACACTTGTACCATTTATTTTTGTTGTCACTTGAACTTCGGTACCCTTACTCGATTGATGCCTTCCATACCGTAGCTTCGGTTGCTGGGACTCACCTGTCCACTGATATAATCACATATGAGATATCATACGCATTCATATATATATATATATATATATATATATATATAAACCATCCCACAAAATACTTCCAAACGCTATTCAAGCCTATCCTAATTCCAGAGCTGTGATGTACTTTCTGTCTCTTCACCAGTCTAGCCTGCCTCGTCTTGCGCGACCTCTTATGGTCTCCAACTGTCCCGCACCCTCTAGTTCCCCTTAGGTTACTCTAGCTTCTCGTTTGCCTCTTATGTCTCAATTTATAGAACTTTTAGTTCACTTCCCAGGGGGTCACCCATCCTAAAATTTCTCTCACCTCAGCACGCTTAACCTCGAAACTTTGATGAAATCTGGTGCCTTAATGCTGATATAATCGCGTCCACTTTCTCGCATGACCTTCATTACATGATCTGGAGCAAGTCGAGGTCTTATGGATTTTGAGACATTTTCGTAACACGTCTTTCTCCATTACAATTACTATTTTACCCTTTTCAATCCTCAATATTCACTTTTCACTTATATGTGTACTACTTTTCATCCTAGATTCCTAGATTCCCGATGGTAACAAATATACCTTCGTCGCCGTTACTTGTAAGTACTCGGATATCAGTCTGTTCGGATTCCCATTCACCATTCTTGTATAATAATTTATAGCAAAACTGATTGTTGACTTTCTCTAAATCCTCCAACAGACCTTGCTCCTACTAAACCTCGAATATTATCCAATTTAATCCTCTGGACTGCTGATCGTCTTTCTCACAATTATCTTTTGTCACGACCCAACCCCGTAGGCCGTGACTAGTGCCCGATCTGGGCACCCAACACGTCTACCAAATGCTATCTCAAACTCTATCAAACGCATTCTAGTATATAGCAGAAGCCGATAAGGCTTTATTTCAAATTTAGATAATTTCCAGAAAACCTTCGGCAGAGTTTCCTTCGTTTTACGGACTATCCCATATACCCTGCACGCAGAAAATACCAACAAAGGCCACACAGGGCCAACAAAGCAACATTTAAGTATATGCGGACCGACCGCCGCGGCGAATGGGATCGCCCAAAAACAACATAAGCACACATCTGTACAGAAAGACCCCAACCCACAAACATGTCTACAGACCTCTAAACAGACCGACAGAATCATATGACGGGACAGGGCCCCGCCGTACCCATGAACGGGAATATACGTATATAGAAATGACAGACTGTACCAAAAGATGGCTCTGAATAAAAGAGCGCTCCAAAATAGCAGAATAAGATCCTAAGCAGGCGGATCAGCAAACCTGTCGTCGGTACCTGCGCGACATGAAAACGCAGCCCCCGAAGAAAGGGGGTCAGTACGAAATATGTACTTAATATGAAAAGCCTGAATTACAGAAACAAACTCATAACTGGTACAAAACATACAGAAAGTAAACGGAAAATCCAAAGTATCAGATACATATTTTCAAAACATGCAGAGTGTGTACAGAAACATATGTCATATCAAATCCGGCCCCTGCCAAGGGACTCGGCAGACAGAACGTGGCCACCCTCCCGACGCTGGTGCCACAACACAGAAGAATCAGAAAAGGGGCATAACCCCGTATCATAATATGTCATATCAGATGGCCATAGTAAATCATATCAGAACAAGCGCACATGGCACAGCATACTCCACAAACCCATGTACGTGTATACCTGCCCCATCACATCGAGGCACGGCGAACAATGCAAAGGATCACGCTTGACAACATATCCTGGCCCGGGCTCAGTGTGGGAAACATTGGGGCATCCACGAATGGAGTAGTGAGAGACTAATGCAATTAAAATATCATAAAGGTTTCCGTAGACTCGATGAGGCATATCAAAGACAGACCGATCCAATGAAGTCGAGCGGGATCATAATAAATACAAAAGTACAACCTTTCTGAAATCGTTCCGAGTGTCAAAATAGGTTATCAGACTTAATGGAATATTTGAAACAATGTTTGTTAGGTAGTTAAAATGGTAGTCCAAACATTTCTTTCAAAAACCGCTCGAAAATAAGACTTAAGTACAATAAGGGCAAAACCGGGAATAGCGGGCACACCTCGGGACAAGCAAGGCGGTGGGCTCAAATTACATATGTTAAGCTTACGGGGTCACCTACAGAGGTTCTCCGGACGTTCTATAGCTTTCCAAGTAGTTTAGGGAAAGTTTGCATGATTTTCAAGAATACAAACCAAAAGGGCTCAATCTTACTGAAGGAAAAAAGCGAGATTTTCAATTGCGGATTCCGATGGGCAGAAAGTCTTTCGAGGCCCGAATCCGATTCTAATACACTTAGGCATGCCAAAAGAAGGATCGGGGTAGCTTTACATACCTTTTGAGCTTTTTAAGCCTATCCAAGCTCACTCTCCGTTTCGTCGAAAATCTGCAAATGGTCACATTTACCAATTGTAAGTTATAGATGCTACGAATTCGATTCAACTCATATTTGTCTACCGAAATTTCGGCAGCACTTCCCCTATACATATAACACCCCCGAGAATTCAACTCGGCTCAAAATCACCAACAACAACCAAAACAACAACATCAACATCAACAACAAACATTAGGAACACAATATAATTCGACTAGCCATCATTTTAACAAAATGACATAACCTTCACTTTAACCATAACTTTCAAACTAATCTCAATGATTTCACATTCATTATCAATCTAGATCACCACAACATAGTTTAGAAGCATTTCATATCGTTTCCTCAAGTTATACACACGATATACACAATATACAAACTTTCCGCCAAAGTCATAATTCACTCAAAACTTCTAATCTTTGGCATACATATTCATAACATTTTTCCAACTCCCAAATTCGTCAATGATCATCATAATTAACAACCAAATAACTTCATTTTCCTAATGTCGGAAAATCATACTAAAGCGACGTAAGTTTCTACGTTCCATTTCAATACAAACTTATATCATTCTATCTTCATTTACATTGCAAACATCACAATAACACACTAAGCAAACTTAATTCATTTCCATTCCAACTCCAACACACCACACGGCCATGTGCTCTTTTTATCATTCCAACTCAATTCATTCCACTTCCATTTCCAATATGCATTTCACCACAATCACAACTAGAATATAACACAAATTCAACACATTATGGCTATACAACATATACATACACACGGCCATACACTTATAACACACACCCACTTGAAAACTTCCATTTCTCCATACAATCAACACATTTCTACATACTACAACATAAACAAGACTCCATAACACAATAAAAGGAGATGAATTCTTACCTTTTTACTCCCTCTTCTTTGCTTGGATTTATGATCACTTTGAGGAATCAAGACCTCTTTTCTCCAAACCAACTATACCAAGTTGTAAAGGGACTTTGAATTAGTGAAAATCCAACAAGAGAAAAAAATTTAGAGCAAGATTTTTGGTGGCTAATTTTTGCCCTCAAACCCGAGAGCTCCTCTTTCTTCTTCTTTTTTCTGGCTTGTTGTTCTATGCTTCTTGAATTGTCTTAGTGCCTATCCAAGTATATACTAGTTGATCACATGACTAGCACATGATCAACTAGGTGGACTTGGGCCAAGACCAAGAGCTTGGCCGGCCACCCCTAGTACATTGGGCCTCATTTTTCATTTCAATTTTTTTGAGCCCAATGAATTATGAATCATATTTTGTAATTCCCGAAACTAATTTCCAAAATTCCAAATTTACCCTTAGCCTTATCCCGCACTTTCACAACAATACTCTTTCATGCACAACTCCTATGTCAAATAAAAATCAACTATGACCTTATTTATTACAAGTCAAGATTGTTTTCAAATTTTTCCAACGTGTGAAAACACGGGATATAACATCCTCCCCCCTTTAGAACATTAGTCCTCGAATGTTAAATTAATCTTATAGGGTCTGAATACTTCGGGGGAGTTTCTGTTTATAGACAACACATTCGTTATTAAAATGGAATTAAACAAAGATTCGAGATTACCTGTGGGCATAGGGAACAAATGAGGATATTTCTTCTTCATCTCCTCTTCGGCCTCCCAGGTCATTGCTTCCCTATTGTTGTTCCGCCACAGCACCTTAACAGAGGCTACATCTTTGTTCTGGAGCTTCCTTACCTGGCGGTCCAAGATAGCTACGGGCTGCTCCTCATAAGATAACTGCTCCGTCACCTGAATATCATCCGCAGGGAATATTCTGGAGGGATCACCAATGCATTTGCGGAGCATAGATACATGGAATACCGGATGTACCGCTTCCAAATCAGATGGCAGATCTAACTCATAGGCGACGTTTCCAATTTTTTGCACAATCAGATAAGGCCCAATATAACGCGGACTAAGCTTACCCTTTCTGCCGAACCGCATTACTCCTTTCATAGGCGATACCTTCAGAAATACCCAGTCACCAACCTAGAAGAGAATGATTTTTGGTGAAGAATTTCTCAAGGTTGTTGTGAGGTTAGGGGTGGCCGAATGGCTTGGAGAATTTTCTCCTTCTTTCTTGTTCTTCAATGTCTTGAAACTTCTAGAGAGTTTGGTGAATAAGATGACCATTAAGTCATCTTTTAAACCCATTCATTTAATTCTCATTTGGGCTTGGCCCATCAAGAAGGGTGAACGGCCAACCATGGCCCAAATGAACACAAGCCCATTTGTTTTTTGTGTCTTGCAATTCATGAAAAATTATTTTCCAAATTCCAAATTTACCCTTCGCCTTCCTCCATGTTTCTATGAGTCGTATTGCAAATTTACCCTTTCGCCCCTAGCCTTTCTTAATATCTCCGCTTCTAAATTCTTCATAAGCAACTCATATGCTTAACAAAATAAAAATATGGCCTTGCTCGTTGTCTTCCCGCGATTGTCTTGAATTATCCGACTGTACAAAAGTGCGGGATATAACATTCTCCCCCCCTTTAGAACATTCGTCCTCGAATGTTAAACTAGCCTCATAGTGTATTACAACAATTCGGGGGGGGGTCTCCCCTATAGTCGTCACGTACGATCACTCGGTGTATTCGTTTTAGAAGCTTAGGCTGCCTGTCGGCCAAGTGACTTAGCTCCGCTAATATCAAACCAACCGATTAATGACTTACACATCCTACTATACCAATCCTTCACCTAGTGTCGTCTCAGTTGTCGTTTATATTCGGCGACCTTTCCAGGTATCTCTTGTATCTCATATTACAACCGCTGTCAACTTATTCTTGCGTCCGTTCGTAACATTCCCAATACGCCAATATACTTCAGACTCTAGTCCTGAGTTACTAGGTCCCTTTTTATGAAGTCTGAATCGTCGTAGTTCATTTTAGGTCTAACATGTTCTCCCCCCCTTTATTAAGAGGGTCTACGCACGCCTATGCCTTTTAAATAATCGTCGCCTTCCGTGATCTTTTTACAATTGTAATTCCTTCATCGCGGAGTTTGTGCGTCTATTCCCTTGATAGATATGTTCCCGTGTATCACTGCATTAGAGCTTTCTTGCCTTAACTAGTGTGGGTTCGGCATCGGTCTTACCCTGTCACATCCATACTTATATTCTTCATCATGTCTTTTGAATTTCATCCAGCTAGCATATTCTAGGTATCGCGACACTGTTTGTTAGGGTTCTACCGTCACAGATAAGATGTCATGTACATATATACATTTTCACCACCATTTTACTTACAACCACTTCCGAACACTAATCAAACTTTCTTTAATCCCAAAGCTCTGTCATGCTTTCTCCCCTTCTGCTAGTCTAGTTCGTCTCAGCCCACACAACTTCTATAGGGTTTCTAACCACTTCCCGGGCTCTAATTTACTTTAGGCTACCTAATTTCACATTCGTCTCTTGTTCCCACATTTACGAAATTTTCAGCGTATTTCCCAGGGGGTCACCCATCCTCCCACCTTAGCACGTTTAACCTCGAAACTTTGGTGCATTTAAATGCGTGAACGCTGGTATAATCATATCGACTGCCCCGCACGACCTTTGTCACATAATTTAAGGTAAGTCGGGGTTCTAACAACTTCCAAAACGTCCTCACAGCGGGTCCCACTCCTGTCTTCACTTCCCTGACCATACAATTACCATATTGCCTCTATTTAAATCTTCACTATTTACTCCCATCCATACATATGATTATCTTTTATCCGAGGTTTCTAAATTCGCACTGGTGGCGGATACATCTCAATCGCCATTACTCACAACCGCTAAGTCTTTGGCCCCTTTTTGAATTTATGTCTGCCGTCACTAATTAGCATTTTTCAAAGATTACGTATACATAGAAAATTTCAAAGAAAATCTCATTACCTATAGCCGATCAATCTCGAGCCTGGTCCGGGGAGCTGCCATGTGAAGTATGCTCCTCATCCTCGTTTGTCTGCTCTCCGCTCGTTTGACTCTCGTCATTTCTCGCATTCGAATCGGTAGAGTATAGATAACCAGGCGATTCCTGGTTCACTGATGACCAGGACAAAGGACAGGAGTAGTCCGTAGCACTCTCCGAGGTGGCCTGACTGACATAGTGCTCCATCACAGGAGCAGCTGGCATATCCCCGGAAGTCTCCTCCTCCGTTGTCCCGGAAGAATGCTCCGATGGGTCTGTGTCGTAACTATCCTCCTCCCTGGAGGTAAGAAGCTCTGGAGGAGTCATCGTCGGATCATCCGAGGGATCTGTATCATAGCCACCCTCCGTGGAATCCCCTGCTCTAGGGGTCAGAAACTCTGGAGGAATTGTTGCTGGGTCCTCCGACGGATCTGTATCATAGCTGTCCTCCGCGGGATCCTCTGCTCTGGGAGTCAGGAACTCTGGAGGAATTGTGGCTGGGTCCTCCGACGGATCTGTCTCAATCGAATAGCCGAGGCTCCCCTAACTCGGCTTTGGAGATACTCTAGGGGCCTTCTTGGTGCCCCCACTATCTGAAGCTGCTCTCTTCATCGACATTACTGAAACCATAACATAGGATTAGGAAAATAATAAGGGAGCCTAGTAGCATAGCTCTATCGCACGATCTAGAAGACAAAGAAGGTCATATTTCCTAAATGCCCTGCATCCTCCTGCCTATAAGTGTGGCGCGCTACACACCCATAAACAGGACTCTACTGGACACGGCTCGTAGACAAACCCCTAGGACCGCCTGCTCTGATACCACTTCTGTCACGACCTAACTAGGACCATGACGAGTACTCGATACTTGTACCGAGCACCTCTTACCTCGTATCGTATTATTATTACTAAGTGGGCCGTATGAACATCACCGTATTTTTTTTTGTGCTTAACATTAACATTAGTAGCATAATTATAAACATAGGCTAGCAAACTTTGCTAGCACATTACACAACGACGAGGACCATCAAAAGTACAAAACATCTAACTGTACATATCTGTCTAAGAGCCTCTAAACATAGTACACATATACATAGGAAGGGCCGAGTACTGCCGTGCCCGAACATATATACACAAAATAGTACCAAGAAACTGAGGCTCCGGAACAACTGGAGCGCTGCTACAATACTGCTGATGAAGCTCCTAGGAGTCAAGTCTGTCTACCTGCTGACCTGCGCGGCATGGAACGCAACGTCCACAAGAAGGGACGTCAGTACGAATAGTGTACCGAGTATGTAAAGCATGGAAGATAATACAAACAGAAACATAAGGTATGATTAACAATATCATGGGATCATAGGACATATAGTGATACAAGAAAGTAACCTGTACATAGGAATACCCTTTTCAGGCCGGATACCATGCATGCTTGTCCTTCCCTTTAAAAAGAACATTTCTTTTTCATAGACATAGAAAATAGGACTTATATCATGTCATGCCTTATCATATCATGTCATATCGTATCATATCATATGAGATCATGTCATATCATATCGTGTCATATCATATCATATCATATGAGATCATGTCATATCATATCGTGTCATATCATATCGTGTCATATCATATCATGTCATATCAGATCATGTCATATGAGATCGTGTCATATCATATCGTGTCATATCATATCATGTCATGTCATATCATATCATATCAGGTCATATCATATCATGTCATATCATATCAGGTCATAGCATAGCACCGAACAATGTCGGCTCGCCCACATAGCACCGAAATACATCGGCTCGCCCATATATCCCGTGTCCGGGATGATAAGCCAGCTGACCAGGTGGAAATGAAACATGTTTCCCATCCCATTTCCCCATGTATCCCTTCCCCCCACCCCATGTACATATTCATATCTCATATACATATGTCATATAAGCATGCAGGAGAGCCCAAAGAAAATCATGTATCCATCGGAGGGACGTAAGGTCGGTGACCTCCGATTATATTATGGAATAACCGGGATCGCTTTGTCTCACCTTGAAGGAACGAGTATTTTAAGGCGAGACTATCAACAGAGAATAGCACTAGAAGATAACATAGTATGAAACCAGGGGCATCATAGACATCAATTCGTGTTCTGAAATCTTTAGAAAATAGTGTCATGACCAAGGAATAGAATTAAAGATCAAGAACTAGTTGGACACTTTCATACTCATATTGAATCCTTAGCTTAAGACTCTTAGTCATGGAATCATTCTTGTCATACTTATCATAGACGTATTCTCTTCCTTAGCATCATCGTTATCATGGTCATCATAGACATATTTCCATTAGAATGGTACAGTCCTTATCGTTTGATAATCGGGATAAGGATCAAAAGTTTCCTTTGGATTCTGCTTCAAAATAAGTCAAGCGGAACAATAAGGAAAATCCGGGAACAATGGGCCCACCTCGGGCCGAATGAGGTAGCGTACACAATTTGCATATGTTACATGTCATGGCGTTACCTGTGAGGGTTTTAAGGTAGTCGGGTCCTATTTATGCAAGTTCTAGAGGTTTAGGAAGTTTTTCCAACATTTCACACAATTTTTAATTCAATTCTTCTGAATGAAATAGGGGTAACTTTAGGTGCGGATTCCGGAGAATAGAGTTGTCCCCAAGGCTCGTATCCGACCTATTACGTCTAAGACATGCCATAGAAGGAAGAGTAAAGCCTTACATACCTCTTTCCGCTCCTTATGCTATTCCAAATTCAAGTTGCAAATCCGCCACAATCTACAAATTGGTCATATTTACCAAACTTTGGTTAGAGCATTTAGAATTGGAATCTTAAGATAATACTTGGCTACCGAAATTCGGCAGCACTTCCCCTGTAAATACACCATTCCCAAAATTCAACTTAGCCAATTTTTAATCAACAACAATCCGGGAATTCCACCCGGCCAAACTATCAACATAATGTCAACAACCATACTAACAATTTCAATATTCAATCCAAGATACATTATGACCACTCAATCAATATGCTACTTCCTTCAAAACCTTCCAACTCCAATAAAAACAATAACAACCTTATAATATATATTCCAAAAACACCATACTAATATCATTGTCTTCCATACATGTAAGAACATAATATTCAATTTACATAAACTTCAACCACAAGTCTCCAACTTCTACCATTTCACTAAGATTATTAAGCTTTTATTAGCAATATAGAACCCACACAACAACAACCAATACACTAAATAAAATTATCTCATTTTCCTCCATACCACACCACAACTACACGGCCAACATCATGCATACACAACTACAACCTCTCCAAAATCATTCAACTTCCATTATCAACATAACATTCACAACAATAACAACCAAACATTAAATAAAATAATTAGCACATAATTTCTACACACACATATACACACACACGGCCACCACCCCCACTTCCATATTCCTCATGAATTTCACTCATTTTTGTATACAACAACATGCAAAAATATCCATAACATGTAAAGAGAATGAATTCTTACCTCCTCCTTTGATTCTCCAACTTGCTTGAATTTCCAACTTGTGAATATATGTTTTTCTTGCTCCAATGAATACTCCACCTTGCTAAGGGCCCTTCAAGGGATTGTTTAGCTAGAAGAGAATGATTTTTGGTGAAGAATTTCTCAAGGTTGTTGTGAGGTTAGGGGTGGCCGAATGGCTTGGATAATTTTCTCCTTCTTTCTTGTTCTTCAATGTCTTGAAACTTCTAGAGAGTTTGGTGAATAAGATGACCATTAAGTCATCTTTTAAACCCATTCATTTAATTCTCATTTGGGCTTGGCCCATCAAGAAGGGTGAACGGCCAACCTTGGCCCAAATCAACACAAGCCCATTTTTTTTTGTGTCTTGCAATTCATGAAAAATTATTTTCCAAATTCCAACTTTACCCTTCGCCTTCCTCCATGTTTCTATGAGTCGTATTGCAAATTTACCCTTTCGCCCCTACCCTTTCTTAATATCTCCGCTTCTAAATTCTTCATAAGCAACTCACATGCTTAACAAAATAAAAATATGGCCTTGCTCGTTGTCTTCCCACGATTATCTTGAATTATCCGACTGTACAAAAGTGCAGGATATAACAGGAATGATGCCTTTGAAAGAACGGAACGAGTCTTAACATACCTGCTCCACGTCATATTAGCTACGCTTAATTGTCCAAGCTCGCTATCGCTAGTCTACATTCAAGAAGATTGACACAATCATTAGGCTCATTATCATATACTTGTCTTAATCCTTCAAATGAATTCATTCATAATCTGCCGAAATTTCGGCAGCATCTCCCCTATAAATACACCATCCCCGAGAATCTAACCCGGCCAATTTATCAAAAACAATCCGAGAATTCAACTCGGCCAAATGATCAACAACAATACCAACAATCTTGCCAACAACATCAACAATCAATTCAAGACGCATTCTAACATTAACAACCTTTGTCATACAATTCAACGGCATTTCATTTATATTCAATTCAATTCACATAATAATCAAAACAACCCAATCAACATACTACTTCACCTGAAACCTTCCAAATTCAACAAGAACAATAACAACCTATTTCCTTCTTTCAAATTCAACCACAACAACCCATCTTACAATCTTCCAAACACAATAAAATCAACACATCTCTTACCTCCAAATTCATGCGTTATATCTACGACCACATGTTAACAACATTATCTTCACAATACAAGAAACCATGCTAATGTCATATTAATTCCTTCAATAATCCCACAATGATTCCAATTTCATTTCAATTCATCAAACCTTCATTTTCATCATAGAATCCGCAACTACAACAATCAAAATACTAAATAAAAATCAATTCATCACATCTACACAACACCACCTCTATTCGGCCACAACCATACACATACATATTTCATGAATTCCATCCATTTCTACATACAACAACATGCATAAACCATCCATAACATATATAAAAGAAGATTGAACCTTACCTTCCTCCACTTGTGTTCTTACTTGGCTAGGGTTTGTAAATCACCCAATAAATGCTTGGCTTGCTCCAACAATCACTCCATGTTGTTAGGGACGTTCCACTTGGTTGAATTACTAGGAGAAAATAATTTTTCTTGATCAATTTCCATGGCACCATGTTTCTTAGCTAGGGCTGAATGCCCTTGGTGTTTCTTTCCTTCAGGTTTCTTGGATTTTCATGAAAAATATGTCTTGATTGGTAAGCTCTCTCTCTCATATATATATATTTATATATATATATATATATATAATCCACACAAGGGTGGCCACATGTCCCCTTCTCCATTTTTCTTGAAGTTTCTTAAAAATAAACAAAGAAGACTAATTGTCTTCTTATGTAAGCTTTAGTCTTCTTATATATATATATATATGTGGACATATGATTCTATGCCACACGGCCAACATGGCCCCTTCAAGAACCTTCTTGAATATTTTGTGAAATTCCCATTTTTCCCCTAGCCTTCCACAATATTACCATGAACCACTTTGTGAATTTTCCTTTTTACCCTTAGCCTTTCTCAATATCTCCATACTAATAACGACTTGTGTATTAAAATAATTTTGGAAAATAGTCTTGCCCTTAACTTCTCGTAATTATCTTGAATTATCCGAACGTACAAAATACGGGCTATAACAGTGACTCAAGAATGGAACTGATTCGCGCGTATAAAGGAATATCTTACGAACTTCAGAGTCGATGCTACAAACAATAATAGAAGAAAGCTACTCCCTAAGAAAGAGATTAAGGATACTGATGGCTTAATCGAAGGAAAAAAATAGTGGTTAGGAAAAAAAGTAACTGGAAACGGATATGCACCAAAAGGTTAATGATTCTGTTAGACATAAAGGACAGAGGTATGTCAAAATTGAAAAGTAAGCGTCGGAAATGGATGCCCGTATGAGTATTACGATTAAATACGAGAACGAAGTTAACAAGGAAATAGACATGACAGACTCCGCGATGAAGGAATTTCAATGGTAAGGAGATCGCGGAAGGCGAGGGTTACTTAGAGAAGGCATAGGCACAGATATATAACCTCTTAATAAGGGGGGGGGGGGGGGAGAACATACTAGATTTGAAACAAATTATGATGATCTGAGTTCTAGAAGAGGGCGATAAAGAGAGCAAGAAAGGTATACAGGCTAAATTCACAAAGGATGATCTTCTAGTATTCCTACTAATTTGAAGGTCCTCTTTAACGTGGTATAACTGTTGGAGCAAGTAGACCCCTCTTTGTTGTAAGTTCATAATCATAGCCAAGTGAGAAGTTAAGGGAAAAAGGTAAGAATTAATCTTCTTTTTATATGTTATGGATGGTTGTTTATGCTGTGGTATGTAGAAATGGATGAAATTAATGAAAATATGGATGTATGTTGTGGCCGTGTATATGTGGTGCTTGGTCGTGTGTGTTGTGTAGAAATAAGGGACCAATTCTACTTAGTATTTTGGTTGTTGTTGTCATGAATTCTATGTTGATAATGAAAGTTTGATGATTCTAGTTGAAGTTGTAAGTGTTGGAGAGTTGTTTAGAAGCTAACGTGATTTTAAAACCATTTCTTGTAATTATGGAAAATAATGTTGTTGGTGTGTGAATTGTTAGTGTAGTTCATGAATTTGAAGGAAGGAAATGTGTTGTTATTGTTCTTGTTGCATTTGGAAGGTTTCGGATGAAGTAGAGTTACGGATTGTTTGAAGTATTCTTGAATATTGTTTGAATGGTTGCGGATTAGTACTTGAATATGTAAGCAATTACGAATTGAACGTAAATGAAACGCCGTCGAAGTTTGTAGAAAGAAGTTGCTAACGTTAGTATGCGTTTTGAATTGATTGTGGATACTGTTAGAATAATTGTTGGTATTGTTGTTGATATTTTGGCCGAGTTAAATTCTCGGATTTGTTGTTAATGATTTGGCTGAGTTGGATTCTCGGGGATGGTTGTATTTACAGGGGAAATGCTGCCGAAATTTCTGTAAATAAAGTGTTGGTTTAGAATCGGACTCTTAAGTGTTTATGGATAATGTTTGGTATATACTAATATTATTGTAGATCTTGCGAATCCAAAGACTTAAGTTCGGATTAACTTAGGAAACGGGCAAGGTATGTAAGGCTTACCCTTTCTTTCTTTTGGCATGATCTTTATGAAACGAGCAGATGACGTATATGTATGATTTCAAAGAAATTCCTATTCTTAGAGCCACTAGGATGGCTAATATTCTTGACCTCCATAAGCTATTTCATATGGCTTTGATGCGTATCTATGATGTCCGAAGATTTATTTGATATGTTTCCGAATGGCATTCGAGAGATAATTGATATGATTAATGTCTTGATTTTCGAATGATAGCACGTTTGATTATTCCATTGAGTCCTTGATGTATTTTCATATGTACATATGGTTCCAAAAGCTCTATCTGATTTGATCCATAACGATATTCGAAAGGTACCTAACATGATTGTTGCTTTGATTTTCCAAAAATGGCTTCTGAAACGTTCGTAGAAGGTTCTGTACTTCAAATGCTCATAACTTTCTTATACTAAATCGGATTGACCCGAAACTTGTTTCTGAGCCTTCAGGTGACGGTAAGTATACTTGTCTATCGAGTCTTGATTTATGTGCATATGGTTTCGCACTACTCTGTTCGTGCAAGCCTCAGTATGTTCTTCACTGAGCCCGGGCCAGGATATGTTCTCGTGCGTACTCCACTGCATTATTCACCGAGTCCCTCTCACATGCGGGCCGGGACACGTTATATGTATATGTATATGATGATATGATGATACGGGGATAGCGGCCAGGATGGCATATGATGACTTTATTCACCGAGACCCGCAATAGAGGGCCGGGACACGTTATGTATATATGGTATATGATGCTAACATGCACGATTCTATCCACCGAGTCCCTCAATAAAGGGCCGGGACACATTATATGTATACATGACATATGATGTTGACATTCATGATTCTGTCCACCGAGTCCCTCACTAGAGGGCCGGGACACGTTATATGTATATATGGTATATGATGTTGACATGCATGACCTTATTCACCGAGTCCCTCACTAAAGGGCCGGGACACGTTACATATATATATATATATATATATATAAGGATGTATATGTGTATGATTCATGATTTGAAATACACGACTTCATTTCGTAAAGGAAACGTATTGATGATTTTAACAGTCGTACTGGTTCTGATGAGTTTCTATTTTGGCTATGATCCCCTGTACTGTACTTCATGCCTTACATACTCGGTACATATTCTGTACTGACCCCCTTTCTACGGGGGCTGCGTTTCATGCCCGCAGGTATAGACGTTCACGTGAGTGACCCGACAGCTTAGGCCATCTGTTTTGCTGCTTTGGAGTGCTCCCTTGTTCTGGAGCCTACATTTTGGTACAGACTCTTCCGTTGTACATATGTATATATATATATATATATATATATTCAGGGGTACGGTGGGGCCCTGTCCCGTCATATGATTCTGTTGTCTTTGTTAGAGGCCTGTAGACATGTATGTGGGTGATGGGTCGTTATTGTTTGGTTATGTCTGTGTGATATGCTTCTCAAGCGATTCCATATGCTATGTCAGCCTTAACGGCTTGTATCTGTGAATACGTATGTATATATTTTGCGTGATATGTTTTACGACAGCCTTGGTGGCTTCTGTATGATATGTATGTTATATGTAACCGCTTAAGACGACATCTGATGTTTGTATCTGTATAAGTCAGTGTATGCCGATTCTGGTAAGTGAGTACGTCTGGGTGTCCAGCTCGGGCACTAGTTGCTGCCCACGGGGTTGGGTCGTGACACTTGGAACTCTAAGTCACTTCGACGATTATCCGCATAGGACTTTTGATGACTTTGGGCTGCTAATAACCGATCTTGTATGAGCTTAACTTTCTCTATGGCTTGCTGGACCAAGTCTGGCCCAATCAATTTAGTCTCTCCTACCTCGAACCACCCAATTGGGGATCTATACTTTCGCCTATATAAAGCCTCATACGGTGTCATTAGGATGCTAGAATGATAACTATTGTTATAAGCAAATTCAATGAGTGTTAAGTGATCATCCCAATTACCTCCAAAATCTATCATACATACCCGTAACATAACCTCAAGAGTCTGAATGGTACGTTAAGCTTGTCCCTCAGTTTGCGGGTGAAATGCCGTGCTAAGGCTCACTTGAGTCCCCAAACCCTCTTGGAAGGACTTCCAAAAATTAGCTGTAAACTGAGTCCCTCTATCGGAGATAATAGATATCGGAACACCGTGAAGCCGCACTACCTATTTAACGTAAAGCTTTGCATAATCTTCTGCCACATATGTAGTTCTGACTGGTAAGAAATGAGCTGACTTCGTGAGTCTATCCACAATCACCCATATAGAATCATACTTACGTTGAGAACGGGGTAAGCCTGTAATGAAGTCCATGTTAATTACTTCCCAATTCCAAGTTGGAATTTCTATAGCTTGCAACAATCCGCCCGACTTTTGGTGCTCGATTTTCACTTGTTCACAGTTGGGACATTGAGCTACGAATTTCGCTATATCTTTCTTCATCCCATTCCACCAATATATAGACTTAAGGTCATGGTACATTTTCGTTGCTCCGGGGTGGACAGAATAGCGGGAGCAATGGGCTTCCCTCAATATTTGGTGGTGTAATCCTGCCACATCAGGAACACATAATCTGCCTCGGCATCGGAGAACTCCATCTCCTGAGATCTCAAATCATGACTTCTCCTTCTGAGGGAGTGTATCTCTGTAATTCATTAGCATGTGATCTTCGTATTGTCACTCTTTCACTTCCATAACTAGCGACGAGACTGCTGAATTCTGAATGGTAGTTTCCCTGCTATCTGAGTCCACTACTCGAACTCCTAGGCTAGCTAACTGCTGGAGCTCACGGGCTATTTCTCTCTTCCCTGGTTGTACGTTACACAAACTTCCCATAGATCTATGGCTAAGAGCATTAGCCACAACATTTGCCTTTCCGGGATGATACAGAATATCGACATCATAATCTTTTAGCAACTCCAACCATCGTCGTTGCCGCAAATTCAACTCTTTCTGCTTGAAGATATACTGAAGGCTCTTATGATCTATATAAATATTCACCTGGACACCATACAAATATTGTCTCCACATCATTAGTGCATGAACCACTGCAGTTAATTCAAGATCATGGGTTGGATAATTCTTCTCATGTTTCTGTAATTGCCTTGAAGCATACGCAATCACCTTACCATGTTGCATCAACACACAGCCTAGCCTAACACCTGAAGCATCGCTATAAATGACATAACCTTCCAATCCCTCTGGAAGTGTCAGGACTGGGGCAGACGTCAATCTATCTTTTAGCTCTTGAAAACTAGGTTCACAAGCATCTGTCCATCTAAACTTAGCCGATTTCTGTGTCTGCTTTGTAAGTGGTGCAAAAATAGAAGAAAAGCCTTCTACACATTTCCTGTAATAACCTGCTAAGCCCAGAAACTATGAACCTCCGTAGGAGTTGTGGGCCTTGGCCAAGTCTTCACGGCCTCAATCTTTTGGCTATCTACCCGAATACCATCGGCTGAAACAATGTTCCCCAAGAATGCCACTGATTTCAACCAGAACTCACACTTAGAAAATTTGGCGAATAACTCTAGATTTTGAAGCACTCTAAGGACAGTACGCAAATGATCCACGTATTCTGCCTCGGATCTAGAATACACCAAGATGTCATCGATGAATACAATCACAAATAGATCTAGGAAGGGCTTGAACACATTGTTCATCAACTCCATAAATACTGCCGGTGCATCAGTTAGCCCAAATAACATTACCCGTAACTCAAAATGTCCATATCTTGTTCTGAAGGCTGTCTTAGGGATATCTTTCTCCCTAACTCTCACCTGATGATACCCGGACCTCAAATATATCTTTGAAAACCATTTGTCACCGTGTAATTGATCAAATAACTCATCAATCCTCAGAAGAGGATATTTATTCTTAATCGTCACCTTATTCAATTGCCAATTGTCAATGCACATTCGCAAGGAGCCTTCTTTATTTCAGACAAACAATACGGGTGCTCCCCACAGGGATGAACTAGGCCTAATAAAGCCTTTCTCAAGCAAGTCTTTCAATTGCTCCTTCAACTCTTTCAATTCTGCGAGGCCATTTTATAAGGTGGAATAGATATAGGCTTTGTGTCTGGCAACACATCAATAGCAAAATCAATCTCCCGCTCGGGAGGTAGGCCTTTTAGCTCTTCCGGAAACACATCCAGAAATTCATTCACTACGGGGACTGACTGAAGAGTTGGCGGTTCAGCTTCTACATCTTGAACCCGCACTAGATGATAAATGCAACCTTTTGTGATCATTTTCCTTACTTTAAGATAGGAAATAAACCTACCTTTTGGTGACGCAGTATTCCCTTTCCATTCTAAAACTGATTCTCCCGGAAATTGAAAACGAACCATTTTCATTCTACAATAAATATTGACATAGCAAGAAGCCAACCAATCTATGCCCATAATAACATCAAAATCCACCATTTTTAACTCATGCAAGTCAACCATAGTGCGACGGTCACAAATCAGAACTATGTAATTTCTATATACTCAGCTAGCTACTACCGATTCACCAAAGGGTGTAGACACCTCAAAAGGTTTGATCGACTCCGGTTTGACTCTAAACCGACCCGCAATATATGGAGTGACATATGACAATGTGGAGCCCGGATCTATCAAAGCATATACATCATGAGAAAATACCGATAATATACCTATGACCACATCAGGAGAAGACTCAAGATCTTGGCATCCAACAAAAGCATAAAAACGGTGCTGAGGACCGCTAGAACTGGGGACTCTCCCTCTGCCTCTACCATGGCCGACTGGCGCATGTGACCATGGCCGACTGGCGCATGTGAACCTGGCCCCATAGGGCGTGTAGATGATGAAGATCCAGCTACTGAACCTGAAGGCTGGGTCCAACCTCTGCCACCAACTAAGAGGCAATCGTGCATAATATGGCCTGACCGACCACATGAATAGCAAACCTCCAAGCCTAATTGGCACTGGCCCCAATGTAACTTCCCACACAAGGAACATCGTGACATGGGTGGCCTCGCCTGACCCGAATCACCTCTGAACTGCGAACCGAAAAAACTTTGACTCGGCCCGAAATGAGTGGACCTATCAAATATCTGGCCTGAAAACTGTGGAGGCGCTCTAGTCATAGAATGAACTGAATGCCTCGAAAACTGCTGTTTGTGCCCGCCTCTATACTCGCTCATCAGACCCGAAGATCTAGCCCTTTTGTTATACCCCCTATCATGCTCACGCTCACTCCTTTGTTGTTGTTGGCTTTCTTCTAAATTATGGGTATGGGCCTGAATGCATGAAGTATCCATGTTGTCCTGAAGGGACGCAGTCAAGCACCTATCTATCAAATGTGGCCCTAGGCCTTTCACAAATCGGTGCACTCGGTCACCCATATCCGCTACCATGGCCGAAGCATACCTAGCCAGAGAATTGAAGTGGAGACTATACTCTAAACCACTCATGCTTCCTTGCCTCAAGTTCAAGAACTTATTGGCTTTAGCTCACCAAACCTCTGGAGGCAAATAATGTCGGAGGAAGGCATCTACAAATTCTTGCCATACCGGGGGAGGCACATTGGCTCCCCGTGAAGCCATCCAAACCGAGTACCAATGGATCGCGACATCCCTTAATCTATAAGATCCTAACTCCACCGATTCGGTGTCTGAAGCATGTATTAACCGAAGTGTCCTCAACATTCCATCAATAAAATTCTAAGGGTCCTCATCTGAATTTGATCCAAAGAATTCCGGAGGGTTCAAGCTAATAAAATCACGGGCCCTTGCACTAACAGCCCTATCACCTTGCCCTGTACTTTGCCGCTGAGTTTGGGCAGCAACCAATTGAGTAAGCAAATGAATGGCCTCTATTACAGCTTGGCCTGAAGCATCCGGTGGAGGAGCCGGAGGTGCTGGAGCTGGGGCTGAGGCTCCCTCACGCTCCTCATAAATAGGCTCAGAATGGGAGGACTGAGATTGAGCCGCATTCTGGGACTCACTTTCCTCTACAACCGTTGGCGGTGCTCTTTCAGCCCACTTTTCTGCCTCTGTCTGTCACGACCCAGCCCCGTGGGCCGCGACTGGCACCCTACCTGGGTACCCAGACCGAATCGCACATTCATTTGCAAATCCAAACTTATTGCATAATTTTTCGAAATCATATCGAACATAATTTATATCAAAATATGTCTTAAGCGGTCGTGCCAAATCAAAATATCATATCAAATACAAACGAAGCGGCGGAGTAGACATCGCCGGCCAAAAGTGCAAACATAAGCATAAGGGCCATTTGGGGCCATCATAACGAACGGACCGCTTTAAGACCAGAAAACAAAATCAGACAACCATACATAGGACCCTCGCCCCACATATATGACTACAGGCCTCTACAAACTCAAAACAAAGACATATGGCGAGACAGGGCCCCGCCGTACCCAAATAGTCAAACATATCGAATATATACAAAGCAAAAAGAATCTGTACCAAAAGTGGACTCCGGATCAAATAGGAGTACTACGGAATAGCAAGAAGTGAAGCCTACTGCGGAGGATCACCGATATCTGCACCTGCGGGCATAAAACGCAGCCCCCGAAGAAAGGGGGTCAATACGAAATATGTACTGAGTATGTAAAGCACGGAGTACAGAAATATGGATCAAAACCGATAGCAAATCAAATGTCAACGTGGCGTACAAATGGGTAGGTCAAAATCTATATCGAAATCATATACGTATACATAATGCAAATGAAATCATGCAAACGCTTAGGAACGTGGTCGCCACTCCGACGCTGGCGCCACACACAGCATAACCCCAGAAGGTTTCAAATCTCCGTACATCCCCGAACACAAGCATAATCATAGGTGAGCGTATCGCATCACGAGCCATATCACAGCATAACTCCAAACGGAACCCGGCCCTATGGCGAAGCCTCGGGAACCGTAACACAGCATACGGCCGAATTATTATAAGGCGCACGAATCATAACCGGCCCGGGAACCGGTGAACGAAGTCATCATAAGGCACGAGCGGAGTCGTGTGCAAACAAATGCAATCCATATTTCAAAATAGCCTTTCAAAACTTAGTAGTCTCATAAGTCATTTCATAGTACAAAATAATCGAATACTTAGTCGATACAAAGTTTCATTTCACAAAACGTTTCCAAAATATTACGTATGGCTCAAAACGTAACTTAACATATCATAATATTCAAAACATAGCCCATAGCAGAACGTTTCAAAATCAAAGGGTTCATATCAAATCTTATTCCAAAGGAGAGCCCGATAGGACAAATAGGGCGTCTCGGGGTTAGCGGGCCCACCTCGAGTCAAATTGAGGTGGCGAACATAATTCACGAACATTAACAGGCCAAAAGGTCATACATAATCATTACCAGGTGACCCGATCACATTTCGATAGGTTTCGGACGATTGGTGGCATTCTAGCCAAAATAGAGCCCTTAGGCTTCAATCGAATTGAATGAATAGTAACTTTTCTGTGGATCGGGTTTCGAGGAGCAGAAATGCTCCGGAAGTTCTCATATTCGTCTAACACACTAAGATATGCCAAATGAAGGAGTGGGAAGCTTTACATACCTCACAGATGTCGTAAGCTCTCCCGAAAGTCCAGTCCCGTTTCGTCAAAAATCTGCAAATGGTTAAAGTTACCAATTGAGATTCTTAGGCTTAAATATGCCTTTAACTTCAATTTTTGCCTACCGAAATTTCGGCAGCATTTCCCCTATAAATCTAACATCCCCGAGGCTTAGCTCGGCTCAAAATACATCAACCACAACAGCCAACACGTCAACAAACAACACAAACAACAATCAAACCATTCTAGCTTCAAGTTCTACTTTGTTATCTAAGTTGGCAACTTTCATTCAAACTTTCAAAACTCCAATTCTAACTCTACATAATCGAATTCATTTCTACATTCAAACTTATACAATCACATCCTAACTAAAATCCAAGCCATACACGAAATTACACCAAAATCCATTATTTTCCAGAATTCTTTAAAACTTCAAAATTCACGACAAACATTCTAATTCACGTCGTTTCATTCCGAATTCATTAACATCATTATAACTTCACATCTAAAGTCTCTAGCACCCAAAATATACAATGATATACATAGTGATACCGAAGGTATACGCTTTCCGATAATATCCAAAATCATTTTTCAACGCCAATTTCATTCATCAATTAATCATTTACGACATAAGGGTCACAACAACACATTATACCAACTTAACCAAGATCAATGCACATCATTTTTCCTCTCTATGGCTCACGGCCAATACACACTATACACACACACCCACGGCTTTCTATTTACATCAAAATTACGGGATTTCCCTCTATTTCCAATCCTTAACATATTCACATCAATTCTATAACCTTAAAGGGGCAAAATTCTTACCTTTTCTTGAAAACCCGACTTGTCGTAAACGTCGTTCTTGCGCCAAACTAATTATACCCCGTTGAAGAGGGCCTTGAGTACTTCACAATTATGTAGAGACTATGATTTTTGGATCACAAACAAGGCTTGGGAAATTTCTTTCTCTCCTTTCCTTATTCTCGGCCGAACCCTTATTTTTGGGGTGTTCTTGATTTTTGATTTTTGCTTTCTTGATAATGGCTAAGCATACATAGTATATATCCTTTTAGGGGTCATGTGCATAGCACATGACCCTTTTAAAGTGGCTTGGGCCAATAGACAGGGCCGGCCCCCTTCAATTGTTGGGCTTCATATTTGGGTTAAAATTTTCCTTGGCCCAATTAGCTAAAGTCTCGTTTTGTAATTCCCGAAACTAATTTCCGAAATTCCAAATTTATCCTCGGCCTTCCCCGAGGTCGTGACATTAATGATTCCATAACCAACATAGTCACATTTACTAAAATCAAATTATGTCCTTCTAACACCCAAGTCGTAATTATTTCTCGATTTCCAATTATATGAAAACACGGGACATAACATTCTCCCCCCCTTAAGAACATTCGTCCCCGAATGTTAGATTAATCTTATAAGGTCTTATGATCAAGGCAGGTGTGTCCCTTTTTAATAATGACATACATAATTCATTTTATCAATCAACACGACAAACTGAAAAAAAATTAGATTACCTGTGGACGTCGGAAACAAGTGGGGATATTTCTTCTTCATCTCGTCCTCCGCCTCCCAAGTCGTCTCCTCCCGATTATTGTTGCGCCACAGGACTTTGACGGAGGGCACTTCTTTAGTGCGTAGTCTCCGCACCTGTCGATCCAGAATAGATACAGGCTGCTCGTCATAAGATAACTGCTCCGTCACCTGAATGTCATCTAGTAGGAATATCCTGGAAGGATCACCAATACATTTCCGCAACATAGACACATGAAACACCGGGTGTACGGCCTCCAAGTCGGATGGTAAGTCTAGCTCATAGGCAACCTCGCCTATCTTTCGCACGATCTGATACGGCCCAATGTACCGGGGGCTCAACTTACCCTTTCTACTGAATCTCATGACACCCTTCATGGGCGACACCTTCAGGAATACCAAGTCGCCAATCCGGAACTCTAACGGTCGACGTCGTCTATCTGCATAAGCTTTCTCTCGACTCTGAGCAGCCAATAATCGTTCTCGAATAAGCTTTACCTTATCTACAGCTTCCTGGATCACATCTGGCCCAATCAGCTTAGTCTCGCCCACGTCAAACCAACCAATAGGAGATCTGCATTTCCTGCCATACAGGGCTTCATACGGTGCCATTTGGATGCTGGAGTGATAACTGTTATTATAGGCAAACTCAATAAGCGGCAAATGATCATCCCAGCTGCCCCTGAAATCAATAACGCAGGCCCGCAACATATCTTCGAGCGTCTGAATAGTGCGTTCGGCCTGCCCGTCGGACTGAGGGTGAAAAGCTGTACTGAGACTCACCTGAGTCCCTAATCCCTCCTGAAATGACCTCCAGAAATTTGCTGTAAACTGGGTACCTCGGTCAGTAATAATAGATATAGGGACTCCGTGAAGTCTGACTATCTCTCTGATATACAATCTGGCATAGTCCTCAGCCGAATAAGTAGTCCGAACCGGAAGGAAATGGGCTGATTTCGTCAGCCTGTCAACAACAACCCAGATAGAGTCGTACCTGCGTGGAGTGCGCGGTAATCCAACAATGAAATCCATATTAATCATCTCCCATTTCCAGGCTGGAATTTCCATCTCCTGTAATAATTCACCGGGCTTCTGATGCTCGATCTTAACTTGCTGGCAGTTCAGGCACTGACTAACAAACTCAGCAATATCTTTCTTCATACCGTCCCACCAATACAAACACCTGAGGTCCCGATACATTTTAGTGGAACCAGGATGAACAGAATACCGTGCATTATGGGCCTCGCCCATAATCTGCCGCCGTAAGCTCGCAACGTCCGGTACACAGAATCTGCCGTCATATAATAATACCCCGTCAGGCGAGATCTCAAACTGAGTCTTTGCTTTATTAAGGGCCACATCTCTGTACTGCATCAAAAGAGGATCCTCAAACTGGCGCTGCTTTACCTTCGGAATAATAGATGACTCAGCAACTGGACGAACAGAAATCCCAGAATCTCCAGAATCCACCAAACGAACTCCGAGGCTGGCCAGCTGATGAATATCGCGAACCAAATCCCTCTTAGCAGATGGAACATCAGCCAGACTGCCTACGGACTTGCGGCTAAGCGCATCAGCTACCACGTTGGCTTTCCCTGGGTGGTACAGAATATCGACGTCGTAATCCTTTAGTAACTCAAGCCATCTCCACTGTCGCAAATTTAGCTCCTTCTGCTTAAAAATATACTGGAGACTCTTATGGTCCGTATAGATATCCACATGGACTCCATATAAATAATGCCGCCAAATCTTCAAGGCATGAATCACCGCGGCCAACTCAAGATCATGAGTGGGATAGTTCTTCTCGTGCGGTCTGAGCTGCCGGGAAGCATAGGCTATGACTCGACCGTGCTGCATCAATACACATCCTATCCCAATACCAGAGGCGTCACAATAGACAACATACCCATCAGATCCCTCTGGAAGAGACAGAACTGGTGCTGTAATCAATCTCTCCTTCAGCATCTGAAAGCTGCGCTCGCAGGCATCCGACCACTGGAATTTTGCTGCTTTCTGGGTAAGCCTCGTCAGTGGTGCTGAAATAGAAGAGAAATCCTCCACGAACCTGCGGTAATACCCAGCCAATCCAAGAAAACTGCGCACCTCTGTCGGTGTAGTAGGCCTGGGCCAATTCTGCACAGCCTCAATCTTCTGCGTGTCGACCCGAATACCGTCTGCGCCGACAATATGGCCCAAGAATGCCACAGAAGTCAACCAGAACTCACACTTAGAGAATTTAGCATATAACTTCTGCTGACGGAGGATGCCAAGTACCGTCCTCAAATGATCTGAATGCTCCTCGGCTGATTGCGAGTAAATCAGAATATCATCAATAAACACAATAACAAACATATCTAGGAAAGGCCGAAATACCCGGTTCATCAGATCCATAAATACTGCTGGAGCATTAGTCAGCCCGAAAGACATAACTCTGAACTCATAATGCCCGTACCGAGTCCTGAAAGCAGTCTTCGGGATATCTGACTCCGGTACTCGCACCTGATGATAACCAGAACGCAGATCTATCTTTGAAAAGTGTCTAGCACCCTGCAGCTGGTCAAACAAATCATCAATCCGGGGGAGGGGATATTTATTCTTAATAGTCACCTTATTCAGCTGCCGGTAGTCGATACACATCCGCAATGACCCATCTTTCTTTCTGACAAACAGTACCGGCGCTCCCCAGGGTGATGTGCTAGGTCTAATAAAGCCCTTATCCAGCAAATCTTTCAGCTGCTCTTTCAACTCCTTCAACTCAGCTGGTGCCATTCTGTACGGAGGAATAGATATAGGCTACGTACCCGGCATCAACTCAATAGTAAAATCAATCTCCCGCTCAGGCGGAAGGCCAGGAAGCTCGTCAGGAAATACATCTGGAAACTCACTGACGACCGGAACAGACTGAAGGGTAGGTACCTCCGCGGCAGTATCGTGCACACGAACCAAATGATAGATATACCCCTTCTGGATCATCTTCTTAGCCTTGAGGTATGAAATAAACTTACCCCTCGGCGATGCTGTAGATCCGAACCACTCTATGACTGGTTCCCCTGGAAACTGAAAACGGACTACCTTTTTCTGGTAGTCGACATTAGCATAACAGGAAGACAACCAGTCCATGCCCATAATGACGTCAAACTCGAGCATGTCTAACTTTACCAAATCAGCCTTAGTGCTACGATCGTAAATGGTCACAGAACAATCCCTATAGATCTGTCTCGCTACAATAAAATCCCCAACTGGCGTAGCTAGCTCAAATGGTTCTATAGGCTCAGACACTATCCCAATCTTACTAGCAACGAGCGGGGAAATATATGATAAAGTAGAGCCAGGGTCAATCAATGCATATACAGATCTGGAGAAAACCAGCAATGTACCTGTGACGACATTTGGCGAAGCCTCCTGATCCTGGCGGCTGGCCAAAGCATATATGCGGTTCGAGGGACCGCTAGAACCTGAAGCGCCACCGCGGCCTCGACCGCGTCCTGCCGGTGCTGAAATACCTTGCCCTCCAGGGCGTGCAACTGATGGAGTAGAAGAAGAACCGGCGGCTGACCCTGTCTGTTGAGCAGCACTACCAGAACCGCTAGCCAAAGGACAATCTCTCATAAAGTGGCCCTGACCACCACACGAAAAGCAAGCTCCAGTCGCTCGATAACACTCCCCGGGATGAGACTTCCCGCAATGAGGACAACGGGGTCTGGGTGGTCTGGCCTGGTTGGGACCCCTGGGTACCTGTGAACCTGCCACTCTGGAGCTCTGACCGGCCCCAGACGGTCCTGTACTATCGAATCTCCAGCTGCCTGACCGAGTACTTCGGCCGAACGAAGGAAAATGCCTATCTGACTGCTGCTGCTGAGGCTGTCCGCCTCGAGAATCTCCAGAATAACCTGCGGACCTATCCCTCTTGGGCGGCTTCCTATCTCGATCTCTGCCAGCAGGATCAGACCTGTGACGGTCCTCCATACCCATCGCATAGGCCTGAAGTCGGGCAATGTCCATGTCTGCCTGCAATGACACTGCCATACAGCTATCAACCAAATACCGGTCCAATCCCATAATATATCTGTGCATCCGATCGGACATATCTTCTACCACGGCCGGTGCATATCGGGCCAGAGAATCAAACTCAAGGTTATCCTCGCGAACACTCCGACCCCTCTGCTGCAGACGTAAGAATCGATCAGCCCGCGCCCGCCGTAACTCTGGGGGCAAAAAGTGGCGGGTGAATGCTGTCACAAACTGATCCCAAGTGGCTGGAGGGGCACCCTCTCCCCTAGACAGCTCACAAGTCTCGTACCAGTGGGTAGCCACATCTCGAAGCCTGTGCGAAGCCAGCTCAACTGACTCGGTCTTTGAAGCCCTGACCAAGTCCAGTGAGCGTCGCATTCCCTGAATAAAGTCATGGGGGTCCTCATCGGGCTTAGACCCGAAGAACTCTGGAGGGCCACATAGCAAAAACTCCCGAACTCTCAGGCTGTCCCGCCTGTCATCGTCATCGTCGTCCCTCCGCCCGCGTCTGCGGCCTGTCCTGCCACCAAGGTAGTCAACAACTGTACATCCTCTCTCAAGGTCCTATCCTCCGCCCCTGGCTGACGAGCTGGAGTCTCGGGTGCGGGTACACGGACCTCTGGAGCTGCTGAAGGTCCTGCTCCAGGCTGTACTAGTGGGGGTGTAGCAGACCCCTCATAATGAGGCACATCCTCAGGCAAATCATAAACACGAGCCCGGGTAGCTCGCTGTGCCTGACTAGTCTCTCCAATCCTCGCCTTGCCCTTCTGGGCCGCCGTTGCCTTCTTCGGAGGCATCACTGCAAACACAAAGGCGAGTCAGATCAAAATCATCCTAATAGCACAGCTCTATCGCACGATCTAAGATTCCAAAGAAAGTAACATCCTAAATGCCCTATAGCTTCCCGTTTATGGATGTGGTGCACAACACATCGATAAACCAGACTCTACCAGACACGGCCTGTAGACATTCCGAGGACAAACCGCTCTGATACCACTTTTGTCACGACCCAGCCCCGTGGGCCGCGACTGGCACCCTACCTGGGTACCCAGACCGAATCGCACATTCATTTGCAAATCCAAACTTATTGCATAATTTTTCAAAATCATATCGAACATAATTTATATCAAAATATGTCTTAAGCGGTCGTGCCAAATCAAAATATCATATCAAATACAAACGAAGCGGCGGAGTAGACATCGCCGGCCAAAAGTGCAAACTTAAGTATAAGGGCCATTTGGGGCCATCATAACGAACGGACCACTTTAAGACCAGAAAATAAAATCAGACAACCATACATAGGACCCTCGCCCCACATATATGACTACAGGCCTCTACAAACTCAAAACAAAGACATATGGCGAGACAGGGCCCCGCCGTACCCAAATAGTCAAACATACCGAATATATACAAAGCAAAAAGAATCTGTACCAAAAGTGGACTCCAGATCAAATAGGAGTACTCCGGAAGAGCAAGAAGTGAAGCCTACTGCGGAGGATCACCGATATCTGCACCTGCGGGCATAAAACGCAGCCCCCGAAGAAAGGGGTCAATACGAAATATGTACTGAGTATGTAAAGCACGGAGTACAGAAATATGGATCAAAACCGATAGCAAATCAAATGTCAACGTGGCGTACAAATGGGTAGGTCAAAATCTATATCGAAATCATATACGTATACATAATGCAAATGAAATCATGCAAACGCTTAGGAACGTGGTCGCCACTCCGACGCTGGCGCCACACACAGCATAACCCCAGAAGGTTTCAAATCTCCGTACATCCCCGAACACAAGCATAATCATAGGTGAGCGTATCGCATCACGAGCCATATCACAGCATAACTCCAAACGGAACCCGGCCCTATGGCGAAGCCTCGGGAACCGTAACACAGCATACGGCCGAATTATTATAAGGCGCACGAATCATAACCGGCCCGGGAACCGGTGAACGAAGTCATCATAAGGCACGAGCGGAGTCGTGAGCAAACAAATGCAATCCATATTTCAAAATAGCCTTTCAAAACTTAGTAGTCTCATAAGTCATTTCATAGTACAAAATAATCGAATACTTAGTCGATACAAAGTTTCATTTCACAAAACGTTTCCAAAATATTACGTATGGCTCAAAACGTAACTTAACATATCATAATATTCAAAACATAGCCCATAGCAGAACGTTTCAAAATCAAAGGGTTCATATCAAATCTTATTCCAAAGGAGAGCCCGATAGGACAAATAGGGCGTCTCGGGGTTAGCGGGCCCACCTCGAGTCAAATTGAGGTGGCGAACATAATTCACGAACATTAACAGGCCAAAAGGTCATACATAATCATTACCAGGTGACCCGATCACATTTCGATAGGTTTCGGACGATTGGTGGCATTCTAGCCAAAATAGAGCCCTTAGGCTTCAATCGAATTGAATGAATAGTAACTTTTCTGTGGATCGGGTTTCGAGGAGCAGAAATGCTCCGGAAGTTCTCATATTCGTCTAACACACTAAGATATGCCAAATGAAGGAGTGGGAAGCTTTACATACCTCACAGATGTCGTAAGCTCTCCCGAAAGTCCAGTCCCGTTTCGTCAAAAATCTGCAAATGGTCAAAGTTACCAATTGAGATTCTTAGGCTTAAAAATGCCTTTAACTTCAATTTTTGCCTACCGAAATTTCGGCAGCATTTCCCCTATAAATCTAACATCCCCGAGGCTTAGCTCGGCTCAAAATACATCAACCACAACAGCCCACACGTCAACAAACAACACAAACAACAATCAAACCATTCTAGCTTCAAGTTCTACTTTGTTATCTAAGTTGGCAACTTTCATTCAAACTTTCAAAACTCCAATTCTAACTCTACATAATCGAATTCATTTCTACATTCAAACTTATACAATCACATCCTAACTACAATCCAAGCCATACACGAAATTACACCAAAATCCATTATTTTCCAGAATTCTTTAAAACATCAAAATTCACGACAAACATTCTAATTCACGTCGTTTCATTCCGAATTCATTAACATCATTATAACTTCACATCTAAAGTCTCTAGCACCCAAAATATACAATGATATACATAGTGATACCGAAGGTATACGCTTTCCGATAATATCCAAAATCATTTTTCAACGCCAATTTCATTCATCAATTAAGCATTTACGACATAAGGGTCACAACAACACATTATACCAACTTAACCAAGATCAATTCACATCATTTTTCCTCTCTATGGCTCACGGCAAATACACACTATACACACACACCCACGGCTTTCTATTTACATCAAAATTACGGGATTTCCCTCTATTTCCAATCCTTAACATATTCACATCAATTCTATAACCTTAAAGGGGCAAAATTCTTACCTTTTCTTGAAAACCCGACTTGTCGTAAACGTCGTTTTTGCGGCAAACTAATTATACCCCGTTGAAGAGGGCCTTCAGTACTTCACAATTATGTAGAGACTATGATTTTTGGATCACAAACAAGGCTTGGGAAATTTCTTTCTCTCCTTTCCTTATTCTCGGCCGAACCCTTATTTTTGGGGTGTTCTTGATTTTTGATTTTTGCTTTCTTGATAATGGCTAAGCATACATAGTATATATCCTTTTAGGGGTCATGTGCATAGCACATGACCCTTTTAAAGTGGCTTGGGCCAATAGACATGGCCGGCCCCCTTCAATTGTTGGGCTTCATATTTGGGTCAAAATTTTCCTTGGCCCAATTAGCTAAAGTCTCGTTTTGTAATTCCCGAAACTAATTTCCGAAATTCCAAATTTATCCTCGGCCTTCCCCGAGGTCTTGACATTAATGATTCCATAACCAACATAGTCACATTTACTAAAATCAAATTATGTCCTTCTAACACCCAAGTCGTAATTATTTCTCGATTTCCAATTATATGAAAACACGGGACATAACACTGTCTTGCCCTTTTGGGCTGCCGTAGCCTTTCTCTTTAGAAGCATTTCTGAAATACATAACACACGGTTAAGGAAAAAGAAGTTCTTATGTCATAGCTCTATCGCACGATCTTATGAAGAAAGAAGGTCATTCATTCCTAAAATGCCCGCAGCCTCTTGTTTATAAGTGTGGCGCGCAACACACCCATAACCAAGACTCTACTGGACACGGCTCGTAGACACACCCTAGGACAGAACTGCTCTGATACCACTTTCGTCACGAGCCAACCGGAGGCTGCGACGGGCACTCGGTGCTAACCCACCCGGGCACCTCTTATCATACTTTCACATCTACATCTAGGTGAGCCACATAGCTAATTCACATTTTCCATCCATTATTCATACTAATCCCATTGGGCAACGATACATATATATATATCACCATCAATAACAATGCCCATATCAATGTACATAAGCCGACGAGGCTAACAAAATGATATACACAAGACTAGCCGACAAGGCCAAATACATCTAACTATATACACATGTCTACGAGCCTCTAAGGAGAGTATGTCATATCATATAGGTGGGACAGGACCCCGCTATGCCCATGAATACGTACACAAAAGGATAAATACCAAAAGTTGTAGCTCCGAATGAAATGGAGCTCCGCTATGTAGTCCCTGAGTAATAAAGCTATAGATCAAGCCTGTCTCTCTGGCCACCTGCGGGCATGACGCAGCGTCCACAAACAAAAGGACGTCAGTACGAAGAATGTACTGAGTATGTAAAGCATGATCAACATCATTATGAAAGCATAATAGACAACATAAGAAATAGCATTGGATGGGAGATGGTAGTATCATCGTCATAAACACTTGCTTGCTTTTCATAGGGACTTTCCATTTTTAATGCGTGATTGTGTACATACATCCTTATCCGTTTCCGTACTCATTAACATTTCGTATCCATTTTCGTATTCATATACATATACATATTCATATTCATATACATAGCATTTACATAGCATACCCAACCATGAAGGTTCGGTGGTTCATATACCTGGCCCTACCAAGGCTCAGGGTCATATATACCTGGCCCTACCAAGGCTCAAGGTTGCCCGTACCCAACTGCAGTGGTGCACGCGCATCATATATATATATATATATATATATATATATATATATATATATATATATATTCTACCTGGCCATATAAGCTCGGGGTTTCATAATAGCCATACATAGGCACATATACATAAAAGCCCATAAGCATCTTTCGCATCATTACTATCATTGTTCATTACATCTATCCCTAGAGGATTACCCATCATAGGAGGAATTTAGTACAATCGTAACATATCGAGAATCATGAGCGTAGTAGCTCTTAAAGATAGAATCATTTGAAGGACATCATAGGCTTATAGAAGATTAGATATTTGGCCAAGGAACCATGCCTTATGAAAGAAGGGTTAGCCTTACATACCTTTCCGTTCAACTATTCTATCACTTGCACGTTCTGCTTCAATGCTTACATTTCTACCTCCATTAGAGTTATACTATCATTAGAAAATCGATTGCTTAGCATACATGACTAAAGCTAGAGAAAATTGGATAGCATCTCCTTTATTTACACGACTTCCTCCATATCATATATCGACTCCCAAACATCAATAATAACATTCACAACATCATAACAATGGTGTTTATTCACCTACATTATCCATATTCCTCAATTAACTTCGAGTCATCCATATCCGTGGTCATAGCACACTATTACATTCACTCAAATAAAATGTTTATCCCATATTCTCAATATCATTTATAGCATGATTATAATCATAACATATCAAGAATCATTACTCAACCCAAGCTACTACTCACAAACATCACTATTCTCACATTCAAGACCCATTTTCTATATTCTTCTACAATCCAAGTGTTTCAACTTCTCAATACCTTAAATAACATGGAAAGACCATAAAACTTACCTTAGATGGTGTAGGAATAAGCCTTGGGTAGAAATACTTCACTTGATCCAAAACCCTAGTTCACCTCTAATGAAATTTCTTGACTTGGATGATCTCAAATGAGTTTCTTACACTTGGTTTTCTTAGTTTGATGAAGTTGATCATAAATTTCTCTTGAGTTCTTATGGATGAAGAGTGGAGAGGGTTCTGGAGAGTTTTTGAAGTGTTGGGTGAAAATGAAATGAAATAATGAACTTGGTCCCCTTTTTAATAACTTAAAAATTTGACCCGTCGGGAAAATATACGGACACTTATACAGTCCGTATAAACTTATAAGGTCCGTATAAGTGACCGTGAAATCGCCCCTTCAACATCGCGCTTCTGTGACCATTATATGGCATATTATACGGTCCGTATAATGACGTATAATCCCATCAGCGAGGGACATTCACTGTGATGATTCTGCGGACCATTATACGGACCGTATAATTGGCCGTGTAACCCTTTTTTTCTCTGATCTTGTTCTCGTCACTTCGTTTGATCTCCAATCATTATAGAACCTTCTTGATAATTGTTTAACACCTCATTAACGATCTAAGAGACGTTATAATTCTTGTCCATGACACTATTAAATCATCATTAACTTGTTACTCGTAAATCCTTTCCGATACACATCGTATGCCTTGCCCTCTCTTGGCAAACTTCCTCCTCTTACTCCGAATGTCTTTGCAAATCTCAATTAGGGTCATCAAATGTCATTTCTCACTTATTGCAATACCGTATACTTCGTGCCCTTCGTTAGTCTATTCACTGTGCATCAACGAGAAATTTTTCGGGGTGTAACATTATTATACTATGGAACGGAGACATCCCACAGTCTATAAGATGCTAACTTCACTGACTCAGTATCGGAAGCATGTATAATCCTCAATGTCCTTAACATATCATCTATAAAACCTTGCGGGTCTTCATCTGGCTTTGACCTGAAAGATTCTGGGGGCCCTTGCACTAACCGCCCTGTCACCGGAACCCACACCCTGTCGCTGGGCCTGGGCAACAACTAGCTGAGTCAATAACTGAATAGCCTCGGTCATTTCTTGACCCAAATCACCCGGTGGGGGAACTGGACTCATAGGAAATGGAGTAGACACCTTCTTGTTCTCCTAGAATAGGCTGAGTGTGTGTCACGACCCAACCGGAGGGCCATGACGGGCACCCGGTGCTAACACACCTAGGCACCTCTTATCGTACATTCATATTTACATCTAGGTGAGCCACATAGCTTATTAACAACTTCTATCCATCATTCATGCTAATCTCATTGGGCAACAACACATTCATATCATCATTAACAACTATACCCATACCAATATACGTAAGCCGACGAGGCTAACAAAATGATATACAAAATATAAGCCGACAAGGCTAAAGACATCTAATTATACACAATTGTCTACGAGCCTCTAAGAAGAGTATGTCACATTATATAGGTGGGACAGGACCCCGCCATGCCCACATGTATATACACAAAAGAGTAATACCAAAGGCTGTAGCTCTGGAAGAAATGGAGCTCCTCTATGTAGTCCCTGAATAAGAAATCTACGGATCAAGCCTGCCTCCCTGTCCACCTGCGGGCATGACGCAGCATCCATACACAAAAGGACGTCAGTACGAATAATGTACTAAGTATGTAAAGCACAATCAACATCATAATAGGAGCATAAGAGACAGCATAAAAAATAGCATAAGATGGGAGAATCATGAGATAGTAGCCATCATTGTAATTACTTACTTGTCTTTCATAGGGACCTTCCATTTCTAATGCATGCTTGTGTATATACATATATATATATATATACATATATCCATATCCGTATCCATATTCTTATCCGTATTCATATACATATTTGTATCTATATTCGTATTCGTATTCGTATTCATACACATATTCATATCTATATTCGTATTCGTATTCACATGCATATTCGTATCAATAGCATACCCGACCATGAAGGTTCGGTGTATTCACATACCCGGCCATGAAAAGGCTCGGTGGCATACTTACCTGGCCCTACCAAGGCTCAGTGTTATCCGTACCCAACTACAGTGGTGTGCGCGTGATAGATATCATACTCGGCCATGTAAGCTCAGTGCTCTTAGTAGTCATACTTTAATATATAAGCACATACACGTTCTCAACATTATCATCGTCATCATATATATATACACATATAAGCACATACACGTTCTCAACATTATCATCGTCATCATCATTTTCAATATATCTTTGCTTAGAGAATCAACTATCATAGGATGGGACTAATGGTATCATGAGATTTATCAAGAATCATGAGACTTAGAGATTTTAGGAATGAAGTCATTTGGAAGATGCTATGGAACTTATATGAAGGTATTTAGCAATGGGACCATGCCTTAATGAAAGAAGGGTTAGCCTTACATACCTCGTTGTCTTCTTAACTACTTGACATTCCCCGTTGAAGCTTGAATAATCTACATTTAGAAAGATTCATACCACGGTTAAGCCTTAATGATATTCCTAAATTCAAACTAGAATAATTCATGACCTAAGGAAAATTGGGCAGCATTTCCCCTATTTCGTCAACTTCTACCATATCACAAAACTACTCCCACCAACAACAATAACATCCATAATACACTCATAATATCATAATCAAGGGATCACACTTTATTAAGCCTTCAAAATTCGTCCATATGTTTAACTTATGCTAGCAACTTCATACCCATTTTAGCACATTTTGATATAATGCTTCCTCATCACCATTATTACCTTCCATAGCAAGATTATATCCATATCATACTAAGAATCATAACTCAATTTAGCTTACTACTCAAAAACATCATAAAAACTACATTTAGAACTCATCTTTTACTTTCTCCTTCTACCCAAGTTGTTCAACAACTAAACATTCTTGATAACATGTAATAAGTACGAAAACTAACCTTTTCATCTCATAAGAATGAGCTTTGGATCAAGCTATCAGCTTATATGAAAATCCTAGCTTCAATATCCAAAGAATTGAACCCTAGAAAGACTTCTAACACATAGGTATCTTGATTCTTGCCTCTTGATATTTAATCTCCCTTGGATTTTGGCTTAGATTAGTTTATGGAGTTGAAGAGAGGGTTGTTAGAGAGCTTTTGGATCTGATTAGGTAAAATAAAATGTCCAAATGAAGTGGAATGAAATATATAAAACGAAACTTATAAAACGAAACTTAAAATCCCATCGGGCAATTTTGCGCCTATTTTGACGGGCCATCAAAATTCTTACGGACCGTCAAAATGGTCCGTAGAACTGCCCAGTCAAATATGGTTCACTGTAACCATTTTACGCTGGGCTGGCTTAAACCCCCATAACCATAATATGGGATAATATAAAATCTCATATATCCTAAGGTAACTCCAGTTTCCACAATTAGGACAACTAACACCTAACGAATCTCAACGGTCGAAACCACGAGGTGTAACATTCTCCCCCTCTTAGGAACATTCGTCCTCGAATGATAGACTCTTGGGGATTCTACAAAAAATTTGCCAGAGTTTCCCCTGTAATATGGCACTACCATCCTGTCACAACAACCCAAAATATATATCGCCTCACAGGACTACAACAACAACATTAAAAACCATGGCCACACGCGACCAAGAAAACATTGAACAAAGCATCACATACCTAGAGGCAATGGCATCTCTGCCTGAGTCTCCTCTGAAGGTGGAAATAAATGCGGATACCTGAACTTCATGTCTTCTTCCGCTTCCCATGTCATTTCCTCTCTGTTATTATTTCTCTATAAGATTTTAACTGAAGCTACATCTTTGGTTTTGAGTCTCCGTACTTGCCTATCTAGAATGACAACGGGAACTTCTTCATAGGATAATTGCTCAGTGACTTACACATCATCTATCGGTATAACTCTAGAAGGGTCTCCAATGCACTTATGAAGCATTGATACATGGAAAATTGGATGGACTGACTCCAAATCCGTAGGTAAGTCTAATTCATAAGCCACTTGGCTTACCTTGTGTACAATTTCATAAGGTCCAATGTACCACGGACTAAGCTTGCCCTTTTGGCCAAATCTCATGATGCCCTTCATTGGAAACACCTTCAAGAATACCCAATCTTTCACTTGGAACTCTAAGTCTCTTCGACGATTATACGCATAGGATTTCTAACGACTCTGAGCTGTTAATAATCGATCCTGTATAAGCTTGACTTTCTCTATAGCTTGCTGGAACAAGTCTGGACATATCAATTTGGTCTCTCCTACTTCGAACCACCCAATTGGAGATCTACACTTTCGCCCATATAAAGCCTCATACGGGGCCATTTGGATGCTAGAATGATAACTATTGTTATAAGCAAATTAAATAAGTGATAAGTGATCATCCCAAGTACCTCCAAAATCCAATACGCATGCCCGTAGCATATCCTTAAGAGTCTGAATGGTACGTTCAGCTTGCCCATCCGTCTGTGGGTGACATGCCCTGCTAAGGCTCACCTGAGTCCTCAAACCTTCTTGGAAAGATTTTTAAAAATTTGTTGTAAACTGAGTCCCTCTATCGGAGTTAATAGAAACTGGAACACCGTGAAGTCACACTATCCCTTTAACATAAAGCTTTGCATAATCTTCTACTACATATGTAGTTCTGACTGGTAAGAAATGAGCTGACTTCATGAGTATATCCACAATCACCCATATAGAATCATACTTAAGTCAAGAACGGGGTAAGCCGGTAATGAAGTCCATGTTAATTACTTCCCATTTCGAAGTTGGAATTTCTATAGCTAGCAACAATCTACCCGGCTTTTAGTGCTCAATTTTCACTTGCTGACAGTTAGGACATTGAGCTACGAATTCCGTTATATCTTTCTTCATCCCATTCCACCAATATATAGATTTAAGGTCACGATACATTTTTCGTTGCTCCTGGGTCAACAGAATAACGAGAACAATGGGCTTCTCTCAATATTTAGTGGCGTAATCCTGCAACATCAGGAACACATAACCTGCCTCAGCATCAGAGAACTATATCTCCAGAAATCTCAAATGATGACTTCTTCTTCTGAGGGAGTGTATTTCTGTAATGAATTAGCTTCGTATGGATGCTCTTTCACTTCCACTACTAGTGATGAGACCGCTGCATCTTGAATGAAAGTTCCCATACTACCTGAGTCCACTACTCGAACTCCTAGGCTAGCTAACTGCTGAAGCTCACGAGCCATCTCTCTTTTCTCTGGCTGCACATCGCATAAAATTCCAATGGATCTACGACTAAGAGCATCAACCACAATATCTGCTTTCCCGGGATGATACAGGATGTTAACATCATAGTCTTTCAATAATTCCAAACATCGCCGTTGCCGTAAATTCAGTTCTTTCTGCTTGAAGATATACTGAAGGCTGTTATGATCTGTATAAATATCAATATAGACGCCATACAAATAATGTCTCCACATCTTCAATGCATGAATTACTGTAGCCAATTCAAGATCATGGATCGGATAATTTTTCTCATGTTTCCGTAACTGTCTTGAAGCATATGTTCCATAACTGTCTTGAAGCATACGCAATCACCTTACCATGTTGCATCAACACACAGCCTAACCCAACACCTGAAGCATCACAATAGACAACATAACCTTCCGATCCCTCTAGAAGTGTCAGGACTGGGGCAGAAGTTAATCTATCCTTTAGCTCTTAGAAACTACGTTCATAAGCATCTGTCCATTGAAATTTGGCTGATTTCTGGGTCAGCTTCATGAGTGGTGGAGAAATAAAAGAAAAGCCCTCTACAAATCTCCTGTAATTACCTGCTAAGCCCAGAAAACTACGAACCTCCATAGGTGTTGTGGGCCTTGGCCAAGTCTTCACTGCCTCAATATTTTGGGTATCTACCCGAATACCATCGGCTGAAATAATATGCCCCAAAAAGGTCACTGAGTTCAACCAAAATTCACACTTAGAAAATTTAGCAAATAACTCTCGAGTTTGAAGAACTCTAAGAACGGTACGCAAATGATCTGCATGTTCTGCCTCGGACCTAGAATATACTAGGATATCATCGATGAACAAAATCACAAATAAATCTAAGAAAGCCCTGAACACATTGTTCATCAAATCCATAAATACTGCCGATGCATTAGTTAGCCCGAATGACATTACCCGAAACTCAAAATGGTTGTATCTGGTTCTAAAGGTTGTCTTAGGAATATCTTTCTCCCTAACTGGCACTTGATGATACCCGGATCTCAAATCTATCTTTTAAAACCATTTGGCGCCTTGCAATTGATTAAATAAATTATCAATCCTCGAAAGCGAATATTTATTCTTGGTTATCACCTTATTTAGCTGTCGATAGTCAATGCACATTCGCAAGGAGCCATCTTTCTTTCACACACACAACACGGGTGCTCCCCACAGGAAAGAATTAGGCCTAATAAAACCTTTTTCAAGCAAGTCCTTCAATTGCTTCTTCAACTCCTTTAACTCCGCGGGAGCCATCCTGTAAGAAGGAGCGGATATGGGTTTTGTATCCGGTAGCACATCAATAGCGAAATCAATCTCCCATTTGGGAGGGAGACCTGGAAGCTCTTCCGAGAATACATCCGAAAATCATTCACCACGGGGACAGACCGAAGAGTTGGTGATTCAGCTTCTACATCTTGAACCCGAACTAGATGGTAAATACAACCTTTGGCGATCATTTTCCTTGCCTTGAGAAAGGAAATAAACCTACCTTTTGGGGACGTAGTATTCCCTTTCCATTCTAAAACTGGTTCTCTCAGAAATAGGAAGCGAACCATTTTCATTATACAATCAACATTGGCATAGCAAGAATGTCACGACCCAACCCCGTGGGCCGCGACTGGTACCCTAACTGGGTACCCGTACATACCTACCTGACCGAATTTCGTATCATACATATATTTTTTTTTAAAACAGATGTTACAGAAGTAAGCCGATACAGATACGGCACGCGCGCAAACATATATATGTATATACCTGAACATGCAGACATTTACAGATAAGCCGATAAGGCTAACATACAGACGAAACCCGTAACCCACACATCTATCTACAGGCCTCTATAGACATACAGAATCAGATGACGGGACAGGGCCCCGCCGTACCCAGAATTTCCACACATACAGAACATACGGAAAACAGAAGATATATACCAAAAGTGTACGCTCCGGATCAAAGGAGCTCTTCGAACAGCAGAGTCAGAAACCTACGCTGGCGGCGTATCCCCTGGTGCGTCTGTACCTGCGGGCATGTAGCGCAGCCCCCGAAGAACGGGGGTCAGTACGAAAAAGGTACCGAGTATGTAAAGCAGAAACATAACAGATACAATCATTGTCCGAACCAGAGTCACAAAAATATAACGGACAGAACCATACATCAGACAGACGGGCAGAGTCATGATCCAGACAGACATACAGAATCGTGGTCCATACAGATAAACAGAATCATGGTTCGGACAGACCGACGGAATCATAATCCGGACAGACGAGCAGAATCAGAATCCATACGGACATACAGACATAGTCGTAATTCAGACGGACAGACAGAATTATGCATGCAGAGTAGTGCAGAGTCATACTGAACCATACAGAATCATACAGAATCATACAGAGGCATGTGCTTATATAAATACTGATGCCACATGCATACAGACATACAGATTTCGGCCCTTTCTGGGGGCGCGGTAACAGAACCCGACCCTCTTAGTACGGGACGCGGTGGACAGACAGAATCAGATCAGATCAGATCATATCAAATGCCATCCTGGCCGCCATCCCCATACACAAATCAATATATCATAATCATACAAATATAACAGATCCCGGCCCGCACACCGAGGGACGCGGTGAACAATGCAGAGGAATATGCACGATAACAGAACCTGGCCCGGGACGCAGTGAAGGAATGCATTGAGACAGCCACGAACAGATCCATGAGAAACCACATACATACAGACTCACATACCGACTCAATCAGACTGAAGGGTGCCAAATGGCGAGCCAAAATCTGAGTATCCAGATAGTATGCATAGTACGCGCCTACATCCTACTTGGGAAGGCACGACAGATCATTATCAGAATCGAATTCTCAGATGTTCAGAAGTCATTTTGTAAGAATTTCATAAAAATAGTTGTATCATAATCAAAATAATAGTTCAATTGTTTTCTGAGAAAATCGGACAAAATGGAAATATTTAAAGTATTACAGATGATATCGGGCCTTGTGGGCCCGCCTCGGACCAACTCGAGGCAACATATGTAATTTACCGACAATAGACCTTATGAGGTCATCCGTAATCGTTTGGAAGTGTTCCGACTCCGTTTAGGGAAGTTTCATACAAAAATTCATTTTAAAGGCAATTGTAAGAAAATAGCTTCAATTGGATTGAAGGAATTGGAGCGGTTTTCCGTCTCGAATTCCGGGGAAAGGAGTCGTGCTTAAGGCTCGCGGCCGAGCCTATCACATCCAGAACATGCCTAGGAACAAAGGGAAATGCTTCACATACCTCGATAGCACCTTAGGCTCGCTTGGCGTCGACTTCAATTTCGTCCAAAATCTAGAAATGGTCAAGTTTACCATTTGTTAGTTTCAAACTTTTCAATAATTCAACTTAACACATACTTGCCTACCGAAATTTCGGCAGCATTTCCTCTGTATATAAGACATCCCCGAGACTTAGCTCGGCTCAATTCATCAACACAACAACCCAGAGACAACATCAAAACAATAACAGACATTAAAACATACACTATGGCATCACTAGCCATCTTTCGACATAACGAAACATCTTTCGTTTCCAACTTAAATTTCCAAACCAAACTTGTTATTTTCATATTCATCATCCATCAAAATCATTACAACATACATCGGAGGCATCCATACCATTTTCACACAATATTCATAAGATATGCAAACATTCAAACTTTCCATTAAGCCACTACTTTTCCATTTTTTCCTAACCTTCAACCTACAAGTTCATTATATATTTCCATCTTCCAAATTCATCAACAATAATCATGATTTGCCTCTTGATACTTGCATTTCCATTTTTACATAAATCATAACAAAGTTGCATGTTTTCCTACAACAACTTGCTAACCATTTTTCCATGACAACAAAAACCATTACTCTTTCATTCACTTCACAACTAACACAATTAACATACTAACAAAATTTAGTTCTCCTTCCAACATCAACACACACCACACGGCCACATACTATATTCTCCAACTTCCATTAATTCATTCAACTTTCATTTCTAATATAAATTCCACCATAACCACAACTAGGATACAATACAAAATTCAACACATCTCAACTACACCATCATTCACACACACACGGCCATACACACACATTCACAACACACAAAATTTTCATGCTTTTCATTCATTCCCACACACTACAACATATATACATATATTCCATGGCTTGAAAATGATAAAATTCTTACCTTTTCTCAACTTTTCCACTTGCCACAATTGGTAGTTTCTTGCCAAAATAATTGTATCACCTTGAAGAGAATCTTGAGCTAAGTAGAAATTCCAAAAGGGATGGATTTTTGAACCAAGAATCAAGTTCCAAGAATTTTTTCTTCTTTTTCCTTTCTCTTTTTCTCCTAGGCCGAATTGCCTCTTTTTTTTTTTTTTTTTTTGTTCTTGGTTTCTCTAAATTTTTCTTGAAGTTTCTAGGCTAGTGATCCTTTTATAATTACTTGGCACATGACAATTTTAAACCATGGTTTTGGGCTTAACATGGCCGGTTGGGCCTATTGAATTCGGGCCTCACTTTCTTATTATTTTGGGCCCCAAATTGATGGCTACATTTTATAATTCATGAAGCAAGTTTCCAAAATTCCAATTTTGCCCTTGGCCTCCTTTCGTAATTCCACGCCAATGTATTCATAGCCAACACACTCATACCAAGTAAGGTCCAATTATGGCCTTATTCATTACAAGTCAAATTATTTCGAATTTTTCGAATATGCAAAAATGCCGGATGTAACAAAGAAGCCAACCAATCCATGCCAATGATTACATTAAAGTCCACCATTTTTAATTCATGAAAATCAACCATAGTACGATTGTCACAAATCACAACTACACAATTTCTATATACACGACTAGCTATTACAGGTTCACCAATGGGTGTAGATACCTCAAAAGGTTTGCTCGACTCCGGTTTGACCCCAAACCGACCCGCAATATATGGAGTAACATATGACAATGTGGAGCCTGGATCTATCAAATCATATACATCATGAGAAAATACCGATAATATACCCTTGACGACATTGGGGGAAGACTCAAGATCCTGGCGTCCAGCCAAAGCATAAATAGCATGTTGAGGACCACTAGAACTAGGATCTCTCCCTCTACCTCTATCATGGCTGACCGGAACCTGTGAACCTTGCCCCGTAGGGTGTATCGATGATGAAGACCTGGTTGCCGATCCTGAAGGCTGGACTCTACCCCGACCACTAACCGAGGGGAAATCACGCATGATATGGCCTAGCCGACCGCATGTATAGCAAACCTCTGAACCTAGTCAACACAGGCTGCAATGTAACTTCCTACACTGGGAACATCGTGGCATGGGTGGCCTAGCCTGACCCGAATCACCCCTGAACTGAGAACCCGAAACCCTGAACTCTGACTCCGCCCAGAATAAGTAGGTCTATCAAATCTCTGGCCTGTAAACCGTGGAGGCGCACTAGTCATAGAATGGCCTGAATGCCTAGAAAAATGTTGTCTTTGCCCGCCTCGAAACTCACTCGTCGGACCTGAAGATCTAGCCCAGTTGCTATACCCTCTGTCATGCTCATGCTCACTTCTTTGCTGCTATTGGCTTTCCTCTAAATTCTGGGCATGGGCTTGAATGCGTGAAATATCCATATTGTCCTGAAGGGACGCAGTTAATCACCTATCCATCAAATGTGGCCCTAAGCCTCTCACAAATCGGCGCACTCGGTCACCCATATCTGCTACCATGGTTGGAGCATACCTAGCCAAAGAATTGAAGCGGTGACTATACTCTAAGGCATTCATACTTCATTGCCTAAGATTATAGAACTTATCCGCTCTAGCTCGCCGAACCTCTGGAGGCAAGTAGCGTCGGAGGAAGGCATCCACGAATTCTTGCCATACCGGGTGAGGTGCATTGACTCCCCGTGGAGCCATCCAAATTGTGTACCAATGTACCGCAATATCCCTCAATATATAGGATGCTAACCCTACCGATTCAATGTCTAAAGCATGCATTGACCGAAGTGTCCTCAACATCCCTTCAATAAAATTTTGAGGGTCCTCATCCGACTTTGACCCAAAGAATTTTGGAGGGTTCAAGCTAATAAAATCACAGGCCCTTGCACTAACAGCCCTATCACCTTGCCCTGTACCTTGCCGCTGAGTCTGAGCAGCAACCAACTGAGTAAGTAAATGAATGGCCTCTTTCACATCTTGGCCTGAAGCGTTCGGTGGAGGTGCTGGAGGTGCTGCGCTGGGGCAGAGGCTCTCTCATACACCTCAGAAATAGGTACTGAGTGAGAGGACTAAGAGTGAGCCGCATTCTAGGACTCACCTTCCTCTATATCCGTTGGCGGTGCTCTTTCAGCCCGCTTTCCTACCACTGTTTGGCCCTTTTGGGTTGTCATAGCTTTTCTCTTTACAGGTATTTCTGAAATACATAATGCACGGTTAGGGAAAAATAAATCCTTATATCCTGGCTCTATCGCATGATCTTATGAAGAAAGAAGGTCATTCATTCCTAAAATGCCCGCAGCCTCCTATTTATAAGTGTGGCGCGCAACACACCCATAAACAAGACTCTATTGGACAAGACTCGTAGACACACCCGAAGACAGATCTGCTCTGATAACACTTTTCTCACGACCCAACTGGAGGGCCGTGACGGGCACTCGGTGCTAACCCACCCGGGCACCTCTTATCGTACATTCATATTTACATCTAGCATACCCGACCATGAAGGTTCGGGGGTTTCACATACCCGGTCATGACAAGGCTCAGTGTCATACATACCTGGCCCTACCAAGGCTCAGTGTTATCCGTACCCAACTACAGTGGTGTGCACGCGATAGATATCATACTCGGTCATGTAAGCTCGGTGCTCTTAGTAGTCTTTTTTTTTTGTTTTGTTTTTTTTTTAGAAAATTCCACTAGGCAGTTTTGGTACCTAGGGCTATTTTAATTATTTTCTAGAAAGCTCAACCACAAAGGGAAAAGTACAAGCAAGGGGGACTAGGCATTACTGTTACACCTCGAAAAAATTTCCCGTTAAAGTACAGTGGATATACTAATTAAGGCATGAAGTATACGATGTCTTGATAAGTAAGAAATAACATTTGAGGATCCTAATTGAGATTTCAAAGGCATTTGAGGTAAGAGAAGAAAGTTGTTAAGGAAAGCAAGGTATATGTTGTGTGTCGGGCAAGATTTATGAGTATCGAATTAATGAGAGCTTAATAATGGTTTGGAGAAGAATTATAATGTCCCTTGGATTGGTAATGAGGTGTTAGACAAGTGTCAAGAAGGTTCCACAAGGATTGGAGGTCAAACGAATCGACGAGAACGAACTACGGAAAGTTGGGCATTATACGGCCAAACATACTGGCCGTATGTTAGGCCGTATGTGGTGACCAGAATGGTTCCTTCACTGGACCAGATCTATGGCAAAACATACGGCCAATATAATTTATACGGCCAGTATGTTGGTCCGTAGAATCTGGTTGGGACAGCTTTAAGAATTAATATAAGGACTCTCTCTCATTTAATTTATTTCTTTCTTTCTCTCCACACTTCAAGAACACTCAAGAGAACTCTCCACTCTTCATCCACAAGAACCCAAGAGAAATTGATGATCAACTTCATCAAACCAACAAAATAAAGTGTATGAAACTCATTGAAGTTCATCCAAGCCAAGAAATCCCAATGGAAGTGAACTAGGGTTTTGGTGCAAGAGAAGTATTTCCACTTAAGGATTATTCCTACACTATATAAGGTAAGTTTTATGATCTTTTCATTTTGTTTAAGGTAATGAGAGTTTGAAAGACAGATTATGGAAGGAGATAAAAAATGGGTCACAAAGATAGGAATAATGAGATTTTGATTAGTAGTTTGGAATGAGTCATGAATATTGATATGTTGTGAATGCAAGTATTCTATAAGTGACATTTAGAATATGGGATAAGTATTATATGTGAGAAAATGCAATAGTGAACTATGACCATGATTATAGAGGAATTGAAGTGAAATTGTGAAATGTGGATAATGTAGATGAATGATGATTGTTGCCTATAATATTGTGAATGTTGTTATGGATGTTTGGGAGTCGATATGTGATATGAGGAAAGTTGTATAAACAAAGGAAATGCTACCCAATTTTCCCTTGCTTTAGTAAGCACATTCTTATAATCGATTAGCTAATGTTAATACGAACTTTCTTAAAGGTAGAAACGCGAGCATCGAAAGAGAACAATTAAGCGATAGAATTGTTAAACGAAAGAGGTATGTAAGGCTAATCTTTTCCTTCTAAGGCATGACTCCTATGGCATAACTCTTCTTATTTTTCCATAATCCTCCTAAATAACGGAAATTATGAGTCCATGACTATAAAGAGCTACATACGCATATGATAAAGGAAGGAGATACGATACGAGCATGATAAAGATGATGATGAGTTAAGTATAAAGAATCTTAAAGTGAGGTACGATGTCCATGAGGTTAATGATCCTAAGTATGGCTCCATTAATGATTTTCCTTGTGTACACTCACCTTAAAATGTTAGTCCCCTCAAGGTGAGATATGATTATGATCACTCCATAATGTAATCGGGGGTTCACGACCTTATGTCACCCCGACATAGCCATAGTTGCCTTCAAGTTGTAATGTATGTTTTAATGATAAAGATATAATGATGCTAAGTTATGATAAGTTTATGATGTGTTCACGATGATACAATTCCACCGTGCCTAAATGGCCGGACATGTCACTGCAAAGGCGGGCTGCTTGTGATTCCATCGTGGCCAAATGGCTGGACATGTCACCGCTAAGGCGGGCTGCTTATGATTCCACCGCGCCTAGAAGGCCGGACATGATCACCACTAGTGGGCGGCATATGATGGTTACCCAGACGCGGGTTAACGATGATGTATGCACTATGATGATACATGTACTATGATTATATATGATATATGTGTGAAATGTATCCACCCTTAAAAGTCACGCAGGTTATATATTCATCTTATGTCTTATGATTTCTCTATTATGTTCATTCCATTCATGCCTTACATACTCAGTACAATGTTTGTACTGACGTCCGTTTTCTTTGGACGCTATGTTCATGCCAACAGGTAGACAGGGAGGTGATCCAGACTCGTAGGAGCTATTAGCTGACTTGAGAGCACTCCATTATTCCGGAGGTGCCATTGATTTATTCTTTTGTGTATATACATGTATTTTGGGCACGGCGGGGTCCTGTCCCGTCCCTATGTCTAGCACTCTAGTAGAGGCTCGTAGATACGTATGTGTGGGTAGTATGGTCTCACGATGTCATTATTGTATGTACATTATTTTGATAGCCGAAGGGCTTATGTATATAAAGGTAATTATGTTTCGAAGTGAAAAGTGGGTTTTCCTATGATTTGAGTATAAGATTAATGAATGAATTCTTGATGAGTATGATGGGTAATGGTATGAGCAGTACTTAGTGGTTAGGCCCGGGTACCCGTCATGGCCCCTAGTCGAGTCGTGACACTTACCTTACTAATCCTATTGAGGCAAGGAAAAGGAAAAGGAAAATTCTCTACTACTAGCAAGCATGTAAAAATATGAACTTTAAAGTACCAAATAATCTATGATCATCACAGAGTTTATAACACACTCTGTAATGATATTACGAATGATAATGCTTAGATAATGAGAAAATAATACAAGAAAGAAAATAGAGTTAAGACCCTTGTTCTTTGGACTTGTAAAATCTTCTAAAGTATGTAGTTCTTCAAATTTGCCTTGATCTTCTAGCGTTGCCAAAAAGTCTTGGAACTTCATCAATTTTTCTTGGATCTTGTGGACTTATTTGAAGTGGTAGGGGCTGCCGCTTTTTGCTTTGCTTGCCTCATTGGAATATGCCTTGGAACAAATTCTTCAGTCACCTTTCTATCCCAACTCCCCTTCCTTGTATGTCTTTTATTTCTGAATTTTCCACTTTGCACCTGTCTAGGTGATATATCACCCTCCCTAGCAGCATTAAAAAAATTTGTGCAGTAGACTCCTCATCCATATAAATTCTAGCCTCTTCACCAGTTGGAATTGCAACTTGTAGGTTTCCCTGAGGCACTGCAACCTGATTCTACTTCGTTGCAGGTGATTCATGCTACAGAATTTGTTGTTGTACTGCATTGTTTCTGTGCTGCTGTTGTTTCTCTTGACAACTTGCCTGCAGTTTCTAAGACACACTCTGTTGATTGTTTGCATTTCCAGTAGCTCAGTCCATCTCTGTTCCATCCTAATTCTGCTGTTGTACTGCAGTATTGGCTTTATTCTTATGCCGCGGAGACAATGCTGCTCCACTAGACTTTCCTTGATTAGAATCAACTTCTTGTTTCTTAGTACTGCTTCTAGTTTCCTGCATCTTTTCATTTTGCTGCTTCTTGTGAGGCCCTAGTCCCCATGCTGCATCATGAACCACTTGCTGCACCATAGTAACAAGTGTTGCAATTTTTCTTGGTGTATTACCTGCACCAGAAACAGGAAAATATGAAGTGGCACTTTCACTTAGGACACTGTTGAGCTTCTCTGCATTATCCGCATGGATTGAATTTACCACATGTCCATTTTCCTGCATCTTTCCTGCAACCTCTGTGTCAACCTTACCAAACATTAGATCAATAGCATTTTGTGAAAGGCTAGATACATCAGTTGACTGTGCAATATCATCTTTTTTCTCAAATGGAATCACTCCATCCCCCATGTCTTCTTCTACTTGCTCAATCCATAGTTTTCTATCTTGGCAAGCCTAGTTTAGAGTTACCAAGTCTTCCACCAGATTAGAAGGAGAAGCCACCCGTTGTTTTTTAGGTGAATATCTCTTCATACTTGGTGTAAAAACAGCTGCATTGACATTCGAAAGCTTCTCTACCAAAGCTAGTTGTGTTTGCATCTCTGGCACTTGAGAACCAGTTTGAACATGATCCACCACAGCTATAATTCAACTAAAGTAGGAGCCACAACTTTATTCAACGCAGAACCAAGAGGCATTGCACTTGCATGTGTATTCCTTACAACAGCAGCACTTAGCACTTTTCCCACCTATGTACCTGCTGCATCCCCAACTGATTTCACAGCAGTATCAACCTGCTCCATGCTATCGTTCACCTGCTGTTGATTTCCCTTAGTAGCATGAAACATCACATTAGTATTAGCTTTAGGACCTGTAGCATTCCTGACACGACCTAGCTAGGGGCCGCGACGGGTACCCGGGGCGAGCCACCGAGCACCACTCGCTCTACTACTCATCTTACTCGCTCAAGGCCCCATTTATCAACATTATACATGAATTATAGGAAAACAATATTTTAGATAGAAATATAAATGTTTTATATACACTTTCCTCTCGGCCATCAAAATACTATATACATATAATAACATCTCGTGAGACCATCTAACCCACACTGCGTATCTACGAGCCTCTACTGACATACTATGCATATAGACGGAATAAGACTTCGTCGTACCCAAAATGGACATATATACCAAAAGAGGAATCATAAGCACCTCCGAAAAATGGAGGGCTCTCAATCAGCTGGCAGCTACTAAGGATCTGGATCAAGCTCACCTCCCTGTCTACCTGTGGGCATGAACACAGCGTCCAAAGAAAGCAGACGTCAGTACGAATATTGTACTGAGTTTGAAAGGCATAAACAATGAAGAAAGGCAACAATAATATAACGAGAACATCAATATGGAACATCTGGATCTGAATGACAATCATAAGAGAAGTAATGCATGTTATCTTACTCATACTCATCATTATATCATATATGCATAATATGTAAGCTGCCCGTCCATGTCAGAACGGTGTAATAATCAATAACATTTGCCCGTGTCCAGGCCTCCCGCGTCCGGGGTACCATCTCATGCCGCCCACTAGTGGTGTCTGCCCATGCCAACTGGCCATGGTGTATCGTATAGCTGCCTACTTTCGCAGTGACTGCCCGGCCAACTAGGCCCAGTGTGATGCAATCATGACATGATCATCATAAAATATACTAGTTTACGGTCCTTCCTTCAAGGCCGTATTTAAGCATATCAAAAACAGAAGGGTTGGCTGTCATCATGGTGATTTACGATCGAGGTTTACGGGCCGTATTTCGATTTACGGTCCGTATTCTAGGTCGTGTTTTACCATTTCAACATTTAACAGAAAGTTAAATTTCTTGGAGTGTTGGAGGACGATCGCACTTTACGGTCCGTAAATCACTTTACGGGCCGTATTGTGCTTTACGACCACTGGACTGAAATGAATTTCTGCAACTTTCTTATTTCCAAAAATTCATGAATCGTCATTCCCTACTTAGTAAAACACCGCACACTCATACCCTTCGTTGATCTATTCATTGTAGACTCACGAAAAATTTTCCGAGGTGTAACAATTCTGCTGTTTTGTACCTCCACCGTGATCAACCTCCAACACCTCTTCATGCACTTCATTACCATCACCCAAAGTTGCAAACTTATTAGCAGTTTGCATGGTACCAGAAGTACCAAACTTATTCACAGTTTTGGTTCCTTGTGTAGGAAAGTGCTTATTACCATTGCCTTGATTCTTCCCATTATTCTTGCCATTGTTTGGCTGCCACTTGTATATATCATCAGTATTGCCAATAACCTTACCACTTTGTAGAATCTTAATAACATCTCTTCTTTCTTTGTTATAATTTCTTGTCTGATTATTCCCCTGCCCATTTTTATGACCCTTGACAACATTTTGTACCTCGTCATTAAATGTTACAAATTCTCCTTATACCATGACTTGATCTTTGTTTACTGCCACTTGCTTCCCTTTGTCTACAGTTGTTGTAGCTTGTTGTTCCTCAATCACATCCTCTTCCTCGATGTCCTCCTCACCAGAATCATCCTTAGGCAGTAGAGCAGGATTTAACTTCCAACAACCTCGTCATCATGACCTTGTAAGAAACACTCTTTACAATACTTAGGTAAATAATCATATTGAATGTTTACCCACTTAATCCTTGTTTCTCCAGTGCTCACAACAGCTTGTATGGCTACTCTCTTTGGATGTTTCTTCAACAAGTCGACTTCCACTTTCACACGAGCACAACTCGGTCTCGTCTTATTCTTTATAGCCAAATCTAATGTTAATGGTCTCCCTACAGCCGAAGCCATTGAAAAAAGTTGAGATTGGCCAAAAACGTTTGGCGCTAAAGTGGGGAAAGATATCTATGCAATTGCAATACTTGTTTCCTCCTCGGGTGAAAACCATGGGTCCCATTTAAAAATTCTCATGGGATAAAGCCATTGCTTATATTTTATCCAATACGCAGGCTTAGATAGAAGATTAACATAATCATTAAAGAGGCTGCATCTATGTTAAACCTCGAAAAATTTTTCGTTCATGCACAGTGAATAGACTGACGAAGGGTACGACGTATGCGATGTTTTGATAAGTAAGAAATAACGTTTGATGAGTTAAATTAGATTTCAAAGACATTTGAGGTAGGAGACGAAAGTTGTTAAGGAAACCAAGGTATACGTTATGTATTGAGAAGGATTTATGAGTAATGAATTAATGATGTTTTGGAGAAGAGTTATAACGCCCCTTAGATTTTTAATGAGGTGATAAACAAGTGCTAAGAAGGTTCCCTAAAGATTGGAGATCAAATGAAGTGACAAGAAAAAGATTAGTGAAAAGATGAGTTATACGGTCGATTATACGGTCTGTATAATGTTATACGGTCCGTATAAAAGTCCGCAGAATGGTCACAGTGAAGTCCCTCATTTGTGAGATTATACGGTCATTTATACAGACCGTATAAAGTTATACGTGCCGTATAATGGTCACAGAGGCAAGTTGTTGAAGAGGTGATTTTACGGTCACCTATACGGCCCGTATAAAGTACCGTATAATGGACACAAAATCGATATGTTGTTGGGACGATTTCACGGTCACTTATACGGACCGTATAAGTGTCCGTAGAATGCACGACGGGTCAAATTTTTCCAATTATAAATACAAAACCCCACGTTATTATTTTCATTTTTCTTACTTCTCCACTTCTCTCCAAGTCTCTAGAACATTCTACACCCTTCATCCACAAGAATTCTAGGGAAATCAAAGATCAGTATCATAAATACAATGGAATCAAGTGTAAGAAAGCTATTGAGGGTGTTAGACCCCGTATTTTATACGTCGAGTTATTCACGAAGGAATCGACGTGAGATAGAAAGCTCGGATTTTTATTTCTAAACTAGAACTAATCGGTTATAAATTTTACTTGGTATAAAAATGTTATTGGAGATTAGGAATTTCTTAATTGTGGTGTTAAGTAAAATTTTGTGACAACAATGAATCAAGAAAAAACACCAACGTGCAATACACAAAAGATGACTCAAAGTCATCTAAAACAAGGCTATTATGGAAGACATACACATATGCATTTAATGTTGATTCATCCACTACATTTTTATTATATTGTGGACAACTAAAATACCCTCCATGAACATTAGAGGTTCGGCCATAGGACTGAAAAATTGAGGAGAAAAAGTTGAAGCATGCATTTGAATATTGAAGCATCCATTACTTTAGAAAAGCATGCATTATTTTATGAAGACACAACATGGTGGAGGAATCATTTCACATTAAATATTGACCATTCATCTTGGTATGATTACAATGGAAAAATATTAGTGTATGAATCATTCACCACACATAAGATTTTCTTGTAAACAATTGAAAAGAAAGAAGAAGAAAGGAAACAAAGGGGGACAATTCGGCCATCTAGCCAAAAGTAGAAGGGAAAAGAAAGAAAATTTTAGGTGTAAAGTTAATGGAGTGACTCATGCCATAAGTGGAGCATGTGACCAATTTGTAGGAATCAAAGTTGAACTAAATAATGACCAAGAAATCAGCCATCATAATTCATTTCAACTACACAACACAAAGAAAGAAAACCTAAGCCTAGAGAGAGAGAGCATTCGGCCAAGCTTGGCCGATTTTTGAGCTCTTTGAGTCTTGATCCAAAAATTATTTTCCAAGGTTTTTCAACCCTTTAGAAGGTCCCTAGAACGTGAAGATAGTCTTTGGAGCAACAAGAACCATTTTCATCTCAAGTCACAAACTCTAGCCAAGTAGAGAAGTCAAGTTGTCAAGGTAAGATCTAACTTTCTTTTTCATGTATTAAGGGTGATGTAGATGTGTGAATATAAGTTGTATGCATGAAATAAGGTGTGTTGATGTTGGAACATGATAATAACCATGAGGTTATAGGTGTTGATGTTGAAATATGGTTGTAACTTGATGAACATGAATCGCATGCATAAAATCATGAACGTTGGTGTTGGAATGTTGTTGTGACCGAGGGGACTGTTTTGGTGGAATTAATGAACTAATTTTCTTTAATAAATATGGATGTTACTATCATAGATCTCATGGTAAAAATAATGAAAAGAATTGGAAGGTTAAAGGTGAAGTTGTGTTAGTATGAAAGTAAAGTGAATCTATGATTTTATGTGAGTGATGTTGAAGCATGTTGAAACCGTGTGTGGACTGTTTTGTGAGGAAGTTAGTGAACTGTTTTTACTTGATATTTTGATTGTTATTATCATGAAATTTATGATGGAAATGAAGGTGTTTAATGGTTGGAGTTGAAACTAAAGTCGTTTGTGAGTTGTTGTAAGGATTATAGAAATGACGATGTAGCTTAGTTGCGTATGAATTGATGTTGTACTTGTCGTGTGGATATCTGGTCATAACTTACTGAAATTATATGAAAAGGAGACATGAAATAATGTGTAAGAATCATATGTGGTTTGCTTAATATGTTCGTAAACGTTTGCAAGAATTCCGAGCATTGTTTAGGGACTGTTTTGGACATGTTGTTGGACTGTTTTGGACATGTGGTGGTAATGGACTGTTTTGGACTTGTTGTTTTCATCAAGTTGAAAAAAATAATTATAGTTAAGAGTATACATCATGTTTTCAAAATGGTTGGGCTATTATAGAATCGTTTCGACGAAATATTATGACTATAGACTAATAGAATAAATTGGATGTGTCATAATCGCATGTACACCTATTATCTAGTGTTGCAAGGTACGGGCTGTTTTGACAAGTTGTTGCTGTTCTTATTGAGCTTGAAATATTATTGATAATTAAGATTATGCATTGTATTGTATGTTGGATGGGCTGTTATAAGTTGTTACATGCAAACCTTAAGACTACGAACTATTAGAAGTAACTTGAGAATTTAGTAGCCGTATGTGAATTGTTATTGCATGTTGTGAATATGGGCTGTTTGGAATATTGTGTGGGCTGTCCGGATTGGTATTGAACACATAATTATTGATGTTGGATTGGTTGTATGTGGTTGGTTTGGATACAAGAGAAAACATCGCCTAAACGTCTAGAAAGGAGTTACTAACGTTAGAATACGTTTTAAATCTCCCCGTAGCTTAACCGTAGTTGTTGGCGTCTTAATATAGGTTGAGATATTATTGGGCAGCGTATACATATTACGTTAAGAATAAGCGCTAAAGGTATGTGAAGCTAACCCTTCTTTCTTTTTGGCATGATCGTTGTGAAATGAATATACGATATATATATATATATACAATTCCAAAGGAAATTCCTATTCTTAGAGCCACTAGGATGGCTATTGATCTTGATTCCCATAACGTATGTTTTGTTTTATATATATTTATATGTACACATGATTTCAAAATTCCATTTTGATATGATCCACAGGGACATCCGAAAGGTATATGGTATGACTATTATTTGAAATTGCGAAAGATGGTTCGTGTTGACTATCCTATTGAGTCCTTAAAAATGTTTTGAATTGCATATAGTTTCTCACTACTCTGCTCGTGCATACGTCAATATATCTTTTACCGAGTCCCGGGCCGGGTATGTTAACGTGCACACTTCCACTGTATTGTTCGCCGAGTCCCTCATTAAAGGGCCGGGTACAATATATATATATATTCTGGAGTTATGGTGTTATGCTGTGTTATGATGTTATGCTGTGTTACGCAGTTATGCTGTGTTACGGAGTTATATTATATTCTGGAGTATGCTGTGTTATGGCGCCAGAGACGGGGTGGCGACCGTGTTCACCGAGTCCCATAATGGGGCCGGATCTGACATATGATATTGATGTGCATGAGTTATGTTTCAAAAGCAAGTACTTGGTATTCTAGTTATTGTACTCATTTTCTGTACCTCTTATTTCCGTTATGATCCCGTTTACTGTATTTCATGCTTTACATGCTCGGTACATATTCCGTACTGACCCCCTTTCTTCGGGGGGCTGCGTTTCATGCCCGCAGGTGCAAATATTCGCTTTGCTGATCCGACAGCTCAAGATTCCCCTTCTGCTATTTTGGAGAGTTCCGTTGTTCCGGAGCCCAGATTTGGTATAGATCCTTTCTAATCTAAATATATGCATATGTTGACTAAGGGTACGACGGGGCCCTGTCCCGTCATATTTACTGTTGAAACTCTTAGAGGTCTGTGGACATATGTGTGGGTTGTGTATGGGTTCTGCTCAGCTGTGTCTATACGATGTGTTGTGGTATGATGTTCGTCTATAATGGCAGCCTTGTTGGCTTGCATATGATATTGATATGTGATGGTTGCCTTGTCGGCTTGCATTTATATGTATAATTATGCGACAAATCTGAGACCATGGTTGGTCGTTATAAGATCCATATTGTGTTTGCTGTGAAAGAACACATAGCTAAAGAACATGTATACGGGTGTCCAGGTCGGGCACCAGTCACGACCTACGGGGTTGGGTCGTGACAAAAGTGGTATCAGAGCGGTTTATCCTTGGAGTGTCTACAGACCGTGTCTAGTAGAGTCTTGTTTATCGGTGTGTTGTGCACCACATCTATAAACAGGAAGCTACAGGACATTTAGGATGTTACCTTTCTTTCATATCTCAGATCGTGCGATAGAGCCCAGCCATAGGAAATGAAATTCCTTGTACTAACCTTTGATTTCAGCTGAAGAACGACATCGACAGAAGGAAGCGATTGACGATATTGGAAATTACAAAGTACACAGGTAAGTAACGGTATGAAAGAGGCATGTCGGATAAGGTAAGAATATTGAAATGTGATTTGTAATGTAAAATTGGAGGACGAAAGAGAAGGTGGGTAGGAAAGTATAATAGAACATATCGTTAAAGGATCAGGTACGTCTAGAGGTGCGATATGTGAGGTAAGTTCCGACACCTTTATGCCTTTCACTTGAAGTTGGGAGGCCTGTGTGGCTATGGTACGATATGATATATGTGTATATATGTTGGCCCTGTAAGGCATTGTTGGTATTTCTTGCGTGCAGGTTTTGAGATAATAAGAAATACAGAGGAAACTCTGCCAAAATTTTCCTAGAAATAAAAAGAGAATGAGATGTAGGTTTTTCCTGAAAGGTCCTGTCAATAGTAATGACAGGATTTGACTAAGTTGCGAGTACGGCTGACCTCGAGAAATAAGTTAACTGCTGAATAGATGGTAATAGCAATTATGAGGTCAAGATCAATATGGTAAAAAAAAAAAAGAGGAAATGTTAAGAAAATTTGGAAGGGCTTGTGATAATAAAAGATTAATCAGAAAGGGTAAAAAAGGGTTAAGTACGCCTACTCCACAGAGTGTAATTAAACCATAATAAGAATTGTGAATAAGATTAAAAAGTGTTGCGCTAGGGGATCGAATACGAACAGGGTATAATAAGTAGGATTGTTATGAGAAAAAGTAAATCCTAGTGAGGAAGTGGCCAAAGACATGACGTGATCCGTGTGACTAGAATATAAAGGTAAGTGTAAAACGGAAAAGCGAGCTATAGTACAAATAAGAAAGACTTATCATGTTCTGTAGGGAAAGTTTAAAATAAAGGGTACACAATAACGGAAATGATAGCAAGTACGAGAAAAGGAAGAGTAATTGAAAGGGAGGAAATAAGAAGAAAGCGAGATGACAGTATAGCAATAGGTTATGACATGTACAGCCGAGAAAACGAGTATTATGAGTGACGGAGCTGTGAAAGGCCAAGTTATAGGAAGAGGAGTAACGGGGTAGAATGAGTGCTAGAAAATGACTGATATGATAAGAATAGACGTGGAGGAACAAATACGCTCTGAAAATGAGAAAAATATTATGCGGAAGTAATGTGTTCCGAAGGATACAGAGGTAGCATAAGATTCCTCGTGTACCGAATAAAAGATAGACATAAACGGGAGAAATGATAAGGGAATTCTAAAGGAAGATGGCCAGAAAGGGTTATATTTATCATCTGGTATGGGTACACGACCTGAAGGCAGAGGCGCCGACTTTTCAGTCAGTGCCGGTAGTTAGTGAGTTTCCCGATGTATTCCCAGATGAACTCCCAGGCCCTCCTCCTGAGCGTGAGATAGAATTTGCTATAGACGTATTACCAGACACTCAGCCCATATCTATTCCTCCTTATAGAATGGCACCTGCGGAACTGAAGGAGCAACTGAAAGATTTATTAGAAAAGGGTTTCGTAAGGCCCAGTACATCACCTTGGGGAGCACCGGTATTATTTGTAAAGAAGAAGGATGGGTCGCTGCGAATGTGTATTGATTATAGGCATCTGAATAAAGTAACAATAAAGAATAGGTATCCCCTCCCCAGGATCAATGATTTATTTGACCAGTTGCAAGGTGCTAAGTGTTTCTCGAAGATACACTTGCAGTTAGGTTATCACCAGGTGAGGGTAAAGGAGGCAGACATTCTAAAGACTGCATTCAGGACCCGATACGGACATTACCAGTTTAGAGTGATGTCCTTTGGGTTGACCAATGCTCCAGCAGTAAGTATGGATCTGATGAACAGAGTGTTCAAGCCATTTCTTGACCTGTTCGTGATTGTATTCATTGATGATATTCTGGTCTATTCATGATCAGAAGAGGAGCATGTAGATCATTTGAGAACGGTACCTAGGGTGCTCCAGCACCAGAAATTGTACGCTAAGTTCTCTAAATGTGAATTCTTGCTGACTTTAGTAGCATTCTTGGTGCATATTATTGGAGCCGATGGCGTTCAGGTAGATACGCAGAAGATTGAGGCGGTGAAGACTTGGCCTAGACCTACGACACCTACTGAAGTACGCAACTTTCTAGGGCTAGCAGGGTATTACAGAAGGTTCGTAGAGAAGTTTTCCTCAATTTCAGCGCCTTTAACGAGGCTAACCCAGAAGGCAGCTAAGTTCCAGTGGACCGACGCTTGTGAGCGGAGCTTCCAGTTGCTGAAAGATAAATTGACTACAGCCCCAGTTCTAACTCTTCATGAGGGACCGGATGGCTATGTCATTTATTATGATGCTTCCGGTGTTGGGGTAGGTTGTGTGCTGATGCAGCATGGAAAAGTTATAGCCTATGCCTCCGGACAACTCAGAAAGCACGAAAGGAATTATCCCACCCATGATCTGGAGCTAGCAGCGGTGATCCATGCTTTAAAAATATGGAGACATTATTTATATAGTGTGCATGTTGACATTTATACAAACCATAAGAGTCTCCAATACATCTTTAAGCAGAAGGAGCTGAATTTGCGGCAGAGGCGGTGGCTAGAGTTGCTGAAAGACTATGATGTTGATATTCTATACCACCCAGGGAAAGCAAATGTTGTAGCATATGCACTCAGCCGTAGATCTATGGGTAGTTTGGCAGACGTGCAACCAAAGCAGAATGAGATAGTCCGTGAGATTCGCCAGCTAGCTAATTTAGGAATCCGTTTGGCCGATTCTGATAACGGCAGGGTTTCTGTTCGGGGAGTTGCTGAGTCATCTATCATAGAAGAGATAAAGAGACACCAGTACGAGGACCCTATCTGTCACACCCCGACCTTACTAGGGTATGATGGGCACCCGACCCTTACTTAGGGCCGAGCGAACCCTCAGACTCTTGCTGCACATAAAGTTACGCCAAATTTTTAATCAAATCAGATAAATATACATAACAATTTTTTTTTTCCAGAAATTTTCCTTCTCGAATCTTCCAAGCGAACAAATCTGTAGTCATACACAATTCAATACACAACACAGACCAACATATCGGCTGATGGAGCCGCTTACAGACTGACACACCATACCCACGACGCTGTCTGCAAAGCCTCTAACATCATACAGAAACCATAACACATATACCATACCCTGACTTGGCAGTCCTCCAGGAGCAAATGGAGTTCGCCACCACTGCTGAAATATCTTTTATAGTGTCCTTATCTCGTCTGGGAGTACCTGCGCGGCATGAAACGCAGCCCCCAAAGAACAGGGGTCAGTACGGAATATGTACTGAGTATGTAAGGCATAGAATACAGAAAACAGAACCATAATCGAAACAAACAGTACCAAGGGTGAGCATATTATCCAGATTGCCGAATTACTTACTTCTCAGACACAGATCAAACAGACCAGTACCGACCATACAGACCGACACAGACCATACCAACCAATACAGATCATACAGACCGTACAAATCATACAGAGCGTAACAAAATCATACAGAGCATACCGAGTGCCGACATACTTACTTTCCAAACACAGATCGCACATACCGATACCAGATGTAAGAAGGAGTGTGGCACGTACAGAACGCACAGATAAGGTCATACGTCAGACGGAGTACAGAACGTACTGAATACTCAGATGATGTCATATATCGGACGGTATACAGAACGTACAGATTACTCAGATGATGTCATATATCGGACGGAATACAGAACGTACAGATTACTCAGATGATGTCATATATCGGACGGAATACAGAACGTACAGATTACTCAGATTCCAGCTCCTGACCTGCTGCTCACATCTGAATTTTACAAAAATTTTAGAAAACTTCCCAGGGGGTCACCCATCATGAAATTGCCCCCGCCTGAGCACGCTTAACCTCGAAACTTTGATGGATTTCGGTGCCTTAGGGCCGATATAATCGCGTCCACTTTCCCTTATAACCTTTATTACCTGATCCGGAGTAGATCAAGGTCTCACACATTCCGAGACATTTCTGTAACCCGTTCTATCCTTGCAATTACCATTTTACCCTTTTCCAACCCTTACTATTCGGAATTCACTCACACACTACAAATATCAACAACATCTCACGGATCGTACATATATATAACATGTTCCAGCCGGCCAGGTCCTTTATATATCGTTTCGCATCGTATCATATCATATTACCTCATATCAGACCATATCATGTCATATTATGTCATATCATGTCTTGTTATATCATATCATATCGTATCGCATCATATCATATCGCATCATATCGCGTCGTGTCATTTCATATGGGATCATCATATCATACCAAATCACTATCGTACAGGGCTTCCGGTTTCTGATAACAGAACGAACATGTCAAAACTTACCTCCGTGGCCTTCCATATCATTATTCACCTTTTCCCCAACGTATGTAAGGCTTACATTTGGGGTTTCGTTTCCCTATATCGTGGCTCTATCGCACGATCTACGGCACAAAGAAGGTCAACAATTCCTAGATACCCCGTAGCCTCCTGTTTATAAGTGTGGCGCGCTACACACCCATAAACAAGACTCTACCGGGCACGACTTTGCAGACAACCCTTAGATCGACCTGCTCTGATACCACTTTATCACACCCCGACCTTACTAGGGTATGATGGGCACCCGACCCTTACTTAGGGCCGAGCGAACCCTCAGACTCTTGCTGCACATAAAGTTACGCCAAACCTTTAAATCAAATCAGATAAAATACATAGCAAGTTTTTTTTTTTTTTTCAGAAATATTCTTTTCAGAAATTTTCCTTCTCGAATCTTCCAAGCGAACAAATCTGTAGTCATACACAACACAGACCAACATATCGGCTGATGGAGCCACTTACAGACTGACACACCATACCCACGACGCTGTCTGCAAAGCCTCTAACATCATACAGAAACCATAACACATATACCATACCCTGACTTGGCAGTGCTCCAGGAGCAAATGGAGTTCGCCACCACTGCTGAAATATCTTTTATAGTGTCCTTATCTCGTCTGGGAGTACCTGCGCGGCATGAATCGCAACCCCCAAAGAACAGGGGTCAGTACGGAATATGTACTGAGTATGTAAGGCATAGAATACAGAAAACAGAACCATAATCGAAACAAACAGTACCAAGGGTGAGCATATTATCCAGATTGCCGAATTACTTACTTCTCAGACACAGATCAAACAGACCAGTACCGACCATACAGACCGACACAGACCATACCGACTAATACAGATCATACAGACCGTACAAATCATACAGAGTGTAACAAAATCATACAGAGCATACCGAGTGCCGACATACTTACTTTCCAGACACAGATTGCACATACCGATACCAGATGTCAGAAGGAGTGTGGCACGTACAGAACGCACAGATAAGGCCATACGTCAGACGGAGTACAGAACGTACTGAATACTCAGATGATATCTTATATCGGACGGTATATAGAACGTACAGATTACTCAGATGATGTCATATATCGGACGGAATACAGAACGTACAGATTACTCAGATGATGTCATATATCGGACGGAATACAGAACGTACAGATTACTCAGATGATGTCATATATCAGACGGAATACAGAATGTACAGATGATGTCATATATCGGACGGAATGCAGAACATACAGAATACTCAGATGATGTCAGAACATACAGAATACTCAGAATCGCATGTCACATATGCGTATAACAGAACCCAGCCCTGTGATAAGGGACGCGGTAAACAGAATCATCATATATCAAATTCATGTATCATATATGCATATATCAGAACCCGACCCTCCAGTGAGGGGTGCGGTAACAGAGCCCGGCCCTCTAGTACGGGACGCGGTGAACAGACAGATCATATGCCATCCTGGCCACCACCCCATATCATCATATCATCATACCATATAATAGAGCCCGGCCCGCCTATGAGGGACGCGGTGAACAATGCAGAGGAATGCGCACAATAACAGAACCTGGCCTGGGACGCAGTGAATCATATCGTAGCGGACACACGAGGACATAACAGAACCTTCCAGAGTATTCCCCGTAGATGATGTCCAAGTGACAAAGGAATTGTCCTACGAGGAGCAACCTATAGCCATACTTGATTGGCAGATTAAGAGGTTACGAACTAAGGACGTGGCTTCCGTCAAAGTATTTTGGCGAAACAACAACAGGGAAGAGATGACTTGGGAAGCTGAGGAGGAGATGAAAGACAAGTACCCTTACTTGTTCTCTATGCCTACAGGTAACTTCAACTCCTCACTTGATTAAACTGATTGTCCGATAAGACTATATGTAATGATGATAAGGGAAACCTTTCCAAAAATTCTGATAGGACCTTACGGGACCAATTCAACATTCGAGGACGAATGTTCTAAAGGGGGGGGGGGGGAGAATGTTAGACCCTGTATTTTATACGTCGAGTTATTCACGAAGGAATAGACGTGAGATAGAAAGCTCGGATTTTTATTTCTAAACTAGAACTAATCAGTTATAAATTTTACTTGGTATAAAAATGTTTTTGGAGATTAGGAATTTCTTAATTGTGGTGTTAAGTAAAAATTTGTGACAACAATGAATCAAGAAGAAACACCAACGTGCAATACACAAAAGATGACTCAAAGTCATCTAAAACAAGGCTATTATGGAAGACATACACATATGCATTTAATGTTGATTCATCCACTATATTTTCATTATATTGTGGACAACTAAAATACACTTCATGAACATGAGAGGTTCGGCCATAGGACTGAAAAATTGAGGAGAAAAACTTGAAGCATGCAATTGAATATTGAAGCATCCATTACTTTAGAAAAGCATGCATTATTTTATGAAGACACAACATGGTGGAGGAATCATTTCACATTAAATATTGACCATTCATCTTGGTATGATTACAATGGACAAAGATTAGTGTATGAATCATTCACCACACATAAGATTGTCTTGTAAACAATTGAAAAGAAAGAAGAAGAAAGGAAACAAAGGGGGACAATTCGGCCATCTAGCCAAAAGTAGAAGGGAAAAGAAAGAAAATTTTAGATGTAAAGTTAATGGAGTGACTCATGCCATAAGTGGAGCATGTGACCAATTTGTAGGCATCAACGTTGAACAAAATAATGACCAAGAAATCAGCCATCACAATTCATTTCAACTACACAACACAAAGAAAGAAAACCTAAGCCTAGAGAGAGAGAGCATTCGGCCAAGCTTGGCTGATTTTTGAGCTCTTTGAGTCTTGATCCAAAAATTATTTTACAAGGTGTTTCAACCCTTTAGAAGGTCCCTATAACGTGAATATAGTCTTTGGAGCAACAAGAACCATTTTCATCTCAAGTCACAAACTCTAGCCAAGTAGAGAAGTCAAGTTGTCAAGGTAAAATCTTTCTTTTTCATGTATTAAGGGTGATGTAGATGTGTGAATATAAGTTGTATGCATGAAATAAGGTGTGTTGATGTTGGAACATGATAATAACCATGAGGTTATAGGTTTTGATGTTGAAGTATGGTTGTAACTTGATGAACATGAATCGCATGCATAAAATCATGAACGTTGGTGTTGGAATGTTGTTGTGACCGAGGGGACTGTTTTGGTGGAATTAATGAACTAACTTTCTTTAATAAATATGGATGTTACTATCATAGATCTCATGGTAAAAAGAAAGAAAAGAATTGGAAGGTTAAAGGTGAAGTTGTGTTAGTATGAAAGTAAAGTGAATCTATGATTTTATGTGAGTGATGTTGAAGCATGTTGAAACCGTGTGTGGACTGTTTTGTGAGGAAGTTAGTGAACTGTTTTTACTTTATATTTTGATTGTTATTATCATGAAATTTATGATGGAAATGAAGGTTTTTAATGGTTGGAGTTGAAACTAAAGTCGTTTGTGAGTTGTTGTAAGGATTATAGAAATGACGATGTAGCTTAGTTGCGTATGAATTGATGTTGTACTTGTAGTGTGGATATCTGGTCATAACTTACTGAAATTATATGAAAAGGAGACATGAAATAATGTGTAAGAATCATATGTGGTTTGCTTAGTATGTTCGTAAACGTTTGCAAGAATTTCGAGCATTGTTTAGGGACTGTTTTGGACATGTTGTTGGACTGTTTTGGACATGTGGTGGTAATGGACTGTTTTGGACTTGTTGTTTTCATCAAATTGAAAAAAATAATTATAGTTAAGAGTATACATCATGTTGTCAAAATGGTTGGGCTGTTATAGAATCGTTTCGACGAAATATTATGACTATAGACTAACAAGAATAAATTGGATGTGTCATAATCGCATGTACACCTATTATCTAGTGTTGCAAGGTACGGGCTGTTTTGACAAGTTGTTGTTGTTCTTATTGAGCTTGAAAGATTATTGATAATTACGATTATGCATTGTGTTGAATGTTCGATGGGCTGTTATAAGTTGTTACATGCAAACGTTAAGACTACGAACTATTAGAAGTAACTTGAGAATGTAGTAGCCGTATGTGAATTGTTATTGCATGTGGTGAATATGGGCTGCTTGGAATATTGTGTGGGCTGTCCGGATTGGTATTGAACACATAATTATTGATGTTGGATTGGTTGTATGTGGTTGGTTTGGATACAAGAGAAAACATCGCCTAAAAGTCTAGAAAGGAGTTACTAACGTTAGAATACATTTTAAATCTCCCCGTAGCTTAACCGTAGTTGTTGGCGTCTTAATATAGGTTGAGATATTATTGGGCAGCGTATACATATTACGTGACGAATAAGCGCTAAAGGTATGTGAAGCTAACCCTTCTTTCTTTTTGGCATGATCGTTGTGAAATGAATATACGATATATATATATATATATATATATATATATATATATATATATATATATATATATTTATTTATTTATTTATTTATTTATTTATATATACGATTCCAAAGGAAATTCCTATTCTTAGAGCCACTAGGATGGCTATTGATCTTGATTCCCATAACGTATGTTTTGTTTTATATATATTGATAAAGGGTCGGGTACAATATATATATATATATATATATATATATATATATATATATATATATATATTCTGGAGTTATGCTGTGTTATGGTGTTATGCTGTGTTATGATGTTATGCTGTGTTACGGAGTTTTGCTGTGTTACAAAGTTATATTATATTCTGGAGTATGCTGTGTTATGGCACCAGAGACGGGGTGGCGACCATGTTCACCGAGTCCCATAATGGGGCCGGATCTGGCATATGATATTGATGTGCATGAGTTATGTTTCAAAAGCAAGTACTTGGTATTTTGGTTATTGTACTTATTTTCTGTACCTCTTATTTCAGTTATGATCCCGTTTACTGTATTTCATGCTTTACATGCTCGGTACATATTCCGTACTGACCCCCTTTCTTCGGGGGGCTGCGTTTCATGCCCGCAGGTGCAGATACTCGCTTTGGTGATCCGACAGCTCAAGATTCCCCTTCTGCTATTTTGGAGAGTTCTGTTGTTCCGGAGCCCAGATTTGGTATAGATCCTGTCTAATCTAAATATCTGCATATGTTGACTAAGGGTACGACGGGGCCCTGTCCCGTCATATTTACTGTTGAAACTCTTAGAGGTCTGTGGATATATGTATGGGTTGTGTATGGGTTCTGTTCAGCTGTGTCTATACGATGTGTTGTGGTATGATGTTCGCCTATAATGGCAGCCTTGTTGGCTTGCATATGATATTGATATGTGATGGTTGCCTTGTCGGCTTGCATTTATATGTATAATTATGCGACAAATCTGAGACCATGGTTGGTCGTTATAAGATCCATATTGAGTTTGCTGTGAAAAAAACACATAGCTAAAGAACATGTATACGGGTGTCCAGGTCGGGCACCAGTCACAGCCTACGGGGTTGGGTCGTGACAGAGGGTTGCTTGAAGTCAAGAAATCTCTTGGATTGAAGCTAGGGTTTTTCTTCAAGTGGAGTATTGCTATCGAAAACCCATTCCTGCACCATCAAAGGTAAGGTTTATGATCAATTCATGTTATTTAGAGTATTGAGGGGTTGAAATACTTGGATTATAGAAGGAAATAGAAAATGGGTTACAAATATGAGAATGGCGACATTTTTGAGCAGTAGCTTAATATGAATCACGATTCTTTGTATGTTACTGTTACACCTCGGAAAATTTTCCGTTGGTACGCAAGAGAACGAACTAGTGATAAATATGAGTGCATGATGTCCATGAGCAAGAAACTGTTATGTCCCGTGCTTTTGTATAATTGGAATTCGAGAAATAAGTAAGACTTGTGTGTTATGAAGAGATATTTTGATTTTAGTGAATATGAATATGTTGGTTATGGAATTATTAATGTTAAGACATTGGGGGAGGCCGAGGATAAATTTGGAATTTCGGATATTAGTTTCGGGAATTATTAAGCGGGACTTTTAATGAATTGGGCCAAGAAATATTGAATACAAAATTGAGGCCCAAAGAGTTGGGATGGCCGGCCATTGGAGAGGCCCAAACCCAATTTTAAAAGTCATGTGCTATGCATATGACCTCTATATATGGATATATACCAATTCAACACTTAGACTTATCTAGAAAAATCACATTTCAACTTTGACTCCAACAAAAACCCATTCGGCCGAAGGCTAGGAGAAAGAGAAAAAAAATTCCCAAGCCCTTGTTGTGATCCAAAAATATTCGTTTCCACATAGTTGTAAAGTACTCAAGACGCTCTCCGACGTGATACAAGTAGTTTGGCGGAAGAGCGACGTTTGCGGCAAATCGGGATTTCAAGAAAAAGGTGAGAAATCTATGTTTTTATGTTATGGAGTGGGTTTACATGTTTTAGTGATTGATGTTGCGTGAAGATTATGGAATGGTGTTGTGTTTGTGCATGGCGTGTGTGTGGGAAAAAGGGTGTGTTTGGCCGTGTGCCCGTAGAAGGGGAAAGAATATGAATTTGATCTTGTTTAGTTTGTTTAATGCGTCGTTGTGACCTTTATGTCATAAATTAATGATTAATGAATTGAATTGGAGTTGGAAAATGATTTCGGAACGTATCGGAAAGTATACACCTTTGGTATATTTGTGTATATCATTGTATATTTAGGGTGCTAAAGACTTTGAATTTGACTTATGGTTGATGTTAATGAATTCGGAAAGAAACGACGCAAGTTAGAACGTTCGTTGTGAGTTTTGATGTTTTGAAAGAAATATGGAAAGTAATGAATTTTGGGAAACTTTGTATATGGTTTGGAATATATTTGGGGTGTGTTTGAACAATTGTGAATGAGTGAATGAATACAATAATGTGGGCATAGATTTGAAGTTTTGGAAGTTTAAATGAAAAGTTGCCAACTTAGGTAATAAGGTGGAACTTTGAAGCTAGAGTGGTTTGATTATGATTTGTGTTGTTGTTGATGTGTGGGATGTTGTTGTTGATGTATTTTGAGCCGAGCTAAGTCTCGGGGATGTTAGGTTTATAGGGGAAATGCTGCCGAAATTTCGGTAGGCAAAAATGAAGTTAAAGGCATTTTTAAGCCTAAGAATCTCAATTGGTAACTTTGACCATTTGCAGATTTCAGACGAGACGGGACTTGACTTTTGGGAGAGCGTAAGACGTCTGTAAGGTATGTAAAGCTTCCCACTTCTTCGTTTGGCATGTCTTAGTATGCTAGGTGAATATTGGAACCTCCGGAGCATTTCTGCTCCTCGAAACCCGATCCACAGAAAAGTTACTATTCATTCAATTCAATTGAAGCCTAAGGGCTCTATTTTGGCTAGAATGCCACCAATCGTCCGAAACCTATCGAAATGTGGTCGGGTAACTTAGAAATGATTATGTATGAACTTTTAGCCCCTAAATGTTCGTAAATTATGTTCACCACCTCAATTCGACTCGAGGTGGGCCCGCTAACCCCGAGACGCCCTATTTGTCTTATTGGGCTGTCCTTTTGAATAAAGTTTGAAATGATACCTTCGATTTTGGAACTTCCTCCTACGGGATGTGTTTTGAATATTACGATACGCTAAGTTACGTTTTGAGCTATACGTACTATTTTGAAAACGTTTTGTGAAATGAAACCTTGTATCGACTAAGTATTCGATTACTTTGTATTATGAAATGACTTATGGGACTACTCTATTTTGAAAGACTATTTTGAAGTATGAATTGCATTTGTTTGCTCACGACTCCGCTCGTGCCTTATTATGACTTCGTTCACCGGTTCCCGGGCCGGTTATGATTCGTGCGCCTTACGATAATTCGGCCGTATGCTATGTTACGGTTCCCGAGGCTTCGCCATAGGGCCGGGTTTCGTTTGGAGTTATGCTGTGATATGGCTCGTGATGCGATACGCTCACCTATGTTTGTGTTTGTGTTCGGAGATACGGAGATTTGAAACCTTCTGGTGTTATGCTGTGTGTGGCGCCAGCGTCGGAGTGGCGACCACGTTCTTAAGCGTTTGCATGATTTCGTTTGCATTATGTATACGTATATGATTTTGATACGGATTTTGACATCCCGATTTGTACTCCACTTTGTTATCTCATTTGCTTTCAGTTTTGATCCATATTTCTGTACTCCGTGCTTTACATACTCAGTACATATTTCGTACTGACCCCCTTTCTTCGGGGGCTGCGTTTCATGCCCGCAGGTACAGACATTGGTGATCCTCCACTGTAGGCTTCACTTTCTGCTATTTTGGAGTACTCCTTCTGATCCGGAGTCCACTTTTGGTACAGACTCCTTTTGCTATGTATATGCTCTGTATATTTGACGATTTGGGTACGGCGGGGCCCTGTCTCGCCATATGTCTTTGTTTTGAGTTCGTAGAGGCCTGTAGTCATATATGTGGGGCGAGGGTCCTATATATGTTTGTTTGATTTTGTTCTCTGGTCTTAAAGCGGTCCGTTTGTTTTGATGGCCCTAAATGGCCCTTATGCTTATATTTTCACTTCTGACCGGCGATGTCTATTCCGCCGCTCCGTTTGGATTTGATATGACATTTTGATTTGTGCGACCGCTTAAGACATATTTGATAAAGATTCAGTTTGATATGACTTTTATGAATTTTTGGAATATGCTCGGATTTGGTAAATGAATATGCGGTTTGGTCTGGGTACCCAGATAGGGTGCTAGTCGCGGCCCACGGGGCTGGGTCGTGACAAAAGTGGTATCAGAGCGGTTAGTCCTCGGAATGTCTACAGGCCGTGTCTAGTAGAGTCTTGTTTATCGATGTGTTGTGCACCACACCTATAAACAGGAAGCTACTGGGCATTTAGGATGTTACCCTTCTTTGGATTCTTAGATCGTGCGATAAAGCTATATGATTAGGATGATTTTCCCCTACGAATTGCTGTATCTACAGCGAGGCTCCAGAAGAGCAGAAGTGTCGGTATTTGGGGAAAATGTTTCTGACCCTCTTCGTGCAGGTGATCGTAGGTTGATAAATAATGAAGAGGAGCGCTTCGGATGATGCGGATGGGGGTGCTAATAAGGCCCCTAGGACATCACCAGGACCGAGTAGGCAGATCCCCAGCTACTCGATTGAGACAGATCCTTCGGAGGATCCAGAGACAATTCCTCCAGAGTTTTTGATCCCCAGAGCAGAGGCTCCCAGGGAAGACAGTTATGACACCGAGCCTTCGGAGGACCCAGCGACGATACCTCCAGAGTTTCTTACTCCCAGGGAGGAGGATAGCCCCGAGGCTGAGCCACTAGAGCACTCCTCTGGGACGCCGAAGGAGGAGATTCCCGAGGATGTGCCAGCAGCTTCGGTAGTGGAGCAGTATGTTAGACAGGCTTCCCCAGAGAGTGTCACGCCCTATTCCAGCCCTTTGTCCTGGCCGTCGGTGAACCAGGAATTGCCAGGCTACCTACACTCCTCCGATTCAGATGCAGGTAACAGTGGGGGCCAGACCGACGACGATGATGAGGGACACAGCTCCCACGGCAGCTCCCCAGGTTAGACCCGAGTTGATCAGTTATGAGTACGTAAGTTTCCTAGAATTTTCGATATGTGTATAATATCTGTAAAACGTTGTTCTATGAAGACGACGGAAATGTAAAAGGATTGGAGACCTAGTGACCAAAGGCAAGGGCGACTGAGATGTCCCCACCGTCAATGTGAGTCTAGAAATCCCGGATGAAAGTAAACAGGAAAGTGCCTCCGATGCTGTTGAGTTGGGCACGTGTGGTAAGTGTCGACGACGTTATAATTCTTACTTGGGGTTATCAGCCCCGTGTGGCTGCGATACGACATTATATGATATGTATGTGTGTATATGTGTTGGCCCTGTGAGGCATAATTGGTATTTCTGGTGTACAGGTTTTGGATAGTAAGAAAAACAGAGGAACCTCTGCCCAAATATTTCCAGAAATATGGAAGTAAATATGCAGACTAAGTACAAAAAGGTCCCGCAATACTTGTCGGACTTTAGTTTTCTTCTGTCAGTGGCCGGAGAACACCTTACGGTGATATTTTATCAGATTCCACCGATTATTTGGAGGCGGAATTCGTGGGACGAAGACTTAAATCCGTGGGTTATCCATAATCATATGTATATGTGTATGAAGGTGAATGTTTAAGATTCAGAAAGGTGACATGGTAATGGTACGACTTAGCCGGGGGTGGGACCCGCTACAAAATTTTTCCGAAAATTTGCTAAAACCCTGATTGGCCCTGAAATTACGTGACAAAGGTCGTGCGGGGCAATTGACGAAGTTATATTAGCTCTAACGCGTCAAAATGCGTGAAGGTTTCGGGGTTAAGCGTGCTCAAGGCAGAGCAATTCTGGGATGGGTGACCCCCTGGGAAGTAATGCAAAATTTTGCACAAGTGTAAGTATGCTAGATATAAATGAAAATTTGGGGGTAATCTAAAGGAAAAATAGAATGTGTGGAGTAATTAGTGCCCTTACAGGAGTCGCGCAGAATGAGGCGGACTAAATGGGCAAAACGAAAAGGGTACAACACCGCTTGGGAAATTGAGCGAATTTGAATAACAGTCAGAGACGTTCGTCAGTAAGGTATGAGTAAATATATCCGTATGTGTGTATGTGTATGTGTATGTGTAGGTGTGTGTATGATTTTCGTTTGGTGCCCTTGTGGGATAAGAGCCGAGTCCCGGCAGCCAAAGTTGTGATAGACGAAAGGTTTTACTAAATCGAATACATGAAGCGAAGTGGGGGCGACGATCCGAATGTTGTCAAGGGATAAAAAATCCCCAATTACATTATAACTTAGTTTGGAATGACGATGTCTGAAAGAGAAAATGAGTATGGAGGGTAGGAAAGATGAAAGATAAGCAGTGTGAATAAGTGGAATCTTTGAAAGAGTCGATACGCGAGACGCGAGACAATTTGTGTGACAGCTTGGCGAATAAGTTTACAAATAAAGAGAAATTTTTCATGAGTCTTTGGAGCCTTAATAAGAGTGATCTGATTCTAATTCGGATTCTATCTGCTAAACTTCTGCACTCCCGATTTTGATAAGGCTCTGTCTATTACGCCTCTATGCTTCTGGCCTCGATTGTGTTCCCATTTGATAAACCTTGGTACATCCGGTTCTGAATCTGTTCTTGGTTGATATACCTCTGTATGATTGGCTCTGATTGCGAATCCGTCTGACACATCTCTGTATGTCTGACTCTGGATACGAATCTGTCTGATATATCTCTGGTGTGTTTAGCGGCCCGTATGCTACGGTGGCCAAGACGGCCCATGAGTTTGTACGTGTGTGTGTGCATTTGGACGATGTATATTCCGCCACCTTTATGATTTTGATATGATTGTTCTGCACGGGCGACCGCTTAAGATAAGCGTTCGATAAATGTTTGTGTGACGTATGTTGTTAATTTCCAGTTCGAACAACGTATGTTAAGTCTGGATGAGCCTGAATACGATGATCTGGTTGTGAGTCTGTTTGGGGTGCCTAAGTAGGGCACCAGTCGCGGCCCACGGGGTTGGGTCGTGACAAAAGTGATATCATCTGAATTTGATTTCGAATCCGTCTGATACGCCTTTGTACGTCTGACTCCGATCTCAGATTTGTCTGACATACTTTTGTACCTCTGATTTTGACTATGAAACCGTCCGCCATAGTCTAGTACGTCTGCCTCCGATTACGAGTTCGTTCGATATGCTTCTAGGCGTCTGGTCCTAGTTCTGAATCCGTTGGTGTGAAGTGTTTGGTATGATTCTGAATCCGTTGGTGTGAGGTGTCTGGTATGAAGTGGGATTAGGATAATATGGTAGGGACCTCAGCAGTGTAACAAGGAATGATATTGACTATGATGTCTGGAAAGCGGTTGTCCATTAAAAAAAATATAGCGTGTGGTCCGATGATTATGTGGGGTACGAGAAAATATATTATGAAGGCATTTGAATTAGTGATGTGAAGAATTACCCCATCATGGGGGTGAAAAAGCTATGTCGGAAAGTCCACGAAGGACAATTACGAAGAGGACCCTCCCGAAGCAGCATGACGCCCAATAAAGTCAATTCAACATTCGAGGACCAATGTTCTTAAGGGGGGGAGAATGTTATGTCCCGTGCTTTTGTATAATTGGAATTCGAGAAATAAGTAAGACTTGTGTGTTATGAAGAAATATTTTGATTTTAGTGAATATGACTATGTTGGTTATGGAATTATTAATGTTAAGACATTGGGGGAGGCCGAGGATAAATTTGGAATTTCGGAAATCAGTTTCGGGAATTATTAAGCGGGACTTTTAATGAATTGGGCCAAGAAAAATTGAATACAAAATTGAGGCCCAAAGAGTTGGGATGGCCGGCCATTGGAGAGGCCCAAACCCAATTTTAAAAGTCATGTGCTATGCACATGACCTCTATATATGGATATATACCAATTCAACACTTAGACTTATCTAGAAAAATCACATTTCAACTTTGACTCCAACAAAAACCCATTCGGCCGAAGGCTAGGAGAAAGAGAAAAAAAATTCCCAAGCCCTTGTTGTGATCCAAAAATATTCGTTTCCACATAGTTGTAAAGTACTCAAGACGCTCTCCGACGTGATACAAGTAGTTTGGCGGAAGAGCGACGTTTGCAGCAAATCGGGATTTCAAGAAAAAGGTGAGAAATTTATGTTTTTATGTTATGGAATGGGTTTACATGTTTTAGTGATTGATGTTGCGTGAAGATTATGGAATGGTGTTGTGTTTGTGCATGGCGTGTGTGTGGGAAAAAGGGTGTGTTTGGCCGTGTGCCCTTAGAAGGGGAAAGAATATGAATTTGATCTTGTTTAGTTTGTTTAATGCGTCGTTGTGACCTTTATGTCATAAATGAATGATTAATGAATTGAATTGGAGTTGGAAAATGATTTCGGAACGTATCGGAAAGTATACACCTTTGGTATATTTGTGTATATCATTGTATATTTAGGGTGCTAAAGACTTTGAATTTGACTTATGGTTGATGTTAATGAATTCGGAATGAAACGACGCAAGTTAGAACGTTCGTTGTGAGTTTTGATGTTTTGAAAGAAATATGGAAAGTAATGAATTTTGGGAAACTTTGTATATGGTTTGGAATATATTTGGGGTGTGTTTGAACAATTGTGAATGAGTGAATGAATACAATAATGTGGGCATAGATTTGAAGTTTTGGAAGTTTAAATGAAAAGTTGCCAACTTAGGTAATAAGGTGGAACTTTGAAGCTAGAGTGGTTTGATTATGATTTGTGTTGTTGTTGATGTGTGGGCTGTTGTTGTTGATGTATTTTGAGCCGAGCTAAGTCTCGGGGATGTTAGGTTTATAGGGGAAATGCTGCCGAAATTTCGGTAGGCAAAAATGAAGTTAAAGGCATTTTTAAGCCTAAGAATCTCAATTGGTAACTTTGAACATTTGCAGATTTCAGACGAGACGGGACTTGACTTTTGGGAGAGCGTAAGACGTCTGTAAGGTATGTAAAGCTTCCCACTTCTTCGTTTGGCATGTCTTAGTATGCTAGGTGAATATTGGAACCTCCGGAGCATTTCTGCTCCTCGAAACCCGATCCACAGAAAAGTTACTATTCATTCAATTCAATTGAAGCCTAAGGGCTCTATTTTGGCTAGAATGCCACCAATCGTCCGAAACCTATCGAAATGTGGTCGGGTAACTTAGAAATGATTATGTATGAACTTTTGGCCCCTAAATGTTCGTAAATTATGTTCGCCACCTCAATTCGACTCGAGGTGGGCCCGCTAACCCCGAGACGCCCCATTTGTCTTATTGGGCTGTCCTTTTGAATAAAGTTTGAAATGATACCTTCGATTTTGGAACTTCCTCCTACGGGATGTGTTTTGAATATTACGATATGCTAAGTTACGTTTTGAGCTATACGTACTATTTTGAAAACGTTTTGTGAAATGAAACCTTGTATCGACTAAGTATTCGATTACTTTGTATTATGAAATGACTTATGGGACTACTCTGTTTTGAAAGACTATTTTGAAGTATGAATTGCATTTGTTTGCTCACGACTCCGCTCGTGCCTTATTATGACTTCGTTCACCGGTTCCCGGGCCAGTTATGATTCGTGCGCCTTACGATAATTTGGCCGTATGCTGTGTTACGGTTCCCGAGGCTTCGCCATAGGGCCGGGTTCCGTTTGGAGTTATGCTGTGATATGGCTCGTGATGCGATACGCTCACCTATGTTTGTGTTTGTGTTCGGAGATACGGAGATTTGAAACCTTCTGGTGTTATGCTGTGTGTGGCGCCAGCGTCGGAGTGGCGACCACGTTCTTAAGCGTTTGCATGATTTCGTTTGCATTATGTATACGTATATGATTTTGATACGGATTTTGACATCCCGATTTGTACTCCACTTTGTTATCTGATTTGCTTTCAGTTTTGATCCATATTTCTGTACTCCGTGCTTTACATACTCAGTACATATTTCGTACTGACCACCTTTCTTCGGGGGCTGCGTTTCATGCCCGCAGGTACAGACATTGGTGATCCTCCACTGTAGGCTTCACTTTCTACTATTTTGGAGTACTCCTTCTGATCCGGAGTCCACTTTTGGTACAGACTCCTTTTGCTATGTATATGCTCTGTATATTTGACGATTTAGGTACGGCGGGGCCCTGTCTCGCCATATGTATTTGTTTTGAGTTCGTAGAGGCCTGTAGTCATATATGTGGGGCGAGGGTCCTATATATGTTTGTTTGATTTTGTTCTCTGGTCTTAAAGCGGTCCGTTTGTTTTGATGGCCCTAAATGGCCCTTATGCTTATATTTGCACTTCTGACCGGCGATGTCTATTCCGCCGCTCCGTTTGGATTTGATATGACATTTTGATTTGTGCGACCGCTTAAGACATATTTGATAAAGATTCAGTTTGATATGACTTTTATGAATTTTTGGAATATGCTCGGATTTGGTAAATGAATATGCGGTTTGGTCTGGGTACCCAGATAGGGTGCCAGTCGCGGCCCACGGGGCTGGGTCGTGATAGAAACGACGTTTGATGACCTTAGGCGAGATTTCGAAAGTATCCGATGTGAGACGAGGAAGTTGGCTAAGTTAAGATGAGATACAAGGTGAGCAATGCATGTGCATGGACGGGGGTGATTGAAATGAGAAGTCTAAGAAATATGGGAAGTTGAAGAATTGCAACTGCCCAGTGGTCGTATATTGCAAAATACGGACCGTAAAGTGCAATACGGTCCGTAAACTGCCAGGTCGTAAACTGGCATGCCACACTTCAACTTTCTGCCAGCCGAGGAAATGGCTAAACACGACCTGGTGGACGGACCCGTAAAGTGATTTACAGCCCGTAAACCATTCTCGTAAATCACCATGCATGCAGGCCAAAGTTTCTGGTCCTGCTTAAGCTTAAAGACGACCACGAGGGACGGTCCGTAAACTTAAATACGGACCGTAAACCTCCATGGACGACCACTGTTCACCCAGCACAGATTTTCCAATTCATTAAATATGAGGATCAAGACTTATTTTATTTCATTACAACATTACACAACTTCTCTCTAAAAACTTCTCTCTACATTTATTATATGAGTTTTCAAGGATTATAAGCCATCAATAACATTAAGACAAGTGAATCAAGGATAAGGGAGTCATCAAGGATCATCCAAGTCAAAAAATCCAAATGGAGAAAAACTAGGGTTTTGCTCAAAGAGGAGTATTATCAACCAAAGCTTGTTCCTACAACTTCTAAGGTAAGATTCATGATTTTTACATGATGTTTAAGGTATTGGAGAATTGAAGTACATGGGTTGTAGAAAATATAGTCAACTAGGTCATGAATGATGAATAGTGAATTTTTGAGAAATAGTTTGAATTGAGTTATGAATGTTGTTGTGTTGTGATATGAATGTGTTATAAATGGTATTAAGATCATGAACTAGACACTTTAGACGAATGGACGAAGTTGGGTGTTATGACCATGAATGTGGGTGAATTAGAGGCAAATTGAGGAAATCTAGACAATGTGGATAATGTGAATGACTAATGGCCATTGTTATGATATTAATGAAGGTATAAACGCTAGCATTGGAAGGGAACGTGCAAGTGTAGAATAGTTCGACGGAAAGGTATGTAAGGCTAACCCTTCTTTCATAAGGCATAGTTCTTGGCCAAATTCCTAATTCCTCTATATGAGTATGTTGTCTTCACATGGTTGACATTCTGAGCTCATAAGCTCATGACCCTTGATATGTACTATGATTATACTATGTTCCTCGTATGATGAGTAGTGAGGATAGTAATGATGATGAGAGTAAAATGAGATTAGAGATGCTTACGAGCTATGATATATGTATATGTATGCCTATGAAGGGCTATGATAAGACCCGAGCTTATGATGCCGGGTAAGACTATATGTATATGACTATGTATAAAGTATGTATACGATTACGAAATGTGCGCACACCTCTGCAGATGGTACGGATAACTCTGACGCCTTGGTAGGACCAGGTATGTATGATCTTGAGCCTTGGTTGGCCAAGTATGTATGACACACTGATCCTACGAGGTTGGGTATGCTATGTAAATACTATGTATATGATATGACCATGTATATAATATGAATATGAGTGTGATAAGACTTAGTAAGGGCATGTATATGAATATGAACACAAAGTGGTATGGCTATTATTATGGGATACGAACAACGATGTATGCAAGTAAGCGACACGATGATGATGATATTACTGTCTCCCCTCCTATGCTATTTTCATATGATATATATTATGCTTCTATATTGATATTGATCATGCTTTACATACTCAGTACATTCTTCGTACTGACGTCCTTTTGTTTGTGGACGCCGCGTCATGCCCGCAGGTGCACAGGGAGACAGACTTGATCCATAGCAGCTTATTCAGAGATTGCATAGCAGAGCTCCATTTCTTTCGGAGCCGTAGCTCTTGGGTACTTATTCTTTTGTGTATATAATTATGGGCATAGCGGGGTCCTGTCCCACTCATACGATATGTCATACTCTTAGAGGCTCGTAGTCATGTGTATGTGGGTAGAGATGCTCGGCCATGTCGGCCCATGTTTTGTATATCTTTTGTTAGCCACGTCGACCTTGTACTTATGATGTGGCACAGATGCCTATGAGATGTTAAATGATGATGGTCGTCTAATGGGATCAATATGATTAACGATAAGAAAAGCACAAATTGACTTATGGTTCACCTAGATGTTATGTTATGTACAATAAGGGGGTGCTCGGGTGGGGTAGTACCGGGTGCTGGTCGCGGCCCCTAGCCGGGTCGTGACAAAAGTGGTATCAGAGCAGTTCAGTCCTAGGATGTGTCTACGAGCCGTGTCTAGTAGAGTCTTGGTTATGGGTGTGTTGCGCGCCACACTTATAAACGAGAAGTTGCGGACATTTTAGGAATATATGACCTTCGTTTTTCATAAGAATCGTGCGATAGAGCTATGATGTAAGAAATTCTTGTTCCTAAATCGTGTGTGGTGTATTTCAGAGATGCCAAAAAAGAAAAAGGCTACAGCAGCCCAAAAGGGCAAGACGGTGGCAGAAAAGCGGGCTGAAAGAGCACCGCCACCGGTAGTAGAGGAAGATGAGTCCCAGAGTGCGGCTCAATCTCAGTCCTCCCAGACAGTGCCTATTACCGAGGAGCACGTGGGAGCCTCAGCCCCAGCTCCAGCTCCTCCACCAAATGCTTCGGGCCAAGAGGTAAAAGAGGCCATTACTTTATTGACTCAATTGGTTGCGGCCCAGGCTCAGAGGCACAGTTCAGGGTATGGTGATAGGGCTGTTAGTGTAAGAGCCCGTGATTTCATTACTTTGAACCCTCCGGGATTCTTTGGGTCGAAACCGGAGGAGGATCCCCAGGACTTTATTGATGGTATGCTAAGGACGCTCCGGTTGATACATGTTTCAGACACTGAGTCGGTAGAGCTAGCGTCCTATAGATTGAGAGATATCTCGATCCAGTGGTATACAGTATGGATGGCTTCGCGGGGAGCCAATGCACCTCCGCCGGTATGGCAAGAGTTTGTCGATGCTTTTCTTCGTCACTACATGTCTCCAGAAGTTCGGCGAGCTAGGGCCGATAAATTATTGAATTTGAGGCAAGGCAGTATGAGTGCCCTAGAGTATAGCCTCTGTTTTAACTCCTTGGCCAGGTATGCTTCGGCCATGGTAGCAGATATGGGTGACAGGGTACACCGATTTGTAAAGGGCCTAGGGCCCCATCTGATGGACAAATGCTTGACTGCGTCCCTTCAGGACGGTATGGATATTGCACGCATTCAGGCACATGCTCAGAACTTAGAGGATAGCCTACAGCAGCGGAGAAGTGAACGTGAACAGGATAGGGGACATAGCAAGAGGGCCAGATCTTCGGGCCCAATAAGTGAGTCCAGAGGCGGACACAGGCAACAGTTCCCTAGACATTCGGGCTATTCCATGACCAGTGCACCTCCACGATTTCCAGACCAGTGCCTTGATAGATCTGTTCGTTCAGGGCCGAGTCAGAGTTATCCGGGGTCCCAGTTTAGAGGTGATTCAGGCCAGTCAAGGCCACCTATACCACGATGTTCCCAGTGTGGGAAGTCGCATTGGGGTCAATGCCGATTGGGTTCAGATGGTTGCTATTCATGTGGTCGAACAGGCCATATTATGCTTGATTGCCCCTCAGTACATGGTAGAGGTAGGACCCAACCATCAGGGTCGGTAGCCGGATCTTCGGCATCTGTACGCCCTACGGGGCCAGGTTCACATCCGCCGGTTGGCCATGGTAGAGGTAGAGGCAGAGCTCCCAGTGCTAGTGGTCCTCAGCACCGTATTTATGCTTTGGCTGGACGCCAAGATCTTTAGTCTTTTCCTGACGTAGTCACAGGTATATTATCGGTATTCTCTCAGGATGTATATGCTTTGATTGACCCGGGCTCCACATTGTCTTATGTTACTCCATATATTGCGGGTCGGTTTATAGTCGAGCCGGAGTCGATCAAACCTTTTGAGGTGTCTACGCTCGTTGGCGAATCGGTGATAGCTAGCCGAGTGTATAGAGATTGTGTAGTCGTGATATGTGACCACCGTACTATAGCTGACTTGCATGAACTAAAGATGGTAGATTTTGATGTCATTATGGGCATGGATTGGTTGGCTTCTTGCTACGCCAATGTTGATTGTAGAATGAAAATGGTTCGCTTCCAGTTTCCGGGAGAACCAGTCTTAGAATGGAAAGGAAATACGGCGTCACCAAAAGGTAGGTTTATTTCCTATCTAAAGGCAAGGAAGATGATGACGAAAGGGTGCATTTATCACCTAGTACGAGTTCAAGATGTAGAAGATGAGTCGTCGACTCTTCAGTCAGTTCCGGTAGTGAATGAATTCCCGGATGTGTTCCCGGAAGAGCTTCCAGGCCTTCCTCCCGAGCGGGAGATTGATTTTGCTATTGACGTGTTGCCAGACACTAAACCCATATCTATTCCTCCCTATAGGATGGCACCTGCAGAGTTGAAAGAGTTGAAGGAGCAATTAAAAGACTTGCTTGAAAAAGGCTTCATTAGGCCTAGTTCATCCCCGTGGGGAGCACCCATATTGTTCGTCCGGAAGAAGGATGGCTCCTTGAGAATGTGCATTGATTATCGGCAATTGAATAAAGTGACGATTAAGAACAAGTATCCCCTCCCGAGGATTGATGATTTATTTGATCAATTGCAAGGTGCCAAATGGTTTTCAAAGATTGATTTGAGGTCCGGGTATCACCAAGTAAGAGTTAGGGAGAAAGATATCCCTAAGACAGCTTTCAGAACATGATATGGCCATTTCGAGTTCCGATTAATGTAGTACAGAGATACACTCTCTCAGAAGGAGGAGTCATCATTTGATATTTCGGAAGACGGAGTTCTCCGATGTCGAGGCAGGTTATGTGTTCCCGATGTGGTAGGTCTACGTCACCAAATATTGAGGGAAGCTCATTGTTCCCGTTACTCCGTTCACCCCGGAGCGATGAAAAAGTATCATGATCTTAAGTCCGTATATTGGTGGAATGACATGAAAAAAAGATATAGCGGAATTCGTGGCTCAATGTCCTAGTTGTCAACAGGTGAAAATCGAGCACCAAAAGCCGGGTGGCTTATTGCAAGCTATAGAAATCCCAACTTGGAAGTGGGAAGTGATTAATATGGATTTCATTACAGGGTTACCCCGTTCTCGACGTAAATATGATTCCATATGGGTGATCGTAGATAAACTCACAAAGTCAGCTCATTTCTTACTGGACAGAACGACCTATATGGCAGAAGATTATGCCAAGGTTTATCTTAAAGAGATAGTGAGACTCCATGGCGTTCCGGTATCTATTATCTCCGATAGAGGAACTCAGTTTACAGCCAAGTTTTGGGGGTCTTTCCAAGAAGGTTTAGGGACCTAAGTCCGCCTAAGCACGACATTTCACCCCCAGACCGATGGGCAAGCTGAACGTACTATTCAGACTCTTGAAGATATGTTACAGGCATGTATGATAGATTTTGGAGGAAATTGGGATGACCATTTGCCACTCATTGAGTTTGCTTACAATAACAGTTATCATTCTAGCATCCAAATGGCGCCGTATGAGGCTCTATATGGGCGAAAGTGTAGATCCCCAATTGGGTGGTTTGAAACCGGAGAAGCTAAGTTGATAGGGCCAGACTTGGTCCAGCAAGCAATAGAGAAAGTTAAGCTCATACAAGATCGGTTGCTAGCGGCTCAAAGTCGTCAGAAGTCCTATGCGGATAATCGTCGAAGAGACTTACAGTTCGAAGTGAAAGATTGGGTATTCTTGAAAGTGTCGCCGATGAAGGGCGTGATGCGATTTGGCAAAAAGAGGAAGCTCAGTCCCCGGTATATTGGGCCATACAAAATTGTGCGCAAAATAGGCAAAGTGGCCTATGAGCTAGATCTACCTCCAGATTTGGAGTCAGTCCATCTAGTATTTCGTGTCTCGATGCTTCGGAAGTGTGTTGGAGATCCTACGAGGATCTTCCCAGTGAATGATATTCAAGTGACAGAAAAGTTAACTTATGATGAAATACCCATTGCCATATTAGATAGGCAAGTACGGAGGCTTAGAAACAAAGAAGTGGCCTCAATTAAAGTTCTGTGGAGAAATAACAATCGAGAGGAAATGACATGGGAAGCGGAAGAGAATATGCAATCCAAATACCGGCGTTTATTTCAGCCCTTGGAAGAAGTCCAAGATGAGACGTCAAAATCATAAGGTATGCATGTTTTCCTTTTATACATTCAGGTGGTGTGTGGCCAAATTTCTAGTGCTGTTGTATTATTGCCCTGTGAGGCATTATTATTGTGGCCACATTACAGAGGAAACTCTGGCGAAATTTTTATAGAATTCCCCAAGCCTTTAACATTCGAGGACGAATGTTCCTAAGGGGGTAGAATGTTACACCTCGGAAAATTTTCCGTTGGTACGCAAGAGAACGAACTAGTGATGAATATGAGTGCATGATGTCCATGAGCAAGAAACGACGTTTGATGACCTTAGGCGAGATTTCGAAAGTATCCGATGTGAGACGAGGAAGTTGGCTAAGTTAAGATGAGATACAAGGTGAGCAATGCATGTGCATGGACGGGGGTGATTGTAATGAGAAGACTAAGAAATATGGGAAGTTGCAGAATTGCAACTGCCCAGTGGTCGTATATTGCAAAATACGGACCGTAAAGTGCAATACGGTCCGTAAACTGCCAGGTCGTAAACTGGCATGCCAAACTTCAACTTTCTGCCAGCCGAGGAAATGGCTAAACACGACCTGGTGGACGGACCGTAAAGTGATTTACGGCTCGTAAACCATGGTCGTAAATCACGATGCATGCAGGCCAAAGTTTCTAGTCCTGCTTAAGCTTAAAGACGACCACGAGGGATGGTCCGTAAACTGAAATACGGACCGTAAACCTCCATGGACGACCACTGTTCACCCAGCACAGATTTTTCAATTCATTAAATATGAGGATCAAGACTTATTTTATTTCATTACAACATTACACCACTTCTCTCTAAAAACTTCTCTCTACATTTATTATATGAGTTTTCAAGGATTATAAGCCATCAATAACATTAAGACAAGTGAATCAAGGATAAGGGAATCATCAAGGATCATCCAAGTCAAAAAATCCAAATGGAGAAAAACTAGGGTTTTGCTCAAAGAGGAGTATTATCAACCAAAGTGTCACGACCCAACTAGGGGCCGTGACGAGTACCCGATACTTTTACCGAGCACCCCTTATCTATCATTTTACTTTTACCTCTTAGCAGGCCGTATGAATTGTGCCATATGTTTTTTTTTTAACATTAACATTAGCAGCGTCATTATGAACATAGACTAGTAAACTTCGTTATCACTTTATACAACAACCATGCCAAAACACCATACATCTAACCGTACCTGACTGACTGTACATATCTGTCTACGAGCCTCTAGACATAGTATACTTATACATAGAGAGGGCCGAGTACTGTCGGGCCCGAATATACATACACAAAATAGTACCACTGAAGTGAGGCTCCGGAACAACTGGAGCGCTGTAGAGTACCGCTGGTAGAGCTCCTAAGGATCAAGTCCACCTGTCTGCTGACCTGCGCGGCATGAAACGCAGCATCCACAAGAAGGGACGTCAGTATGAATAGTGTACCGAGTATGTAAGGCATGGAAGATAACACAAGCAATAACATAGTGTATAATTAATAATATCATGTCATGTATTATCATATCGTATCATATCTTATCTTGTCTTGTCGTAGCATATCGCGTCATAGTATATCGTGTCATAGTATGTCAGGCTATAGTATAGCATATCATAGTACATCATTTCATAGCATAGCATGTTATAGCGTGTCGTGTCATATCATAGCGTTTCATAGCATGTCTTACCATAGCATAGCATGTCATAGCGTATCATAGCATTGCATAGCTTGTCATATCATGTCCTGTCGTGGCAGATCATAGCATATCATGTCATAGTATAGCTTACCATAGCATATCTTATCATAGCATGTCTGGTCATGACATGGTAGGTCATATCATAGCGCCGAACAATGTCGGCTCACCCACATAGCGCCGATATGCACCGGCTCACCCATATATCCCGCGTCCGGGATGATAAGCCAGCTGATCAGGTGGCAGTGAAACATATTTCCCTTCCCATTCCCCCATGTATCCCTTCCCCCCAGCCCAGGTTCATATACGTAGCTTGCATATATATACTTTGTATGCATATACACATCTCATATACGTACACATATTTTTGTATTCATATACATAACTTGTATACATATACGTGTCTTATATACATTTACTTATCTTATATACATATACATATTTTATATACTTATACATATCTTATATACATATACATGTTATATATATATATATATATATCATATAAGCACACAAGGGAGCCCAAGGAAAAATCATATAGCCATCGGAGTGACGTAAGGTCGGTGACCTCCGATAACATTATGGAATACTTGTGATCGCTCTTGTCTCACCCCGAAGGGACGAATATTTTAAGGTGAGATGGTCAACGGAGAATAGTATCAAAGTAAACGTAGAATGAAATCGTGGGCGTCATAGATGACAGTTCATAGGCTTGGGAGTCTTTAGAAAGTAAAGTCATAGCTAGGGAATATAAATGGATTCAAAAATTAGTTTATCATTTTCATGTTTACATAAGATACTTAGCTTAGTCATCTTAGTCATAGAGTCGTTCCGGTAGTACGTATCATAGGCATATCCTCATATCTAACATCATTGTTATCATTATCGTCATGGAAGTTCCCTCGTTAGAGGAGTCATAATACTTATCATTGGGTAACGAAATCGGGATCAAAGGTTCCCTTTGGATTCACTTCAAGTAAGTCAAGCAAGACTGTAAGGAAAATCTGAGAGTAACGGGCCCACCTCGGGCCGGATGGGGTGGCGTATATGATTTACATATGTTATGTGTCATGTCATTACTTGTAAGGGTTCTAGGGTAATCGGGTCCCACTTATGCAAGTTCTAAGGGTTTAAGAGGTCTTTCCATCATTTGCACACTTTCTAGTTCAATTCTATTGAACAAAAAGTGGAAAACTTTAGGTGCGGATTCCGGGGACTAGGGTTGTCCCCGAGGCTCGTACCCGACTTATTACATCTAAGACATGCCATAGAAAGAAGGGTGAAGCCTTACATACCTCTTTCCGCTCCTTCTGCTACTCCAACTTCACGTTGCAATCCCGTCAAAATCTGCAAATTGGTCATTTTTACCAAAATTCTTATTAGGATACTTAGAGTTGAAATCTTAAGGTAATACTTGGCTACCGAAATTTCGGCAGCACTTCCTCTGTAGATATACCATCCTCGACATTCAACTTAGTCAAATTCTCATCAATCACAATCCGGGAATTCAAACCCGGCCAAACTATCAATATAAATTCGACAACCACACTAGCTATTCACATATTCGATTCAAGATACATGATATCGATTCACTACTTTCTTCAAAACCTTCGGACTCCAATGAACACAATAACAATCTTATAACATTTTCCACGACACCATTCTAATATCATTACATTTCTTACATGCAAGAACATAACATTCAATTCACATAACCTTCCAAAACAAGCTTCCAATTACTAATATTTCACTAAGCTCATTAGGCTTTCGTATGTAGTATAAACTCCACAACACAACAACCAACATAGTAAACAAACTTACTCACTATCCATTTCCCATACCACACACATATACGGCTACATACACACTACACACTACACGGCCAACTTCACCAACATCATTCAACTTCTAACTTTAACATAGTATTCACAACAATAATAACCAAACACTAGATAAAATAATTGAAACATGATTTCTACACATACACACACATTCTACACCTCACGGCCACATCCATATTATTGTTCTTCATGAATTTCATCCACTTTTGTACACTACATCATGCATAAATATTCATAAAATGTAAAAGAACACAAGTTCTCACCTTGCTTCTTCTCCACTCCTTCACTTAGCTAGAACTTGAAACTTGCATGAATATGGATTTCTCTTGTGCCAATGATCACTCCACCTTGTTAAGGACCCTCTACTTGGTAGGAAATGATTTTTGAAAGAATTTTATCACTTTTCCTTGGCAATTTTTGTTATGGCCGAATGGCCCTAGATGTTTTTCTCCTCTCTCTCTTGTTCTTGCTTGTCTTGAAGTTTCTAGAGAATGGTAGCAAAAGATGACTTAGTCATCTATTTAATTCCCATGAATTAATTTAACATGGGCCTAGCCCATGCCCTATGGCCGGTTGGGCCTTTGGTTTTCTTGCAAATTTTCAAGCCCAATTATATTGGCTAATTCTTGTAGTTCATGAAAATAATTTTTCCGAATTCCAATTTACCCTTCGTATTCTTCCATATTCCCACGAGTCATATTGCAACTTCCCTTTATGCCCTTAACATTTCTCATTATTTCCACTTCAAAATGTTCATAACAACTTATATGCCAAGCAAAGTAAAAATATGTCCTTGGTTACTGTCTTCCCGCGATTGTCTTGAATTATTCGATTGTACATAAATGCGGGATATAACATCCTCCCCCCCTTTAAAACATTCGTCCTCGAATGTTAAACTGGCCCCATGAAATCTTATAATGCTCCGGGGAAGGGCCCTTCATAGATATCTCACATGTCGCTTAGCATCTTCATTTTAGGAACTTGCCTTTATGTCGTAGGCCAATGGAGTTAGCTCCGAACACTGGCCCTGCGTTAGTAAGTCCCCCTTATTAGTCCTTGAATCGTCACAACCCATTTTAGGTCTAACATGCTCTCCCCCCCTTTATTAAGGGGTCTACGCACGCCTCTGCCCTTTAGATGATCGTCGCCTCTTGCGATCCTTACAGTTGTAATTCCTTCTCCGTATAGTCTGCTGCATCCATCCCCTCACTAGACGTGTTCCCGCACATCACCGTACCAGGATTTTCTAGCCTTAACTAACACGGGTTCGGCATCGGTCTTGCCCTGTGACATCCATACCTTTTTCCTTCGTCGCGTCCTTTGAGTTTCATTCAACTAACATGTTCCGTGCATCGCGACACTGGGTGTTAGGGTTCTATGGTCACAGATAAGATGTCATGTACTCATATACATTTCCACCACTATGTTACTTCCAGAAGCTAATCGAACTTCCTTTAGTCCTGAAGCTCTGTCATGCTTCCTCTCATTCCACTAGTCCAGTCCATCTCGGCCTGCATGACTCCCATGGGGTTTCTAACCACTCTACGCACTCCAATTCACTTTGGGCCGCCTAATTTTACCCTCGTTTCTTGTCCCCACATTTATGAAATTTTCAGCATATTTCCCAGGGGGTCACCCATCCTGAGATTGCTCCCACCCTAGCACGCTTAACCTTGAAACTCTGGTGCATTTTAATATGTGAACGCTGGTGTAATTCTACCGACTGCCCCATACGGCCTTTGTCACATTATTTAAAGTAAGTCGGGGTTCCAACAGCTCCCAAAACGTCCTCACGGTGGGTCCCGCTCCTATCTTCACTTTCTTAACCATACAACTACCATATTGCCTCTGCTTAAATCTTCGCTATTTACTCCTATCCATACATAGAACTATCTTTTACCGGGGTTTGTAAATTCACACTGGTGGCGGGGACATCTCAGTCGCCATTACTTATAATCGCTAAATCTTTGACCCCTTTTTGAATTTCTACCTGCCGTTATTAATTAGTATTCCTGCAGAGGTTACGTATACATAGAAAGTTTTAAAGAAAATCTCATATACCTGTAGCCGATCAATCTCGAGCCTGGCCCGGGGAGCTACCATGTGAAGTATGTTCTTCATTCTCGTCTGTCTGCTCATCGATCGCTCGACCCTCGTCATTTGTCGCGTCCGAATCCGAAGAGAATAACGGTGATTCCTGGTTCTCTGATGGCCGGAACAAGGGACAGGAGAAATCCGTAGCACTCTCCGAGGTGGCCGGACTGGCACGGTCCTCCATCACGGGGGTAACTGGCGTACCCCCGTAAGCCTCCTCATCCGTCGTCCCAGAAGAGTGCTCTGACGGGTCTGTGCCATGACTATCCTCCTCCCTGGAGATAAGAAGCTCTGGGGGGGTCATCGTCGAATCCTCTGAGGGATTTGTATCATAGCCACTGTCTGTGGAGTCCCCTACTCTAGGGGTCAGAATCTCTGGAGGAATTGTCGCTGGGTCCTCCGACGGATCCGTATCATAGCTGTCCTCCGCGGGATCCTCCGTTCTGGGAGTCAGAAAATCTGGAGGAGTTGTGGCTGGGTCCTCCGACGGGTCTGACTCAATCGAATAGTCGAGGCTCCCCCTACTCAGCTATGGAGATACTCTAGGGGCCTTACTGGTGCCCCTATCATCTGAAGCTGATCTCTTAATCGACAGTACTGAAACCATAGCATAGGATTAGGAAAGGAATATGGAAACCTGATAGCATAGCTCTATCGCACGATCTTAGGACACAAAGAAGGTCATATTTCCTAAATGCCCTGTAGCCTTCTGTTTATAAGCGTGGCGCGCTACACACCCATAGACAAGACTCTACTGGACACGGCTCGTAGACAAACCCCTAGGACCGAACTGCTCTGATACCACTTCTGTCACGACCCAACTAGGGGCCGTGACGAGTACCCGATACTTGTACCGAGCACCCCTTATCTATCATTTTACTTTTACCTCTTAGCAGGCCGTATGAATTGTGCCATATGTTTTTTTTTTTGACATTAACATTAGCAGCGTCATTATGAACATAGACTAGTAAACTTCGTTATCACTTTATACAACAACCATGCCAAAACACCATACATCTAACCGTACCTGACTGACTGTACATATCTGTCTACGAGCCTCTAGACATAGTGTACTTATACATAGAGAGGGCCGAGTACTGTCGGGCCCGAATATACATACACAAAATAGTTGTCACACCCCGACCTCGCTGGGGTGTGATGGGCACCCGACCCTTACTTAGGGCCGAGCGAACCCTCAGACTCTCGCTGCACATAAAATCACGTCAACTCTTTTTTTTTCTTTAAAACAAATAATAAAGTACATAGAAAAACTTTTCTTTCAGAAATATTCTTTCTCGTGGCTTTCAAGCCGAACAAATTTGTGATCATACAAAATTCATTACGTACACAGACCGACAACCAATACCCACGACACTGTCTGCAAAGTCTCTAGTAAGATCCCAAAAGCATAACATACAGAATCTGACTCGGCAGCACTCCGGGAACAAATGGAGCTTGCCATCTGCACTGGAACATCTTCCATCTGTCCTCAACTCAACTGGGAGTACCTGCGCGGCATGAAACGCAGCCCCCGAAGAACAGGGGGTCAGTACGGAAATGTACCGAGTATGTAAAGCGGAAATATAACAATATAAGCAAAACCGAGCTAGAAGTATAGAACTAGAATAGGTAGTATCGGATCCGAGTCCGAAATGGAAATACAGAGTGTGTGGCCAGGACCACGATATATATCATAAGCACGGGGTGTAGCCGTCTGAATCGTGATATGAAACAGAGGTACAAAGCCTAACTGGCAGGATCATCATGCGGATCGGGGCACAGAGTGCGACTGACATACCCGCAACCGAAGCTAGGGGTGTAGAACTATAGCCAACTGAAGCATAGTCCGGCTCAATCATGCAGAAGCAACACCAACAGAATCATTCTCCGAATCCGCTGTCCAGAAATGTAACAGGCAGAACCATGCATGTAGAATCATAAACTTACACAAGCACAGGTAGTATACATTTACCTCAGGTTTCGGCCCTTTAGTGAGGGGCGCAATGGACAGTGCACTGGGGTGTGCACGAATAACCAGGTCGCCACAGGGTCGCCTCTAGTGCACAAGTCATACCCAAGATGTTCCAGCAGGCAAATACGGTAGTTAGAATGTCAAAATGCTTTACTTTCTTTTGAAAAACATTTTTGTTTCACACATATAGAAGAATCAACGCACAATTTCCGCGACCATAAGTCCAGTGGTCGCTACCACGCATACCGCGGCCAAGTACCCAGCGGTCACTATCACACGTACCGCGGCCAAGGGTCCAACGGTTATAATCACACATACCGCGACAAAAAGTCCAGCGGTTACAATCACACATACCGCGGTCGAGGGTCCAGCGGTCACAATCACACATTTGACATACCGCGGTCAAGGGTCCAGCGGTCTATGTCAGGCACAATCACAAGTGCGGCAGACGCGGTCAAGGGTCCAGCAGTCAATGCCACACGTCCGGCATGACGCGGTCAAGGGTCCAGCTGTCAATGTCGGACACGCCGCGATCGAGGGTCCAGCGGCCAATATTACATATGCGCATATTCACATAACCGGCCCGGGACTCGGTGAATCAGAAAACAACCATACAGGATACCAAATCACTACTTCCCAAACATAAATCACACGTGCCAGGATCATGCATCACACAAGATTTAAGTATGCCAAAATCGTATATCAGAAAATACTAAAGATAAGTAGTTTATCCAAATTATCAGGGTAAGGTTTTCAAAACGTTTTAGATGTCAAAAACATTTTATAACGCTCATGAAGGTGGTCATAACACCTATCGTATAGTAAACAGCATAATAACCAGGAGTTACCTGCGAACTCCGGACAAGAGTACATTGGCTAAAGCCATACAGCACATATCAGGGTTTTTGTCCCCGCAGTTGGTTCAATAATAATTAACATCCGTCTCAGGATAGATAAAATATCTCCCGTTTAGTAGTCGGGACAATAGCCATAAGTCCCTAGACTTGTCGCACCGAAGTGAGACAAACAAAACCATAGGAGGGGCGTCGGGGGTAACGGGCCCACCTCGGGTCAAGTCGGGGTGGCGGACATGAATCACGCCCATTAGGCTCTACGGAGTCATCCAGGAAAGTTTCGGAGTGATTGGATTACATTTGTGAAAGTTATGGAGGTTTAACCACTTTTTTTCAACAAAAGCACCTTTTGAAGTTCAATTGAATTGAATGAATAGTACCAAGAAATCAATCTCGGTTTCCGATGAGCAGAATTGCCCCCGAGGCTAAAATCTCCACCTAGCACACCTAGGACATGCCAAAGAACAAAGGGGAAGGCTTTACATACCTCGATTGCGCCTTATGCTCGCTTGGCTTCAATTCCAATTTCGTCCAGAATCTACAAATGGTCATGTTTACCAATTGTCAATTTCAAGCTTTTCAAGAATCTAAGCTTAATCACATAATTGCCTACCGAAATTTCGGCAGCATTTCCCCTATAAACTCGCCTATCCGAATTTCCAATTGCTCTCCTGTTGACACAAAAATACCAACAATAACATATGGACACAACCATATCTTCAATTCTTTTATTTCAACAAGAACAACAACATATCAAAACAGCCCCCAACTATAACATAACGATGCCCGAAATTCTAACGAACACTTGCAATACACCAAGCAGCCCGTATGCACTTCTTATACCTTATTCCATGCAATCTTTTCAGCAAATTTCTGAGAAATACAACAGCAGCCACACGACACCACATCATCTATTCATATGCAACTAAACCACATTATTATCTCTATAATCCTTACAACAACCCACAACAATTTTTAACTCCAACTCTAACCTTCAAATTCCCTCATTCTCATCACATAATCTATGATTACAACAACCAAAATATTAATTCAAATCAGACCATCAATTTCAATTAAAACAGCCCCTAATCCATAAATCTCAACAAAACAACAGACGAGTTTATAATGTTGTTTTCTCCGTTCTAATTCGTTAAAACTCTAAATAAACACTTTAATAACATAAAATGAATCTTATAAATACCTTAGAAGCAGCTCAAACACGAAAATTTCATTCCCCAAGACCAATATGTAGCTCAAATTGAAGGCAACTCAACGTACAATGGTTTTCTCTTCATGAGCTTCGGGATTCGGGGCTCGGATTTTGATCAAAATGACCTTCTTAGCCTTGAAGTTTTCTCTCTCTCTCTCTAATGTTCTTGGAAGATTTTATGTTAAATGAAAAGCCCTCAAATAAATTTTCCTTATATACTTGACGTTAATGGGCCTCATGGGCCGAAATGTGAATGCTTGGATCGGGTCACAATTTTCTGCCCCGCCAGCCCAACTTGCATCGTCCATATCTGCTTATCCAGATATTGTTTTGACGAGCGGTTTGTTTCGTTAGAAACTATACTCGATGAACTTCATTTTAGAATTTTGAAACACCTTAAAACTCCTCATATACTAGGAGATATGCCTCCAACAATATGGGCTAAAAATCTGGTCCGAGATATTTTCTGAAGTTGTTTGGATTCATTTCGTTCAGCTTCGTTTAACTTCTAATCCTCTTCCGACCCTCATGTAACCTCTTATACATACATATACATACTCATATACGCTCATAACGCGATTTCAAATCCTTTAGGTTACGATGTCACCTCGGGATACTTAAGGCAACCATATATATATATAACGATATTCTTACTAACTCGATTAACTTTCCTTGATCTTTCTTAACTCATTCTTTCTTGTCTTAATTAAAATAGCACGGACTCTTACGGGGTATAACATCCTTCCCCCCTTAGGAACATTCGTCCCCGAATGTCAAATTAGTCCTACATAAGTATACTGCTTCTGGTGATGTTATAACGAATCATTTGTAACTTGAACTTATCTATCATGCTGTGCCTTTCTTTACTTAGCCTAATTCCATTCTCCACCTGACATATGTTAATATTGATCTTCCAAATATAGTAGACACTATTTAGCTACCTCTGTAATCGACTGCAACTTACCATGTCCATCTACACTTGAAGCTTAAGTCGAGTTCTTCTTGATCGTCCTCTTTAAATTCACTGTCTTCTTGTAACTAGCTCGTTCTGACCATCTCACTTAAGTCATTTTGCAATTTCCCTTAATCCCACTTATAACACTTTAAGCATATTATCTCGTGTCGTTTCTCTATTTTTGACTCAACTCTTCTATTGCCTCTTTACTCAGATTTGCTCTTAGTTCTCCTATCATGCATCTTATTGCAAGCTTTACACGAGTATGTGTAGGTACTCAAATCAGCCCAGAAAATATCTTAGCGTTGTCTCACTAGTCTTTATGCTTTACTTTACATTCTTCCTTCATACCTTCCAATAGTATCGGGGCCCAATTATGGCTTTTGCTCTCCATACTAATGATGTCTCTGTAGTTTTGCCTTAAACCACCTTACACCTTTCTTTGACGTATCCAAAATATTGCAACCGCACTATTGTTATTGAATTCTTACCCTTTTTATATTTCTGGGAAAATTTGGGTAGAGGTTCTTCTGTACTTCTTACTATCCCAAAACCTGCACGCAGGAAATACCAACAATGCCTCACAGGGCCAACATATATACGTATATATATCATATCGTATCATAGCCACACAGGCCTAACAATTTCAAGTAAAAGTATAAAGATGTCGAGACTTACCTCACATGTCCAATTCAAACTGCACCTGTTACACTTTCCTGTTTACTTTCCTACCTACTTTATCTTTCATTCTTCAACCTTATTTTCAATCATATCTCAATATTCTTACCTTATCCAACATGCCCCTTTCGCACCGTTGCTTACCTGTGTACAGTGTAGCTTCTAATATCATCGGCCACTTTCTTCTGTCGATACCGTTCTTCAGCTACAATCAAGGGTTAGTAAAAAGGAAATTCCTTTCCTACAGCTGGCTCTATCGCATGATCCAGGATTCAAAGAAGATCAACAATCCCTAGATGCCCCGTAGTCTCTTGTTTATAGATGTGGCGCGCAACACACCATAAACAGGACTCTACCAGACACGACTTTGCAGACAACCCCTAGGACAGACCTGCTCTGATACCACTCTGTCACACCCCGACCTCGCTGGGGTGTGATGGGCACCCGACCCTTACTTAGGGCCGAGCGAACCCTCAGACTCTCGCTGCACATAAAATCACGTCAACTCTTTTTTTTTCTTTAAAACAAATAATAAAGTACATAGCAAAACTTTTCTTTCAGAAATATTCTTTCTCGTGGCTTTTAAGCCGAACAAATTTGTGATCATAAAAAATTCATTACGTACACAGACCGACAACCAATACCCACGACACTGTCTGCAAAGTCTCTAGTAAGATCCCAAAAGCATAACATACAGAATCTGACTCGGCAGCACTCCGGGAACAAATGGAGCTTGCCATCTGCACTGGAACATCTTCCATCTATCCTCAACTCAACTGGGAGTACCTGCACGGCATGAAACGCAGCCCCCGAAGAACAGGGGGTCAGTACGGAAATGTACCGAGTATGTAAAGCGAAAATATAACAATATAAGCAAAACCGAGCCAGAATTATAGAACTAGAACAGGTAGTATCGGATCCGAGTCCGAAACGGAAATACAGAGTGTGTGGCCAGGACCACGATATATATCATAAGCACGGGGTGTAGCCGTCTGAATCGTGATATGAAACAGAGGTACAAAGCCTAACTGGCAGGATCATCGTGCGGATCGGGGCACAGAGTGCGACTGACATACTCGCAACCGAAGCTAGGGGTGTAGAACTATAGCCAACTGAAGCATAGTCCGGCTCAATCATGCAGAAGCAACACCAACAGAATCATTCTCCGAATCCGCTGTCCAGAAATGTAACAGGCAGAACCATGCATGCAGAATCATAAACTTACACAAGCACAGGTAGTATACATTTACCTCAGGTTTCGGCCCTTTAGTGAGGGGCGCAATGGACAGTGCACTGGGGTGTGCACGAATAACCAGGTCGCCACAGGGTCGCCTCTAGTGTACAAGTCATACCCAAGAGGTTCCAGCAGGCAAATACGGCAGTTAGAATGTCAAAATGCTTTACTTTCTTTTGAAAAACATTTTTGTTTCACACATATAAAAGAATCAACGCATAATTTCCGCGGCCATAAGTCCAGCGGTCGCTACCACGCATACCGCGGCCAAGTACCCAGCGGTCACTATCACACGTACCGCGGCCAAGGGTCCAGCGGTTATAATCACACATACCGCGACCAAATGTCCAGCGGTTACAATCACACATACCGATGTCGAGGGTCCAGCGGTCACAATCACACATTTTACATACCGCGGTCAAGGGTCAAGCGGTCTATGTCAGGCACAATCACAAGTGCGGCAGACGCGGTCAAGGGTCCAGCAGTCAATGTCGGACATGCCGCGGTCGAGGGTCCAGCGGCCAATATTACATATGCGCATATTCACATAACCAGCCCGGGACTCGGTGAAACAGAAAACAACCATACAAGATACCAAATCACTACTTCCCAAACATAAATCACATGTGCCAGGATCATGCATCACACAAGATTCAGGTATGCCAAAATCGTATATCAGAAAATACAGAAGATAAGTAGTTTATCCAAATTATCAGGGTAAGGTTTTCAAAACGTTTTAGATGTCAAAAACATTTTATAACGCTCATGAAGGTGGTCATAACACCTATCGTATAGTAAACAGCATAATAACCAGGAGTTACCTGCGAACTCCGGACAAGAGTAAATTGGCTAAAGCCATACAGCACATATCAGGGTTTCCGTCCCCGCAGTTCGTTCAATAATAATTAAAATCCGTCTCAGGATAGATAAAATATCTCCCGTTTAGTAGTCGGGACAATAGCCATAAGTCCCTAGACTTGTCGCACCGAAGTGAGACAAACAAAACCATAGGAGGGGCGCCGGGGGTAACGGGCCCACCTCGGGTCAAGTCGGGGTGGCGGATATGAATCACGCCCATTAGACTCTACGGAGTCATCCAGGAAAGTTTCGGAGTGATTGGATTACATTTGTGAAAGTTATGGAGGTTTAACCACTTTTTTTCAACAAAAGCACCTTTTGAAGTTCAATTGAATTGAATGAATAGTACCAAGAAATCAATCTCGGTTTCCGATGAGCAGAATTGCCCCCGAGGCTAAAATCTCCACCTAGCACACCTAGGACATGCCAAAGAACAAAGGGGAAGGCTTTACATACCTCGATTGCACCTTATGCTCGCTTGGCTTCAATTCCAATTTCGTCCAGAATCTACAAATGGTCATGTTTACCAATTGTCAATTTCAAGCTTTTCAAGAATCTATGCTTAATCACATAATTGCCTACCGAAATTTCGGCAGCATTTCCCCTATAAACTCGCCTATCCGAATTTCCAATTGCTCTCCTGTTGACACAAAAATACCAACCATAACATATGGACACAACCATATCTTCAATTCTTTTATTTCAACAAGAACAACAACATATCAAAACAGCCCCCAACTATTACATAACGATGCCCGAAATTCTAACGAACACTTGCAATACACCAAGCAGCCCGTATGCACTTCTTATACCTTATTCCATGCAATCTTTTCAGCAAATTTCTGAGAAATACAACAGCAGCCACACGACACCACATCATCTATTCATATGCAACTAAACCACATTATTATCTCTATAATCCTTACAACAACCCACAACAATTTTTAACTCCAACTCTAACCTTCAAAATCCTTCATTCTCATCACATAATCTATGATTACAACAACCAAAATATTAATTCAAATCAGTCCATCAATTTCAATTAAAACAGCCCCTAATCCATAAATCTCAACAAAACAACAAACGAGTTTATAATGTTGTTTTCTCCGTTCTAATTCGTTAAAACTCTAAATAAACACTTTAATAACATAAAATGAATCTTATAAATACCTTAGAAGCAGCTCAAACACGAAAATTTCATTCCCCAAGACCAATATTTAGCTCAAATTGAAGGCAACTCAACGTACAATGCTTTTCTCTTCATGAGCTTCGGGATTCGGGGCTCGGATTTTGATCAAAATGACCTTCTTAGCCTTGAAGTTTTCTCTCTCTCTCTCTAATGTTCTTGGAAGATTTTATGTTAATTGAAAAGCCCTCAAATAATTTTTCCTTATATACTTGACGTTAATGGGCCTCATGGGCCGAAATGTGAATGTTTGGATCGGGTCACAATTTTCTGCCCCGCCAGCCCAACTTCCATCGTCCATATCTGCTTATCCAGATATCGTTTTGACGAGCGGTTTGTCGCGTTAGAAACTATACTCGATGAACTTCATTTTAGAATTTTGAAACACCTTAAAACTCCTCATATACTAGGAGATATGCCTCCAACAATATGGGCTAAAAATCTGGTCCGAGATATTTTCTGAAGTTGTTTGGATTCATTTCGTTCAGCTTCGTTTAACTTCTAATCCTCTTCCGACCCTCATGTTACCTCTTATACATACATATACATACTCATATACGCTCATAACGCGATTTCAAATCCTTTAGGTTACGATGTCACCTCGGGATACTTAAGGCAACCATATATATATATAACGATATTCTTACTAACTCGAATAACTTTCCTTGAACTTTCTTAACTCATTCTTTCTTGTCTTAATTAAAATAGCACGGACTCTTACGGGGTATAACAATAGTACCACTGAAGTGAGGCTCCGGAACAACTGGAGCGCTGTAGAGTACCGCTGGTAGAGCTCCTAAGGATCAAGTCCACCTGTCTGCTGACCTGCGCGGCATGAAACGCAACGTCCACAATAAGTGACGTCAGTACGAATAGTGTACCGAGTATGTAAGGCATGGAAGATAACACAAGCAATAACATAGTGTATAATTAATAATATCATGTCATGTATTATCATATCGTATCATATCTTATCTTGTCTTGTCGTAGCATATCGCGTCATAGTATATCGTGTCATAGTATGTCAGGCTATAGTATATCATATCATAGTACATCATATCATAGCATAGCATGTTATAGCGTGTCGTGTCATAGCATAGCGTGTCATAGCATGTCTTACCATAGCACAGCATGTCATAGCGTATCATAGCATTGCATAGCTTGTCATATCATGTCCTGTTGTGGCAAATCATAGAATATCATGTCATAGTATAGCTTACCATAGCATATCTTATCATAGCATGTCTGGTCATGACATGGTAGGTCATATCATAGCGCCGAACAATGTCGGCTCACCCACATAGCGCCGATATGCACCGGCTCACCCATATATCCCGCGTCCGGGCACCCCGCGTCCGGGATGATAAGCCAGCTGATCAGGTGGCAGTGAAACATATTTCCCTTCCCATTCCCCCATGTATCCCTTCCCCCCAGCCCAGGTTCATATACGTAGCTTGCATATATATACTTTGTATGCTTATACACATCTTATATACGTACACATATTTTTGTATTCATATACATAGCTTGTATACATATACGTGTCTTATATACATTTACTTATCATATATACATATTTTATATACTTATACATATCTTATATACATATACATGTTTTATATATATATATATATATATATATATATATATATATATATATATATATATCATATAAGCACATAAGGGAGCCCAAGGAAAAATCATGTAGCCATCGGAGTGACGTAAGGTCGGTGACCTCCGATTACATTATGGAATACTCGTGATCGCTCTTGTCTCACCCCAAAGGGACAAATATTTTAAGGTGAGATGGTCAACGGAGAATAGTATCAAAGTAAACGTAGAATGAAATCGTGGGCGTCATAGATGAAAGTTCATAGGCTTGGGAGTCTTTAGAAAGTAAAGTCATAGCTAGGGAATATAAATGGATTCAAAAATTAGTTTATCATCTTCATGTTTACATAAGATACTTAGCTTAGTCATCTTAGTCATAGAGTCGTTCCGGTAGTACGTATCATAGGCATATCCTCTTATCTAACATCATTGTTATCATTATCGTCATGGAAGTGCCCTCGTTAGAGGAGTCATAGTACTTATCATTGGGTAACGAAATCGGGGTCAAAGGTTCCCTTTGGATTCACTTCAAGTAAGTCAAGCAAGACTGTAAGGAAAATCTGAGAGTAACGGGCCCACCTCGGGCCGGATGGGGTGGCGTATATGATTTACATATGTTACGTGTCATGTCATTACTTGTGAGGGTTCTAGGGTAATCGGGTCCCACTTATGCAAGTTCTAAGGGTTTAAGAGGTCTTTCCATCATTTGCACACTTTCTAGTTCAATTCTATTGAACAAAAAGTGGAAAACTTTAGGTGCGGATTTCGGGGACTAGGGTTGTCCCTGAGGCTCGTACCCGACTTATTACATCTAAGACATGCCATAGAAAGAAGGGTGAAGCCTTATATACCTCATTCCGCTCCTTCTGCTACTCCAAATTCACGTTGCAATCCCGTCAAAATCTGCAAATTGGTCATTTTTACCAAAATTCTTATTAGGATACTTAGAGTTGAAATCTTAAGGTAATACTTGGCTACCGAAATTTTGGCAGCACTTCCTCTGTAGATATACCATCCTCGACATTCAACTTAGTCAAATTCTCATCAATCACAATCCGGGAATTCAAACCCGGCCAAACTATCAATATAAATTCAACAACCACACTAGCGATTCACATATTTGATTCAAGATACATGATATCGATTCAAGATACATGATATCAATAAAAATCTTATAACATTTTCCACGACACCATTCTAATATCATTACATTTCATACATGCAAGAACATAACATTCAATTCACATAACCTTCCAAAACAAGCTTCCAATTACTAATATTTCACTAAGCTCATTAGGCTTTCGTTTGTAGTATAAACTCCACAACACAACAACCAACATACTAAACAAACTTACTCACTATCCATTTCCCATACCACACACATATACGGCTACATACACACTACACACTACACGGCCAACTTCACCAACATCATTCAACTTCTAACTTTAACATAGTATTCACAACAATAATAACCAAACACTAGATAAAATAATTGAAACATGATTCCTACACATACACACACATTCTACACCTCACGGCCACATCCATATTATTGTTCTTTATGAATTTCATCCACTTTTGTACACTACAACATGCATAAATATTCATAACATGTAAAAGAACACAAGTTCTCACCTTGCTTCTTCTCCACTCCTTCACTTAGCTAGAACTTGAAACTTGCATGAATATGGATTTCTCTTGTGCCAATGATCACTCCACCTTGTTAAGGACCCTCTACTTGGTAGGAAATGATTTTTGAAAGAATTTTATCACTTTTCCTTGGCAATTTTTGTTATGGCCGAATGGCCCTAGATGTTTTTCTCCTCTCTCTCTTGTTCTTGCTTGTCTTGAAGTTTCTAGAGAATGGTAGCAAAAGATGACTTAGTCATCTATTTAATTCCCATGAATTAATTTAACATGGGCCTAGCCCATGCCCTATGGCCGGTTGGGCCTTTGGTTTTCTTGCAAATTTTCAAGCCCAATTATATTGGTTAATTCTTGTAGTTCATGAAAACAATTTTTCCGAATTCCAAATTTACCCTTCGTATTCTTCCATATTCCCACGAGTCATATTGCAACTTCCCTTTATGCCCTTAACCTTTCTCATTATTTCCACTTCAAAATTTTCATAACAACTTATATGCCAAGCAAAGTAAAAATATGTCCTTGGTTACTGTCTTCCCGCGATTGTCTTGAATTATCCGATTGTACAGAAATGCGGGATATAACACAAAGCTTGTTCCTACAACTTCTAAGGTAAGATTCATGATTTTTACATGATGTTTAAGGTATTGGAGAATTGAAGTACATGGATTGTAGAAAATATGGTCAACTAGGTCATGAATGATGAATAGTGAAATTTTGAGAAATAGTTTGAATTGAGTTATGAATGTTGTTGTGTTGTGATATGAATGTGTTATAAATGGTATTAAGATCATGAACTAGACACTTTAGACGAATGGACGAAGTTGGGTGTTATGACCATGAATGTGGGTGAATTAGAGGAAAATTGAGGAAATCTAGACAATGTGGATAATGTGAATGACTAATGGCCATTGTTATGATATTAATGAAGGTATAAACGCTAGCATTGGAAGGGAACGTGAAAGTGTAGAATAGTTCGACGGAATGGTATGTAAGGCTAACCCTTCTTTCATAAGGCATGGTTCTTGGCCAAATTCCTAATTCCTCTATATGAGTATGTTGTCTTCACATGGTTGACATTCCGAGCTCATAAGCTCACGACCCTTGATATGTACTATGATTATACTATGTTCCTCTTATGACGAGTAAGTCCATAATGTAGATTCAACGATAGTAATGAGGATAGTAATGATGATAAGAGTAAAATGAGATTAGAGATGCTTACGAGCTATGATATATGTATATGTATGCCTATGAAGGGCTATGATAAGACCCCGAGCTTATGATGCCGGGTAAGACTATATGTATATGACTATGTATAAAGTATGTATACGATTACGAAACGCGCGCACACCTCTGCAGATAGTACGGATAACCCTAACGCCTTGGTAGGGCCAGGTATGTATGATCTTGAGCCTTGGTTGGCCAAGTATGTATGACACACCGATCCTACGAGGTTGGGTATGCTATGTAAATACTATGTATATGATATGACCATGTATATAATATGAATATGAGTGTGATAAGACTTAGTAAGGGCATGTATACGAATATGAACACAAAGTGGTATGGCTATTATTATGGGATACGAACGACGATGTATGAAGTAAGCGACATGATGATGATGATGATATTACTGTCTCCCCTCCTTTGCTATTTTCATATGATATCTATTATGCTTCTATATTGATGTTGATCATGCTTTACATACTCAGTACATTCTTCGTACTGACGTCCTTTTGTTTGTGGACGCTGCGTCATGCCCGCAGGTGCACAGGGAGACAGACTTGATCCATAGCTGCTTATTCAGAGATTCCATAGCAGAGCTCCATTTCTTTCGGAGCCGTAGCTTTTGGGTACTTATTTTTTTGTGTATATAATTATGGGCATAGCGGGGTCCTGTCCCGCTCAGACAATATGTCATACTCTTAGAGGCTCATAGTCATGTGTATGTGGGTAGAGATGTTCGGCCATGACGGCCCATGTTTTGTATATCTTTTGTTAGCCACGTCGGCCTTGTACTTATGATGTGGCATAGATGCCTATAAGATGTTAAATGATGATGGCCGTCTAATGGGATCAATATGATTAACGATAAGAAAAGCACGAATTGACTTATGGTTCACCTAGATGTTATGTTATGTACGATAAGGGGGTGCTCGGGTGGGGTAGCACCGGGTGCTCGTCGCGGCCCCTAGCCGGGTCGTGACCGTTACGAGTATGGTTATGTTATAAATGATATTAAGAACATAGGAGAAACATTATATGGGGATGAAGGTAATGTTATATTATGACCATGGTTACGGATGCCCTTGAAATGGAAGTATGAGAATTGAGTAATGTATGGTTGATGAAGATCATTGAGTATGATATTATGAATGTTATTATTGACGTTTGGGAGTTGATATGTGATATGGAGAAAGTTGTATAAACAAAGGAAATGTTGCCCAATTTTCTCTAGCTTTAATAAGCACGTTCATATAATCGATTAGCTAATATGAATGCAAATTCTCTTGAAGGTAGAAACGTGAGCGTTAAAGAAGAACAATCAAGCGATGGAAATTGTTAAACGAAAGAGGTATGTAAGGCTAGTCCCTTCTTTCTAAGGCATGAATCCTTCTATCTTTCGGTGATTTTCCTACATATCGAAAATTATGAGTATACGATTATAAAGAGCTTCATACAAGATAAAGAAAAGAGACACGTTACGAGGATGACAATATTGATGATGAATCTAAGTCTAGCAGTCCTAAAGCTCATGAATGACATTCCTACAAAGATGATGATCCTTATATGATTCCTATGATATTATTTTCCTTACTTCTCCATGACTTTCTTACATTCTGGGAACTATGAGACAATATTGATAAATACCTTCTTATGAGATAAAGATGAGGAATATTTCATGAATATGATAATAATGATGATAAGTATTAAGCCTAGAGATTCTAAAACATGAAATGATGTCTATGAAGTTAATGATCCTATTTACGATCCCTTGATGTTGTTCATGGTGTACTCTCACCTTAAAATGTTAGTTCCTTCAAGGTGAGATATGATGTATATGATCACTCCATAATGTTATCGGGGGTTCTCGACCTTATGTCACCCCGATATTGTTATATATTGTCTATAAGCTCTAATACATGTCCTATGACCAATGTTCCGAAAATTTACGAGTCTATGTTCCTGGAGGATTTCCTATGAGATAAAGGTAAGAGATATGCCATAGATGCGATGATGGTAATGATGAGCCTAAGTCTAGAGATTATAAAGTCTACCATATGATATTTATACGATGTTCATGCTACGAATATGATATTATTTTCCTGGATTGTCTTTAAATTAAAATGCATGCTCTATGAAAAGTTATGATAAGCTTATTAGATGTATGTGATGGCAATGATGATGACGAGATATACCGAGCCTTGTTATGGCCGGGTACGGAAGACATGTATGTGATATTGTCGAGCCACTACGTGGCCGAATACGGATAATGTTTAATTTCTATGAGCCGATACAGTACCATGAAACATATATATATATATATATATATATATATATATATATATATATATATATATATATATATATATATATATATATATATATATGATATGATGATGTATGCGCTATGATAATCCATGTACTATGATTAAATATGATATAGGCATGAAAGGTATCCACCCTTAAAAGTTACGCAGGTTATATCTTCATCTTATTTCTTATGATTTCTCTATTATGTTCATTTCATTCATGCCTTACATACTCAGTACAATATTCGTACTGACGTCCGTTTTCTTTGGACGTTGTGTTCATGCCCACAGGTAGACAAGGAGGCGACCCAGATTTATAGAAGGTGATAAGCAGATTTTTGGGAGCACTCCATTATTCCGGAGGTGCCACTGATTTACTATTGTGTGTATATATATGTTTTGGGCACGACGGAGTCCTGTCCCGTCCATATGTCTAGTACTCTAGTAGAGGCTCGTAAATACGTATGTTTGGATAGTATGTAAATATGTATGTGTGGATAGTATGGTCTCACGATGTTACTATTGTTTCTATATTATTATTTTGATAGTCGAGAGGCTTATGTATATAAAAGTAATTATATTTTCAAATGAAAAATGATTTTTCTATGATTTGAGTAAGAATTGGATGAAGGAACGCTTAACGAGTATGATAAGTAATAGAATGAGCGGTGCTCGGTGGTTAGCCTCGGGTACCCGTCGGTTAGCCTCGGGTACCCATCATGGCGCCTAGTCGGGTCATGATAAAAGTGGTATCAGAGTAGTTCAGTCCTAGGAAGTGTCTACGAGCTGTGTCTAGTAGAGTCTTGCTTATGGTGTGTTGCGCGCCACATCTATAAAAAGGAGGCTACAGGGTATTAGGAGATTTATCAAGAATCATGAGCCTTAGCGATTTTAGGAATGAAGTCATTTGGAAGACGCTATGGAACTCATATGAAGGTATTTAGCAATGGGACCGTGCCTTAATGAAAGAAGGGTTAGCCTTACATACCTCGTTGTCTTCTTAACTACTTGACGTTCCCCGTTGAAGCTTGAATAATCTACATTTAGAAGGATTCATACCATGGTTAAGCTTTAATGATACTCCTAAATTCAAACTAGAATAATTCATGACCTAAGGAAAATTGGGCAGCATTTCCCCTATTTCGTAAACTTCCACCATATCACAAAACAACTCCCACTAACCACAATAACATCCATAATACACTCATAATATCATAATCAAGTGATCACACCTCATTAAGCCTTCAAAATTCGTCCTTATGTTTAACTTATGCTAGCAGCTTCATACCATTTTAGTACATTTTCATATAATGCTTCCTCATCACCATTATTACCTTCCATAGCAAGATTATATCCATATCATACTAAGAATCATAACTCAAGTTAGCTTACTACTCAAAAACATCATAAAAACTACATTTAGAACTCATCTTCTACTTTCTCCTTCTAACCAAGTTGTTCAACAACTAAACATTCTTGATAACATGTAATAAGTATGAAAAATAACCTTTTTATCTCATAAGAATGAGCTTTGGAGCAAGCTATCAACTTATATGAAAATCCTAGCTTCAATATCCAAAGAATTCTTGGAGTCTACTAACCCTAGCAAGACTTCTAACACATGGGTATCTTGATTCTTGCCTCTTGATATTTAATGTCCCTTGCATTTTGGCTTAGATTAGTTGATGGAGTTGAAGAGAGGGTTTTTAGAGAGCTTTTGGATCTGATTTGGTAAAATAAAATGTCCAAATAAAGTGGAATGAAATATATAAAACGGAACTTAAAATCCCGTCGGGCTATTCTGCGGCCATTTTGACGGGCCGTCAAAATTCCTACGGACCATTACTACCCAGTCAAATATGGTTCACTGTAACCATTTTACGCGTGGCGGGTGCAATTTGACGGGCCGCAGAAATTTCTGCGGGCCGCAGAAATTTCTACGGGCCGTCAAATGGTCCGTCAAAATTTTCTGCTCAGACAGTTTGTCTTGAAACACCAATAACATTTTACGCCGATGTCACATTGATGAACGGTTTGTTGCGTTGCAAAATAGACTCGATGAACTTCAATTTGGATAAAATAAACACACCAAAACTCCTCATATTCTAGGAGATATGCCTCCCCCAATTTGGACAAAAATCCTATCAGAAAAGTTTGCTAAGTTTTCCCAAAGTTCTGACAAACTCCATTCCTTAATTTATTTGTTCTTAAATCCTTCCATAGCTTATTTCATGGGCTTAAACCCCTATAACCATAATATGGGATAATATATAATCACATATATCCTAAGGTAACTCCAGTTTCCACGATTAGGACAATTAACACCTAATGAATCTCAACGGACGAAACCACGAGGTGTAACAGAGTGGGAGATATGTGATAGGGCCGCATTATGGGATTCACCTTCATCTATATTCATTGGCAGCTCCCTTTCCATCCGCCTTGCTATAGTAGCCTTGCCCGTCTGGGCAGCTGTGGCTTTTCTCTTTATCGGCATCGCTGAAATCATAACGCATAATTTGGGAGAAGGAAATCTTATAACATAGCACTATCGCACGATCTAATAAGATGAATAACGATCATTTTTCCTAGATGCCCCGTAGCCTCTTGTTTATAAGTATGGCGCACTTCACACCCATAAACGAGACACTACTGGACATGGCTCGTAGACACACCTTAGGACAGAACTGCTCTGGTACCACTTTTGTCAAGACCCGACTAGGGGCCATGACGGGTACCTGGAGCTAACTAACGAGCACCATTCATTATGATAATTATCATACCTAACCTGAACACACATAATCTCCAAGGCAATATATATATATATATATATATATATACACACCTACAGACACACATAAGCCTTCATGGCTGCAAAAATGATATACAAAATATAGACTGATGTACTCATGAGACAACTACTACCCACACATACATATCTACGAGCCTCTACTAGAGTATTGAGACATAAGGATGGGACAGGACCTTGTCGTGCCGAAATATGCACACAAAAGAATGTATCAACCAATGGCACCTCTGGAGTAGTGGAGTGCTCCTGTGAATCTGCTGAGTAGCTCCAGAGAATCGAGGCCTCCTCCCTGCCTACCTTTGGGCATGAACACAGCGTCCAAAAAGAAAGGACATCAGTACGAACAATGTGCTGAGTATGTAAGGTATGCATAATAACATGATAAAGAGATGCAAGAATATAAGGTAAAGGGGTAACCTGTAACTGATTGCCTCTTAAGGCGGAGTCATGCATGCTAACTTATATAATAACAACATCTTATCATGTAAGCATATGTATGGAACTACCCGACCATATAGGTACGGTGTGATCATCATTAGCCCGAGTCCGGGCCTCCCGCGTCCAGGGTAAACATCTCATGCCGCCCACTAGTTGTCTTTGCCTATGCCATCATGACATGGTGTAAATGCCGCCCACCTTAGTGATGTCTTCCCGGCTATGTAGGCATGGTGTAATCTCATCATTAAATACTTATCATGAAGCATGCATAAGAAATTAAGTAAAAGCTATAACTCTATCGGGGTGACGTAAGGTCGAGAACCCCCGATTCCATTATGGAGTAGTCATGATTATCATGTCTCACCTTGAAGGAACTAGCATTATAAGGTGAGTCTAGTAACAATGAAAAACATCATGGAATTGTATAAGGATCATTAGCTTCATAAGAATATCATATCATGAGCTTTAGGGTCTCTAGATTTAGATTCATCGTCATCATTATCACATTCATAACACGCCTCTTATCATTATCTTGTGAGTAGCTCTTAATAATCATAGACTTATAATTTTCGGATTAAGAGAAAGTCATGGAAAGATAAAGGAAGTCACATTATCGGAATCATGCCTTAGAAAAAAAAAAGGACTAGCCTCACACACCTTTACGTCGCTCTAAACTTTACCAACTAAGTGCTCCCCTCCAATACTCACAATTCTACATTCAAGAGAATTTGTACTAAAATTAGATAACCAGAAACATACTTGAAGCTAAACTAAGGCAACTAAGGGCTAACGAAAATTGGGTAGCACTTCCTTTGTTTCTACAATGTTCTCCATATAATATAACAACTCACAAACATCAATAACAACATCCATAATATCATAATCAATAAATTTTGTTAAGCTAGACATTATTCAATTCTCAAAATTCCCTCTCAAGGTCATCCATAACCATAGTTATCACCCAACGTGGCATTCATTCATCTATAATGCTTCTTAAACATCCTTAACTTCATTCATAACAAGATTATACTCATTCCATACTAAGAATCATAACTCAATTGAACTTACTACTCACGATACCATTATTTTCATATTGGAGCTCATATTCTATATTCTTCTTTAATCCAAGTCTTTCAACCACTCAATACCTCTAATAATATGAAATAAATGCAAAACTCACCTTTGAATATGTAGGAATGGTCCTTGGATGAAGATATTCCGCTTGAGAAAAACCCCAACTTCAACACTAAAGAAATTCTTGATTCTAGTGGTCATTAGGACCAGTTCTTGCCCCTAACGGAGTTTGCATAGAACAATAGCTACCATTTGAGTATCAATATGGTGTCGTTCGAGGATTTGTGTGGTAAAAGGTGTCGTTCTCCTATTAGATGGTTTGATGCATTTGAGGTTCACTCGTGGGGCACCGATTTGTTGAGCTTATTCAGGAAACACTTCTAGTAGCTCAGAGTCGACAGAAGATGTATGCGGACCAAAAGGTTCTAGATTTAGAGTTTGGGGCAGGCAAGCAGGTGCTTCTGAAGATCTCACCCACGAAGGGTGTTATGCGATTTGGGAAGAGAGGCAAGTTTAGTCCAAGGTATCTTGGCCCATTTGAGATTCTCCATAGAGTTGGAGATGATACTTGTGAGTTGGCCTTGCCACCAGGCCTATCCGGTGTTCATCCTATATTTCATGTGTCTATGTTGAAGAATTACCATTCTGATGGTTCCTATATTGTCCGTTGGGATTCATTATTGCTCGATGAGAATTTGACGTACGAGGAGGAGCCGATAGCGATCTTGGATAGGTAGGTTCGGAAGTAAAGGTCCAAGGAGATTGGTTCTGTGAAGGTTCAATGGAAGCATCGTCCTGTTAAGGAGGCTACTTGGGAGACCGAGTCTCATATGCGCGAGACATATCCCCAGTTGTTCGCCGATTCAGGTACTTTTTCCCCATTCCACTTCCTTGTCGCTCGAGGATAAGCAATTGTTTAATTGGTAACTGATGTAATGACCCGTTCAGCTATTACGGTACTTTTGACCTTGTTGACCTTTTTCCGAGCTTCATTAGCTTACATTAGACTTGTGGGGACGGGTGATACGAGTGCCGAGGTCATCGGGTGAATATTAGATTGATTTTTGCGATAATAAGCCATAAAGCAAAACATGTTTGACCCAAAAATGACTTTTAGGTAAATGGATCTTTTTCGAAAATCCATCGATTTCGAGATGTCTAGATGACCCTTTGTGATATGCGGGTATGTTCAGTTCATTTCCCAATGTATTAGAGTGCATTTTGGGACTTGGATTGGAAAGTTGGTTTTAGGGTATTGGGGGGTTGACTTGGTCAACGAGACCCCCATTGGGAAATTTGAGGCCATGGGTGAGTTCGTAGCGCATTTTTATGTGTGTTTGCATGTTCGTTTTATATATGTGGGGCCTTGAGTGATAGTCGAATTTCGGGTCGAGAATGGTTGAAACTAATATTGTTCTGGTGACTGATGTCCGCCGCAGCGGCACCAGTACCACGGCAGTGGTATCTCCATGGCGATAGCTGCTTAGTGTATTATGAGTGACCGCCGTAGTGGTCATGTCACTGTGGCAGTGGTTCCACCGTAGCGGACTGCAGACCGCTGTAGCGGTCGACGGGGACTTAAATGCCTTAAATCCTTTTTAATACCTTATCACTCCTCATTCATTACTCTTGGCTCTAGAGCTATTTTGAGAGCAAAACAAGTGATTCTGAGGCAATTCTTTATTGGGGTAAGTTCATTTAACCCTATTCTTCAATTATGATTCATAATCCACCTTAGAAACTCTCAAATTCATGTGAGAGTCTTCCAATAACATAAGGATTAAAGAGGGTTTTCGGGGTTTCGTTCTTGAATGATCTTTTGATTATCAAACCTTGATTTGTTGATGGAATAAGCTTATATTAGTATGGAATTGATGGGTAATAGCTATATAAACATGAATCCTTCATTATTAATAACCAATTTATGAATTTGAGAGTTAGGGCTCCTACCCAAAATTGGAGGTTTCACTTCTAATACGAATTTAGCTTAATATTGAGTTGTTTTAGGAATTTATTAGTGGGTTTTGATCACTTACACTTGAACTGCATGTTTCACTTTTGAATTTGTCATTTTGCCCTTGTGGGCCAGTTTCCCCAAATTCCACAGGCTTAAGCTGACGAAATTAAAAGCCTAGCCATATGGGTATTGTTCTTTATGATTTCTAATATAGATTACATTATAAATAGACCTTGAGTATTTGGAGGCATTAAGGAAGGGCAAGGCGCTCGCGTGATTTGTTTGGGATTCCTGTTCAGCACTCTAGGTAGGTTATGGCTTACCTTTTTGGTTAGACTTCGGTTAGCGACTCGTATGTAGTACTAGAGAACAGTTGGAGACATCATGTGAACCTTCGAGTGTGAAGTTTGGGATGGAATTCTTAGGTTGGTACTGTTGTGTGACTTGTGTGTTCGGAATGTGGCCTGTAGAATCCTAAGGTTTATACATGGCTTTTCTCATGTGAATTGGTGGTTTCTATGTATTATAGGAGACTGGTTGGAAAGAACGGATTCATGTGACACTTGTACTTATGATGGTTGTCCTTATATGAATTGACTGGAATCCATATGTTATCCATAATATATCTGTCTTGCTCTTGATATTGGAAGATAGTGATGAAGGAGGTAAGTATGATTCATGTGACATTACTATATTTGCGTAGCCATCTCTATGTTGTGTGATACAAAGTGGTTAGCAAAAATATTAGATGGAGGAGTCATTCTAGGTTGTGTGATACGGAATAACGGTACATGGACTTTAGCGGTCCACCATGGGTCATGACTGTCGAGAGGTGGACATCGTCCCCCCCCGGAGCATGTTTGTATCATTCCATTGCATTTCATTTGCATGCACATTACATGTGCTTAATGTCAGTTGGTTTGATGTTGACCTTCGGTGATATTTGAGTTATTGGGTGATTAATATGGTTGTGTATGGACTTGTGTAGTGTTTGAGACATCGTCTGGTAATTGATTGTACAATTTGGACTTGTTGACTTGTATTTGTATGTGGGCATGATTAGCTTTCCGTTTCCTTGTTTGCATGCGTGACCTAACTGTTGTCGGCCTATGATGCTTACTCAGTACCGTGTTTTGTACTGATGCTACCTTGTTGTACTCTTTTTATGAGTGTAGAGTTTCGCTGTTGGAGAGACTTCCACACCTCTTGACTGATCTCGAGGCGATTCTCCTTGAGTTCTGAGGGTAAGCTACTGATGATCGATGCAACCTGAGACTCTATCTTCTTTGTTGTCCCATTTCTATTTTGAGACAATATTTATTTCAGATGATGTATTGCCTATTCAAACTTGTAGTAGTATTTAGTAGTTCTTGTACTGACCAGAACATATTTTGGGATTTCTTTATCTTCCACACTTAGTATTTATATATTATGTTAGACTTATCGCATTATTCTTGGGTTTTTCATTTATTTATTGTTGATTGATTGCATAAGGGACGGGTTCGCCTACTGAGGTGGGAAATAGTAGGTGCCCGCACGTTTCTGGAGTTGGGGCGTGACATTTCTGCATTCCTTTAATGGAATAAACATTGAGTTTAAATACAATACTGATAAGATAACTACCCCTAGAAACTAGGACATGTTTTCCTAACATCACTGGAATAAGAAACTCCAAATAACTACTACATAAAAATTGCAGATAACTATTACAAAGAAATAATTACTGCAAATAACTACTACTGTAGATAACTACACTACTTTTGTAAACTATTGGGACACTAAGGACCGCTAACAAAGTCTCTCTCGGAACATCACCTACGATAGTAACAAACAATCGCTAAGCATAAAGCTTAGTAGCACATAAACTTAACTAACATTTCATATAAATGAATAGATATGTATGGAGTAAAAGAATAACTTCTAGAAATAAGCTTATCATAATCACTATCAAGTGCTTAATGAAGGTACAATCATTTCAAGAGAATAAAATATCCATAATAAAGTAGGTCAACATATCAATATTCAAAATCTCAAATGTCAAGAAACTTTCCAAAGCTAATCCAAGAAAGTCCACCAATTAGATTTCGCCCAACACATACATCATGCACTCAAATCAAAGCATAATTGAATAAAAAGAAGGACCGGAGTCCCAATTCAAGTAGGATCATCACCCAATAATCAAGAGAATCAAGAACCATGTTAGAAGTGGCTTTCCCGTTCATATTTAAGATGGACAAATTCCATAATTAACATGAAATGTAAATTCAAATTCAAGATGGGACAAGATCCAAATAATATCAAGAGGCATGCCAATATATGTGACAAAATCACTATCACAAGAAGGAGAAAGTCCCAACAAGAATGCAATAATGCTCAAGCTGTCACGACCCAACCCCGTAGGCCGTGACTAGCGCCCGATCTGGGCACCCAAACCCAGATATCAAATGCATTCAACTATGTAGCAGAAGCCGACAAGGCTAAATTCTAAATTTAGATAATTTCCAGAAAAATTTTGGCACATTTCCTTTGTTTTTCGGACTATCCAGAATAACCCTGTACACAGCAAACAGCAACAAAGGCCACACAGGGTTAACAAAGCAACATATAAACATATGCGGACCGGCCGCCTCGGCGTATGGGATCGCCCAAACAACATATACACATATCCATACAGAAAGACCCTAACCCACAGACATGTCCACAGACCTCTAAACAGACCGACAGAATCATATGACGGGACAGGGCCCCGCCGTACCCAAATAGTCAGATATACAAAAATATATACATAGCAAAAGATGTATGTACCAAAAGTGGACTCCGGATCAAAAGGGAGTACTCCGAAATAGCAGAAAGTGGAGCCTACAGTGGTGGATCACCAGTGTCTGTACCTGCGGGCATGAAACGCAGCCCCCGAAGAAAGGGGGTCAGTACGAAAGATGTACTGAGTATGTAAAGCATAGAGTACAGAAATATAGACCACAACTGAAAGCAAACAAGATATAAATGAGAAGTACTGAACGGTATGTCAAAATCTTGGGTCAAAATCATATATACGTAATGCAAACAAAATCATGCAACGCTCAAGAACGTGGTCACCACACCGACGCTGGTGCCACACACATTATAACACCAGAAGGTTCAAATCTCCGTACATCCCCGAACACACATATCACCAGCCATATCACAGCATAACTCCAAACGGAACTCGGCCCTATGGCGAGGTCTCGGGAACCGTAACACAGCATACGACCGAATTCATCATAGTACGCACGAATCATAACCGGCCCGGGAACCGGCGAACGAAATCATAATAAGGGCACGAGCGGAGTCGTGAGAAAACAATGCAATTTGTATGTCAAAATATTCTTTGAAACTTGTCAAAATCATAAGTCAATTTATTAGTCAAAATAGTCGAGCGATTAGTTAGTACGGAGTTCTTTTCACAAAGATATTTCCAAAGTAATATTTATGGTTCAAAATATAGTTTAGAATATCGTGGCAGTTATAACATTATTGTATGATAGGCAAATTCATAACAAAAGTCTTTTACCGACTTTGTACACAAATGGGCATAATAGACCAAACAAAGAAGTCTCGGAGTTAGCGGGCCCACCTCGGGTCCAGTCGAGGTGGCGGACATGAATCACGGACATTTGGGGTCTATGGAATCATACATGGAGGATCCGAAGCGATTTGATTACATTTGCATAAGTTTCGAACATTTAATTACTTTGAAAGCAAAAGAAGAACTTTAAGGTTCAATTCGATTGAATGAAGAGTAGACATTCTCGAATTCGAATTTCGGGGAACAGGATTGATCCCGGGGTTCCGATATTGACCTAGCATACCTAAGACATGCCAAAAGAAGGAGTGGGTAGCCTTACATACCTTATATACGTCTTACGCTCGACCAAAACTCAAGTCCCGTTTCGCTCAGAATCTGCAAATGGTCAGAGTTACCTAATTAGGAATTTCAATACTTAAGAATGCACTTAATCCCATATTTTCCTACCGAAATTTCGGCAGCATTTCCCCTATATATATAACACCCCGAGACTTAGCTCGGCTCCATATACAACAACACAACAGCCCACAATATCACAAACATCATATGTCGCAACAAAATAAGTCTAACGTCAATATTCTTTCTTTCTACATAATTCAACAACTTTCATCCAAACTTCACAGCATCAAACTAACATCCACATTATCATATTCATTTACTCATTCAAAGTTATTCAAACACATTCCAATAATATTCCAAGAGATATACATGAATTCAAGTATGCCGCCACTTTTCATATTCTATCCAAAACTTCAACAAATGCGACAAACTATCAACTCGCATTGTTTTCATCCAAATTCATTAACAACGACCATAATTCACATTTAAAATCTTACTTCTATAATTATATAAAAATCACATGAAAATTACATAATCTCCCATATCGACATAAGACCAACTTCAATGCCAATTCAACTCGTTTAACATTCATTTACATCATAAATGCCACAACGACACAACTAACAAACTAAACAAAATCAAATTCACTTCCCCTCCACCACACTATGGCTCACGGCCAAACACACCCTTCTCACACACACACGCCATGCACAAACACAACACCATTCCATAATCTTCATGCAACATCAATCACTATAACATATAAACCCATTTCATAACATAAAAACATAAATTTCTCACCTTTTTCTTGAAATTCCGATTTGCCGCAAACGTCGCTCTTTCACCAAACTAATTGTATCACGTCGGAGAGCGTCTTGAACTTACTACTAATACAAAAAGAACAAGATTTTTAGGATCAAATCAAGGCTAGGAAAATTATTTTTCTTTTTTCTCCAAGGGTTCGGCCGAGAGCTTATTTTTGGAGCTCAATGGTTTTAATTTTTGTTTCTTGAACATTCTAATAGCTAAGGATGACTTTATAACATGCTTGATTAATGAGCACATGGAAATCACATGACCTTTATATGGGGCTTGGGCCAAGGCCTCTTGGCCGGCCACCCCTTGGTCTTGGGCCTAAACTTTTCTCAAATTTTTCTTGAGCCCAATTCGTTGAAATCTCGTATTGTAATTCCCGAAACTAATTTCCGAAATTCCAAATTTGCCCTCGGACTTCCTCGAGGTCTTTGCACCAATACTTCCATAAACAACATAAACATATTAACTAAAATCAAATTATTTCCTTATAACATACAAGTCTTAATTTTTTTTTTTTACGATTTCCAATTATGCGAAAACACGGGATATAACATTCTTCCCCCGTTAAGAACATTCGTTCTCGAATGTTAAATTAGTCTTATAATATAACGGGGGAGTCTCCATTTATAATTAGCACACATAATTCATTCATCAATCAGCACAACAAATTTGAAGGTTTAAATTACCTGTGGCCGCAGGAAACAAGTGGGGGTATTTCTTCTTCATCTCATCCTCTGACTCCCTGGCCATCTCTTCCCGGTTATTGTTGCGCCACATGACTTTAACAGAAGGCACTTCCTTAGTGCGCAGTCTCCTTACCTGTCGATCCAAAATAGTTATAGGCTGCTCTTCATAAGACAACTGCTCTGTTACCTGAATATCATCCACTGGGAATATCTTGGAAGGATCACCAATACATTTTCGCAGCATAGACACATGAAATACCGGGTGTACGGCCTCCAAATCGGATGGTAAGTCTAGCTCGTAGGCGACCTCGCCTATCTTTCGCACGATCTGATATGGCCCGATATACTGCGGGCTCAACTTACCCTTTTTACCGAATCTCATAACACCCTTCATAGGCGACACCTTCAGAAATACCCAGTCACCAATCTGGAACTGTAACGGTCGACGTCGTGTATCTGTATAAGCTTTCTATCGACTCTGTGCAGCCAATAATCGCTCCCGAATAAGTTTTACTTTATCCACTGCTTCCTGGATCACATCTGGCCCAATTAATTTAGTTTCGCCCACGTCGAACCAACCAATAGGAGATCTACATTTTCTACCATAAAGGGCTTCGTACGGTGCCATCTGAATGCTGGAGTGATAACTATTATTATAGGCAAATTCTATAAGCGGCAAGTGATCATCCCAGCTGCCTCTGAAATCAATAACGCAGGCCCGTAACATATCTTCCAGCGTCTGAATAGTACGCTCGGCCTGCCCGTCGGACTGAGGATGAAAAGCTGTACAGAGGCTCACCTGTGTCCCTAATCCCTCCTGAAATGACCTCCAGAAATTTACCGTAAACTGGGCACCTCGGTCAGTAATAATAGATACAGGAACTCCGTGAAGTCTGACTATCTCCCTGATATATAATCTCGCATAATCCTCGGCCGAATAAGTAGTCCGAACTGGAAGAAAATGGGCTGATTTCGTCAATCTGTCAACAATCACCCAAATGGAATCGTACCTGCGTGGAGTGCGTGGTAACCCAACAACGAAGTACATATTGATCATCTCCCATTTCCATGCTGGAATTTCCATCTCCTGTAATAATCCACCGGGCTTCTGATGCTCAATTTTTACTTGCTGACAATTCAGGCACTGACTAACGAACTCTGCAATATCTTTCTTCATACCGTCCCACCAGTACAAGCACCTGAGATCATGATACATTTTAGTGGAACCAGGATGAACAGAATATCGTGCATTATGCGTCTTGCCCATGATTTGTCGCTGTATGCCTGCAACATCTGGAACACAGAATCTGCCTTCATATAATAATACCCCTTCAGGTGAAATTTCAAACGGAGTCTTGTCTTTATTAAGGGCCACATCTCTGTACTGAACCAGAATAGGATCTTCAAACTGACGCTGCTTTACCTCTTCTATAATAGATGATTCAGCAACTACACGAACAGAAATCCCAGAATCTCCAGAATCTGCCAAACGAACTCCCAGGCTGGCCAACCGATGAATTTCACGAATCAAGTCTTTCTTATCTGGTGGTACATCAGCTAAACTGCCCATGGACTTGCGGCTGAGTGCATCCGCTACCACATTGGCTTTTCCAGGATGGTACAAAATATCAACGTCATAATCTTTCAATAATTCAAGCCATCTTCTCTGCCGCAAATTCAATTCTTTCTGCATAAAAATATACTGGAGACTCTTATGGTCCGTATAAATATCAACGTTGATCCCATATAAATAATGCCGCCAAATCTTCAAAGCATGAATTACCACGGCTAACTCAAGATCATGAGTGGGATAATTCTTCTCGTGCGGTCTGAGCTGCTGGGAAGCATAGGCTATGACTCGACCGTGCTGCATCAACACGCAACCTATCCCAATACCAGAGGCATCACAGAAGACAACATACCCGTCTGATCCTTCTGGAAGAGCTAACACTGGTGCTGTAATTAATTTTTCTTTCAACAGCTGGAAACTGCGCTCGCAGGCATCGGTCCATTGAAATTTTGTGGCATTTTGAGTAAGCTTCGTCAGTGGTGCTATAATAGAAGAAACAATTTCCACGAACCTGCGATAATATCCGGCTAACCCCAGAAAACCACCTCTGTCGGTGTAGTAGGCCTGGGCCAATTCTGTACAGCCTCAATCTTCTGCGTATCGACCCGAATACCGTCTACGCCGACAATATGCCCCAAGAATTCCACAGAAGTTAACCAGAATTCACATTTGGAAAATTTGGCATATAATTTCTGCTGACGGAGAGCGCCAAGTACTGTCCTCAAATGATCCGAATGCTCCTCTGCTGATCGTGAATAAATCAGAATATCGTCTATAAACACAATCACGAACATATCCAAAAAAGGCCGAAATACCCGATTCATCAGATCCATAAATACTGCTGGAGCATTAGTCAACCCGAAAGACATAACTCTGAATTCATAATGCCCGTACCGGGTCCTGAAAGCAGTCTTTGGGATATCAGACTCTCGCACTCGCACCTGATGATAACCTGAGCGCAGATCCACCTTTGAAAAATATTTAGCACCCTGCAACTGATCAAACAAATCATCAATCCGGGGGAGGGGATATTTATTCTTTATAGTCACCTTATTCAATTGTCGATAATCGATACACATGCGCAGTGACCCGTCTTTCTTTCTTACAAATAATACCGGCGCTCCCCAGGGTGATGTGTTGGGTCTGATAAAACCCTTATCCAACAAATCTTTCAGCTGCTCTTTCAATTCCTTCAATTCAGCTGGTGCCATTCTGTACGGAGGAATAGATATAGGCTGCGTATCCGGCAACAAGTCTATAGTGAAATCTATCTCCCGTTCAGGCGGAAGACCCGGAAGCTCATCTGGAAACACATCTGGGAACTCACTGACAACCGGAACAGACTGAAGAGTAGGTGTCTCGGCTGTAGTGTCGTGCACACGAACCAAATGATAGATATAACCTTTCTGAATCATCTTCTTAGCCTTGAGGTACGAAATAAACTTACCCTTCGGCGATGCTGTGGACCCGAACCACTCTATAACTGGTTCCCCTGGAAACTGAAAACGGACTACCTTTTTCTGGCAGTCAACATTAGCATAACAGGAAGCTAACCAGTCCATACCCATAATGACGTCGAATTCCAGCATATCTAATTCTATCAAATCAGCTTTAGTGCAGCAATCACATATAATCACGGAACAATCTCTATATACCTGCCTCGCTATAATACAATCCTCGACCGGTGTAGCCACCTCAAATGGCTCTATAGGCTCAGACACTATCCCAATTTTACTAGCAACGAGCGGGGAAATATATGATAATGTAGAGCCAGGATGAATCAGTGCATATACAGATCTGGAGAAAACCAGTAAGGTACCTGTGATGACATTCGGGCGGCCTCCTGTCCCGATCTCTGCTGGAATAATCAGCTCTATGTCAGTCCTCCATATCCAGGGCATAAGACTGTAGTCGGGCAATATCCATGTCTGTCTGCAATGCCACCGCCATACAGCCATCAATCAAATAACGGTCTAACCCCATCACGTATCTGTGCATCCGATCGGCCATATCTGCTACTATGGCAGGTGCATACCGGGCCAAAGAATCAAACTCCATATTATACTCACGGACGCTCCGACCCCTCTGCTGCAGATGCAAGAATCGGTCAACCGGCGCCCGCCGTAACTCTGGGGGCAAAAAGTGGTGAGTGAAAGCAGTCACGAACTCGTCCCAAGTAGCTGGGGTAGCACCCTCACCCCTGGATAGCTCCCAGGACTCATACCAGTGAGCAGCAACATCCCGTAGTCTATGCGAAGCCAACTCAACAGACTCAGTCTCTGAAGCCCTGACCAAGTCTAGTGAGCGCCGCATCCCCCGAATAAAGTCATGGGGGTCCTCGTCGGGCTTAGACCCGAAAAACTCTGGAGGGCCACACGATAGGAACTCTCGAACTCTCAGGCTGTCACGCCTGTCGTCATCATCATCATCTCTCCGCCCGCGTATGCGAGCCTGTCCCGCTACCAGAGTGGTCAATAACTGCACAGCCTCTCTCAGTGTCCTGTCCTCCGCCCCTGGCTGAGGAGCTGGAGGCTCGGGTGCGGGTACTCGGGCCCCTGGGGCTGCTGATGGACCTGCTCCAGGCTCCGTCGGTGGTGTAGCGGATCCCTCTGAATGGGGCACAACCTCGGGCAAATCATAAACACGAGCCCGGGTAACTCGCTGTGCCTGACTAGTCCTTGCTATCCCTGCCTTGCCCTTCTAGGCCGCCGTTGCCTTCTTCGGAGGCATAGCTGCAAACACAATAACGAATCAGATCACAATCATCCTAATAGCACAACTCTAACGCACGATCTAAGATTTCAAAGAAAGGTACACCCTAAATGCCCTGTAGCCTCCTGTTTATAGATGTGGTGCACAACACACCGATAAACAAGACTCTACGAGACACGGCCTGTAGACATTCCGAGGACAAACCGCTCTGATACCACTTTTGTCACGACCCAACCCCATAGGCCGTGACTAGCGCCCGATCTGGGCACCCAAACCCAGCTATCAAATGCATTCAAGTATGTAGCAGAAGCTGACAAGGCTAAATTCTAAATTTAGATAATTTCCAGAAACATTTCGGCAGAGTTTCCTTTGTTTTTCGGACTATCCAGAATAACCCTGTACACAGCAAACACCAACAAAGGCCACACAGGGCTAACAAAGCAACATATAAACATATGCGGACCGGCCGCCTCGGCGTATGGGATCGCCCAAACAACATATACACATATCCATACAGAAAGACCCTAACCCACAGACCTCTAAACAGACCGACAGAATCATATGACGGGACAGGGCCCCGCCGTACCCAAATAGTCAGATATACAAAAATATATACATAGCAAAAGATGTATGTACCAAAAGTGGACTCCGGATCAAAAGGGAGTACTCCGAAATAGCAGAAAGTGGAGCCTACAGTGGTGGATCACCAGTGTCTGTACCTGCGGGCATGAAACGCAGCCCCCGAAGAAAGGGGGTCAGTACGAAAGATGTACTGAGTATATAAAGCATATAGTACAGAAATATAGACCACAACTGAAAGCAAACAAGATATAAATGAGAAGTACTGAACGGTATGTCAAAATCTTGGGTCAAAATCATATATACGTAATGCAAACAAAATCATGCAACGCTCAAGAACGTGGTCACCACACCGACGCTGGTGCCACACACATTATAACACCAGAAGGTTCAAATCTCCGTACATCCCCGAACACACATATCACCAGCCATATCACAGCATAACTCCAAACGGAACTCGGCCCTATGGCGAGGTCTCTGGAACCGTAACACAGCATACGGCCGAATTCATCATAGTACGCACGAATCATAACCGGCCCGGGAACCGGCGAACGAAATCATAATAAGGGCACGAGCGGAGTCGTGAGAAAACAATGCAATTTGTATGTCAAAATATTCTTTGAAACTTGTCAAAATCATAAGTCAATTTATTAGTCAAAATAGTCGAGCGATTAGTTAGTACGGAGTTCTTTTCACAAAGATATTTCCAAAGTAATATTTATGGTTCAAAATATAGTTTAGAATATCGTGGCAGTTATAACATTATTGTATGATAGGCAAATTCATAACAAAATTCTTTTACCGACTTTGTACACAAATGGGCATAATAGAGCAAACAAAGAAATCTCGGAGTTAGCGGGCCCACCTCGGGTCAAGTCGAGGTGGCGGACATGAATCACGGACATTTGGGGTCTATGGAATCATACATGGAGGATCCGAAGCGATTTGATTACATTTGCATAAGTTTCGAACATTTAATTACTTTGAAAGCAAAAGAAGAACTTTAAGGTTCAATTCGATTGAATGAATAGTAGACATTCTCTAATTGGAATTTCGGGGAACAGGATTGCTCCCGGGGTTCCGATATTGACCTAGCATACCTAAGACATGCCAAAAGAAGGAGTGGGTAGCCTTACATACCTTATATACGTCTTACGCTCGACCAAAACTCAAGTCCCGTTTCGCTCAGAATCTGCAAATGGTCAGAGTTACCTAATTAGGAATTTCAATACTTAAGAATGCACTTAATCCCATATTTTCCTACCGAAATTTCGGCAGCATTTCCCCTATATATATAACACCCCGAGACTTAGCTCGGCTCCATATACAACAACACAACAGCCCACAATATCACAAACATCATATGTCGCAACAAAATAAGTCTAACGTCAATATTCTTTCTTTATACATAATTCAACAACTTTCATCCAAACTTCACAACATCAAACTAACATCCACATTATCATATTCATTTACTCATTCAAAGTTATTCAAACACATTCCAATAATATTCCAAGCGATATACATGAATTCAAGTATGCCGCCACTTTCCATATTCTATCCAAAACTTCAACAAATGCGACAAACTATCAACTCGCATTGTTTTCATCCAAATTCATTAACAACGACCATAATTCACATTTAAAATCTTACTTCTATAATTATATAAAAATCACAAGAAAATTACATAATCTCCCATATCGACATAAGACCAACTTCAATGCCAATTCAACTCGTTTAACATTCATTTACATCATAAATGCCACAACAACACAACTAACAAACTAAACAAAATCAAATTCACCTCCCCTCCACCACACTATGGCTCACGGCCAAACACACCCTTCTCACACACACACGCCATGCACAAACACAACACCATTCCATAATCTTCATGCAACATCAATCACTATAACATATAAACCCATTTCATAACATAAAAACATAGATTTCTCACCGTTTTCTTGAAATTCCGATTTGCCGCAAACGTCGCTCTTTCGCCAAACTAATTGTATCACATCGGATAGCGTCTTGAACTTACTACTAATACAAAAAGAACAAGATTTTTAGGATCAAATCAAGGCTAGGAAAATTATTTTTCTTTTTTCTCCAAGGGTTCGGCCGAGAGCTTATTTTTGGAGCTCAATGGTTTTAATTTTTGTTTCTTGAACATTCTAATAGCTAAGGATGACTTTATAACATGCTTGATTAATGAGCACATGGAAATCACATGACCATTATATGGGGCTTGGGCCAAGGCCTCTTGGCCGACCACCCCTTGGTCTTGGGCCTAAACTTTTCTCAAATTTTTCTTGAGCCCAATTCGTTGAAATCTCGTTTTGTAATTCCCGAAACGAATTTTCGAAATTCCAAATTTGCCCTCGGCCTTCCCCGAGGTCTTTGCACCAATACTTCCATAAACAACATAAACATATTAACTAAAATCAAATTATTTCCTTATAACATACAAGTCTTAATTTTTTTTTTTACGATTTCCAATTATGCGAAAACACGGGATATAACACAAGCAATCCGTATATGTGGGCGAGTTAGTTTGTCTTACAAAAATATTCCACATGATACAAAATGATATTCAAATTCTCCAAGTGACCAAAAAATATTCATATTCAATTAAATATTGCGAAATAAGAATTTGACTAGCAACAACCGAATAGGATAACAATTTAAAGGAAAGGCAAGTTTTACCCAAGCTTAACATATTAAAAATACAACAACCAAATTAATTGTGAAATTCAAGAATATGTGCAAACCATGGAGCTTTAGTGCTTCTAAAGCGCAAACAAACATCAAGAAGTTATAAATCCCCAAAGCAACTATCAAAAAATTATGTCGACTTCTTTAAATTTTACAAGTGCCTCTTTGTAACGACCCGTTTGGTCTTTATTTCATTTCCGACCCTTTTGACCTTTTCCAGAGCTTGGTTAGCTCACTTTTGACCCAAGGAGACCATGGACACGCTTCTCCAGGTGATCAGGGTTGATTTTTGGTTACTTTTGGAAAAAATTTGCTTTAAGCGAAAAAAAGTTGACTCAAAGTTGACTTCTGGGTAAACGGACCATTTTTGAAAATTCGTAGATTCTGAGAGGTCTGAATGGTCATTTAGAAACTGTGTGCATATCTGGTTTGGTTCCCAATACACTCGAGTCCATTTTAAGAATCGGGTTGAGAATTTGGAATTGAGGTATTGGGGGTTGACTCGGTCAACGAGACCTTCATTGAGAATTTTGAGGCCACGGGTGCATTCGTAGTGTGTTTTATGTGTGTGTCTGTGTATGTGGTTTGTGAGTAGATGGCCTCGGGTATTAGTCGGGATTTTGAATTGAGAATGGATTAATTTTAGGAAATTCTGGTGCTGGTGTCCGCCATGGCGGCACTATTACCATCCCAACGGCACCGCCATAGCGGTGGGATGGGCCGCTGGGGCGGCCAAGTTCTTTTGTGTCCTGGCTCTCTTGGTGGTCTGAGTGGCCGTCGGGGCCTTACCGCTGTAGCGGTCCCGATGCCGCCGTATCGGTATGAGGCATGTTATATTCTTCAAGTATGTATTAAAAGCCCTTAGTCTCTCATTTACTACTATTCGAAAAATTGAGCTCCTGGGACCAATTCTAAAGGATTCTTGGAGAAGATTCTTAGTGGTAAGTCCTTCTAATCTCTATGCTACTTCATTAGCCCTAATTATCCTAGAATCCCTTTCACCTTGTTAGTTCATTAAGTGATGAAGATTAAAAGTTGGTTCAATGGATATCTTATCTAAGCTTCTAAATCATGATTTGTTTGTTGGCTTAGCTTCAATAAGCATAGAATTGATGATTAGAACCCTTATTTCATAACTCCTTCTTAATTAAAGGCTAATTTGTGGATTTAGAAGTTAGGGTTTATACCCAAATTTGAGGGGTTTGCCTAGAATCTGAATTAGAGTGAATTGTTAATTATTCTAGATTTCTAATGATGGGAATTGATCATCTAGAGGTTTAATTTCATGTTGGGACCTTTAGATCCCTAATTTCACCCCTAGTTCATAAAACCTATTCCATAGGTTGGGATTTGGGTCATGGAAGAAGTAGGCTTGGTTTTGAGGTTCTTCTTGATTTTAATTCCATGATTCGAATATGCTTAGACTTTCTTGATTTCGAGGCTCAGCGGAAAGGAAAGGCTAAGGAGTGATTGTTGGTGTTATTGTTGTTCGACTATCCAGGTAGGTTATGGCTTACACTTGGTGAGACTTCGTTTAGCGAAGCATATATTTAGATGATATTGTCGGAGCAAGCATGTAAAACTTCGAGTATGAAGTTGGTTGGATATTATCTTAGGTTGGGCCCTGTTGTGCGATTGGGGCTAGCCACCCCGTTGTGTTGTGACTTGATTTGTCCTATTGTTGTTGGCTTGATGCCACGTGGTGATAGTAATATTGGAGACTATTGATCTATCTTATCCATGATATTGTAGTATCTTACTTGTTGACATTTGATATGAGGATAGTGTTCTATATGACTTGTGTAGGATTTCATGATATTGTTTGCAAGGTACTTGTGATATTGATCTGATTATTGATGATTGACCCATACATTGCACGCATTCTCATCCTTCATGATATACTGTTGATACATTATTGATACTTTAGGAAACACTGTGACGAGCTGGGCTCAGTTTGGATGAGAGTGACGTGAGGTCTGATATCCGATGGTTGTCCCAGAATCGTGATTGAGTGATAGCGGTATCCGAGGTTGTTACTGGACCATGAGGTACATGGACTCCACAGGTCCCCCATGTGTTGTGCTGATGGAAATCGTCCGTGGGAAAAGATCCACAGTCTCGTTTGTCCTTTGGGTGAAGATCCAGAACGAGTAGTACATAGAATTCGCGAGTCACCCTGGGTTGTGCTACCGAGACGTCGATACTTCCGTTCGGAGTACATGTGTACACAGCATTGCACTGCATTGCATTTGCATTCATACATTATTGCATTGCATTATGGCTTATATTGTGATGGTCTGGTGATTTACTTGTGTTATTTGGATCCAGACTGTATATATTGAGAGTTGGCTGGGTTTAGATGCTATAACCTAGGTGATGACGGCTACTTGGTTCTGCCTGGTGTTTCATTTATACTTGTTGATTTATCTGCTCATCTTACTTTATTGTTTGGTTTATGTTAGCTAAATTTAGTCGGCCTATGATACCTACAAGTACTGTGGTTTTGTATAGACCTAAACTTTCTGCATTCTTTTATGAATGCAGAATTCCAGGTTGGATCTACTTCTGTTTCTCGTGGCTGATAATCGCTCCGAGATTTTCTTAGAGTCTACAGGGTGAGCATGAGATGTCTGCGCCTTGAAGATTCTTCTTTGTTTATGTCTTATTTTCCATTCTGAGACATATTCAAACTTGATGTATTACTGATATTCCAGACTTGTATATTTCTAGTTAGATGCTCTTGTATGGATAAGACCAGACTCTGGGGTGTATTTCCTTATTTCCGCACTATTTCTATATTATTATCGTTAGACTTACGTGATTTATCCTCTTCCGCTTATTGAACTGTTTATTTACGTTTTACTACCGTTGTGTTGAGGGTTCGCTTACCCAGGTGAGAAAGGTAAGTGCCCGCATGGCTTAGCTAAATTCGGTCGTGACACTCTTATACCTTAAATACATAATGGAATACTCACTTAAAGTCTGATGTTTAAAGTTATAGAAGCTAAATCATGATGAATAAATGTTATGCCCCAGAAAATTTCATGTTACTAAGGCTGCAGACGGCTTAATGTGAGCTCAAGGAGGAGAAATTATTACAAGTATAAAGGATGAAATTCTACTGTATTAGCATGATGATAGCATGAGTATGATATTTGGAATTCGTACAATATGATTGGAATGATACGTTATAAGATATATAGCCCTCGTAACCATAAGCTAAGGTGGGGCCCACACGATGGGTTTTTTTATAAAGGACATATGACAAGTTATATGGATAATATATGTGAAGTTAAACACAACTCTAGAAGGACGCTTGAACAAAATCAAAATGGAAGCCCTCCAAAAAGATGTTTTTAAGTTACGTTTTCGGGTGATCTGACTTCGGGAGGCCATAACCCCATCATTATTTGGGAAAAACCCAAATATGTAAGTTGTAGATAATTGAATTAGCTTTCCAACCATAGGTCGTGGGCCTGCATGTGACATAGGGATAAAAAGTTATGTATATTTTAAGGCAGAAAGGTCAAGCTGGGCAGTGGGCTCGGCCCAACCCGATTCCAAGTCGGGTCAGGCCTACTTCCCTTACTATTTAAGGGAAATTTTTAGCCTTATCTGCATCATTTTTCATACCAAAGGTCTAGAATATTTTAGATAGAGAGAGAGGAGAGTTAGAGAGAGAAAGTGGAGAATCTATCAAGTTCGAGGCCTCGAATCCCGAGGCCCGTGAAGGATAAAGTGTAGTACAAGTTGTTGCCGTCTCTTTAAGCTAAAAGTTGAACTTTGGGGATGTTGGTTTCGTGGTGGCTGCTCATATAAAGTATGTTTAAGATGTTCTTACCCTGATTATTGATAGATTTGACGGGTTAGAATAGAGAAAATGACATTGAAAGTTCGATTATAATTTTTGGATATCAAATGACTTGGGGGCTGTTTTGGTATGATTAAATGGATAGGATTAGTTGGATATTGATATAAAATAATTGTTGATATTGTTGTTGATGTTGTTGATAAGTTGATGTTCTTGAATTTGGGAGAATAAAGTGTTTGAAGATATCGTATACAAAGCGTATACCGGGCCGTTTTGGTATATATCTTTGCGAGTTGATACGTTGAGTTTAAAAAGGCTTATAAGAGATGGTTCTTGTTGTTTTTACTACTTCATTTCACTTACGATTTATGTCACATTCCATAGTATCATCCCTTTGTATTGATATGATCACTTATTCTTTAGGTAGGGCAATAAGATGAAATTGAGTAGAATATAAGTAGTATGAATTTGATAACAATTTTACCCTTAAACCTGGAAGTATGTCCTCCTAAGTCTAGTGAGATACAAATTTGATAACTTCTTATGAAAGACTAAGGCTAATAACTGGATTGTAATGACTTGATTAGTGACTTATGATATGAATTGAAATTGATATTTGTGTATTAACTTTAAGTTACTATTAAGCCGGAAGCGGCTGCCCAAAGGGGCCATCGTTATTAAGCCGGAAGCGGCCGCCCGAAGGGGCCATCATTATTTTCACGACCCAGCTAGGAGCCGTGACTGGTACCCGGGGCTAGCCATCGAGCGCCACTCGTGCTACTACTTACCTTGCTCATTTAATGGTCTTTCGCCAGTTTTATACTCAAATTGTAGGAAAATCATATTTTATATGGAAACATAATTACTCTTTAAATACATTTGCCTCATCAAAACAATATATACATATAATAGCATCTCGTGAGACCTTCTAACCTGCACTGCGTATCTACGAGCCTCTACTGGAGTGCTGAACATAGGGACGGGACAAGACCCCGTCGTGCCCAAAAATACGTATACATGGCTATATATATATGTACACAAAAGAATAATCATAAGCACCTCCGGGACAATGGAGGGCTTCCAGTCAGCTGACAGCTACTACGGATCTGGATCGAGCTCTCCTCCGTGTCTACCTGTGGGCATGAACATAGCGTCCAAAGAAAACGGTCGTCAGTACGAATATTGTACTGAGTATGAGAGGCATAAACGACGAAATAAGACAATGGTGTAAAGAAGATACTCATATGGAACATCAGAATATAACTGTCAAGTATAAGAAAACAAGTCATGCTGTCATACTCATGCTCATCGTCATATCATATATGCATAATGTATAAACTGCCCGTCCATATCGGATCGGTGTGATAATCATAACATGAGTCTGCGTCCAGGCCACCAGCATCCGGGGTAACATCTCATGCCACCCACTAGTGGTGTCTGCCCATGCCATCTGGCCATGGTGTATCGCATAGCTGCCCGCCTTGGCGGTGACTGCCCCGGCCAAATGGGCGCGGAGTAATAGTAATATCATCACAATATGCTTAACTTATCATAATACATGCATAAGGCTCAAGATCAATCATATTTTATCGGGGTGACCTAAGGTGGTGATCCCCCGATTGCATTATGGAGCAAGTATTGACATTCTGCCTCACCTTGAAGGGATTAGCATATAAGGTGAGTGTAAGCAATAAATAACATCATTAGAATCATTAAACTTTAACTCATTACCTTGTGTAGCTAATTATGAACATAGGCTCATATCTTTCGGGACTTAAGAAGTTCATGGATAAGAAAGAAAGTACACCACAGGATTCATACCATTAGAAAGAAAGGACTAGCCTCACATACTTTTGACGTTTAACCAAGCTATCGTTCGCTTGTTCTCCTTGGATATCACGTCTCTACCTTCAAGAGGGAATTCGTACTAACGTTAGTTAAACGACTATAAAAACATGCTACCATTTCTAGAGGAAATTGGGCAGTACTTCCCTTATTTATACTACTTTTCCCGTGTTCTATGTCAACTCCCAAACGCTCACAACAATATTCACAATATCGCAATCAACAATCATCGTTTATATACATTGACCACAATCCACCATTCCTTTTCAATTTCTCCACATTCATAGTTATAGCTTACTATCGCGTTTTCTCATGTATAATACTTATTTCATGGTCTAAGCGTCATTTATAACGTATTCATGACTTCAACACATCAACATTCATGATTCCATTCAACTACCATTCAACCATGGAACTATTCACTCATTTATGACCCATTTGATATACTTTTCTACAATTCGGGTATCTTAACCTTTCAACACCTTAAACAACATGAGATGGTCATGAAACTTACCTTGGATGTTTGTTGAACAAGCCTTGAGTGGAGTTCCTCCTCTAGCACCAAAACCCTACTTCACTTCTTTTGGGTTTTCTTGAGAAAGATAAACTTTAGTTTGATTCTTACACTTGATTTCGTGGGTTTCATGTAGTTGATCACTAATTTCCTTTGGTTTTCTTGTGATGAAGAGTAGAGAGTATTCTAGGAGTTTCTAGAGAGAAATATCGTGAAGGTGAAATGATTTGAATGAGCTTGGGTCTCTTTTTAATGACTTAAAATCTAATCCGGAATGAACAGTGACTGAGGTGTACAGTGGTCGTAAACCCACTTTACGGGCCCTATTCTGGTTTACGGTCCGTCCTTCGCGACCGTATGTAAACATAACAGAACCAGAAAGGTTTGCTAGAGTCATGGTGGTTTATGGTCACTGTTTACGGGCCATATTTCGATTTACGGTCCGTATTCTGGGACGTATCTAGCCATTTAGACATTTGGCAGAAAGTTGAAATTTTTGAAAGGTTGGAGGACGATAGCAGTTTACGGTCCGTAAATCACTTTACGGGTCGTATTCCACTTTACGACCAACTGGGTCAAAGTGCAAACTTGCAACTTTTCACTGTACGCTCACGGGGAAATTTTCGAGGTGTAAAACTCTCCCCCCCCCCCCCTTTGGAACATTCGTTGTCGAATGTTAAACACTCGGGATTCTATGAAAATTTCACCCGAGTTTCCCCTGTAATTTGGCACTACCAACCTGTCACAACAACCCATAATAGCATCGCCTCACAGGGCTACATCACAATATCAACATATTTATGGCCACACACGACCAATAGCATAAAGATAAAGCATACATACCTTATATTGTCGGTGTTTCATTTTGGACCTCTCCTGGGGGTTGGAATAAGTGTGGGTACTTGGACTCCATATTCCCTTCCGCTTCCCAGGTCATTTCTTCCCGATTGTTGTTTAGCCATACTACTTTGACCGACGCTACCTCTTTATTTCGAAGCTTCCGCACTTGTCTATCTAGGATGGCAATAGGCACTTCTTCATAGGTTAGCTTTTCCGTTGCTTGCACATCGTTTATCGGAACAATCTTTGTGGGATCTCCAACACATTTGCAGAGCATCGAAACATGAAAGACTGGATGGACTGATTCAAGCTCCAAAGGCAAATCCAATTCATAGGCTACCTGACCCACCTTGCGGATGATTTTGTAGGGTCCAATGTATATGGGACTTAGCTTCCCTTTCTTACCAAATCTCATCACCCCTTTCATTGGCGATACTTTCAAGAACACCCAATCACCGACTTGAAATTCCAAGTCTCGTCGGTGGTTGTCTGCATAGGATTTTTGGCGACTTTGGGCTGTTAATAACCGATCTTGGATCACCTTGACTTTTTCTATCACTTGTTGAATTAATTCGGGGCTTGCTAGTTGTGCTTCTCCTATTTCAAACCATCCGATTGGAGATCTACATTTCCTTCCATATAAAGCTTCATACGGAGCCATTTGGATACTGGAATGGTAGCTATTATTGTATGCGAATTTGATTAGCGGCAAATGGTCATCCCAGCTTCCACCAAATTCCAGCACGCATGCTCGTAGCATATCTTCCAAAGTCTGAATGGTACGCTCAACCTGCCCATCAGTTTGCGGATGAAATGTCGTGCTAAACTTCACTTGAGTGCCCAAACCTTCTTGAAAAGACTTCCAGAACTTAGCTGTAAACTGTGCTCCTCTATTGGTGATAATAGACCATGGAATTCCATGGAGTCGCACAATTTCTTTGAGATACAACTTTTCATAATCTTCGGCTGAGTATGTAGTCTTGACTGGGAGAAAATGGGCTGCTTTCGTCAATCTATCCACGATCACCCATATCGAATCATACTTGCCACGGGAACGAGGTAATCCCACGATAAAATCCATGTTGATCATTTCCCACTTCCAAGTAGGTATTTCTATGGCTTGCAACAAGCCTCCTGGTTTTTTATGTTTAACTTTTATTTGTTGACAATTTGAACATTGTGCTACAAATTCTTCTATGTCCCTCTTCATGCCATCCCACCAATATACTAACTTGAGATCATGGTACATTTTGGTTGCACCTGGGTGTATGGAATACCGAGAACAATGTGCTTCTTCTAGAATTTGTCGGTGTAATTCTGCCACATTCGGCACGCCTAGCCTGCCTCGGTATCTAAGAATTCCATCCATAAGGACCTCAAATGAAGATTTCTCTTTTCCATAAGATGTGTCTCTATAACGACAGAATTGAGGATCTTCATATTGTCGTTCTTCCACTTCCATGTCCAAGGACGAAATTGTGGGATCATTGATACTAATCCCCACATTACCCGAATCAATTACACGTACTCCAAGATTAGCTAATTGGTGGAGCTCATGAACTATCTCTTTCTTTTCCGGAGGGACTTCACATAAACTGCCCATTGACCGGCGGCTAAGCGCATACATTCTCTTTTCGGGGGTGGTACAAAATGTTCACATCATAATCTTTTAACAATTCTAACCACCGCCTCTGCCGCAAGTTCAACTCCTTTTTCTTGAAAATGTATTGGAGGCTCTTGTGATCCGTATAGATATCAACATGCACACCATACAAATAATGCCTCGATATTTTTAGGGCATGAATAACCGCAGCCAATTCGAGATCATGAGTTGGATAATTCTTCTCATGTTTCCATAATTGTCTCGAAGCATATGCAATAACCTTACCATGCTGCATCAATACGCATCCCAATCCGACACCGGAAGCGTCACAATACACCACGTAGCCATCTGGACCTTCTAGAAGTGTTAAGATCGAAGCTGAGGTCAATCTGCCTTTAAACTCCTGGAAGCTGCGCTCACAAGCATCGCTCCATTGAAACTTTGCTGACTTCTGGGTTAGTTTCGTCAATGGGGCCGAAATATACAAAAATCCCTCTATGAATCTTCGATAATAACCTGCAAAACCCAGAAAACTACGAACTTCTGTAGGTGTCGTGGGCCTTGGCGAAGTCTTCACCGCTTCAATTTTCTAAGTGTCGACTCGAATGCCATCATTTTAAATAACATGGCCCAGAAATATCACAGAATTTAGCCAAAACTTGCACTTTGAAAACTTCGCATACAATTCTCGGGCTCGGAGATTGCCAAGAACAATTCGCAAGTGATCTGTATGTTCTGATTCTGTAGGAGAATACACCAGAATATCATCGATGAACACTATCACGAATAAATCCAAGAGTGTGCTGAATACATTGTTCATCAGGTTCATAAACACGGCCGGAGCGTTAGTCAACCCAAACGACATCACTCGGAACTCATAGTGGCCATATCTCGTTCGGAAAGTTGTTTTGGGAATATCAGCTTCCCTAACTCTCACTTGATGATAACCCGACCTCAGATCTACTTTTAAAAACCACTTAGCACCTTGCAACTAGTCGAATAAGTCATCAATCCTTGGAAGAGGCTATTTGTTCTTTATCGTCACTTTATTCAATTGCCTATAGTCGATACACATTCGTAGAGATCCGTCTTTCTTTCTTACAAACAAGACCGGTGCTCCCCATGGTGATGAACTGGGCATAATAAACCCCTTTTCCAGCAAGTCTTTCAACTGCGCCTTTAGCTCTTTTAGTTCTGCCGGAGCCATTCGATAAGGAGGAATAGAAATAGGCTTAGTGTCCGGCAGCACGTTAATAGAAAAATATATTTCTCTTTCTGGAGGAAGACTTGGAAGCTCATCAGGAAATACATCCGGAATTCATTCATGACTGGAACTAATTGGAAAGTTGGTGGCTTTGCCTCGGTGTCCTGAACCCGAACTAAATGATAAATATAGCCCTTGGCTATCATCTTCCTCGCTTTAAGGTAGGAAATAAACCTACCCTTCGGAGATGCTGCATTACCCTTCCATTCAAGCACGGGCTCTCCCGAAAATTGGAATCGAACCACTTTCGTGCGGCAATCAACCTTTACATAACACGAGGCCAACCAATCCATACCCATAATTACATCGAAATCTATCATTTTCAGCTCAATCAAATCAGCTTTGGTCTGACGATTGCATATCAGGATGACATAATATTTGTACATTTGCCTTGCTATCACGGGATCACCAACCGGAGTGAGTACCTCAAAGGGTATAATTGATTCGGGTTTCACCCTAATACAACCAGCAAGATATGGAGTAATATAAGAGAATATAGAACCTAGATCTATCAATGCATACACATCACGGGAGAATATAGACAATATACCTGTAACTACATCCGGAGAGGACTCGAGATCCTGTCGTCCGGCTAAAGCATATACGCGGGGCTGAGTGGCACCTGAAGTAGATGCTACCCCTCGGCCTCTCCCTCGGCCTGCTGTCATCTGGGAAGTCTGCCATACCGGGCGTACTGATGAAGAACCAGCTGCTGAACCTGTAGGCTGAACTCCAACTCTGCCACTCATCGACGGGCAATCTCTCATCATATGCCCCACCTAACCACAAGTATAACAGGCATCCAAACTTGACGACACTGTCCGGCATGTAATCTGCCGCATTGATTGCATCGCGGCACTGGGGGTCTCCTCTAACTATAATCTTCCTTGAACTGGGAATCTGAAGCCCTCGAACTCTGGCGTTGTCCTGATTGGAAGGAGCGATCGAATCTCCTACCTGCGAATCGAGGAGGTGCACTCATCACTGACTGGCTTGAGCACCCAAAATATGTCTGCCTTGATCCCCCTCTGTGATCACTGCTAGCTCCCATGGATCTGGCCCTCTTTCCCTGCCTTCTATCAATATCACGGTCGCCTTTTTGTTGTTGTTGTCACCCCTCAAAATTCTGAGCATGGGCCTGTATTCGGGAAATATCCATCCCGTCATGCAAGGAAGCCGTCAAACAATCTCTAAACAAATGTGGCCCTAGGCCACTTACAAATCTATGCACCCGGTCTCCCATGTCGGCCACCATAGCCGGGGCATACCTTGCCAAGGAATTAAATTGCATTCTATACTCCCGGGCACTCATGTTTCCTTGCCTCAGATTTAGAAACTTGTCCGCTCTAGCTCGACGGACCTTGGGTGACAGGTAGTGACGAATAAAGGCATCTACGAACTCTTGCCAAACTGGAGGAGGCGCATTCTCTCCTCTTGATAATACCCAGTTGTTGTACCATAACACCGCCACATCCCGCAGTCTATAAGATGTCAACTCCACGGATTCGGTTTCGGAGGCATGGACAATCTTCAATGTCCTCAACATTTCATCAATGAAACCTTGCGGGTCTTCCTCCGGCTTTGACCCGAAGAACTCCAGAGGATTTAAGCTTATAAAATCACGGGCTTTGGTACTTACTGCCCGATCGCTTGAACCCACATTCTGTCGTTGCGCCTGTGCGGCAACCAGTTGCGTCAATAACTGGATGGCCTCGGTCAATTGTTGACCCGAAGCAACTGGTGGAGGAATTGGAGCTGGGGCCCCTCCTTGCTCTTCCACATTAGATGGCATAGAAGAGGTATTAGACAGGGCCTCATTATGTGATTCGCCTTCTTCTATGTTCATCGGATGCTCTCTTTCTACCCGCCTCTTTGTCATAGCCTAGCCTTTCTGGGCGGCTGTAGCCTTTCCTTTTGGCGGCATTCTGAAATCATAACACACTATTAGGGAGGATAAAATCTTAAACATGGCTCTATCGTACGATCTCGTGAGAAGAAGGATGATCATTTTTTTCCTAAATGCCCTGTAGCCTCTTGTTTATTAATGTGGCGTGCTACACACCATAAACAAGACTCTACTAGACACGGCTCGTAGACACTTCCTAGGACTGAACCTCTCTGATACCACTTTTGTCACGACCCAGCTAGGAGCCGTGAGTGGTACCCGGGGCTAGCCACCGAGCACCACTCGTGCTACTACTTATCTTGCTCATTTAATGGTGTTTCGCCAGTTTTACACTCAAATTGTAGGAAAATCATATTTTATATGGAAACATAATTACTCTTTAAATACATTTGCCTCATCAAAACAATATATACATATAATAGCATCTCGTGAGACCTTCTAACCCGCACTGCGTATCTACGAGCCTCTACTGGAGTGCTGAACATAGGGACGGGACAAGACCCCGTCGTGCCCAAAAATACGTATACATGGCTATATATATATGTACACAAAAGAATAATCATAAGCACCTCCGGGACAATGGAGGGCTTCCAGTCAGCTGACAGCTACTACGGATCTGGATCGAGCTCTCCTCCGTGTCTACTTGTGGGCATGAACATAGCGTCCAAAGAAAACGGACATCGGTACGAATATTGTACTGAGTATGAGAGGCATAAACGACGAAATAAGACAATGGTGTAAAGAAGATACTCATATGGAACATCAGAATATAACTGTCAAGTATAAGAAAACAAGTCATGCTGTCATACTCATGCTCATCGTCATATCATATATGCATAATGTATAAACTGCCCGACCATATCGGATCGGTGTGATAATCATAACATGAGTCTGCGTCCAGGCCTCCAGCGTCCGGGGTAACATCTCATGCCACCCACTAGTGGTGTCTGCCCATGCCATCTGGCCATGGTGTATCGCATAGCTGCCCGCCTTGGCGGTGACTGCCCGGCCAAATAGGCGCGGTGTAATAGTAATATCATCACAATATGCTTAACTTATCATAATACATGCATAAGGCTCAAGATCAACCATATTTTATCGGGGTGACCTAAGATCGTGATCCCCCGATTGCATTATGGAGCAAGTATTGACATTCTGCCTCACCTTGAAGGGATTAGCATATAAGGTGAGTGTAAGCAATAAATAACATCATTAGAATCATTAAACTTTAACTCATTACCTTGTGTAGCTAATTATGGAAATAGGCTCATATCTTTCGGGACTTAAGAAGTTCATGGATAAGAAAGAAAGTACACCACAGGATTCATGCCATTAGAAAGAAAGGACTAGCCTCACATACTTTTGATGTTTAACCAAGCTATCGTTCGCTTGTTCTCCTTGGATATCACGTCTCTACCTTCAAGAGGGAATTCGTACTAACGTTAGTTAATCGACTATAAAAACGTGCTACCATTTCTAGAGGAAATTGGGCAGTACTTCCCTTATTTATACTACTTTTCCCGTGTTCTATGTCAACTCTCAAACGCTCACAACAATATTCACAATATCGCAATCAACAATCATCGTTTATATACATTGACCACAATCCACCATTCCTTTTCAAATTCTCCACATTCATAGTTATAGCTTACTATCGCGTTTTCTCATGTATAATACTTATTTCATGGTCTAAGCGTCATTTATAACGTATTCATGATTTCAACACATCAACATTCATGATTCCATTCAACTACCATTCAACCATGGCACTATTCACTTATTTATGACCCATTTGCTATACGTTTCTACAATTCGGGTATCTTAACCTTTCAACACCTTAAACAACATGAGATGGTCATGAAACTTACCTTGGATGTTTGTTGAACAAGCCTTGAGTGGAGTTCCTCCTCTAGCACCAAAACCCTACTTCACTTCTTTTGGGTTTTCTTGAGAAAGATAAACTTTAGTGTTATTCTTACACTTGATTTCGTGGGTTTCATGTAGTTGATCACTAATTTCCTTTGGTTTTCTTGTGATGAAGAGTAGAGAGTATTCTAGGAGTTTTTAGAGAGAAATATCGTGAAGGTGAAATGATTTGAATGAGCTTGGGTCTCTTTTTAATGACTTAAAATCTAATCCGGAATGAACAGTGACTGAGGTGTACAGTGGTCGTAAACCCACTTTACGGGCCCTATTCTGGTTTACGGTCCGTCCTTCGCGACCGTATGTAAACATAACAGAACCAGAAAGGTTTGCTAGAGTCATGGTGGTTTACGGTCACTGTTTACGGGCCATATTTCGATTTACGGTCCGTATTCTGGGTCGTATTTAGCCTTTTAGACATTTGGCAGAAAGTTGAAATTTTTGAAAGGTTGGAGGACGATAGCAGTTTACGGTCCGTAAATCACTTTACGGGCCATATTCCACTTTACGACTATCTGGGTCAAAGTGCAAACCTGTAACTTTTCACTGTACGCTCACGGGGAAATTTCCGAGGTGTAACAATTATTATGCCGGAAGCGGCCGTTCGAAGGGACTATTGTGATACTAGCCGGAAGCGACTATCCGAAGGGACTATTCTGTTAAGATGTCGGAAGCGGCATATGTGTTGGATTGCATTGTTTACTTAAAGATTATTTTGAGACTTCGTGTGCACATTTATGTTTCTTCCAGCGAAGGCTGCAGGTATTGAGTTAGATTGCAATTTCTTCTCTCCTAAGTCAAATTATGATTATGACTTGTTACCACCTTACATACTCAGTACATTGTCCGTACTGACGTCCTTTTGCCTGGGGACGCTGCGTTTATGCCCGCAGCCCCAGATTGTTTGGCAGGTTAAGTGTATATGTCACAACCTAACCCCGTAGGCCGTGACTAGTGCCCGATCTGGGCACCCGAACCCATCTATCAAATATTATCTCAAATTCTATCAACTCATTCTAGTATATGGCGGAAGCTGACAAGACTTTATTTCAAATTTAGGTAATTTCCAGAAAATTTCGGCAGAGTTTCCTTTGTTTTACGGACTATCCAATATACCCTGCACGCAGAAAATACCAATAAAAGCCATATGCGGACCGGCCGCCTCGGCGTATAGGATCGCCCAAACAACATATGCGGACCGGCCGCCTCGGCGTATGGGATCGCCCAAACGACATGTACATACATCTATATAGAAAGACCCTAACCCACAAACATGTCCACAGACCTCTAAACAGACCGACAGAATCATATGACGGGACAGGGCCCCGCTGTACCCATGAACGAATATATACAAATGCACTAATAAATATATATACCAAAAGTATAAGCTCCGGAAAGAGAGGAGCACTCCGAATAGCAGAAAGGGTGTCCTAAACAGGTGGATCACCAGGCTGTGCGTCTGTACCTGCGGGCATGAAACGCAGCCCCCGGAGAAGGGGGTCAGTACGAAATATGTACTGAGTATGCAAAGCAGAAGGTACAGAAATAAATCTGAATAATAATCGAATTAGATATACAGAAAATAATACATATCGAAATGTTTATTTCCAAAGTATAAATTATGCATAGGGCACTGGAAAATGTGGTCGCCCGCCTGTCGATGGCGCCACAACACAGCATAACAGCAGAAAGTTTCAAATCTCCGAATCCCCGTCACACATCACAACACAGCATAACGCCAAACACAGCATAACGCCAAACATAAGTGGAACCCGGCCTTCGAGCGAGGAGCACGGTGAACCATGAACATAGCATAACACCGAAATGTATCAAAAAGCGCACGACAACAGAACCGGCCCGGGAACCGGCGAACGATATCATAGTAGGCACGAGGGGAGTAGTGAGGAATCATATGCATAAAATCATTATTATAAATCCGAAGGATAAGTAAAATAGTCATATTCGAAATCGGAATAATAATTATCACTTTTTGATTCAAAGTTGTCGAATTTACATAAAGGGCGTCGCGGGACCCACGGACGAGTATAGACCCGAACTGAGCCCGCCTATGAAAAACATACCCATTAGACATCAAGAAAACTCCTATAAAAATTATTGGAGCGATCCGAGCCTCTATGCGAAAAATATGGCATTCAGAGATTACAAAATTCCTTAAAGTGAACATTTTCTATGCGAATTTCGGAAAGCGATTACTTCAAATACATCATGGTTCATATTTCATAAAAACATACATAAGAGTGCCAAAGAATATATATATGGATCATAACATGCTCGGATCTCGAATTTGGAATTCCCTTAAAGCTCTAATCTAGCCTATGTGAAACTAAGGCATGCCAAAAGAAGGAAGGTTGCTTTACATACCTCAAACGCTCTCCAATATGATCCAACTCAAGCTAAGTCCAAACTATGATTCGGGCTTCCCACGATCTAAAAATAAGCCATAAAATGCCAAACATTAGCTAAAGACTCTTTGGGCATTAAATTCCAATTTCGCCCTTAATTCTACAGGAATTTGGGCAGCATTTCCCCTGTAAATAGGCTACCCCGAGAATTTAACTCGGCCGTATCAATCAACAACAACAACAATAACCAACCTAACAACATCAATAATAAATTCGAAAGACAAAATAACATTAATAACTCTCTTTTTCATTATTCGACAACTTTCCAAATATTCAATTCAACGGCTCACATTCAAGCCACCACATCGCTCACACATTTAATTATCCACCCGAGTGTTTACCACAATATTCTAGGACATTCTAAACAATCCACATAATATTTCCAACGACCCGAAAATATTTCCACTGTTTGGCCGAAAACAGTCCCCTTTTCCATTCCTCATTTTCAAGTCATGTTTTGCACCACAATCCACAATATAACGATATGATTTTCATAAAATATACAATTTACGTCAAATGCACAACTAGCCTCAAAACAGCCCACAATTTCTCAACATCAATCTTGAGCCACTTAAACACTTATTTCCAACTAGAATTCGTTTCGATGATAACTAAAATACTAAGCGATAGTATTACGATCTTCGACACATTATAAAACTCACATTAGCCCGCGCCACACACATACACATGTTAATGATTCTTATATATACAAATTTTATTCAATGCACAAAGTTCTACAAATCAGTCCGCAACGCTTACTATGTCAATTTGGGACATTAAATTCTCATTTCTAACCTACAAGTCATCACCATAACCATTACGACGCTAAGCGAGATTAATTCCTTCTTTGCTAAAATTTGGAGGCTATAAACACGGCTACACTACACATATACATGTATCGATGATTTTTATTCTTTTCCCCACTCGATACCAATCTAACATAATATAGAATTAATTCATCAATTCCATTTGTCACACCCATATACACGGCTAGAACACCCATCACACAACCCACTTCCAATCATACTATATTTCATGATTTCCATCCCTATTAACATACCATAACATGAATAAATGTTCACAACACAAAAACAAGAGCAAAACATACCTTTCTTCTTCAATCCACCAAATAGTTAAGGTTTGCAAATGGGTACAACTAATGGTTGGATGACCCGAACAACTCTTCCACGCTACTTAGGGACCTCAATATAGTGGGTTAACACCAAGGAAATAATTTTTGGGAAGCTAGAATTTGATTTGGTTTTCCTAAGGTTGGGCCGAAAACAGTGGGGGTTGGGAGCTCTCTATTTTCTTGTTTTGTGCTAAGTGATGAAGTGACTAAATGAGGAATGAAGACTTGGTCTTCATCTTTTAAGTGGTTCACAAAATATCCACATTGCCTTGGGTCCACACAATGTGTTGGACCAATTAAAATTGGTCACACAATGTGTGGGACCCCTTTTTAATTCACACGGCCCCCATGGCATTTTTGGCACCACATTTTAAATTCCAATTTTATGAATTGTGGTCCCAATTTTCCCTAAGTGTTTAATGCCAACAATTTCATATATAACTTATATCTCAAAATAAAATCAAATGGTCAAAAGTCCCGACTTCGAATCCCGGAATGGTCTTGGCCTTAAATTATCATAGTTAATCCGGGTTGTCCTAATGTATAAAAAAAAACGGGACGTAACTGTCACGACCCGACCCCGTGGGCCGCGACTGGTGCCTTACTTAGGCACCTCAAACAGACTCACAACCCAGAACATCATATTAAGACTCATTCAGACTTAACATACGTTGTTCAAACTGAAAACTAATAGCAGACGTCACACAAACATTGATCGAACACTTATCTTAAGCGGTCGCCCATGCAGAACAGTCATATCAAAATCAGAAAGGTGGCGGAATATACATCGCCCAAATGCACACACACAAACGTACGAACTCATGGGCCGTCTTGGCCATAGTAGCATACGGGCCGCTTAAGAACGCAAAACAGATCCACATACAAACACACCGGACCCACGACCCACAAATATGACTATAGGCCTCTAAAACAAAACAGAACATACGAACATATGACGGGACAGGGCCCCGCCGTACCCACACAGCCACAAATGTACCGAAACACACACAGCAAAAGGTATGTACCAAAAGTTAAGCTCCGGATCAAGGGGAGCTCTCCAAAATAGCAGAATAGGTAGCCTAAATCGGAGGATCACCCAAACGAGCTTCTGTACCTGCGGGCATGAAACACAGCCCCCCGAAGAACAGGGGGTCAGTACGGGAGAAGTACTGAGTATGTAAAGCAGAAGGTACAGAAATCACAATCATAACTGGAGTCAGAAGGAACAAACACAAACGTCAAAGTAGAAAATCAAACCTGTACGGAAGACAAATGTACAAATGCAAATAAAAGTCATGTATAGGGCTTAGGAACGTGGTCACCCCCCGACGCTGGTGCCACAACACATCATACTCCAGAAGTTTTTCAAATCTCCGTACAGTCTCCAGACAAATCGTATCACACACATATCACATTATCAGAACATATCAAATGCCATATCAAATCATAACTCCATAAACGGTAACCGGCCCTATGGCGAGGCCTCGGAAACCGTAACACATCATACTTCCGAATATGGTATAGCGCGCACGATCACAAAGCCGGCCCGGGTACCGACGAACGAAATCATAGCGAATGGCACGAACGGAGTAGTGCAGAAACCATATGCATATCAAAAGTAAATTACAGGACTCGACATATAATTACATATAGGCATATACCGACGCCAGAAGGCTCGGAGTAGGAGTCAGTTCGATCAGAGTTAATATATGGAAGTTGCGAAGTTCCAAACTGCAAAACCTTTGAAAAACATTTCACAGGTCATTTTTCAAAAATCTAACATCATTCATAGTGCAAACGTTCAATAACGATATAGGAAATTTCAAACGGAGCTTTGAGTCATAGGCAAATGATTACTTTTCATATCGAACGAAAATGAACCAAACAAACCAAATAAGGGAAGCCTCGGGGCTTGTGGGCCCACCTTGAGTCAAATCGAGGCGGCGGACACAAATCACAAACTTTAGGCTCCATAAAGCCATCTACGAAAGTTTCGGAGAGATTCGGACACAATAGCAAAAGTTATGAAGGTTTGAACATTCTTGCAACCAATTATAAGGAATATGTTTCAATTGCGCTGAATGAATAGTGGCCAAAACTAAACTCGGATTTCCAAGAGCAGAATTATCCCCGAGGGTCCGATCTTAACCTAGTATAACTAGGAAATGCCAAAAGAAGGAAAGGTAGGCTTTACATACCTGGATTGCGCCTTACGCTCGTCAAATCTCAATTCCCATTTCGTCCAAAAACTGCAAATGGTCACTTTTACCAGTTACTATTCATGAAAGTTAACATCTCAATCTTTGGGTTATACTTGGCTACCGAAATTTCGGAAGCATTTCCCCTATAAATCTAACACCCCCGAGACTTAGCTCGGCTCAAAATAAATCAACAACAACAACCCAAACATCACAAGCAACATAAATCGCAATCAAATCATTCTAAGTTCAAAGTTCTACCTTACTACACAAGTTGACAACTTTCATTCAAACTTCACAATTCCAAACTTACGCCCACATTATTGTATTCATTCACCCATTCAAGATTATTCAAACCCATCCCAATTACACTCCAACAATATACAAAATTTCCCGAAGTTCATTACTTTCCATATTTCATCCAAAACATCATAAACTTACGGCGAACATTCTAACTCGCATTGTTTCATTCCAAATTCATTAACATCAACCATAAGTCACATTTAACGTCTTTAGCATCATAAATATACAATGATATACACAAATACACCAAAGGTATATACTTTCCCATAATGTTCCGAAATCATTTTCCAACGCCAATTCAATTCATTAAACGATCATTTACGTCATAAATGTCACAACGATGCAACAACCAACTAAACAAGATCAAATTCACATGGCCTTCTATTTCCTATAACTCACGGCCCCAACACTAACCACACACACACATACGGTCCCATCTACACATCAAAGTTACGGAATTCTCGTCTATTCTCAATCCTTAACACATTCATATCAATTCCATAACATTAGAGGGGCAAAATTCTTACCTTTTCTTAAGTTTCCGACTTGTCGCAAACGCGCACCTTCCGCCAAACTAATTGTACCCCGTCGGAGAGCGTCTTGAGTACTTTACAATATGTGAAGAACAAGGATTTTTGGATCAAACACAAGGCTTGGGAATTTTTTTTCTTTCTCTCTTTCCCTATTCGACCGAGAGCCTCTTTGTGGTGTTGCTCACTTTTCAATTTTGTTTTTGTTTTGTTCTTGATAATTACCAAGGCAACTTGATATATATCCATTATATGACCACTTGCATGGCACATGATCATAAGGAATTGGGTTTGGGCCTTGGCCTTTGGCCGGTCACCCTTTCTCTTTGGGCCTCAATTCTTGATCAATTTTTCTTGGCCCAATTCATTAAAAGTCTCGTTTTGTAATTCCCGAAACTAATTTCCAAAATTCCAAATTTACCCTCGGCGTTCCCCAATGTCTTGACATTAATGATTTCATAACCAACATAGTCACATCAACTAGAATCAAAATATTTCCTCATAACACACAAGTCTTAATTATTTCTCGATTTCCAATTATCCGAAAACATAGGACATAACATTCTCCCCCCCTTAAGAACATTCGTCCTCGAATGTTAAGTTGACCTCATGGGGCGTCATACTACTTCGGAAGGGTTCTCTTTATAGTTGTTCTTTGTTACTTTTCCGACATGGCTTCTTTATCAACATTAGGGGGGGTAAATAAAAATTTTCACGTCACTGATTCAAATGCCTTCCTAATACATTTTCTCATACCCCACGTAATCACCGAACCATACGTTATATTCTTGTAATGGACAAACGCTTCCCAGACATTATAATCAATATCATTTCTCGTTATACTTCTGAGTTTCTTACTACATCGTCATAATCCCACTTCACTTCATACCAGACACTTTATGCCAAACAGATTCAGAGCTAGGGCCGGACGCGTATAAGCATATCGGACGGATTCATAGTCATCGTCAGAGGTACGGAAGTATGTCAGACAAATCTGAGATCGGAGTCAGACGTACAAAGAGGTATCAGACAGATTCGAAATCAGAATCAGACGTACAGAATTGTATCATACAGAGTCGTGATCGAAGTCAGACAGACCGAAGTGTATCAGACATACGAAGATGTATCAGACAGACGCGTGATCAAAATCAGACGTACAAAGGCATATCAGACGGGTTTATATCCAGAGTCAGACATACAGGGGTGTGCCAGACAGAAACGTATTCAGAATCAGACATACAAAAATTCATCAGATGGGAACATAATCAAGCTCAGAAATACAGAGGCGTACTAGGCAGAGCCTTATCGGAATCGGGAGTGTAGAAGTACAACAGATAGAATATCGAATTAGAATCAAATCGCTCCTATTAAGGCTCCAATGATTCATGAGAATTTCCCTTTATTTGTAAACTTGTTTGCCAAGTGATCATACAAATTGTCTTGCGTGTCGCTCATCGGCTCCTTCAGAGGTTCCGCTTATTCACACTCTTATTCTTCATCACTCACAATATTAGTCGCCTGGACTCGGCTCTTGTTCCATATGGACACCAAACGAAAATCATACACACACACATACACACACTTACTAATACCTTACTGGCGAACGTCTCAGACTGTTGTTCAAATTCGTTCAATTTCCCAAGCGGTGGTGTACCCTTTTCTTTTTGCCCATTTAGTCTGCCTCGTTCTGCGCGACTCCTGTAAGGGCACTAATTACTCCACACATTCTATTTTCCTTTTGGTTACCCCAAATTTCCATTTATATTTATCATACTTTCGCTTGTGAGAAACTTTGCATTACTTCCCAGGGGTCACCCATCCCAGAATTGCTCTGGCTTGAGCACGCTTAACCCCGAAACTTTCATGCATTTTGACGCATTAGGGCTGATATAAGTTCGTCAACTGCCCCGCACGACCTTTGTCACATAATTTTGGGGCCAATCGGGGTCTTAGCAAATTTTTCGGGAAGTTTTCGTAGCGGGTCCCACTCCGACCCAAAGGGATCGTTTGCTCTTCTGGCTATATGGTTTATCGCTTTAGCCTGTCAAATTCCCTATATTCGCCTCCCACATGAATAGATGGCTGCCTCAAATATTTTCATTGATTCGGATTCTTACCCTACTTTTACTGACACGCAGAAAGAGAATATCGCGTAATATACTAGAGTACAGACCTATCAGTGCGCATATTCATTCAGAAAAAGGTTAGTAATATACCTGGGTCTGCGTCTGGTGATGCCTCTGGGTCCCGCCGACCAGTCAAAGCGTATATGCGGTTCGAGGGACCGCTAGAATCTGAACCCCCACCACGGCCTCTACCGCGGCCCGCTGGGGCTGGCATACCTCGCCCCGTGGAGCGCGTGGCCGAAGGGGTAGATGGCGAACCAGCAACGGATCTCGTCGGCTGCGCGGCGCTACCAGAACCGCCTGTCCACGGACAATCCCGCATGATATGGCCCTGGCGGCCGCAAGCAAAACAGGCCCCTGTGGCCCTGAAGCACTCACCGGGGTGCGATCTTCCACAATACGAACACGGGGGCATAGGTCGCCTAGTCTGACCGGGACCCCTGCTCGCCTGAGGACCTGGGGCTCTGGAACTCTGGTCTGCCCTGGACGGTCCTGCGCCATCAAATCGCTTACTAGCAGACTGTGTGTCCCGGCCTAACGGAGGGAAGTATCCACTGGACTGATACTGAGGCTGCCCGCCCCGAGAATCTCCAGAATACCCCGCTGATCTGGCCCTCTTAGGCCATCTCCCATCATACTCTCTGCTGGGCCGATATGCTCGGTGCCGGTTCTCCATCCCCTGGGCGTAGGCCTGTAGACGGGCAATGTCCATATCTGTCTGCAATGACACCGCCATACAGCCGTCGATCAAGTAACGATCCAACCCCATAACATATCTGTGCATCCGATCAGACATATCTGCTACCACTGCAGGTGCATACCGGGCCAGGGAATCAAACTCCAGATTATATTCACGAACGCTTCGACCCCTCTGCTGCAGATGTAAAAACCGATCAGCTCGCTCCCGTCGTAACTCTGGGGGCAGAAGGTGGCGGGTGAAAGCAGTCACAAACTGATCCCACATAGCTGGAGGAGCACCCTCACCCCTGGATAACTCCCAAGTCTCATACCAGTGAGCGGCAACATCCCGAAGTCTATGCGAGGCCAGCTCAACCGACTCGGTCTCTGAAGCCCTGACCAAGTCTAATGCACGCCGCATCCCCCGAATAAAGTCATGGGGGTCCTCGTCGGGCTTAGACCCGAAAAACTCTGGAGGGCCACATAATAAGAACTCCCGAACTCTCAGGCTGTCCCGCCTGTCATCATCATCATCGTCCCTCCGCCCGCGTCTGCGAGCCTGTCCCGCTACTATTGTGGTCAACAACTGTACAACCTCCCTCAGGGTCCTGTCCTCCGCCCCTAGCTGAGGAGCTGGAGTCTCAGGAGCGGGTACACGGACCTCTGGAGCTGCTGAAGGTCCTGCTCCAGGCTATACTAGTGGGGGTGTAGCAGACCCCTCAGAATGAGGCACAACCTCAGGCAAATCATAAACACGAGCCCGGGTAGCTCGCTGTGCCTGACTAGTCTCTCCCATCCTCGCCTTGCCCTTCTGGGCCGCCGTTGCCTTCTTCGGAGGCATCACTGCAAACACAATAACGGGTCACATCAGAATCACCCTAATAGCACAGCTCTATCGCACGATCTAAGATTCCAAGGAAGAGTAACACCCTAAATGCCCTGTAGCCTCCTGTTTATAGATGTGGTGCACAACACATCGATAAACAAGACTCTACGAGACACGGCCTGTAGACATTCCGAGGACAAACCGCTCTGATACCACTTCTGTCACGACCCAACCCCGTGGGCCGCGACTGGTGCCCTACTTAGGCACCTCAAACAGACTCACAACCCAGATCATCATATTAAGACTCATTCAGACTTAACATACGTTGTTCAAACTGAAAACTAATAGCAGACGTCACACAAACATTGATCGAACACTTATCTTAAGCGGTCGCCCGTGCAGAACAGTCATATCAAAATCAGAAAGGTGGCGGAATATACATCGCCTAAATGCACACACACACACTTACGAACTCATGGGCCGTCTTGGCCATAGTAGCATACGGGCCGCTTAAGAACGCAAAACAGATCCACATACAAACACACCGGACCCACGACCCACAAATATGACTACAAGACTCTAAAACAAAACAGAACATACGAACATATGACGGGACAGGGCCCCGCCGTACCCACACAACCATAAATGTACAGAAACACACACAGCAAAAGGTATGTACCAAAGGTTAAGCTCCGGATCAAGGGGAGCTCTCCAAAATAGCAGAATAGGTAGCCTAAACCGGAGGATCACCCAAACGAGCTTCTGTACCTGCGGGCATGAAACGCAGCCCCCCCGAAGAACAGAGGGTCAGTACGGGAGAAGTACTGAGTATGTAAAGCAGAAGGTACAGAAATCACAATCATAACTGGAGTCAGAAGGAACAAACACAAACGTCAAAGTAGCAAATCAAACTTGTACGGAAGATAAATGTACAAATGCAAATAAAAGTCATGTATAGGGCTTAGGAACGTGGTCACCCCCCGACGCTGGTGCCACAACACATCATACTCTAGAAGTTTTTCAAATCTCCGTACAGTCTCCAGACAAATTGTATCACACACATATCACATCATCAGAACATATCAAATGCCATATCACATCATAACTCCATAAACGGTAACCGGCCCTATGCCTCCGAAACCGTAACACATCATACTTCCGAATATGGTATAGCGCGCACGATCACAAAGCCGGCCCGGGTACCGACGAACGAAATCATAGCGAATGGCACGAACGGAGTAGTGCAGAAACCATATGCATATCAAAAGTAAATTACAGGACTCGACATATAATTACATATAGGCATATACCGACGCCAGAAGGCTCGGAGTAGGAGTCAGTTCGATCAGAGTTAATATATGGAAGTTGCGAAGTTCCAAACTGCAAAACCTTTGAAAAACAATTCACAGGTCATTTTTCAAAAATCTAACATCATTCATAGTGCAAACGTTCAATAACGATATAGGAAATTTCAAACGGACCTTTGAGTCATAGGCAAATGATTACTTTTCATATCGAACGAAAATGAACCAAACTAACCAAATAAGGGAAGCCTCGGGGGTTGTAGGCCTACCTTGAGTCAAATCGAGGCGGCGGACACAAATCACAGACTTAGGCTCCATAAAGCCATCTACGAAAGTTTCGGAGAGATTCAGACACAATAGCAAAAGTTATGAAGGTTTGAACATTCTTGCAACCAATTATAAGGAATATGTTTCAATTGCGCTGAATGAATAGTGGCCAAAACTAAACTCGGATTTACAAGAGCAGAATTATCCCCGAGGGTCCGATCTTAACCTAGTATAACTAGGACATGCCAAAAGAAGGAAAGGTAGGCTTTACATACCTGGATTGCGCCTTACGCTCGTCAAATCTCAATTCCCGTTTCGTCCAAAAACTGCAAATGGTCACTTTTACCAGTTACTATTCATGAAAGTTAACATCTCAATCTTTGGGTTATACTTGGCTACCGAAATTTCGGCAGCATTTCCCCTATAAATCTAACACCCCCGAGACTTAGCTCGGCTCAAAATAAATCAACAACAACAACCCAAACATCACAAGCAACATAAATCGCAATCAAATCATTCTAAGTTCAAAGTTCTACCTTACTACACAAGTTGACAACTTTCATTCAAACTTCACAATTCCAAACTTACGCCCACATTATTGTATTCATTCACCCATTCAAGATTATTCAAACCCATCCCAATTACACTCCAACAATATACAAAATTTCCCGAAGTTCATTACTTTCCATATTTCATCCAAAACATCAAAAACTTACGGCGAACATTCTAACTCGCATTGTTTCATTCCAAATTCATTAACATCAACCATAAGTCACATTTAACGTCTTTAGCATCATAAATATACAATGATATACACAAATACACCAAAGGTATATACTTTCCCATAATGTTCCGAAATCATTTTCCAACGCCAATTCAATTCATTAAACGATCATTTACTTCATAAATGTCACAACGACGCAACAACCAACTAAACAAGATCAAATTCACACGGCCTTCTATTTCCTATAACTCACGGCCCCAATACTAACCACACACACACATACAGTCCCATCTACACATCAAAGTTACGGAATTCTCGTCTATTCTTAATCCTTAACACATTCATATCAATTCCATAACATTAGAGGGGCAAAATTCTTACCTTTTCTTAAGTTTCCGACTTGTCGCAAACGCGCACCTTCCGCCAAACTAATTGTACCCCGTCGGAGAGCGTCTTGAGTACTTTACAATATGTGAAGAACAAGGATTTTTGGATCAAACACAAGGCTTGGGAATTTTTTTCTTTCTCTCTTTCCCTATTCGGTCGAGAGCCTCTTTGTGGTGTTGCTCACTTTTCAATTTTTTTTTGTTTTGTTCTTGATAATTACCAAGGAAACTTGATATATATCCATTATATGACCACATGCATGGCACATGATCATAAGGAATTGGGTTTGGGCCTTGGCCTTTGGCCGGCCACCCTTTATCTTTGGGCCTCAATTCTTGATTAATTTTTCTTGGCCCAATTCATTAAAAGTCTCGTTTTGTAATTCCCGAAACTAATTTCCAAAATTCCAAATTTACCCTCGGCCTTCCCCAATGTCTTGACATTAATGATTTCATAACCAACATAGTCACATCAACTAGAATCAAAATATTTCCTCATAACCCACAAGTCTTAATTATTTCTCGATTTCCAATTATCCGAAAACACGGGACATAACAGTAACATCCTCCCCCCCTTAAGAACATTCGACCTCGAATGTTGGATTAATGCTACGGATCTTACTCAAATTCGGGGGAAGATTCTTTTATAGCCATCACATACTAATCATTCATAAATCAACATAGTTAAACATAGAAATCGGATTACCTGAAGGTACTGGAAATAGGTGAGGATACTTTTCCTTCATCTGCTCCTCAGCCTCCCGGGTCATTTCCTCGCGGTTATTATTCTGCCACAGCACTTTAACAGAAGCCTTATCCTTGTTCCGCAACCTTTTTACCTGGCGATCCAATATGGCTATAGGCTGCTCCTCATAAGCTAGCTCCTCTGTGACCTGAATGTCATCTACAGGAAAGACTCTGGAAGGGTCACCAACACACTTACGAAGCATAGAAACATGAAATACCGGGTGTACCGCTCCCAAGTCAGCTGGCAAATCCAATTCGTAGGCCACCTTGCCTATTTTGCGAATAATCAGATAGGGCCCAATATATCTCGGACTGAGCTTTCCTTTCTTTCCAAATCGCATAACACCTTTCATCGGTGACACTTTCAGGAACACCCAATTGCCAATCTAAAACTCTAACAGTCGACGTCGCTTATCGGCATAAGATTTCTGTCGGCTCTGGGATGCCAACAATCTTTCTCGAATAAGTTTCACCTTACCCACGGCCTACTGGACCACATCTGGGCCAATCAACTCAGTCTCCCCAACATCAAACCATCCGATCGGTGATCTACATTTCCTGCCGTACAAGGCCTCATATGGTGCCATCTGAATACTAGAGTGGTAGCTGTTATTATAAGAGAATTCAACAAGCGGCAAATGGTCATCCCAGCTACCTCTGAAATCAATAACACAGGCACGCAACATATCTTCCAATGTCTGAATAGTGCGCTCTGCTTGACCATCGGACTGGGGATGAAATGCTGTACTCAGACTCACCTGGGTCCCCAATCCCTCCTGGAATGATCTCCAGAACTTAGCTGTAAACTGGGCACCTCTATCAGAAATAACAGACACAGGAACTCCATGCAGTCTCACAATCTCCTTAATATATAGCCTGGCATAATCTTCAGCTGAGTATGTAGTCCGGACTGGAAGAAAGTGAGCTGATTTTGTCAGCCGATCAACGATAACCCAAATGGAGTCGTACCTCCGTGGAGTGCGAGGTAAACCTGTAATAAAGTCCATATTAATGACCTCCCACTTCCTCGTCGGTATCTCCATCTCCTGCTATAGCCCACCGGGCTTCTGGTGCTCAATCTTAACCTGCTGGAAATTTGGACACTGAGCAACGAACTCTGCTATATCTCTTTTCATACCGTCCTACCAATATAGGCATCTGAGATCATGGTACATCTTCGTCGACCCTGGGTGAACAGAATATCGGGCGTAATGTGCCTCGCCCATAACCTGTCGTCGCAACCCTGCAACGTCAGGTACACACAATCTGCCTCTGTGAAATAACACTCCATCAGGTGAAATCTCAAACGGAGTCTTCTCCTGTACCAAAGTTGCATCTCTGTACTGTGCCAGAATAGGATCCTCATATTGATGCGGGTTAATATCTTCTGTAATAGCGAACTCAGCAATACCTCGAACAGAAACCCCAACATCTCCCGAATCAGCCAAGCGAACTCCAAGACTAGCCAACTGATGAATATCGCGAACCATTTCTTTACTCTCTGATGGCACGTCTGCTAGGCTGCCCATAGACTTGCGGCTGAGTGCATCCGCCACAACATTAGCTTTCCCAGAATGGTAGAGAATGTCAACATCATAATCTTTCAGCAACTCTAACCACCTCCGTTGCCGCAAGTTCAGCTCCTTTTGCTTAAAGATGTACTGAAGGCTCTTATGATCTGTATAAATGTCAACGTGAACCCCATATAAATAATGTCTTCACATCTTCAAAGCATGAATGACCGCGGCCAGCTCCAAATCTTGAGTAGGATAATTCTTTTCATGTTTTCTGAGCTGCTGGGAAGCATAAGCTATCACCCTGCCGTGCTGCATCAACACACATCCCAAACCAATACTAGAGGCATCACAATAAATCACATACCCATCTGGACCCTCCGGAAGAGTCAGGACTGGAGCCGTAGTCAACTTCTCTTTCAGCAACTGGAAGCTACGCTCGCAAGCATCTGACCACTGAAACTTAGCTCCCTTCTGAGTCAGCCTTGTCAAAGGCGCTGAAATGGAAGCAAACTTCTCCACGAATCTCCGATAATAACCAGCCAATCCCAGAAAGCTACGCACCTCTGTCGGCGTCATAGGTCTAGGCCAATTCTTTACGGCCTCGATCTTCTGGGTATCCACCCGGACGCCATCAGCCCCAATAATATGTCCCAGAAATGCCACTGAAGATAACCAGAATTCACACTTAGAAAATTTAGCATATAATTCTTGGTGCCGAAGTGTGCCAAGTACCGTTCTCAAATGGTCTGCATGCTCTGCCTCTGACCGAGAATAAATCAGAATATCATCGATAAATACGATCACAAACATATCCAAGAACGGTCTGAATACCCGATTCATCAGGTCCATAAATACTGCTGGGGCATTTGTCAGCCCAAAAGACATAACTTTGAACTTATAGTGCCCATATCGGGTCCTGAATGCTGTCTTGGGAATATCAGCCTCTCGTACCCGTACCTGATGGGAACCCGATCGCAGGTCTATCTTCGAGAAGTACCTGGCACCCTGCAACTGATCAAACAAATCATCAATCCTGGGGAGGGGATATTTATTCTTGATGGTTACCTTATTCAACTGCCGATAATCAATGCACATCCGCAGCGAGCCGTCTTTCTTCCTCACAAATAATACTGGAGCTCCCCATGGTGACGCACTAGGCCGAATGAAACCCTTCTCCAATAAATCTCTCAGCTGCTCTTTCAATTCTTTCAATTCTGCAGGTGCCATTCTGTACGGAGGAATAGAGATAGGCTGAGTGTCTGGCAACAGATCAATAGCAAACTCTATCTCCCGTTCGGGAGGAAGACCTGGAAGCTCATCTGGGAATACATCTACAAATTCATTAACCACTGGGACTGACTGAAGAGTCGGTGCCTCTGCCTCTAAATCATGAACACGGACCAGATGATAAATATACCCCTTTCTGATCATTTTCTCAGCCTTGAGGTATGAAATAAACTTACCCCTCGGCGATACTGTATTACCTGCCCACTCTATAACTGGCTCCCCTGGGAATTGGAATCAAACTATCTTCTTTTGACAATCAACATTAGCATAGCAAGAAGCTAGCCAATCCATACCCATAATCACGTCAAACTCGATCATATCTAACTCCACCAAATCCGCCTTAGTGCAGCGGCCACAGATAATCACGGAACAATCTCTATAAATCTGACTGGCTATAACAGAGTCCCCTACTGGTGTAGCTACCTCAAAAGGCTCTATCGGTTGGGATTCTATCCCAATTGTATCAGCAACGAGTGGAGATATAAATGATAATGTAGAACCAGGATCAATCAATGCATACACATCACGAGAGAAAACCAGTAATATACCTGTGACGACATTAGGCGAAGCCTCCTGGTCCTGTTTGCTGGCTAAGGCATAAATGCGGTTCGAAGGACCGCTAGAACCTGAAGCACTGCCACGACCTCGACCGCGTCCCGCCGGTGCAGGCATACCTCGCCCCGCAGGGCGTGCAACTGATGGAGCAGATGATGAACCAGCGGCTGACCCCGTCGGCTGAGCCACACTACCAGAACCGCTCGCCAACGGACAATCTCGCATAAGATGGCCCTGACCACCGCATGAAAAATAGGCTCCAGTAAGTCGATAACACTCTCCCGGGTGCGATTTCGCGCAATGGGAACAACGGGGCCTGGGTGGTCTGGACTGGCTGGGACCTCTAGCTATCTGTGACCCTGATGCTCTGGAGCTCTGACTGGCCCCAGACTGTCCTGCACTGTCAAATCTCCTACCGGCTGGCTGTGTACCCCGGCCTGACGGAGGAGGATGTCTGCCTGACTGCTGCTGCTGTGGCTGTCCGCCTCGAGAATCTCCAGAATAACCTGCGAATCTGGCCCTCTTGGGCGGCCTCCTGTCCCGATCTCTGCTAGAATAATCAACTTTATGTTGGTCCTCCATACCCAGGGCATAAGCCTGTAGTCGGGCAATATCCATGTCTGCCTGCAATGCTACCGCCATACAGCCATCAATCAAATAGCGGTCTAACCCCATCACGTATCTGTGCATCCGATCGGCCATATCTGCTACTATGGCAGGTGCATACCGGGCCAAAGAATCAAACTCCATATTATACTCACGGACGCTCCGACCCCTCTGCTGCAGATGCAAAAATCGGTCAACCCGCGCCCGCCGTAACTCTAGGGGCAAAACGTGGTGAGTGAAAGCAGTCACGAACTCGTCCCAAGTAGCTGGGGTTGCACCCTCACCCCTGGATAGCTCCCAGGACTCATACCAGTGAGCAGCAACATCCCGTAGTCTATGCGAAGCCAACTCAACAGACTCAGTCTCTGAAGCCCTGACCAAATCTAGTGAGCGCCGCATCCCCCGAATAAAGTCATGGGGGTCCTCGTCGGGCTTAGACCCGTAAAACTCAAGAGGGCCACATAATAGAAACTCTCGAACCCTCAGGCTGTCACGCCTATCGTCATCATCATCATCTCTCCGCCCGCGTCTGCGAGCCTGTCCCGCTACCAGAGTGGTCAATAACTGCACAGCCTCTCTCAGTGTCCTGTCCTCCGCCCCTGGCTGAGGAGCTGGAGGCGCGGGAGCTGAAGCCCCTGGAGCTAATGGTGAAGTTGCTCCAGACTCCTCTGACGATGAAGACGTAGCAGAGTCGGCTGGCCGGGACGTAATATCACGCATTATCTGAGCAAGGGTCCGAGTACCCTTCTAAGCCCGGCTGGTCTCTCTTACTACGCCCTTTTTCTTCTGGGCGGCCGTCGCCTTTTTCGGAGGCATCACTGAAAGAAAAACAACAACAGAATCATCCTAATAGCACAGTTCTATCGCACGATCTAAGATCAGAAGAAAAGACAACATCCTAAATGTCCTGTAGCCTCCTGTTTATAGATGTGGTGCACAACACACCGATAAACAAGACTCTACTAGACACGATCTGTGGACACTCCGAGGACAAACCGCTCTGATACCACTTTTGTCACGACCCAACCCCGTAGGCCGTGACTAGTGCCCGATCTGGGCACTCGAACCCATATATCAAATATTATCTCAAATTCTATCAACTCATTCTAGTATATGGCGGAAGCCGACAAGACTTTATTTCAAATTTAGGTAATTTCCAGAAAATTTCGGCAGAGTTTCCTTTGTTTTACGGACTATCCAATATACCCTGCACGCAGAAAATACCAACAAAAGCCACACAGGGCTAACCAAGCAATATATAAACATATGCAGACCGGCCGTCTCGGCGTATATGATCACCCAAACAACATATGCGGACCGGCCGCCTCGGCGTATGGGATCGCCCAAACGACATGTACATACATCTATACAGAAAGACCCTAACCCACAAACATGTCATTAGACCTCTAAACAGACCGACAAAATCATATGACGGGACAGGGCCCCGCCGTACCCATGAACGAATATATACAAATGCACTAATAAATATATATACCAAAAGTATAAGCTCCGGAAAGAAAGGAGCACTCCGAATAGCAGAAAGGGTGTCCTAAACAGGTGGATCACCAGGCTGTGCGTCTGTACCTGCGGGCATGAAACGCATCCCCCGGAGAAGGGGGTCAGTACGAAATATGTATTGAGTATGCAAAGCAGAAGGTACAGAAATAAATCTGAATAATAATCGCATCAGATATACAGAAAATAATACATATCAAAATGTTTATTTCCAAAGTATATATTATGCATAGGGCACTGGAAAATGTGGTCGCCCACCTGTCGATAGCGCCACAACACAGCATAACACCAGAAAGTTTCAAATCTCCGAATCCCCGTCACACATCACAACACAGCATAACGCCAAACACAGCATAACACCAAACATAAGTGGAACCCGGCCCTCGAGCGAGGAGCACGGTGAACCATAAACACAGCATAACACCAGAATGTATCAAAAAGCGCACGACAACAGAACCGGCCCGGGAACCGGCGAACGATATCATAGTAGGCACGAGCGGAGTAGTGAGGAATCATATGCATAAAATCATTATTATAAATCCGAAGGATAAGTAAAATAGTCATATTCGAAATCGGAATAATAATTATCACTTTTTGATTCAAAGTTGTCGAATTTACATAAAGGGCGTCGCGGGACCCACGGACGAGTATAGACCCGAACTGAGCCCGCCTATAAAAAACATACCCATTATACATCAAGCAAACTCCTATAAAAATTATTGGAGCGATCCGAGCCTCTATGCGAAAAATATGGCATTCAGAGATTACAAAATTCCTTAAAGTGAACATTTTCTATGCGAATTTCGGAAAGCGATTACTTCAAATACATCATGGTTCATATTTCATAAAAACATACATAAGAGTGCCAAAGAATATATATATATGGATCATAACATGCTCGGATCTCGAATTTGGAATTCCCTTAAAGCTCTAATCTAGCCTATGTGAAACTAAGGCATGCCAAAAGAAGGAAGGTTGCTTTACATACCTCAAACGCTCTCCAATATGATCCAACTCAAGCTAAGTCCAAACTATGATTCGGGCTGCCCACGATCTAAAAATAAGCCATAAAATGCCAAACATTAGCTAAAGACTCTTTGGGCATTAAATTCCAATTTCGCCCTTAATTCTACATAAATTTGGGCAGCATTTCCCCTGTAAATAGGCTACCCCGAGAATTTAACTCGGCCGTATCAATCAACAACAACAACAACAACCAACCTAACAACATCAATAATAAATTCGAAAGACAAAATAACATTAATAGCTCTCTTTTTCATCATTCGACAACTTTCCAAATATTCAATTCAACGGCTCACATTCAAGCCACCACATCGCTCACACATTTAATTATCCACCTGAGTCTTTACCACAATATTCTAGGACATTCTAAACAATCCACATAATATTTCCAACGACCCGAAAATATTTCCACTGTTTGGCCGAAAACAGTCCCCTTTTCCATTCCTCATTTTCAAGTCATGTTTTGTACCACAATTCACAATATAACGATATGATTTTCATAAAATATACAATTTACGTCAAACGCACAACTAGCCTCAAAACAGCCCACAATTTCTCAACATCAATCTTGAGCCACTTAAACACTTATTTCCAACTAGACTTCGTTTCGACGATAACTAAAATACTAAGCGATAGTATTACGATCTTCGACACATTATAAAACTCACATTCGCCCGCGCCACACACATACACATGTTAATGATTCTTATATATACAAATTTTATTCAATGCACAAAGTTCTCCAAATCAGTCCGCAACGCTTACTATGTCAATTTGGGACATTAAATTCTCATTTCTAACCTACAAGTCATCACCATAACCATTACGACGCTATGCGAGATTAATTCCTTCTTTGCTACAATTTGGAGGCTATAAACACGGCTACACTACACATATACATGTATCGATGATTTTTATTCTTTTCCCCACTCGATACCAATCTAACATAATATAGAATTAATTCATCAATTCCATTTGTCACACCCATATACACGGCTAGAACACCCATCACACAACCCACTTCCAATCATACTATATTTCATGATTTCCATCCCTATTAACATACCATAACATGAATAAATGTTCACAACACAAAAACAAGAGCAAAACATACCTTTCTTCTTCAATCCACCAAATAGTTAGGGTTTGCAAATGGGTACAACTAATGGTTGGATGACCCGAACAACTCTTCCACTCTACTTAGGGACCTCAATATAGTGGGTTAACACCAAGGAAATAATTTTTGGGAAGCTAGAATTTGATTTGGTTTTCCTAAGGTTGGGCCGAAAACAGTGGGGGTTGGGAGCTCTCTATTTTCTTGTTTTGTGCTAAGTGATGAAGTGAATAAATGAGGAATGAAGACTTGGTCTTCATCTTTTAAGTGGTTCACAAAATATCCACATTGCCTTGGGTCCACACAATGTGTTGGACCAATTAAAATTGGTCACACAATGTGTGGGACCCCTTTTTAATTCACACGGCCCCCATGGCATTTTTGGCACCACATTTTAAATTCCAATTTTATGAATTGTGGTCCCAATTTTCCCTAAGTGTTCAATGCCAACAATTTCATATATAACTTATATCTCAAAATAAAATCAAATGGTCAAAAGTCCCGACTTCGAATCCCGGAATGGTCTTGGCCTTAAATTATCATAGTTAATCCGGGTTGTCCTAATGTATTAAAAAAATACGGGACGTAACAGTATAGCTAGGATGCTTGGACGTTATCTTATATCACAAGATAATGGCACATTTCTGTATAATAATCAATAATTATGCCTATCATTACAAGCCGACAAGGCTGCCAAAATATTACACAACAATATGAACTAATGAGGTTAGAGGACATCTAGCTACATACATTTGTCTACGAGCCTCTGTATAGAATACAGGAATCCATAAGGACGGGACAAGAATCTTCCATGCCCATGTATATACACAAAAGAGTAATACCAATATACTGCGGCTCCGAAGCTGTCACGACCCAAACTGATGAGTCGCGACGAGTGCTTGATGTTACACCCCGTATCTCCGAACAAGCACTTATCAAATTTGAAACGTAAGTATGTTGAGTTATGATTAAGTAAAACCACTTTGGAATATAAGGATCAAGCATTATAAAGTATATTTAATGAGTGAAGGATGTATATAAGGTATACCGGAAGGTTTTATATGGAAATGAGTAGAAGAAATAGAGTAGTACGACCTTGGAGAAAGGATAGGTAAAGTTTCGTGCGAAAATATTGGTCCAACATGAGAGAAGAATATCACTTAGCATATGAAGTGTTTTGAAGTGAAACAAAAGCCTAATACAAAGTTCGTCGAGTCTAGTTTCGAACGCAACAAATCGTTCGTCAATAAGATATCGGAGTAGAGAATTATGCACGTTACAAATTCGGCTGACAAAGAGAATTATGCACGTTAAAATACAGTTTTCCACTCATTTTCTATCATCTTCTCTCCCTAAATTCTCTCTACACTTCTCCAAAACTCTTTCTACCAAATTGATGAAGGTCTAAGATGAAATTCAAGTGATTATATCCATATTCAACCTCAAAAGTTAACCTTGGTAAGGAAGAACACCTCTATAGCATTGTGTTGTGTTTAAGGGTGATTGAAAGTTGAATCAGCGACAAATTTCAAGTGGTATTTACTGTTTAAGGTAAGTTTAACATCCCCTTGGCAGTGCTTAACCTTAATTCCATGTTGGTGAGATTTGTTTATAGTAAAATACTACAAGATAGCATTGAAATAGCCTAAGATATGGCTACTGTTTCGTGGGGCGGTTTTGAGGTGATAAATATGATTTGTGATGACTGAAAATTATGGAATACAACATGATTGTGATATGGTCTCAGTTGTTATTTGCATATATATGTTTATAAAGTGAATTGGTGAAAGAAACATATGAAATTTGAGATTGAAAGTGAAGATAGAAATGTTAGGGGTGTGGGATGTTTTATGGCACATGTTGGTGTTGAAAGTGATATTGTTGTTGTTGGTTGCTGAATTACGATTTTGGGCTAGGCATATAAAACAGAGGAGATGCTGTCGAAATTTCGACAAATTCTAGAAAGATTTAGTTGAAGGATTAAAACAAGCGTATAATGGTCAGTCTAACAATAGATAGTATAAATTTTCTTGAATATAGATCTACGAGCCTAGGAGGCCAAGCATTGAGTAGTTAAAGTTAAGGCGACCAAAAAGGTATGTAAAGCTATCCCTTCTTCCTTCTTCGGCATGAATTACATAAAATGAACAAACGACGAACACAAGTGACTCCAATGAACTCTAGTTCTCAGTAGTACTTGACCTGATAGTTGTCTTTGGTTCCCCAAGTATTAGTTCATCCTATCTATTCTCTCGAATCCCAAATGATGATTCATTTGGTACATGATTGTGCATTCAGCAAAGAGTCTTCATACAGGATTATGAATTACTAATGAAAGGGTTCGCATTCGTATACATCTTCACTGTATCATATCACCGAGTCCCTTACTAAAGGGCCGGGTACGGTATATATTTATATTTCACCGAGTCCCTTAAAAAAAGGCGGGGTACGGTATATATTTATATTTCACCGAGTCCCTTACTAAAAGGCCGGGTATGGTATATATTTATATTTCACCGAGTCCCTTAATAAAGGGCTGGTACTCTATATATTTGTTACATCCCGTGTTTCATGCGTTGGAAAACATACGAATTAAATGACATTAGTAACAGAAGTGAAGTTATCCCCTAAGTTTATAGGTGGTTAAAGTGGTGGTACAGATGTATCGTAAGGATTAGAAGTTAAAAAAATCGAAGAAAATAAGATTCGTCAAGGTTTGAAATTTATTTGAATGAAATACGGTCCAAGCTATAATATCCCGTATAATGGATCAGGAAATTGAACCGTCCAACATGAGCAAATTTACCCGAACCCGGAGAATTCGATCATATCCAAGGATGAAAATCAAGAGCTCGGTGTATACATGGAATGAAGTCCCAAAATGATTTAAGACGAAAAAGTGTGACGACGATATTTGCAAATAATATTTTATGTATGGAAAATGAAGGTATGGACTAGTGTTATATTATATGGTCATGGTAATGGATATATGGAGTATGTTAAAGGTGATCAATGTTTAAGTGAATTGAGATCAAGAAATGAATTTTAGATATAATTGGTTAAATGGGGAATTATATTAGAAGACAAGAAATGAATTGACATTGGTGGATAAATGTTTTATGGACCAAACCCATATGGGTCTTTGACACGTGGCAGCAAGAAAGTATACATAATCATGCATATAATATTGGGTGGATTATTTGTGATGACTAATCTAAGTATGGATGCCATACTTACACGTGTAAGTGGAAAAGTGCACTTAAAACCTTACCTAATTTTCATGGATTTCATTCTTTCTAAAGAAAGTATATTGAAACCTTTACATAAGGTAGCTCCTCCTAAAAGGTAAGAAAGGAACAACAACTTTTCTTCCTTTCATAGGAAGTGACGTGTGATTTTCATCAATAACAATACACGGGTTTTGTTCTCTACTTCGGTCTTGTTGTTCCGTTGTATTGTGTTGTTGGATCCGGACTTTCTTCAAAGTGAACTAAGGTGGAAGAAGATTAGTTCTTGGCATATAAGGTAAGAAATCCTCTCTCCTAGATGTATTAGAGTTATCCGAGTCGTATCTACGTTGCTAGATGAAAGAAATAAGAAAACTATATCGGGAATCGGGTAAATTGTTATTGTTATCATGTGGGCTATTTGGTGGCGGTTATGATTTTTTTTTGGGCTGGAATATCGTGGGATTGGCTGTAGTTGTTGTTGTTATGTTTGTTGTTATACTATGTATATACGGAAATAAAGAAGTGTATACAAACATCAGTATAGGAATTTATATTGGGCTGTTTTGGAAGTGATTTAAGAATGGATTTGATTCTATTTGGATATGTATTTATTGATATTGTTGTTGGTATGGTGATTGATATTCTGGCTAAGTTGGAATCACGAGGATTATTGTGTTTTTAGGGAAGATGCTGCCCGAATATCGTTAGATTTCTATGTAATTAGGATTGGTTTGAAAGAGTATCCTAATTTGATTATTGGCATATTTAGTATTGTTTGTAGATTGGCGAAGCCCAAGACCTAAGTTATGGTTAACTTGAGAAGTGACAAGGTATGTTAAGGCTATCCCCTTTTCTTCTTTTGGCATGGTCTAAATGAAATAAACAGACGACGAAACGTATAAACTCCAGAGAAGCTCCTATTCTTAGAGATACTAGAATGGCTAATGTTCTTGATTTCCAGAAGCTGTTTCATTATGTCCTGATACGTGTCTATGATTCCGGAAGTCCTATTTTGATATAATCCATAGTGACATTCGAGGGTGCTTCCAGGTTATTCAAGGACTTCAGAAATAATTTTATGAGTCTCACTTACATTATGACTCCAATGGATTCTAGTTCTCTGTGGTACTTGACGTGACTGTTGTCTTGATTCTCAAGTGTTAGTTCATTCTAATTAGTCTATTGAGTCTCAGATGATGATTTAGTTTGCATATGGTTTCTCATGATATTCTGCTCGTGCATAGTTTCATTGCATTGTTCACCGAGTCCCTCACTAGAGGGCCGGGTACGGTATATATATATATATGATGATATGATTATGGCACCGAGTCCCATGATGCGCCGGGTATGGTATATGATGACTTCACTAACCGAGTCCCTCACTAGAGGGCCGGGTACGGTATATATATATATATATATATATATATATATATATATGATATGATGATGGCACTGAGTCCCATAATGGGACGGGTATGGTATATGATGACTTCACTCACCGAGTCCTTCACTAGAGGGCCGGGTACGGTAAATATATTTATATTTCACCGAGTCCCTTACTAAAGGGCCAGGTATGGCATATATTTACATTTTTAGTCATTGCCTTCGGGGCTATTCATATTACAGGTGGTTTCTCATACATTCATTATGGCTTATGTCTCATTCTTTATGATTACTGCTGCCTTACATACTCGGTACATTGTTCGTATTGACGTCCTTTTGCCTGGGGGCGCTGTGTTCATGCCACACAGTCCCAGATTGTTTTGCAGGTAAAAGTATTCAGTTAGGATAATTGGCTATCAGCTGGGATTGGCAAACTCCATTTTCTTCCTGGAGCAGTGTCGAGTCATTATGGTTATCATATGTGTGTATGGGTACGTCGGGGCCCTGTCCCGACTCATATGGTTCAGGTGTTTACTCTTAGAGACTTTGCAGACAGTGTCCTGTGATTAGTATGATGAGATGTCATACGTTGAGTAAAGCGACCATGTAGGCCGATATGTCAGTTTGACTTACTTGATTTCTGACTAATTGAGTATCGTTCCAATTTCTATGATTTAACTGAAACTACTTTATCATATGTCCAGTTTCATTATTACCAGAGGGTTCACTCATCTCTAAGTAAGAGTTGGGTGCCCATCATGCCCTGATGAGATTGGGGTGTGACAACATTTACATTTCACCGAGTCCCTTACTAAAGGGCCGGGTGCAGTATATATTTACATTTCACCGAGTCCTTTACTAAAGGGCCGGGTGCGGTATATATTTACATTTAACTGAGTCCCTTACTAAAGGGCCGGGTACGGTATATATGTATTTATATGACTTCACTCACCGAGCCCCATAATGCGCCGGGTACGGTATACAGAGTATATATATGCATGACTCACAACATAAGGTACAAATTCCTTGGTATCCCTTGATTATCAAACTTATCTCTTATCATCTTTTCACTCATTCATGATCTTCATTGTTGTACTTCATGCTTTACATATTCAGTACATTTTCTGTACTGACCTCCTTTCTTCGGGGGCTGTGTTTCATGCCCGCAGGTGCAGACACTCAGTTTGGTAATCCTCCAGCCTAAGACTCTTGCTCAGCCGCTTGGAGAGCTCCATTGTTTTGGAGCTTGAGTCATTTTGGTACAGATCCCTTTATATGGACTTATGCATATCCAGGGGTACGACGGGGCCCTGTACCGTGATATTTCACTGTTATACTCTTAGAGGTCTATAGACATGTGTGGGTTATATATATGTTTTGGTCAGCTATATCGACGTAGTTCGTTTTGGATATTCCCGTATATAGTGGCAGCCTTGTCGGCTTGCATATTGTTATATCCCGTATTTTTGAACGTCAGATTAATTGCTGAGGTGGGACCCACACATCGAGATTTTTTTTGGGACATCTGAAAATTCATATGAATCACATATGAGAAGTTAAACACAACTCAAGAAGGACCCTTGGGCCAAATCAAAGTGGAAGTCCTCCAAACGAATATTTTTAAGAAAACGTTTTCGGGTGATCTGACTTCAAGGGGCAAAAACGGTATTATAAGTTTGGAATTTGGAAAAGTAGCAAGATATAGAAGTTGTAGATAATTGAATTAGCTTTCCAACCATAGGTCGTGGGTGCCCAGGTGACTTCGGTACAAGGAGATATGAACGTTTTAAGGTCGAAAGGTCAGTGGGCTAGGCTCAACTCGGGACCAAACCGAGTTGGCCCAAAAAAATCAAAAAACAAAATAATAAGGCCCAAAATTTGTGAGGCCCAACCGGCCATGGTTATGGCTCAAGCCCATATTAAATAAAATTTGGTCAATAAATAAGATGACTAAGTCATCTTATTCCACATAATGTTCTAGAAATTTCAAGAAAAGCAAGAACAAGAGAGAGGAGAAAAACTTAAGGCCATTTCGGCCAAGAGCAATTTTCACAAGAAAAATTTGCAAAAATTCTCCAAAAATCATTTTCTACCAAGTAAAGGGTGCTTAACAAGGTGGAGTTGTTGTTGGAGCAAGAAAGATTCATAATCATACAAGTTGTCAAGTTGTAGTCAAGTGAGAAGTTGAAGAAGAAAGGTGAGTTTTGATCTTGTTTTATGTGTTATATATGGTTTATATGTGTTGTAGTATGCTAAAATGGATGAAATTCATGAAGGAGAGAAATATAGTATATGGCCGTGTATATATATATGTGTGTAGGAGTCATGCTTCAATTATTTTAATTAGTGTTTAGTTGTTATTGTTGTGAATGATATGTGGAAAATGGAAGTTGAACGAGTTTGGAGAGATTGTAGTGGTGTACACATGTTGGAGCCGTGTGAGTGTGCATGGTATATGTGGTTGTGTATACTTGATGTATAGTCGTGTATATTGGTGAGTTGTGAAAGAATAATGAGCGAGTTGTAATTAATATCTTAATCGTTGTGTTGTAGATGTTATATCGCAAATAAAGACTTGATAAGTTTGGTGAGGTATTGGCAATTGGAAGTTTGTGTAAATTGAAAATAATGTTTTTGTATGGAAGACATGTAATGGTATTACTATGATGTTGTTGGAATATATGTATTATAAGGTTATTGTTGTTTCATTGGAATTGGAGAGTATTGAAGGAGGTAGAATGTTAATTGAAGTGTTGGAATGCACCTTGAATGGAATATGTGAATTTTTAGTGTGATTGTTGAATTATGTTAATAGTTTGGCCGGGTTTGAATTCCCGGATTGTGATTGATGAGAATTTGGCTATGTTGAATGTTGAGGATGGTATATTTACAGAGGAAGTGCTGCCGAAATTTCGGTAGCCAAGTGGTTCCTTAAGATTCTAACTCTAAGTACCCTAATGAAAGTTTGGGTAAATGTGACCAATTTGCAGATTTTGACGAGATTGCAACGTGAATTCGGAATAGCAAAAGAAGCAGAAAGAGGTATGTAAGGCTTCACTCTTCTTTCTATGGCATGTCTTAGTTGAAATAAGTTGGGTACGAGCCTCGGGGACAACTCGGTTCCCCGGAATCCGCACCTAAAGTTTTCCACTTTTTGTTCAATAGAATTGAACTAGAAAGTGTGCAAATGATGGAAAGACCTCTTAAACCCTTAGAACTTGCACGAGTGGGACCCGATTACCCTAGAACCCTCACAAGTAATGACATGACACGTAATATATGTAAATAATATACGTCACCCCATCCGGCCCGAGGTGGGCCCGCTACTCTCGGATTTTTCCTTACAGTCTTGCTTGACTTACTTGAAGTGAATCCAAAGGGAACCTTTGATCCCGATTTCGATACCAAATGATAAATACTATGACTCCTCTAACGAGGGGACTTCCATGACGATAATGATAACAATGATGTTAGATAAGAGAATATGCCTATGATACGTACTACCGAAACGACTCTATGACTAAGATGACTAAGCTAAGTATCTTATGTAAACATGAAAATGATAAACTAATTTTTGAATATTATTTATATTTCCTAGCTATGACTTTATTTTCTAAAAGATTTCAAAGTCTATGAACTGTCATCTATGATGCCCCGATTTCATTCTACGTTTACTTTAATATTATTCCCCGTTGGTAGTCTCACCTTAAAATACTCGTTCCTTCAAGGTGAGACAAAGCGATCACGAGTATTCTATAATATAATTGGAGGTCACCGACCTTACGTCACTCCGATGACTACATGATTCTTCTTTGGGCTTTCCTGCGTGCCTATGAGACATATGTATATAGGATACGTAAATGCATATAAGACATGTAAATGTATGTAAGATATGTGTATATATTTTTAAAACATGCACATGACGAAAGAGCTAGAGCGCTATAGACGATGATACATGCACATGATACACGTATATGTATATGATAAAAGCACCAGAGCGCTATAGATGCTGATGTACCTACATGACACATGTATATGTATATGATAAAAGAGCTAGAGAGCTATAGACGTTGATATATATACATGATATATGCATATGTATACGGGGGAAATGGAGGTAAGGGCAGAGCGTTATGAACGCATATCCACCTGATCAGTTGGCATTACATGATATGATATCGTCCCGGACGCAGGATGCCCGGACGCGGGATATGTGTATTTATGGTTAAATGGATCGGCTGCCGATGCCTCGGCAATATGAGATGTCCTATTTTATATGTATATGTATATGAACAAGGAAAGATTCTTAAAGGAAAGCTAAGTACGCATAGCACCTGCCAAGGGTATATATATATACAGGTTATGTTTCTACCTCAGGACATGTGCTATTATTCTCTTATGTCGTTATTTCCGTTTTATACTTTCCGTATGCTACTATTCAGGCCTTACATACTCGGTACACTATTCGTACTGACGTCCCTTCTTGTGGACGCTGCGTTTCATGCCGCGCAGGTCAGCAGACAGGCGGATTTGATACTTAGAAGCTCTACCAGCAGTGTTGACAGTGCTCCAGTTATTCCGGAGCCTCACTTCCTTGGTACTATTTTGTGTATATATATTCGGGCACGGCAGTACTCAGCCCTTTCTATGTATAAGTGTACTACGTCTAGAGGCTCGTAGACAGTTATGTACAGTCAGTTAAGTACAGTTAGATATATGGTGTTTTGGCATGTTAATGTTGATGTATAAGTGATAACGAAGTTTATTAGTCTATGTTCAGAATGACGCCGCTAATGTTAATTTTAAAAAACAAAATGGCTCTATTTACATGGCTTGCTAAGAGGTAAAGGTAAAACGATAGACAAGGGGTGCTCGGTACAAGTATCGGGTACTCGTCACGGCCCCTAGACGGGTCGTGACACATATTTTGTTATGTTTTGGTTAGCTGTGACTCTTCAGGCGATAGGTTCATTATGATATATGACATTATGAGTCTATAGCATGCTTTTACGAATTTCCATATTGTCCTTAGTTCAATCCAATTATATCGTGCTGGTTCGTATACGATTGTCCACCTCTGGCACTAGTAATAACCATTGGTTTGGGTCGTGACAAAAGCGGTATCAGAGCAGTTCTTCCTAGGGATTGTCTACAGACCATGTGCGGTAGAGTCCTGTTTATGGGTGTGAAGCCGGCCACACTTATAAACAGGAGGCTGCAAGGCATTTAGGAAGCATTGACCTTTCTCTCTATCGTAGATCGTGCGATAGAGCCAGAGTCTAGGCGCGACATATTCAATGTTTTGATGAGTAAGAAATAACATTTGATGATTCTAAATGAGATTTCAAAGACATGAGAAGTAGGAGGCGGAAATTGTTAACGAAGACAAGGCATACGTTATGTATCGGAAAGGATTTACGAGTAACACTGTATGATGATTAAATGATGCTTTGGAGAAGGGCTAAAGCTTCCCTTAGATTGTTAATGATGTGATAAACAAGCGTTAAGAAGGTTGCATAAGGATTGGAGATCAAACGAGTTGACGCGAACGAAATCGGAACAGCTGGGCATTATACGGCCCAACATACTGGCCATATAAATTATACTGGTTGTATGTTAGGCCGTATATTTAGCCAAGATGAGCAACCCTCACTAGACCAAACATACGGCCAGACATACGGCCCGTACAAAAGATACGGACCGTATGTTGGTCCGTATATCCTTAACGGGTCAGATTTTGTGTATTAATAAGGGACCCAAGTTCATTTCATTTCATTTCCCTTTTCACTCCCCTTCTCTCTAGAACACTCTAGAATTCTCTCCACTCTTCGACCACAAGAATCCAAGAGAAATCCATGATCAACTTCATCAAACCCACAAAAATCAAGTGTATGAAACAAAATAAAAGTTCATCTACACCAAGAAATCTCAAGGGAAGTGAGTTAGGGTTTTGGTGCAAGAAGGGAAGTTCCACTCAAGGCTTATTCTCCCATCATCTAAGGTGAGTTTTATGATCGTTCCATGTTGTTTAAGGTATTGGAAGGCTAAGACACTTGAATTGTAGAAAGATATGGAAAATGGGTCATGAATGTGTGAATAGTGTCATTGTTGAGTAGTAGTTTGGGGCGAATCATGAATATTTGTATGTTGTGATTGTAAGTATGTTGTGAACGACATTTAGAACATGGAATAAGTATTATATGTGAGAAAACGCAATAATGAACTATGACCATGATTATGGTGAAATTGGAGTGAAATTACGAAATGTGGGTAATATAAACGAATGATGATTGTTGTTTGCGATATTGTGAATGTTGTTATGAATGTTTGGGAGTTGATATAGAATATGGGGAAATTAGTATAAACACAGTAAATGCTGCCCAATTTTCTTTAGCTCTAGTAAGCACGTTTAAGTAATCGATTAGCTAATGATGATGCGAATTCTCTTGAAGGTAAAAACGTGGGCATTGAAGGAGAACAAGCAAGCGATAAATTAGTTAAACGAAAAAGGTATGTGAGTCTAGTCCTTTCTTTCTATGGCATGAATCCGATGGCATAATTTTTCCTTCTTCTACATGAATCCTCTATATTCCGGAAAGCTAAGAGTCTATGTTCATGAATAGCCACATGAGATAAGAGATACATTACGAGTCCAATAATAATGATGATGAGTTAAGAATAAAGATTCTAGAGTTCATGATATGATGCTCCTACAAAGTTAAGGATGTTGTTTATTGTATACACTCACCTTATATACTATTTCTTCCAAGGTGAGGCAGAATACTTATATATGTTTCATAATGGAATCGGGGGTTCACGACCTTATGGCACCTCGATCAAGTATAGCTATCTTTGAGTTATTATGCATGCATTATGACGAGTACATATTAATTATATTACATCGTGCCTATAAGGCACGGGCAGCACCGTTAAGGCGGGCGGCTTATGGATGATTACATCGTGCCTATATGGCACGGGCAGCACCACTAGTGGGCGGCGTGAAATGGTACCCCGGACGCGGGAGGCTTGGACGCAGGCTAATGATTATCACACCGTACCTATATGGACGAACAACTTATACATTTCTGCATACATGATATGACGATGATTATGAAGTAAGCTAGCATGCATTATTTCTTTTATAAGTGACAGTCAGATGCAGTTGCTCCTTATTTGATGCTTCCTTTATCTCATTGATGTATTATTGTTACTTATGCCTCTCATACTCAGTACATTGTTCTTATTGACGTCTGTTTTCTTTGGACGTTGTGTTCATGCCCACAGGTAGACAGGGAGGTGATTTTGATCCAAACTCATAGGAGCTATTAGCTGACTTGAGAGCACTTCATCGTTTCGGAGGTGCCGTGATTATTCTTTTGTGTATATATGTATATTTTGGGCACGATAGTGACCCAGTGATAGCCAGAATCATAATTTATGAATAAGTTGCTTGACCGTGTGTAGAAAATATATATATATATATATATATATATATATATATATATATTGGAATTCTAGACCGAATGTGCAGGCACATCTTATGAGACAAGCTCTATTATTTATATCCTTTAATGGTAGGTGATCCTGTGTTGCTGAGTTGCGTATTATGTGTGTCCCGGTATATGTCCTATTGAGACATCAGACGTGTTTTCTGGGCTATGTGCAGGTTTGGGATTGCTATGCTTACAAGAGAAACTCTGCCAAAAATTTCCTAGAATCTAAAGGAGATAAGATATAAGCTTGTAATATGTCCTAACAAGAAAAGAGGTTGTGCAACGAGGTAATGGCAGGACGAGATTAAGTTAGGATTATCATTAACAACTACACGAGATGAGTTAAATACTATTGAATTGATAGTAACAGTAGTTGTAAGATCGACATTGATGTGGTAAAGAGAAATGCTTGGTAGTACTAAAACGTGACATAGAAGAGAAAGGGTAACCCCAATAGGGTGTGATACTGAAGTCTTGATTGGATGGATAAGTACGAGTAATATACGACAAGTTTATTAGCAAAATAGAGTAACAGCATGATTGAGACAGGGGGCTGAAGTACAAATGGGTATAACGAATGAAGATACCTTGATAATATAACTTATGTGGTAAGTGTAATAGGGCTGATCAGAAAGAGTAACAGGTTGAGTATGCTTACTTCACGAGGTTTATCCTATTTTTTAAGTAGGATTGCGAACAAGATCAAGAAGTGTCACTCTATAGAGTTGATTATGATCAAGGTATAATGAGATCATAACAAGAACTGTAATACAAAGTATGGCGAGGAAACGACTAAAGATGTGACATGTTCTATAAGAATAAAGAGTGAATGCAAGAAACCAACAAGCGAGCCATGGGGCAGTAGATGAGAAAGCTTATAACTTTGTTAAGGGAGAGTCCAGCATAGAGGTTCCTCAATGACAGAAATGATAGCAAGCAAAAGGGGGAAATCAACTTGAAAATTAAAAAAAAAACTTAGAGAAAAGTGATATGGCAAAGTAGTAGTAGTTTGTGATTTGTATAATCAAGAGTATGAGTGATATCTTTAGCTGGATGTAAAAGACCAAGACTACAGAAAGATGAATAACGAAATAGGACGATTATTAGGAAGAGGATCAACACAATATGGATGAGAGGGGATGATCAGAATGAATAGAATAAGTTTTGGATGCAAAGAATGGATTGTACAAAGGTAGTATATTCTAAAGGACAAAGCGGTACTCACTTACGGTAGGGTTCCTCATACGAAGAATAAAGGATTGATTATAAAACGGGAGAAAACAAGATAAATTGAGGAGGAAGGAATGTAAAGGAATAAGAATGGAAATAGAAATAGAAGAAAATGCACCGCAAAGTACGCGCACTTAAGAAGTAGTCGTGTTAGGATTAAAAGAATATGCATCTCCTACTAATATCCTATACCAAGTTAGAACGAGTAAAACATATGAAACAATGAGTTGAAAAGAAAAAGATGATCAGGAGTTATGAGTTTACCGTGCGACGATAAAACGGTAGAGTAAGGCTATCATCAACGACAAATACAATACAATTGTGATTGGTTTTGAAATTAATGTTGAGTGCAACATAAGAGTAAAAGAGCATGAGACTTAGGCCCTGGAAAACAAAGATGACATTACAAGTGAACTTTGAGTGCCGAAGAAGAGGGCAAGTGATATTATATGGATGGTATGGATAGCTAGACCTACTACTATTGTGAGCATCCCTATGGGACAAAAGTTGTTAATTGGAGCGGATTTAGACATTGACTCATAACTACTAGATGAGCTAAGTAAAAATACATCCTTGTTCGGATTGCTATATCGGTTGTATTATTTGGTTACAAGACTGCAAGGTGAGTATGTTAAGACTTCACACATGAATTATTGTAGCTATAGATTATGGGAAATGGTATGAATAAGATGAAGTATAGTGAAGGGAATATGAATTCATGATTTGAAGGTGGGGCAACGGATTTGAGGATGGTACAGGTAAAACCCTTAAAGGGGGGAAGTGAATAAAGAGGTTACAAGTGTGGAGATCGAAATGATGGACCCTAAGATGTGACAGATATAGACTCTAAAACAAAGAGTGAGAGTTGCGCAGAAATGAGTCGAATGACTAGTAAATGAACGAACATAAATTGAGCAGGCATCTGAGACTGTACGGGAAACCATTCGCGAAGACCTTGAACCACGTGACATTGAGAGAAAATAACTCAAGGGATATTGTAAAAGATAGCGATGCTATACTGGAATGGAGAGAAAGGTACTAATGGTAGAGTCGTTGTTAATGATATTGCTATTTATAAGTGACAATTAAGAAAGGGACCTACGGTTTTTTTTTTTTTTTTTTGTAGAACATAGGATATGATAATCAAGAAAAAAATAAAGGAAGTAAGAGAGCATGACGAGATAAGTTACTACAGATAGACAAAAGACTTTTGGTATGAACGATCACCGAGCCTAGTCATGGTCGGGTACGCGAAACACTGGACTTTCGTGGTCGGGCATGCTATGTAAATGATATGTCTATTAAATGACTATGGACACGAATATGTATACGGATATGGATATATGTATATGTATAGATGTGTATGTAAACGAACTACGCAAGAACGACTATGTAACTTACAAGTATTTATACGTCGCCAATGTAACCAAGTGGTAAAAAGAGGAGTAGGAGGTAAACAAGGATAGTGTAGTCATGATACTCCAGGTCAGTTGAAGGAGAATATATGGTAAATTGAGTTGAAATGTTGAGTCGGGGTTATCGTTAGGGATAAATAGGACAATTACTTTGAATATGACATAAGTACAGGCTATACACTTCCTACGGTAGCCTTGGGTTGTGACAACTTACGAATGCAATAAGATCACTGAATGAACGGGGAGCTTAGTCCCCGATACATTAGGCCTTATGAGGTGGTGCACCAATAGGCAAGATGGCTTATGAATTAGATCTACCTCCTGATTTGGAGTCAGTTGACCCAGTTTTACATGTCTCGATGCTTCGTAAATATGTTGGAAATCTTACTAGGATCATGCCAGTAAATGATGTTCAAGTGATAGAAAATTTGATCTATGAAGAGGTACCCACTGTCATATTAGATAGGCAAGTACGGAGACTTCGAAATAAATAAGTGGCCTCAGTTAAGGTCTTATGGAAAAATAACAACCGAGAAGAATGCCTCGGGAAGCGGAAGAAAATATGAAATCCAAGTGTCCGCACTTGTTTTAGCCCCATAAGACATTCGAGACGAAACATCAAGATTATGAGGTATTTATGATTTCTTTTTATACATATGGGTCGCGTGTGGCCAATTTATATTGCTATTATGTTGTGGCCCTGTGAGGAAATATTATTGTGGGATGTTGTGAAAGGATGGTAGTGCCATATTACAGGGGAAACTCTGGCGAAATGTTCGTAGAATTCCCGGATAGTTTAACATTCGAGAATGAATGTTCCCAAGGGGGGACGAATGTTACACCTCAGATAATTTTCTGCTCATGCATAGTGAATAGACTGACGAAGGGCGCGACGTATTCGATGTTTTGATGAGTAAGAAATAACATTTGATGATTCTAAACGAGATTTCAAAGACAGCAGAAGTAAGAGGCGGAAGTTGTTAAGGAAGGAAAGGCATACGTTATGTATCGGAAAGGATTTACGAGTAACAATGTATGATGATTAAATGATGCTTTGGCGAAGAGCTATAGCGTCCCTTAGATTTTTAATGAAGTGATAAAGAAGTGATAAGAAGGTTCCAAAAGGATTGGAGATCAAACGAGTCAACGAGAACGAAATCGGAACAGCTGGGCATTATACGGCCCAACATACTGGCCGTATAAATTATACTGGCCGTATGTTAGGCCGTATATGTAGCCAAGATGGGCCACCCTCACTGGACCAAACATACGGCCCGTATAAAAGATACGGACCGTATGTTGGTCCGTATATCCTTGACGAGTCAGATTTTGTGTATTAATAAGGGACCCAAGTTCATTTCATTTCATTTCTCTTTTCACTCCCCTTCTCTCTAGAACACTCTAGAATTCTCTCCACTATTCAACCATAAGAATCCAAGAGAAATCCATGATCAACTTCATCAAACCCACAAAAATCAAGTGTATGAAACAAAATAAAAGTTTATCTACACCAAGAAATCTCAAGGGAAGTGAGTTAGGGTTTTGGTGCAAGAAAGAAAGTTCCACTCAAGGCTTATTCTCCCATCATCTAAGGTGATTTTTATGATCATTCCATGTTGTTTAAGGTATTGGAAGGCTAAGACACTTGAATTGTAGAAAGATATGGAAAATGGGTCATGAATGTGTGAATAGTGTCATTGTTGAGTAGTAGTTTGGGGTGAATCATGAATATTGGTATGTTGTGATTGTAAGTATGTTGTGAACGACATTTAGAACATGGAATAAGTATTATATGTGAGAAAACGCAATAATGAACTATGACCATGATTATGGAGAAATTGGAGTGAAATTACGAAATGTGGGTAATATAAACGAATGATGATTGTTGTTTGCGATATTGTGAATGTTGTTATGAATGTTTGGGAGTTGATATAGAATATGGGGAAAGTAGTATAAACAAAGAAAATTATGCCCAATTTTCATTAGCTCTAGTAAGCACGTTTAAGTAATCGATTAGCTAATGATGATGCGAATTCTCTTGAAGGTAAAAACGTGGGCATTGAAGGAGAACAAGCAAGCGATAAATTAGTTAAACGAAAAAGGTATGTGAGGCTAGTCCTTTCTTTCTATGGCATGAATCCGATGGCATGATTTTCCTTCTTCTCCATGAATCCTCTATATCTCGGAAAGCTAAGAGTCTATATTCATGAATGGCCACATGAGATAAGAGATACATTACGAGTCTAATAATGATGATGATGAGTTAAATATAAAGAGTCTAGAGTTCATGGTATGATGCTCCTACAAAGTTAAGGATGTTGTTTATTGTATACACTCACCTTATATACTATTTCTTCCAAGGTGAGGCAGAATACTTATAAATGTTCCATAATGGAATCGGGGGTTCACGACCTTATGTCACCTCGATAAAGTATAGCTATCTTTGAGTTATTATGCATGCATTATGACGAGTACATATTGATCATATTACATCGTGCCTATAAGGCACGGGCAGCACCGTTAAGGCGGGCGGCTTATGGATGATTACATCGTGCCTATATGGCACGGGCAGCACCACTAGTGAGCGGCGTGAAATGGTACCCCGGACGCTGGAGGCCTGGACGCAGACTAATGATTATCACACTGTACCTATATGGACGGGCAGCTTATACATTTATGCATACATGATATGACGATGATTATGAAGTAAGCAGCATGCATTATTTCTTTTATAAGTGACAGTCAGATGCAGTTGCTCCTTATTTGATGCTTCATTTATCTCATTGATGTATTATTGTTACTTATGCCTCTCATACTCAGTACAATGTTCGTACTGACGTCCGTTTTCTTTGGACACTGTGTTCATGCCCACACATGGAGGTGATTTTGATCCAGACTCGTAGGAGCTATTAGCTGACTTGAGAGCACTCCATTGTTTCGGAGGTGCCGTGATTATTCTTTTGTGTATATATGTATATTTTGGCACGACGGGGTCCTGTCCCGACCCTATGTCTAGCACTCTAGTAGAGGCTCGTAGATACGCAGGTGTGGGTTATATGGTCTCACGATGTTACTACTTATATATATATACACATATATACATATATATATTATCATTTTGATAGCCGAAAGGCTTATGTATATAAAAGCATTTATGTTCTCAAATAAAAAATGATTTTCTTATGATTTGAGTATGAATTTGATAAAAGAATGCTTAATGAGTATGATGAGTAGTAGAACGAGTGGTGCTCGGTGGTTAGCCCCGTGTACCCGTCATGGCCCCTAGTCGGGTCGTGACAACACGGACCTGTCTAAGGGTTCGTATGGGACACCGGAGGAGGAGATTCCCGAGCCGTACCAGCTGCTCCTATGGCAGAGCACTACGTCAGACCAGCTACCCCGGTGAGTGTTATTTATTACTCTATGTCACACCCCGACTTTACTAGGGTGTGATGGGCACCCGACCCCATATCTGGAGCCGAGCGAACCCGCTGACTCTTATTACATAGATAAACTCTTGTATCAATTAAGAAATAGATACATGGTAAGCCCTCCAATATTTTTTATTTCATAAGTAATGTCTATCATCATATGGGACCCGCGACATGAAACGTAATAACATTGTGACGGGTGAAGTCGTCTACCAAGCTGACACCCTATACTCATGACTCTGTCTGCAAAGTCTCTAACATTGAACAAACACCATAGCTCATATACTCTGACTCGGCAGCGCTCCAGAACAAGTGGAGCCCGCCAACTCCGCTGGAACATCTTCTGTGATAGCTGTAGCTCATCTGGTGTACCTGCGCGGCATGAACGCAGCCCCCAAAGAAGAGGGGTCAGTACGAGTAATGTACTGAGTATGTAAGGCATGAATAGTAAAATAATAAAGGAATATACAGTATGAATAATAACGGAATAGACATATGGAGCTTATCCTGGGACAGATGTAACCTGTACATATGAATGCCTTTCTGCGGATGCCATGCATGCTTAGAGTCTTATTCAGAAAAACGGTACTTCTTCTTTACATAAACAGGAAACAAAACATTTCAGATAAACTGTGTACTTTATTTACATTCACAGACGCCGAGTACATCGGCTCTCCCACCCCCCTCCCCAACAGTGTCCCAACATATTATATATATCACATATACAGACGCCGTATTCGGCTCTCCCATATCCCGCGTCCGGGCATCCCGCGTCCAGGATGGAATCCAGCTGAATCAGGTGGTGATGTAACAGTGGCCCTTCCCCTTTCCCCATATACATATACATATACATATTCACATTCATAGACATGTGTCATACAATTGGCATGCATGAGAGCCCAAAGAAGGTTACGTGTCCATCGGAGTGACATAAGGTCGGTGACCTCCGATTACATTATGGAATAATCATGGTCACTTTGTCTCACCTTGAAGGAACGAGTATTTTAAGATGAGACTACCAACGAGAAATAGCCTTGAGAGAGAGCATAGAATGAAATCATGGGCATTATAACCGCCAATTCATATGCTTTGAAGTCTTTTAGAAACTAGTGTCATAGCTAAGGAATAAAATTGAGGTTCAAGAACTAATATAACACTTTCACATTCTCATTAGATTCTTAGATCAAGACTCTTAGTCATGGATTCATTCTTGTCGTACTTATCATAAGCATATCCTCTTTCTTAACATCCTTATTATCATTATCATCATAGGAGTATTCTCGTTAGCATAGTTACGGTACTTGTCATTCGGTGAACGGAATAAGGCTCAAAAGTTTTCTTTGAATTCTGCTTCGAAATAGATCAAACGGAACAATAAGGAAGAATCCGGGAACAATGGGCCCAGCTCGGGTCAAATGAGGCGGCGTACCAAATTTACGTACATTACACTTCATGGCGTCACTTGTGAGGGTTTTAGGGTAGTCGGATCTCATTGGTGCGATTCCTAGTTGTTTAGGTAGTTTCCCGATATTTGGTAACATTTTAAATTCAATCTTACTGAATGAAAAAGGGCCAAATTCAATTTCGGATTTCTAGGGGTAGGATCGTCCCCGAGGCCGGTATCCAATCCCATTACATCTAAGACATGCCAAAGGAGGAGGGGTCAAGCCTTACATACCTCTTCCGCTCCTTATGCAACTCCAAGTTCACGTTCCAAATCCGCCAAAATCTGTGAATTGGTCATGTTTACCAAAACTTGATTAGAGCCTTTAGAAGTTGATTCTTTAAAGTGACACTTTGTCTGCCGAAATTTCGGTAGCATTTCCCCTATAAATACACGATCCCCGAGAATACGGATCGGCCCCAAATTAACAACAACAATCCGAGAATGGAACTCGGCCAAAGCAACAACAATATTAGCAATTCCTTCTAGCAACACTTCAACATTCAATTCTATTCAATTCAATTCAACTCGATTCAATTCAATTCAATTCATATGACTTTCAAAGCATTTTAATCAACATACAACTTCGTCCAACACCTTCCAAACTCATAAACTACATCAACATTCCACACATTGACAACATTAATCACAATAACACAAGACTATATGAAGGTCACATTCTCCTCCAACAACTTACAAACGATTCCAACTTCATTTTCAATCATTAAATTCTCATTTTACATTATGGAATCCACAACGACATCAACTAGAATATCACATGAACTCGATTCGTCATAGCTTACCAAACAACACCATTCTCGGCCATAGCAACTACACACATATGTCCATGAATTTTCCATCATTTCTATACATTACAACAACAACAACATACTACATGAAATTAATTCAATCTTCTCTACACAATGCAACAACCATACGGCCAACACACAATATCCATATTCTCATGAATTTCATCCCTTTTTACATACTATAACATACACAAACATTCATAACATGTAAAAGAAGGTTAAATTCTTACCCTTTCCTTTCAAGTTTCCTCTTGGTCAAGCTTATGGACTTGTCCAAGTAAAGGATTTCCTTGTCCCAACAACTCTTCCATGTTAACAAGCACCTCCAAATTGGCTAGAATATTAGAAGGGAATGATTTTTCTTCATCAATTCTCCATGGCTAAATTCTTGATGCCATGGCCGAATAGGCTACTATATTTCCTCTCTTCTTATTTTATTTCTTTGTTCTTTGTTGCTCTTCAATTTAATTATGAAGAATTTTTCATCTTTTGCATGTATATATATATATTTTCCCCCTCCAAATTTTTAAATAGCCACATGTCCCCCTTCTTTACCTTTCTAGAGTTTTCCTACAATTAATCAAAGAAGACCATTTGTCTTCTTGAACAAGCTTGGTCAATGCATTGTTTTATAAATTTACAATTAGCCCCCATCAATTTAAAAATAAGGCATATAGTGCACGGCCAACATGGCCTCTTCATGAATTTTCTTGGACTTTTGTAAAATTCCCATTTTGCCCCTAACCTTCCACAATATTTTGCATAAGCCATTTTGCGAATTTTCCTTTTTGCCCTTAGTCTTTCTCACTATTTCCATACTACCAACGTTCGTAAATAATATTCACAATAGCTTATACATTAGAATAAATTTTGAAAATGCTCATTCCCTTAACTTCGTCACGACTACCTTGGAATATCCGAACGTATGAAATACGAGATATAACACTCTAGCCCTCTATCTTGACCGTCAGTAAACCAGGAGTTGCCGGATTGTCCGTATCCCTCGGACACAGATGAGAGAGATGACGAAAGCCAGACTAGCAGATAGTGGGAAAATAATAATAAAGAGCACACTTCACTTTATAGCCCACCGGATCAGGCTAAGGACCGATCGGCTACAGGTATATGCGTCTGTTATTGGAATTTCCTATGTGTGTGCATTTAATGTAGGTTATTACTTAATAGCGGTGAGCGGAAATCCTAAAGGGACCAATAACAAAAGTATTTATAAGTGACTACGATCAAGGTGTTTTCGCTGCCATTGGGAATCTTGAAATTTTGATGAAAAGTAGTCATACATGCAGATTGGAGGTGATTACTGAGAATTTCAAGGGCCAAATTAGCATTTGCTTAGTCGGAAGCGTAAGAGATCCCTTTTAATCCGGAGGGAGATGCATTCGGAGAATTTATGGGGATCCGTTAGAACTTCAACTTTTTCTAGGTCATGTGATAAAGGTCACAGTAGGGTGGATGCGATCATACCCGCACTAACACACTGGATCCCATTAGCAGTCCAAGGTTAAGCGTGTTAGGGTGAGAGTAATACTAGGATGGGTGACCCCCTGGGAAGTATATTAAGAGTCCTACAAATTCAGACATAAGATACAGATGAGGAGCTAGAGTAGCCTAAGGGAAATTGGAGTATGCGGAGTGGTTGGAACACAGAAAGATCGTGAAGGATGAGGGGACTAGACCGGCGAAAAGGAAGAAGGTGCACCACAACTCTAGAATTAGGACAAGTTCGAATAGTATTTGGAAATACTTTGTAAGCGAGGCTTTAGAAAATATATATATGTATGCGTATGACATCCCATGCGTGGCCGCGCCAACCGGTATGTGTGTCCCAGCAACCGGCGTTGCTATATACTGATGGCATTAATCTAATAGGGTAGTGAAGTTTAAGTGACAAATGTTACAAGGTAAGTTGATGTTATTTTCACTATAGGTTAGAGTTGGAAAGTCCTAATGCTATAACATCATGGAAAGGATGAAAGTGAATATATAGGACCTAGAAGATTAGAATGTCTACAGCAAAGGAAAAAAAAGTATAAGGAACAAAAGATGAATGTGTGGGGTCAGAGAACAGACTTCGATAAGTGGGACTAAAGGATAGTAACCACAAATAGGGATATGAAGTAAGAGAGAGAATGATCAGGCCTTGCGACGATACTAAGAGATTTTCAGCTATCGAGAGGTATATAAAGGGATAAATGTGTAGTTATACTGACACGAATGCCTTGGAAATGGAGAAGCTTTCCCAAAAGATGATTTAAGAATAGAACGGATTTGCGCGTTTAAAGGAATATTTCAAAAACTTCAGGGTCAATATTAAAAAAAATAACAAGTGGAGAAGGGCGCTTGAGGAGGAAGGAACTTAAGGAAGGTTTGAGAATTAAAGTAGGAGAGGTACACTAATGGGCGGGTCAAAAGGAAAGGAGAGAATAAGAAGGGAAAAAAAGAAAAGTTGAGCAATCACTAAGGATAAGCGAGAGGATAATGAACTAACAAAGATAATCGGGAAATAGTATATCAATGATATAGGATGAGGATAAGGAATGCCGAAATTCGATTATAAAGTAAATCGAAGGATGTACGGGAAATATTCATGAGTATGGACTAGCCTTGGCGGCAGGAAAGAGAAGAAAGAAGAGAGTATATTTGCAAGGATTTCACGATACGAATAGGAAGTAGCAGGACACTGGAAGAACTACAACGCATAGGTGGGATGCAAATAAGTAGTCGAGGAAAATTTCGGATAAGTGAGCTAAGTGAATAAAAGGATTAATGGTGGAAGTGGAAGAGTGTAGCATATTAACTCTCAATGATACATTGTTGACGTAAAGTGAAATCGGAAACTCAGAGTAAGAAGAATTTCAGTGATAATAGTTGCGGAGGAAGACGAGAGATAAAAAAAGCAAAGTGTGACGAAACGCTTCGCAAAATGTTTTGATGGATTCCAATGTCCCCATTAACCCTTTGATTCGGGAAATATTCAGGCATAAAAGGTGGAAGTAGAAGGGCCTTAAAAAAAGGTAGCGAGAATGGATCTGTAATGCATAAGCGCTTCGTTTAAATGCAAGCCCTCGATTAGCAGATAGGAAAATAAGTCAAGCTACACGATGAGAGAATTCCGGTATTATAAGAGACCAAAATAGGTTGAGGATCGTTAGGGTTGGCCGATGACTACTGATATTCGGGAGTTACTAGTGTATAAGAACACCCTTAAAGGGAGGAGGGGGGGGGGGAGAGGAGATCTAGTCCTGGAATGAGGTATGGCATTTTCAAAAATTTCAAAGAAAGAAAGATGTTAGCTTAAAGAGGCCAAAATCCGGGACGTAGTGGCATATCAAGAATGTATTAAGAGGGTGCAGAAACGAATTAAAGATAAGCGTACAACAAAGCAGGTATGAAAAGGAATTAAAATTGATCAAGAGGATACTTCATACCGACGTGAGATATGATATTTCTAGTCCAGAGAAATGGTGCCGCACCTAAATAGGCAGCAACGTAATAAAGAGAATAAGAAAGGTCTACAAGCTAACTACAAAGAGAATGACGAAATAAATGATAAGCACAAAGGACACTTTGGGTTACAACGGAAGAAAATCTTGATATTAAAGGAAAAATATGAGAATCTTAACGAAAGGAGTAACGATAAGCGTTGTGGCGATTTCGAAAGAGAGGAAGAACGAGATGGGTGCAGATAGAAAGGCAGCAGCATCACCAGAAATTAGAAAGTACATCACGGATCACTAACCATACTGAGCGTAAGGGTATGTATTCTGGAATTATATGAACTATCAGCGTAAGGTTATGCCCCACAAATGGAAATTGGCAAACCGGAAAGCCAACAAGGAATGACAGCTAACTATGTGATCACTGGAATAAGGAAGTCAAGGGCAAGTATACCATACTGATGTTAGAAAAGAAGCTGTGATAAAGTGAGAATTGCCCTAACTTTATAATTATAAGTTATATTACAATATTTGAGGCAAAGGAATTAAAGGGAGGGTTTTGACAAGAACTCGAAGATATTGTGAGCTATAGACCAGTTCGAACTATGATTGTTGGTTCATTGCAATATATAATCCTGCTACGAGGCATAATAAAGATGGTAATGGAACATTAGGAACCGTTAAGAGATTGTATTGAGGATATGGTTATAACTGATCATGGGAAGGAATTAAGACGGATGGTCGAAGAAATGTAACCGTTAAGGGTAAGGATTTTTCAGTAGCAGAGTACCACTGAACAAGCAACTGGACGTTAGTATAAGAAAATTTACGATGAATCAGAGTGCTTGGCTGATGAATTATGAGGGGATAATCTAGCACGTATCTAAGCTCAACAAGTACAAGTAGGGATAAACAAGATAGTATCGGAGGAGTCAACAAACGAAAGTGTTGTATTCGAGCAAGGGAGTTATCCATTAATAAAGAAATGAGGAACGAAGAGGAAGGATGCTTGCAGGATGGCGAGTAGCCATGGCGTGGCCATTTAAATCACAGGAATGAAGATTGTACGACTCACAAATGAATTTGGTAAAGAGCTAAGAAAGAATAGGACGAAACGGAACAAATTCTAGTATAAGTATACGGTAATCGAACAAAAAAAATCAATGAGGCTATTGATGATCGGCGCACTACAACATTCGAGAACAAATGTTTTTAAGGGGGGAAGGATGTTACACCCTGTATCTTCGAAGAAGCACTTATCAAATTTGGAACGTAAGTATGTTGAGTTGTGGTTAAGTAAAACCACTTTGGAATATAAGGAGCAAGCATTATTCAGTATATTTAATGAGTGAAGAATATATATAAGGTATACCGGAAGGTTTTATAAGGAAATGAGTGGAAGAAATGGAGCAGTGCTACTTTGGAGAAAGGATGGGTAAAGTTTCATGTGAAAATTTTTATCCAACTTCAGGGAAGAATATCTCTTAGCATATGAAGTGTTTTGAAGTGAAACAAAAGCCCAAAATTAATTTCGTCAAGTCTAGGTTCCAACGCAATAAACCGCTCATTGATAGGATATCGGAATAGAGAATTATGGACGTTACAAGTTCGGCTGACAAAGCGTAACCAGCGTGCTACAGTAACTCGGTGTGAACAGTGAAAAACGGAAAATTTAAAAATGAAAATCTGATTTTTTTCACTCATTTTCTACCACCTTCTCATTTTCTACCTAAATTCTCTCTACACTTCCCCAAAACTCTTTCTACGAATTTCATGAAGGTCTAAGATGAAATTCAAGTGATTATATCCAAATTCAGCCTCAAAAGTTAACCTTGGTAAGTAAGAACGCCTCTACATCGTTGTGTTGTGTTTAAGGGTGATTGAAAGTTGAATCAGCGGTGGATTTCAAATGGTATTTACTTTTTAAGGTAGGTTTAACATCCCCTTGGTTGTGCTTAAGCTTAATTCCATGTTGGTGTGATTATTTATAGCAAAATACTACAAGATAGCATTGAAATAGCCTAAGATATGGCTACTGTTTCGTAGGGCTATTTTGAGGTGATAAATATGATTTGTGATTGCTGAAAATTATGGAATACAACATGATTGTGATATGATCTCTGTTGTTATTTGTATATATATGTTTATAAAGTGAATTGCTAAAAGAAACCTATGAAATTTGAGATTCAAAGTGAAGATTGAAATGTTAGGCGTGTGGGCTGTTTTATGGCACATGTTGGCGTTGAAAGTGATATTGTTGTTGTTGGTTGCTGAAGTACGATTTTGGGCTAGGCATATAAACAGAGGAGATGTTGCCAAAATTTCGGCAGATTCTAGAAAGATTAATTTGAAGGATTAAAACAAGCGTATGAAGGTGAGCCTAGCAATAGTATAAATTTTCTTGAATATAGATCTACGAGCCTGGGAGGCCAAGCGTTGAGTAGTTAAAGTTAAGGCGACCAAAAGGTTATGGAAAGTTATCCCTTCTTCCTTCTTTTGCATGAATTACATAAAATGAACAAATGACGAACACAAGTGACTCCAATGAACTCTAGTTCTCAGTAGTACTTCACCTGATAGTTGTCTTTGGTTCCCCAAGTGTTAGTTCATCCTATCGATTCTCTCGAATTACAAATGATGATTCATTTTGTACATGATTGTGCATTCACAAAAGAGTCTTCATACCGGATTATGAGTTACTAATGAAAGGCTTGGCATTCGTAGACAGCTTCACTGCATCATCTCACCGAGTCCCTTACTAAAGGGCCGGGTACGGTATATATTTATATTTCACCGAGTCCCTTACTAAAGGTCCGAGTACGATATATATTTATATTTCACCGAGTCCCTTACTAAAGGGCCGGGTACGGTATATATTTATATTTCTCCGAGTCCCTTACTAAAGGGCCGGGTACGGTATATATTTAAATTTCACCGAGTCCCTTAATAAAGGGCCAGGTACGGTATATATTTATATTTCACCGAGTCCCTTACTAATGGACCGGGTACGGTATATATTTATATTTCGTCGAGTCCCTTACTAAAAGGACGGGTACGGTATATATTTACATTTCACCGAGTCCCTTACTAAAGGGCTTGGTACGGTATATATGTATGTATATGACTTCACTCACCGAGCCTCATAATGGGCCGGGTATGGTATATAGAGTATATATATGCATAACTCACAACATAAGGTACAAATTCCTTGGTATCCCTTGATTATCATACTTATCTCCTATTATCTATTCACTCATTCATGATCTTCATTGTTGTACTTCATGCTTTACATATTCAGTACATTTTCCGTACTGACCCCCCTTCTTCGGGGGCTGTGTTTCATGCCCGCAGGTGTAGACACTCAGTTTGGTGATCCTCCAGCCTAAGACTCCTGCTCAGCCGCTTAGAGAGCTCCATTGTTTTGGAGCTTGAGTCATTTTGGTACAGATCCCTTGATATAGACTTATGTATATCTAGGTGTGCAGCGGGGTCCTGTCCCGTGATATTTCACTCTTATACTCTTAGAGGTCTGTAGACATGTGTGGGTTGTATATATCTTTTGGTCAGCTATATCAATGTAGTTCGTTTTGGATATTGCCGTATATGGTGGCAGCCTTGTCGGCTTGCATATTTTGTTATGTTTTGGTTAGATGTGACTCTTCAGGAGACAGGTTCATTCTGATATATGACATTATGAGTCTACAACATGCTGTTACAAATTTCCGTATTGTCCTTAGTTCAGTCCGATTATATCTTGCAGGTTCGTATACAAGTGTCCAGCTCGGGCGCTAGTCGTAGCCCATCGGTTTGGGTCGTGACACCTGATCTCTAGTGACCAAACACGCCTATGGTGGTATCTGCACGACACTTTCTAAAAAGGACCCATAAATAACTCCATTTAGACTATATTGTCTCAAGAAAAGCGAACCTCATGATCTCTGAACAATCTGCATATATATATATATATATATATATATATATATACATGTGAACGTGAAGGGACAATGCAGCTGACTAGGCCGCTACATATACTGTACACAAAAGAATAGAAGCTGACAAGGCTACATCATCTGTCAGATTCTACAGACCTCTACAGGAATAAAGCTGTAGAAAGGACGGGACAAGGCCCCGTCATACCAATGTGCATATACATCTCAAAACAATGGCATTCCAAAATAGACTGTAGCTCCGGTTCAAATGTAGCGCACTGACCACCGCTAGATAGAGGTCCTACTAAGCTGGACCACCTGTCTATCTACCAGAACCTGTGGGCATGAATGCAGCCCCCCGAGCAATAGGGGAGTCAGTACGAATAATGTACTAAGTCTGTAAAGCATAAGACTAACGTATAAATAAGAATCATGAATGAAATCTGAAACTCATAAGCTGAAATGACTTCCTGACTGCATCTGTATGACTAAAGATCTAATCATATCTATACAACGCCATATGCATTTGTATGAACGAGTACCTGCAAGTATTTGCATAAATCTGTATAAATGACAATGCCTCTATGGGTGCATAACATGCATGCCCTCAATGGTAATCATGCTCATATACATAAATATAGGTCATAGTGCAGAGGAACATTTAGCCCAGTCCATATCCCATATAATAGTGCCGCGGAACGTACGGCCCGATCCATATATCATCATCAAGGTGCACCAGCTGATCAGGTAGTAATGCGTATATAACGCCTATCCCTTTACTCATACCCCATATACATATAATACACGCGTATATAACGCCTTCTGGTCATGGGCCAATATGCACATGTATGGTTGAATGCGATGAATGTATAAACTGAATACATAGAACTTTCGCAGTGACACTAGGTCGTACTATCTCCGATGGACATCTTTTGAGCTAACATCATCAATATACAAAATCTCAAGACTCATGAACAGAAGGAACAATCATAAATGAGGTATAGGAACATCAATGACTGAAGTACTCCTAATGCTTCTAAGAGTAGAGTAATATGGAAGCTCGTTTACTCGCTTGTTGGGTCGTATCATAAGATCATGCCAAAAATGAAAGAAGGGTTAGCCTTAACATACATTGAAGAGTATCTAATTGTCCAACTTCTACTTCTCGAACTCGTAACTCTACAATCAAGATAGCATAGGCCTTAATTAGACTTATTTACCTCACTTACTAACCACTTTAAATATAAAAAGAGCTTAACAAATTGTGGACAACATTCCCCTTATAAACTTAACAATCCTTCAACTTCCAATTCAATCCAACATCAACCACAATATCAACAACAACATTGACAACACTTAGATATCAAGATATACGCAAATCCATTCCCAATCATCTCTTAAAACAGCCCCTACTTACCATCTTACCCTTCATCAACTTACCACTTTCATAGCTATCTTCTCTTTACTTAAAACCACGAAAACTCTTAGTAATTAACTTATATACAAAGGTAGGATTCATTTACATACCCTGAGGGGTCTAATATTCTAAGGATCAACTTCAACTCCAACTTCCCAAGCTTCACAACTTTAATGAAACCCTAGGAACCACCTTCTTCTTCACAAGCTCGGGTTTACGAGACTCGGGTCTTACTAAATCCCCAGTAATATGATGGATATTATAGAGAGGAAATATTCTAGGGGTTTCTTTGATTTGGGAGTGGAAAATAATTAAATAAAATGTGAGCGCTCCATATATATAGGTGGGGCAAAATAGCCCCAGCGGTAGCGGGTCGACGAGCAGGTTGACGGTCCCGTCGACACGTCGACAGTCCGTCTACTTGCACCGTCCCTACTCCACCATAGATTCAGCAACGGCAGCGTGTTGACAGCATGGGTTGATGCCAACGTCGACACGTCGATGGTCCGTCGAAGGAGACTGGTTCCTGCCAGTTCCCTGAGTCACCCAGCTTGCAACGATTCGATCCGTTTAACTCCCAATCTTATTATATTGCAAAGGGAACTTACCCATACTTTGGTGCACGCGAGAGGAAGCACTTAATATCTAAAAACTCGAGTGTGGATTTCCATACTAAGGGCATATACCAGCAATAATCCAAAAACTTTCTTGCGACAAAAATGAGAGGTGTAACATTTTTCCCCCCTTAGAAACATTTATCCTCGAATGTTCATACAAATCATGGGTTGTATAAAATAAAATAAAAAATTGGCAGAGTCTCCCCTGTAAATATACCAATCCAACCTGCACACAACAACCCCAAATATTACCACATAGGGCCACATGCTAAAATATACTAAACCGTGGCCTCACACGACCAATCACAATAACTATATAGGAAACCAATACCTGAAGAAGATGATGCCTCAGACGGAGCCTCCTGAGGTAATAAAAATAAATGGGGATATTTAGCCTTCATTTTCTCTTCCGCTTCCCAAGTCATTTCCTCAACATTATTATTTCTCCAGAGTACTTTAACAGAAGCCACGTCTTTAGTTTGTAATCGACGAACCTGTCTATCCAATATAGCCACTGGTATGTCCTCATATGATAGCTGCTCAGTCACCTGAATATCATCTACCGGTACAACTCTTGAAGGATCTCCTATACACTTACGGAGCATGGACACATGAAATACTGGATGTACAAACTTCAACTCAGAAGGTAACTCTAACTCATATGCCACCTTACCCACCGTACGAATAATTTTATATGGTCCAATGTATCGAGGGCTCAACTTACCGTTTTTGCCAAATCTCATTACCCCTTTCATAGGCGAAAACTTCAGGAAAACCAGTCGCTTGCCGTAAACTCTAACCTGCATCGTCAGTGATCTACATAGGATTTCTGTCGACTTTGCGATGTTAGTAATCTATCCTGAATCATTTTCACCTTATCAACTGCTTGCTGAATTAAATCTGGGCCTACTAACTAGTTTTCTCCAATATCAAACCACCCTATAGGGGATCTACATCTCTGCCCATACAGAGCCTCACAAGGAGCCATCTGGATACTGGAATGGTAACTGTTATTATAGGAAAACTCATAAGAGGTAAATGATCATCCCAACTACCTTCGAAATCAAGTACACAAGCTCTCAACATATCCTCAAGTGTATGTATAGTACGCTCCGCTTGTCGATCTGTTTGCGGGTGAAATGCAGTACTAAGGCTCACCTGAGTCCGCAATCCATTCTGAAAAGATTTCTAGAAGTTAGTTGTAAATTGCGCTCCTCTATCTGAAATAATGGCTATAGGAATACCATGAAGTCGTAGAATCTCTTTAAGGTAAATCTTCGCATAATCCTCAGCTGCATAAGTAGTTCTAACAGGCAGAAAGTGGGCTGACTTTGTAAGCCTATCAACTATGACCCAGATTGAATCATACTTCCTCTGAGTCTAGGGAAAACCTGTAATGAAATCCATATTAATTATCTCCCATCTCCATGTAAGAATCCCCATAGCTTGCAATAAACATCCGGGCTTCTGGTGCACTATATAACCTTGCTGACAATTTGGACATTGAGCGACAAACTCCGCCATATCTTTCTTCATGCCATCCCACCAATACACTTCCTTGAGATCATGATACATCTTTGTTGTGCCCATGTGGATAGAATAGCGATAACAATGGGATTCTCCCATAACTTGCTGACGAAGTCCTGTAATATTAAAAATGCATAATCTACCTCGATACCTAAGTACTCTATCCCCGGTAATCACAAAGGGTGTCTTTTCCTTCTGAGGTGCCGTATCTCGGTAATGAACTAAAACAAGATCCTCGTATTTACGCTTCTTTATCTCTGCTAAAGAGGACATCGCTGTATTCTAAACTGTAACTCCTGAATCACCTGAGTCTATCAACCGGACTCCCAAACTAGCTAACCGACAAACATCACGAGCTAGCTCACTATTATCTGGCTGCAAATATGATAGGCTACTCATAGACTTACGACTAAGAGCGTCGGCTACTCTGTTGGCCTTCCCAAGATGGTACAGAATGTCAACATCATAATCTTTCAGCAACTCTAGCCATCGTCTTTGGTGTAAATTCAAGTCCTTCTGCTTAAAGATGTATTGGAGGCTCTTATGATCAGTATAGATATCAACATAAACATCGTATAAATAGTGCCTCCACATTTTCAAGGAATGAATCACTGCAGCTAACTCAAGATCATGGGTTGGATGATTCTTCTCGTGCTACTTTAGCTGTCTTGAAGCATAAGCGGCAACCTTGTCGTGCTGCATTAATACACAGCCCAAACTAATACCTGATGCATCACAATATAGCACATAGCCGTCTGTTCCCTTTGGAAAAGTCAAAATGGGTGCTGAGGTCAACTTATCCTTCAATATCTGAAAAATCCACTCACACGCATCCGTCCACTGAAACTTAGTTGATTTCTGAGTCAGCTTAGTCAAGGGAGCTGAAAGAGAAGAAAATCCTTCTACGAACCTTCTCTAATAACTAGCGAAACCCAAGAAACTACATATCTCTATTGGTGTCGTGGGTCTTGGCCAATTGGTCACAACCTCAATCTTTTGAGTATCCACTCTAATGCGTTCATCTGAAATAATGTGACCTAGAAAATCCACAGAGTTCAACTAGAACTCACATTTAGAGAACTTGGCATACCACTCTCTACCTCGAAGAACTCCAAGCACTGCTCGTACATGTTCTGCATGATCAACCTCTGATGGTGAATATGTTACACCTCGGAAATTTCTCCGTGAACGTACAACGAGTAGACCAACGAAGTGTATGAGTGTGTGATGTTTTACTATGTAGGGAATGAATATTTATGAATTTTGGAAATGAGAAAGTTACAGATCCGCACTTCGACCCAGTTGGTCGTAAAATAGAATATGGCCCGTAAAGTAGTTTACGGACCGTAAACTGCCATCGTCCTTCAACATTCCAAAAACTTCAACTTTCTGCCAAATGACGAAATGGTTAAATACGACTCAGAATACGGACCGTAAAGTGAAATACGGCCCGTAAACTGTGACCGTAAACCACCATGACTCCAGCAAAACTTTCTGTTTCTGATATGCTTAAATACGATCATGAAGGACGGACCGTAAACCAGAATACGGCCCGTAAACTAGGTTTACGGCCACTGTGCACCCGACTACTGTTCATTAAAAATCAGGTTTTGAAGTTATTAAAGGGACCCTAAGCTCATTTATTCACTTCTCATCTACACGACTCAAGAAGTCTCTAGAACACTCTAAACACTTAATTCACAAGAATTCAAGAGGGCCAAAGGAAAAATCAAGGTCAATAACATCAAATCCATGAAATCAAGTGTAAGAATCACATCAAAGTTCATCTACACCACGAAATTGCAAAGGAAGTGAAATAGGGTTTTTGGTATAGAAGAGTATTGCTACTCAAAGCTCGTTCCTACAACATCTAAGGTAAGTTTGATGACCTTCTCCTGATGATTGAAGCATTAAAACGTTGAAAAACTTGGATTATGGAAGAGTGTAGTAAACGGGTTATAAAATGTGAATAGTGCCATAATTGAATGATAGTTGGATTGAATTATGAATGTTGATGTGTTGTGAGTATAAAGATGTTATAAATAACGTGTAGACCATGAAATGGGTGTGATATATAAGAAAATGCGATGATGAGCTAAAACCCATAAATATGGAGAAATTGGAGAAAAATGGTGGGATGTGGTAGATGTAGATAGATGACGATTGTCGATACGATATTGTGAGTGTTGTTATGAATGTTTGGTAGTTGATATAGAATATGGGAAAAGTAGTATAACCAAAGGAAGTGTGGCCCAATTTTCCCTAGAAATTGTAGCGCGTTCTTATAGTCGATTAACTACATAAATGCGAATTCTCTTTGAAGGTAGAAACGTGATATCGAAGGAGAACAAGCGAACAATAGCTTAGTTAAATGTCAATGGTATGTGAGGCTTGTCCCTTCTTTCTAATGACATGCATCTTCTAGCATGAATTTCCTCCCTCTTCATGAGTTCCTATATTCCGGAAAGCCAAAAAGCCTATATCTATGAATGGTAACATAAGATAAGAAATATGATATGATGATCCTAAAATAGCATAATGATATTTATTTCTCACACTCACCTTATGTGTTAGTTCCCTCAAGGTGAGGCAGAATGTCAATAATTGCTCCATAATGAAATTGGGGGATCACGACCTTACGTCACCCCGATAAAATAAAGTTGTTCATAAGCCTTTTGCATGTATTATGATGAGCATGCACGATGACGATATAACACCGCGCCTAGTTGGCCGGGCAGTCACCGCTAAGGCGGGCAGCTATACGATACACCATGCCCAAATGGCATGGGCAGACACCACTAGTGGGCGGCATGAGATGATACCCCGGACGCGGGAGGCCTGGACGCAGGCTAATGTTATGATTATCACATCGATCCCATATGGACGGGCAGCTTATACATTACTACACCGCACCTATATGAGCGGGCAGTTTATACATTATGCATACGTGATATGGTGGCGAGTATGAGTAAGACAGTATGACTTAATTCTCTCATGCATGTCAACTAGATATAGATGTTCCATATTGATATCTCATTTATGTCATTGTTCTATTTCATTGTTTATGCCTCTCATATTAGTACAATATTCGTACTGACGTTCGTTTTCCTTGGACGCTGTGATCATGCCCTTAGGTAGACATGGAGGAGAGCTCGACCCAGACCAACAATAGCTGTCAGCTGATTGAAAGCACTCCTTTGTTCGGAGGTGCTTATGACGTTTCTTTTGTGTATATTCATGTATATGTATTTTTGGGCATTAAGGGGTCTTGTCCTGTCCTTATGTTTAGTACTCCAGTAGAGGCTCGTAGATACGCAGCGTGGGTTAAATGGTCTCACGAGAATGCTATTATATGTATATATTATTTTGATGGCCGAGAGGAAAACGTATATAAAAAGTATCTATGTTTCCATGTAAAATATGATTTCCTATAATTGGAGTATAAAGCCAATAAAAGACCATTAATTAAGCAAGATGAGTAGTAGCATGAGTGGTACTCGGTGGCTAGCCCCGGGTAACCGTTATGGCCCCTAGCTGGATCGTGAAAAAAGTGGTATCAGAGCGTTTCAGTCCTAGGAAGTGTCTACGAGCCATGTCTAGTAGAGTCTTGTTTATGGTGTGTTGCGCGCCACATCAATAAACAAGGGGCTACAGGGCATTTAGGAAAAATGACCATTCTTCTTCCTATAAGATCGTGCGATAGAGCCATGTACAGGATTTTATCCTCCCTAATAGTGTGTTGTGATTTCAGAATGCCGCCAAAGGGGAAGGCTACAGCCGCCCAGAAGGGCAAGACTACGGCAAGGAGGCGGGTAGAAAGAGAGCCCCCGATGAACATAGAAGAAGGCGAATCACATAATGAGGCCTTGTCTAATACCTCTTCTACCCCGCCGAATGTGGAAGAGTAAGGAGGAGCTCCAGCTCCAATCCCTCCTCCAGTTGCTTCGGGTCAACAAATGACCGAGGCCATCCATCTATTGACGAAATTGGTTGCCGCTTAGGTCTGCAAGTACCAAAGCCCCTGATTTTATGAGCCTAAATCCTCCGGACTTTTTCGGGTCAAAGCCGGACGAAGACCCACAAAGTTTCATAGATGAGGTACTGAGGACATTGAAGATTGTCCTTGCCTCTGAAACTGAATCTGTGGAGTTGGAATCTTATAGACTCCGGGATGTGGCTGTTTTATGGTATAAAAACTGCGTAATGTTACGAGGAGAGAATGCGCCTCCTCCGGCTTAGCAAGAATTCGTGGATGCATTTATTCGTCAATATTTGCCACCCGAGGTCTGTCGAGCTAGAGCGGACAGGTTTCTAAATCTGAGGCAACGAAACATGAGTGCCCGGGAGTATAGCATGCAATTTAATTCTTTTGCTAGATATGCCCCGGCAATTGTGGCCGACATGGGAGATTGGGTACATAGATTTGTAAGTGGCCTAGGGCCACATTTATTCAGAGATTATTTGACGGCTTCCTTGCAAGACAGGATGGATATTTCCCGGATACAGGCCCATGCTCAGAATTTAGAGGGGCGCCAACAACCGCCAAGAAGTGACCCCGATAACGAAAGAAGGCAAGGCAAAAGGGCTAGATCTATGGGAGCAGGCAGTGGTTATAGAGGGGGATCAAGGCAGACATATTCTGGTTACTCAGGCCAGTCGGTGACCAGTGCACATGCTCGATTTACAGGCAGGAGATTTGACCGCTCCTTCCTCTCTGGACAGGGTCAGAGTTCGAGAGCCCCAGATTCCCAAATCAGGGAAAATTATAGCTAGAGGAGACCCCCAGTACCGCGATGCAGCCAGTGCGGTAGATTGCATTCCGGACAGTGTCACCAGGGTTCGGACGCTTCTTATACTTGTGGCCAGGTGGGGCACATAATGAGAGATTGCCCGTCGATGAGTGCCAGAGTCGGAGTTCAGCCTACAGGCTCAGCAGCTGGTTCTTCCTCAGCACGCCCGGCAGGACAGATTCCCCAGATGATAGCTGGCCGACGTAGAGGTAGAGGGGCAGCATCTACTTTAGGCGCCACTCAGCCCCGGGTATATGCTTTAGCCGGATGACAGGATCTTGAGTCCTCCCCGGATGTGGTTACAGGTACATTGTCTATATTCTCCCGTGAGGTATACGCACTGATAGATTCAGGTTTTACTTTTTCTTATATTACCCCATATGTTGCTGGTTGTATTGGGGTGAAACCTGAGCCAATTGAACCTTTTGAGGTACTCACTCCGGTTGGTGTTCCCGTGATAGCAAGGTAAGTGTACAAAAAATGTGTCATTGTGATATGTGATCATCAGACCATAGCTGATTTGATTGAGCTGAAAATGATAGATTTTGATGTAATCATGGGTATGGATTGGTTGGCCTCGTGTTATGCAATTGTTGATTGCCGCACAAAAGTGGTTCGATTGCAATTCCCTGGAGAGCCCGTGCTTGAATGGAAGGGTAATGCAGCATCTCCAAAGGGTAGGTTTATTTCCTACCTTAAGGCAAGGAAGATGATAGCCAAGGGTTATATTTATCATTTAGTTCGGGTTCATGACACCGAGTCAAAGCCGCCAACTTTCCAATCAGTTCCGGTAGTGAATGAATTCCCAGATGTGTTTCCGGACGAACTTCCAAGTCTTCCTCCAGAGAGAGAGATTGACTTCGTCATTGATGTGTTGCCGGACACCAAGCCTATTTCGATTCCTTCTTATCGAATGGCTCCGGCAGAATTAAAAGAGCTAAAGGCTCAGTTGAAAGACTTGCTTGAAAAGTGGTTTATTAGACCCAGTTCATCACCGTGGGGAGCACCGGTCTTGTTTGTAAGAAAGAAATACGGATCTCTACGAATGTGTATCGACTATAGCCAGTTGAACAAGGTGACGATAAAGAACAGATATCCTCTTCCGAGGATTGATGATTTGTTTGATCAGCTGCAGGGTGCAAGTGGTTTTCGAAAATCGACTTGAGGTCCGGTTATCATCAAGTGAGAGTTAGAGAAGCGGATATTCCCAAGACGGCTTTCAGGACAAGATATGGCCATTATGAGTTTCGAGTAATGTCATTTGGGTTGACTAATTCTCCGGCCGAGTTTATGAACTTGATGAACAATGTATTCAGGCCTCTCTTGGACTTACTCGTGTATTTATTTATTGATGATATTCTGGTGTATTCTCGCACGGAATCAGAACATGCAGATCATTTGCGAATTGTTCTTGGCATTCTTCGAGTCCGGGAGTTATATGTGGAATTTTCAAAGTCCGAGTTTTGGCTAAATTCTGTGACATTTCTGGGCCATGTTATTTCAAATGATGGCGTTCGAGTCGACACTCAGAAAATTGAAGCTGTGAAGACTTGGCCAAAGCCTACGACGCCTACAGAAGTTCGTAGTTTTCTGGGTTTGGCAGGATACTATAGAAGATTCGTAGAGGGAATTTCATCTATTTCAGCCCCATTGACGAAGCTAACCCAGAAGTCAGCCAAATTTCAGCGGAATGATGCTTGTGAGCATAACTTCCAAGAGTTGAAAGACAGGTTGACCTCAGCTCCGATCTTAACACTTCCCGAAGGGTCAAATGGCTACGTGGTATATTGCGATGCTTCCGGTGTTGGACTAGGATGCGTATTGATGCAGCATGGGAAAGTTATTGTGTATGCTTCGAGACAGTTACGGAAACATGAAGGAATTATCCGACTGATGATCTCGAATTGGCTGCAGTTATTCATGCCTTAAAAATATGGAGGCATTATTTGTATGGTGTGCATGTCGACATATATACAGATCACAAAAGCCTTCAGTGCATTTTCAAGCAGAAGGAGTTGAACCTGCGACAGAGGTGGTGGTTAGAATTATTGAAGGATTATGATGTGAACATTTGGTACCACCCCAGAAAAGCGAATGTAGTAGCCGATGTGCTTAGCCGCCGATCAATGGGTAATTTATGTGAAGTCCCTCCGGAAAAGAAAGAGATGGTTCATGAGCTCCGCCAATTAGCTAATCTTGGAGTGCGGTGATTGATTAAGGTAATGTGGGGATTAGTATCAATGACCCGACAACTTCGTCCTTGGATGTAGAAGTGAAAGAATGGCAATATGAAGATCCTCCATTGCGTCGCTACCGAGACACATCTCATGGAAAAGAAAAATCTCCATTTGAAGTTTCCACGGACGGAATTCTTAGGTACCGAGGCAAATTATGTGTGCCGAATGTAGCAGAATTGCGCAGACGAATTCCTGAAGAAGCACATTGTTCTCGGTATTCTATTCATCCAGGTGCAACTAAAATGTATCATGATCACAAGACGATGTATTGGTGGGATGGCATGAAGAGAGACATAGCCGAATTTGTATCGCAGTGTCCGAATTGCCAACAAGTAAAAGTTGAACATCAAAAGCCAGGAGGCTTATTGCAAGCAATGGAAATCCCTACTTGGAAATGGGAAGTGATCAACATGGATTTTATTATGCGATTACCTCGTTCTCGCGGCAGGTACGATTCTATATGGCTGATTGTGGATAGATTGACGAAAGCAGCCCATTTGCTCCCAGTTAAGACTACATACTCAGCCGAAGATTATACAAGGTTGTATCTCAATGAAATTTTGCGCCTTCATGGTATTCCATTATCCATTATCACAGATAGGGGAGCACAGTTTACAGCCAGGTTTTTTAAGTCCTTCCAAGAAGGTCTAGGCACTCAAGGGAAGCTTAGCACGGCATTTCATCCGCAGACTGACGGACAGGCCGAGCGTACTATTCAGACCTTGGAAGATATGCTACGAGCGTGTATGCTGGATTTCGGTGAAAGTTGGGATGATCATTTACTGCTAATCGAATTTGCGTATAATAACAACTATCATTCCAGTATTCAAATGGCCCCGTATGAAGCTTTATATGGAAGGAAATTTAGATCCCCATTCGGGTGGTTTGAAATAGGAGAAGCACAACTAGCAGGCCCTGAATTAATTCAACAAGCGGTGGAAAAAGTTAAGGTGATCCGAGATCGATTGTTAACATCCCAAAGTCGCCAAAATTCTTATGCGGACAATCGCCGACGAGACTTGGAGTTTCAAGTTGGTGATTGGGTATTTTTGAAAGTATCGCCAATGAAAGGGGTGATGAGATTTGGTAAGAAAGGGAAGCTAAGCCCTAGATACATTGGACCCTATAAAATTATCCACAAGGTGGGTCATGTAGCCTATGAATTGGATTTACCTTCGGAGCTTGAATCAGTCCATCCAGTCTTCCACGTTTCGATGCTCCGCAAGTGTATTGGAGATCCCACGAAGATTGTCCTGATAGATGATACGCAAGTGACAGAAAGGCTAACCTATGAAGAGGTGCCTATTGCTATTTTAGACAGGCAAGTGCGACGACTCCAAAATAAAGAGGTAGCTTTAGTCAAAGTCTTATGGCGAAACAACAATCGGGAAGAAATGACTTGGGAGGCAGAAGAGAAGATGAAGTCCAAGTACCCGCATTTATTCCAACCCCCAGAGGAGATTCAAGGAAAAACGCCAACGATATGAGTTATGTATGCTTATTTTTCATGCTTTTGGTCGTGTGTGGCCATAGATATGTCGATGTTGTGATGTAGCCCGGTGAGGCCATGATATTATGGGTTGTTGTGACAGGTTGGTAGTGCCAAATTGCAGGGGAAACTCTGGCGAAATTTTCGTAGAATCCCGAGTGACTTAACATTCGAGGACGAATATTCAAAAGGGGGGGGGGGGGGGGGGGGAGAATGTTACACCTCGGAAATTTCTCCGTGAACGTACAACGAGTAGACCAACGAAGTGTATGAGTGTGTGATGTTTTACTAAGTAGGGAATGACTATTTTTGAATTTTGGAAATGAGAAAGTTACAGATCCGCACTTCGACCCAGTTGGTCGTAAAATAGAATACGACCCGTAAAGTAGTTTACGGACCGTAAACTGCCATCGTCCTTCAACATTCCAAAAACTTCAACTTTCTGCCAAATGACGAAATGGTTAAATACGACTGAGAATACGGACCGTAAAGTGAAATACGGCCCGTAAACTGTGACCATAAACCACCATGATTCCAGCAAACCTTTCTGTTTCTGATATGCTTAAATACGGTCGTGAAGGACGAACCATAAACCAGAATACGGCCCGTAAACTGGGTTTACGGCCACTGTGCACCCGACTACTGTTCATTAAAAATCAGGTTTTGAAGTTATTAAAAGGGACCCTAAACTCATTTATTCACTTCTCATCTACATGACTCAAGAAGTCTGTAGAACACTCTAAACACTTCATTCACAAGAATTCAAGAGGGCCAAAGGAAAAATCAAGGTCAATAACATCAAATCCATGAAATCAAGTGTAAGAATCACATCAAAATTCATCTACACCACGAAATTGCAAAGGAAGTGAAATAGGGTTTTTGGTATAGAAGAGTATTGCTACTCAAAGCTCGTTCCTACAACATCTAAGGTAAGTTTAATGACCTTCTCATGATGATTGAAGCATTAAAACGTTGAAACACTTGGATTATGGAAGAGTGTAGTAAATGGGTCATAAAATGTGAATAGTGCCATAATTGAATGATAGTTGGATTGAATTATGAATGTTGATGTGTTGTGAGATTAAAGATGTTATAAATAACGTGTAGACCATGAAATGGGCGTGATATTTAAGAAAATGCAATGATGAGCTAAAACCCATAAATATGGAGAAATTGGATAAAAATGGTGGGATGTGGTAGATGTAGATAGATGACGATTGTCGATACGATATTGTGAGTGTTGATATGAATGTTCGGTAGTTGATATAGAATATGGGAAAAGTAGAATAACCAAAGGAAGTGCCGCCCAATTTTTCCTAGAAATTATAGCGCGTTCTTATAGTCGATTAACTAACATAAATGCGAATTCTCTTTGAAGGTAGAAACGTGATATCGAAGGAGAACAAGCGAACGATAGCTTAGTTAAAGGTCAAAGGTATGTGAGGCTAGTCCCTTCTTTCTAATGGCATGCATCTTCTAGCATGAATTTACTCCCTCTTCATGAGTTCCTATAATCCGGAAAGCTAAAAGCCTATATCTATGAATGGTAACATAAGATAAGAAATATGATATGATGATCCTAAAATAGCATAATGATATTTATTGCTCACACTCACCTTATGTGTTAGTTCCCTCAAGGTGAGGCAGAATGTCAATAATTGCTTCATAATGAAATCGGGGGATCATGACCTTAAGTCACCCTAATAAAATAAAGTATATTATGATGAGCATGCACGATGACGATATAGCACCGCGCCTAGTTGGCCGAGCAGTCACCGCTAAGGCGAGCAGCTATACGATACACCATGGCCAAATGGCATGGGCAGACACCACTAGTGGGCGGCATGAGAGGATACCCCGGACACGGGAGGCCTGGACGCAGGCAAATGTTATGATTATCACACCGATCTGATACGGACGGGCATCTTATACATTACTACACTGCACCTATATGAACGGGCAGATTATACATTATAAATACATGATACGGTGACGAGTATGAGTAAGACAGTATGACTTAATTCTCTCATGCCTGACAGCTAGATATAGATGTTCCATAGTGATATCTCCTTTATGTAATTGTTTTATTTCATTGTTTATGCCTCTCATACTCAGTACAATATTCGTACAGACGTCCGTTTTCTTTGAACGCTGTGATCATGCCCCCAGGTAGACAGGGAGGAGAGCTCGACCCAGACCAGCAGTAGCTGTCAGCTGATTGAAAGCACTCCTTTGTTCGGAGGTGCTTATGACGATTCTTTTGTGTATATTCATGTATATGTATTTTTGGGCATGACGGGGTCTTGTCCCGTCCTTATGTTTAGTACTCCAGTAGAGGCTCGTAGATGCGCTGCGTGGGTTAAATGGTCTCACGAGAATGCTATTATATGTATATATTATTTTGATGGCCGAGAGGCAAATGTATATAAAAAGTATCTATGTTTCCATGTAAAATATGATTTCCTACAATTGGAGTATAAAGCCGATAAAAGACCATTAAATGAGCAAGATGAGTAGTAGCACGAGTGGTGATCGGTGGCTAGCCCCGGGTACCCATCATGGCCCCTAGCTGGGTCGTGACAGAATAAACCATAATATCATCAAAAAACACAATCACAAATAGATCTAAGAAGGGCCTGAATACACGATTCATCAAGTCCATGAACACAGCTAGAGCAGTATTTAGCGCCTTGTAGTTGATCAAACAAGTCATCAATCCTCGGAAGTGGATATTTATTCTTCACAGTCACTTTATTTAATTAGTGGTAATCGTTACACTTTTGAATGGAGCCATCCTTCTTCCTTACAAACAATATTGGTGCTCCCCATAGTGATGCATTGGGCCTAATAAAGCCCTTCTCAAGTAGATCCTTCAACTGCTCCTTCAATTCTTTCAACTTCGCAGGTGTCATCCTATAAGGAGGAATAGATATTGGCTGAGTATCTGGCAATAGATCAATAGTAAAATCAATCTCTCGCTCTAGAGGAATGCTTGGGAGCTCATCTGCGAACTCATTAATCACGGGGACAGACTGAAAGGTTAGTGACTCTTCTTGTACATCCTGAACCCGAACCAGGTGATAAATATACCCCTTTCTGATCATCTTCCTTGCCTTAATGTAAGAAATAAACCTACCCCTCGGCGAAGCAGCATTACCCTTCCACTCTAGGAATGACTCGCTGGGAAACTGGAATCGAACTAACTTTGTTCTGCAACCGACATTAGCATAATTGGAAGCCAACCAATCCATGCCCATAATAACATCAAATTCAATCATGTCTAACTCAACTAAACCTGCTAGGGTATGGCGGTTACAAACTATCCCAACACAGCCTCGGTATACTTGCCTAGTTATAACTGGATCACCAACTGGTGTAGAAACCTCAAACGGCTCAATCAAGTCGGGCTCTATCCCAAACTTGCCAGCAACAAAGGGAGTAAGATATAATAAGATAGATCCTGGATCGATCAGTGCATACACATCATAGGAGGAAACTGATAATATACCTGTGACGACATCAGGAGATGACTCACGATCCTGTCTACCAGCTAATGCATCAACGCGGTGTTGAGGCCCACTCGAGCTGGATGCTTCACTCCTCCCTCTACCACGTCCTGCTGGTAACTGATAAACTTGCCCTGAAGGGCATACTGCAGAAGAAGAACCAGCTACAGACCCTGTTGGCTGAACAATAATCCCACTCTCTCTCAGCGGACACTGCCGCATCCTATGACCTGGCTGGCCACAAGTATATCAACCATCTAAGCCTAGCCGACACTGACCTATATATAACTTGCCATACTGGGCACACCACGGCAAATGGGGTCTCACCTGGCCTGACTCTGGTCTGTGCTGAGAGCCTGATGCTCTAGAACTCTGGCCCGCTCCGGAATAAGAAGACCGATCAAACCTCGAACCTGAAAACCATGGAGGCGCACTCCCTACTGAATGAAATAGATATCGAGAATACTGCTGCCTCTGCCTCTCTTGGGCTCATGCCTGATATCAAAAGATCTAGCCCTCTTGCCACGGCCCCGGTTACGGTCACGCTCTGTCATCCTCTGACGATTACGATCTTCTAGATTATGTACATATGCATGTATACGGGAGATATCCATGCTTGGTTGTAATGCGGCAGTGGTACAAGAATCTATCAAATGTGGCCCCAGACCAGCCACAAAATGATGAACTCTGTCCTCAATCTCAGCCACCATGGCTGGGTCATAGCTAGCCATAGAATCAAAATATACGCAATACTCCTGGACCCTCATACTGCCCTGCTCAATATGATAAAACCTATCTGCTCGGGCTCGTCAGACTTTTGAAGGTAAATAATGGCTAATAAAAGCATCTGAAAACTCCCGCCAAACAGCTAGAGGGGCATTCTCCCCCATAGATAGCTTCGAAGTCTGATACCATTGTACTGCAATATCATGAAGCCTATACGAAACCAACTCCACAGACTTGACATCATCCATGTGCATAACCCTCAAGGTCCTCTGCATACCATCAATGAAATCTTGAGGGTTCATATTTTTCTTTATCACATAAAACTCTTAAGGATCTAACCCGAGAAAAGTCTTAACCCTCGAACTACCAGCCCGATCAACCCAACCCCTTGCCGCTGAGCCTGAGCGGCTACCAATCTGGTCAATAACTGTATAGCATCCCTAACATCCTGGCCTAGTGCATCTGGCTGAGGAACTGGGGGTATTGGGGCAGGCGCTGGAGGTGGCGTATGCGAAGTCTCAGACGAGCTCTCACTCTGAATCTCATCCCGAGCCCTAGTAGCATGTCGAGTATGGCTAGTGGCCTCACCTGCCGCTATCTTGCCCTTCTGGGCAGCTGTAGCTTTCTTGGGAGGCATCGCTGAAATCAAAACAAATCATCAGAAGTCAAACTTTTAACTCATGGCTCTATCGCACGATCTAGGAGTGAAAGAATAAAATCATCCTAAATGTCCTGTAACCTCATGTTTATGACTGTGGTGCATAACACACCCATAAACAAGACTCTACTAGAAACGGTCTATAGACAACCCTAGGACGAAACTGCTCTGACACCACTTCTGTCGCCAACCAAACTGATGAGTCGCGACGAGTGCCCGATCTCTAGTGACCAAACACCCCTATACTCGAACACTTTCTAACAAGGACCCATAAATAACTCAATTTAGACTGTGCTGTCTCAAGAAAAAAGGACTTTGTGATCTCTGAAAAAATATGCACATATATATAGACACACACACACACACATTGAACTGGAAAGGACAATGCAGCCGACTAGGCCGCTACATATACTATACACAAAAGAATAGAAGACGACAAGGCTACATCATCTGTCAGATACATACAATTGTCTATAGACCTCTACTGGAATAAAGTTGTAGAAAGGACGGGACAAGGCTTCGTCATACCCATGTGCATATAAATATCAAAAGAATGGCATACCACAATAGACTGCAGCTCAGGATCAAATGGAGCGCACTGACCACCGCTGGATAAAGGTCCTACTATGCTGGATGGCTTGTCTGTCTACCTGAACCTGCGGGCATGAACACAGCCCCCAGAGCAATAGGGGAGTCAGTATGGATAATGTACTGAGTATGTAAAGCATAAAAGTAATGTATAAATAAGAATCATGAATGAAATCTGAAACTCATAAGCTGAAATGACTTTCTGCCTGCATCGGTATGACTAAAGATCTAATTATATCTATACAACTCTAAATGCATTTGTGTGAACGTGTACCAGTAAGTATTTGCATAAATCTGTATAACTGACAATGCCTCTGTGGGTGCATAATATGCATGCCCTCAACGGTAATCATGCTCATATACATAAATATAGGTCATAGTGTTGAGGAATATTTAACCCGATCCATATCCCATAAAATAGTGTCGAGGAATGTACGGCCCGATCTATATATCATATAATAATGCCGAGGAACGTACGACCCAGTCCATATATCATCATCAAGGTGCACCAGCTGATCAGGTAGTCATGCGTATATAACGCCTATCCCTTTTCTCATACCCCATATACATATAATACACGCGTATATAACGCCTTCTGGTCATGGGTCAATATGCATACGTATGGGTGAATGCAATGCATGTATAAACTGAATACACAGAACTCTCAGAGTGACACAAAGCGGTACTATCTCCAATGGACATCTTTTGAGCTAACATTATCAATATACGAAATCTCAAGAACTATGAACAGAAGAAACAATCATAAACGAGGTATGGGAACATCAATGACTGAAGTACTCCGAATGCTTCTAAGAGTAGAGTAATATGGAAGCTCATTTACTCACTTGTTGGATCATATCAAAAGATAATGCCAAAAATGAAAGAAGGGTAGCCTTAGCATACCTTGAAGTGTATCTAATCGTCCAACCTCTACTTCTCGAACTCGTAGGTCTACAATCAAGATAACATAGGCCTTAATTAGACTTATTTACCTCACTTACTAACCATTTGAAATATAAAAAGAGCTTAACGAATTGTGGACAACATTCCCCTTATAAACTTAACAATCCTTGAACTTCCAATTCAATCCAACATCAACCAAAATATCAACAACAACAGTGACAATACTTACATATCATGATATACTTAAATCCATTCCCAATCATCTCTTAAAACAACCCCTAATTACCATTTTACCCTTCATCAACTTACCACTATAGGTGGGCCAAAACAGTCCCAATGGTAGCGGGTCGACGCCCAAGTTGACGGTCCCGTCGACACGTCGACGGTCTGTCGACTTGCACAGTCCCTGCTCCACCTGAGATTTAGAGATGGCGGCGTGTTGATTGCATGGGTTGACGTGTGTCGACGGGCCATCAAAGGGGATTAGTTCTTGCCAGTTCCCTGAGTCCCCCAGCTTGCGATGATTAGATAAGTTTAAATCCTACTATATTGCGAAGGGCACTTACCCATACTCTGGTGAATGCGAGGTGAAGCACTTAATATCTTAAAACTTGGGTGCGAATTTCCATACTAAGGGCATATACCAGCAATAAGCCAAAAACATTCTTGCGACAAAAACAGGAGGTGTACCAGAAGAAATAGACTGCTCCTGAACTCCGCTGATGAAGCTCCTAAGGATCAGATTCATCTACCTGCGGGCATGAACGCAGCATCCACAAGAAAAGACGTCAGTACGAACAATGTACTCAGTATGTAAGGCATGAATAGTAATATGATAAAAGCATGAAGAATAGCGTAAGATAAAATAACCGTTTATACCTCAATGTCACCTTTTAAGACATTCGTCATGCTTATTTAACCATTTTCTATAAGAAACATTTCTCATATCCACATGCATACCTATACAATATCTGTACCCGGCCATAATAGGACTCGGTAATATAAAATAGCTATATATATATAATATAAATAGCATGCATGCGAGCCTAAATAAGAGCTACTACTTTATCAGAGTGACGTAAGATCGTTAACCTCCGATGTGTCATTATGGAACCATCGTCATCGCTATACCTCACCTCGAAGGAACAAGTAACATAAGGAGAGATAAATAACAATGAATAAAATCATGAAAATCCAGAAATAAGCTCAATAATCTCATAATAGCATTAAATTCGTAAGCTTTGGAATCCTTAGAATGGGATCATCACCATCATCACCACAGAAAACGTCAATCTTCGGCATAATAAGAACTTTGAGAATCATGAACTTCTAGCTTTTTTGGAATAAGGATGTTATGGAAAGCATGTGTGGATTCATAAGAAAAGAATCATGCCTTTAGTAATAAAGGTTTAGCCTTAACATACCTTTTGGGTCTCCTTAACTACTTAACGCTTATCCTCCCAAGCTCGTAAATCTACATTCAAGAGAATTCATACTATTGTTAGGCTTATCTTCATATTCTTATCTTAACCATTCAAATTAAACCCCTTTTAGGATCTGCCGAAATTCGGGCAACATCTCCCCTGTTTATATCCTAGCCCGAAATCACAATACAAACAAAACAACAACAATAGCAACACTAACATCAAAAACATTGTCATTAACACCAATATACTCAATAAAACATCCCACACGATGTTTTCCAAATATCTCAATCAATCACTAGCCTTTACAAAACCTTAACAATTAAATTTCCATAATACCATTGATAATATCAAAAATAGAGAATATCCTTACCTCAATCAAAGTTGGAAGAGCTTGAAATCTTATTTATCCTCAATAGATTCCTTCGCCTCGACAAGATTTGATGTTTAGAACAAGAGCTACAAAATCCTATACATTTCCCGAGCCTAAATCATGCGTTTACACTTAATTTGGGCTAAAATTCATGGGTGGAAGTTGGGAGAATTTTCTAGAGGGTTTGGGACAGTTTTAGGGGTGTTTGGATGAAAAATTAAGGGGTAAAACCCCTTTTATAGTGTTCTAGAATCGGTTGGCACCGACCTAGAACGTGTGCGCACTGTAGTTGCGCGCGCCTCTTCTTCGCCGACCTAACTTGTAACATCCATAATTCTCTACTTCGATGTGATATCGAAAAGCGTTTTGTTGTATTGGAAACTAGACTCAATGAACTTCAATTTAGGCTTTTGTTACACCTCAAAACTCCTGATGTACTAGGAGATATACGTCTCTAAAGTTGACCTAAAATTACTGTCAAAAATTCTGCCAAATTTTTCCAAATTTTTGACAGACTTATTTTCTTCGATTTGATTGATCCCAGAACCTTTATACACTTTCTTAACACTTGTTAAGAGTATTTCTTAACCTTATAAGGGTTCTATGCCCTCTCCGAGCTTATGTTAGTTTACTCACGATGCAAAGGACGCGAAAATTTTTCAGGTGTAACATTGGAATATATCAAAATATTATCTATAAAGACCACCACAAATTGATTGAGATAAGGCTTAAATGAACGACTCATAACATGAATGAACATAGCAGGAGCATTCATCAATCCGAATGTCACGACCCAACTAGGGGCCATGCCGGGTACCCAGGGCTAACCACCGAGCAGCGCTCATACCATTACCCATCGTACTCATCAAGCGTTCATTTATTAATCTTATACTCAAATCATAGGAAAAACCATTTTTCACTTCGAAACATAATAACCTTTATATACATAAGCCCTTCAGCTATCAAAATAACGTACATACCATAAGGACATTGTGAAACCATACTACCCACACATACATATCTATGAGCCTCTACTAGAGTACTAGACATATGGACGGGACAGGACCCCATCATGCCCAAGACATATTTATACACAAAATAATAAGTCAGTGGCACCTCCGGAACAATGGAGTGCTCTCAAGTCAGCTAATTGCTCCTACGAGTCTGGCTCACCTCCCTGTCTACCTGTGGGCATGAACACAGCGTCCAAAGAAAACGGACGTCAGTACGAACGTTGTACCGAGTATGTAAGGCATGAATGAAATGAACATAATAGAGAAATCGTAAGACATAAGATGAAGATATAACCTGTGTAACTTTTATGGGTGGATACATTTCATACATATATCATATATAATCGTAGTACATGTATCATCATAGCGCATACATCATCGTATCATATATATCATCACCTTTACCCCGCGTCCGGGTAACCATCATATACTGCCCACTAGTGGTGTCATGCCCGGCCCTCCAGGCTCGGTGTAAACATAGCAGCCCGCCTTAGCAGTGACATGCCCGGCCATTTAGGCACAGTGGAATCGTATGCAGCCCGCCTTCGCGGTGACATGCCCGGCCATTTAGGCACGGTAGAATAACATCGTCATATACCCATCGTAAACTTAACATTATCATACATTGCATAGGCATATCATAAGCTTTGCATCATTATACATTTATCGTCAAACATACATTAGAACTTGAAAGCAACTATGGCTATGTCGGCGTGACATAAGGTCATGAACCCCTGATTACATTATGGAGTGATCATAATCATTATGTCTCACCTTGAGGGGACTAACATTTTAAGGTGAGTGTACACAAGAAAAAGCATCAATGGAACCATACTTAGGATCATTAACCTCATGGACATCGTATGTTACTCTAGGATTCTTTATACTTAAGCTCATCATCATCATTATCATGCTCGTATCGTATCTCTTTTCTTTATCATAGGCGTATGTAGCTCTTTATAGTCATGGACTCATAATTTCCGTTATTTAGGAAGATCACGGAAAAATAGGAAGATTCATGTCATAGGAGTCATGCCTTAGGAGGAAAGGATTAGCCTTACATATCTCTTTCATTTAGCTATTCTATCGTTTGATAGTTCTTCTTCATTGCTCGCGTTTCTACCTTCAAGAAAGTTTGTATTAACATTAGCTAATCGATTATTAGAACATGCTTACTAAAGCTAGAGAAAATTGGGCAGCATTTCCTTTGCTTATACAACTTTCCCCATATTCCATATCAGCTCCCAAACATCCATAACAACATTCACAATATTATAAGGAACAATCATCATTCATCTACATTATCCACATTTCACAATTTCACTTCAATTCCTCCATAATCATGGTCATAGTTCACTATTGCATTTTCTCACATATAATACTTATCCCATATTCTAAATGTCACTTATAGCATACTTACAATCATGACATACCAATATTCATGATTCACTCCAAACTACTACTCAAAATCTCATTATTCCTATCTTCGTGACCCATTTTCTATCTCCTTCCATAATCTAAGTCTTTCAACCTCTCATTACCTTAAACAACATGAAAATATCATAAAACTTACCTTAGATAGTTTAGGAATAAGCCTTGAATGGAAATACTTCTCTTGCACCAAAACCCTAGTTCACTTCCATTGGAATTCCTTGGCTTGGATGAACTTTAATAAGTTTCATACACTTACTTTTGTTGGTTTGATGAAGTTGATCACCAGTCTCTCTTGGGTTCTTGTGGATGAAGAGTGGAGAGCTCTCTATAATGTTCTTTAGTGTAAAGTGAGGAAATGAAATAAATGAAATGAGGTTGGTCCCTTATATTTAATTTAGAAACTGTCCCGACCAGATTCTACGGACCAACATACGGTCCGTATAAATTATACTGGCCGTATGTCTTGCCGTAGATTTGGTCTAGTGAAGGCTCCATTCTGGGCACAACATACGACCTAACATACGGCCAGTATGTTGGGCCGTATAATGCCCAGCTTGCCGAAGTTCGTTCTCGTCGACTTGTTTGACCTCCAATCCTTATGGAACCTTCTTAACACTTGTTTAACACCTCATTACCATTCTAAGGGACGTTATAACTCTTTTTCAAAACATCATTAAGCTCTCATTAATCCGATACTCGTAAATCTTGCCCGACACACAACATATACCTTCCTTTCCTTAACAACTCCCGTCTCCTACCTCGAATTTCTTTGAAATCTCGATTAGGATCATCAAATGCTATTTCTTACTTATCGAGACATCATATACTTCGTGCCTTCCGTTAGTATATCCACTGTATATTAACGGGAAATTTTTCGAGGTGTAACACCGAATGGCATCACCAAAAATTCAAAATGGCCATACGGAGTCCTATAAGCAATTTTAGGAATATCTTATAGCAACTCCCTAATGAGGGATGCTAATTAACAAAATTATGTTAATTATTTATCCTGAGACTTTAATATATTCACGAGTAGAACCAAATAATAAATAAATATATTGTTCAAGTGTACCATAAAATTTAGAAGAAATTAATTTAAAATGATTACCTTATCATGTAGTAGCGGAATGTTACAACTCGGAGATTTTGGCTTGTTGTATTATGGGTGGACTAACATAAGCCTAAGGTGGACATGAATTCCTTATGAAATTACGGAGAGTATTTTATAACCTTAAGCTCATACCATAACATTTCAAAGTCATATGGATCGGTGAAACTAAGTTCGTCGAAGGAAGTGGAAATGTAAGACATGTTTGGGAAGGTTTCGTAACAAGTGAGCTATAATGTGTTTGTAATGTCTTGAGGGGGAGCTATAGGTCCCCTTAGATGATTAATGAAGTGTTATTCAAGTGCCAATAAGGTTCCATAAGGATTGGAGGTTGAATGAATCGACGATAATAAATTTCGGGAAAATATGGGTTGTACGGTCATTTGTACGAACCGTATAAATTATACAGCCAGTATACTTGTCCGTAGAATACTCCCAGAAGAGGGTGAGCCTCTGGTGGAATTATACAATCCAATTGTACGGACCGTATAATTTATACGGCTCGTATTATTGGCCATAGATTCCGGGTCGGGCCAGATTTATTTTTCATATATATGAATGACCCTTGTTCTTTTTTTCATTTCTCATCTCCCCCAAAATTTTAAAAGCCCAAGAACCTTTCTTCAAACATATTAACACAAATCTAAAGTGAAATCAAGGATCAAGAGGCTAATATTAAGGACCCATATGCCAAGAATCTTGCTTGGGTTTGTCGAACTCAAGATTTCCTATGGTGTTGATGTTGGATACTTCACTCTAGTGGAGTAAGTTGATCCAAGACTTGTTCTTAAATGATTAAGGTAATGTCACGACCCAACTAGCGGGCCATGACGAGCATCCGGAGTTAACACACCGAACACCTCTAAACATACATCTCATAATCATTTCTAGGTGGACCATAAAGATAGCTCATTGATATCATAATCTGTAAGGACATATATCACAACATAACGACATATTTTTGCAGAATCATCAACAACTATGCCCATAGTCACAAGCAGACAAGGCTACCACAATATTACACAACAATATGAATTGATAAGGCTATAAAATGTCTAACTGTACACAGATGTCCTCTACATAGAATACAAGTGACCATAAGGACTAGTACCAATAGACTGCAGCTCTGAAGCAAATGGAGCGCTCTTGAGATTCCGCTAATGAAGCTGCTATGGGTCAAATCCATCTACCTGTCTACTTGCGGGCATGAATGTAGCGTCCACAAGAAATGACGTCAGCCTGAGTTTCTGGTTCTGTTATGGTTAAATACGACCACGAAGGACGGTCCGTAAACTGGAATACGGACCATAAACCATGTTTACAACCACTGTGCACTTTAACTCAGATTTTCAAGTCATTAAATAAGGGGACCAAGGCTTATTTCATTTCACTTCTACATCACACCCCTTCTCTCTAAAACATCTCTCTACATTTATTTCACCAGATTTCAAAGATATTTAGTGATCAACAACATAAACCAAGTGAATCAAGAGTAAGAAAGCCATCAAAGACCATCCAAGGTCAAGAAACCCAAATGGAGATAAACTATGGTTTTGCTCAAGGTGGAGTATTATCGACTAAGGCTTGTCCCTACAACATCTAAGGTAAGATTCATGATATTTATATGTTGTTTAAGATATTGGAGAGTTAAAATTCATGGATTGTAGAAAATATGGTAAAATAGGTCATGAATGGTGAATAGTGACATTTTGAGGAATAGTTTGAATTGAATCATGATTGTTGTTGTGTTGTGAAATGAATGGGGTATAAATGACGTCGAATAACCATGAAATAGACATTGCATGTGAATGGACAAAATCATGTGTTATAGCCATAGGTATGGGCAAATGAAAGTAAATTGAGGAATGTGGATAACGTGAATGACTAATGGCCATTGTTATGATAATATGAATGTATTGTTGACGTTTGGGAGTTGAATTACGATGTGAAGGAATGTTGTATAAATAAAGGAAAATTTGTCCGATTTTCCCTAGCTTTAGCCATGTGTGATAATTATCGATTCTAATGATAGTATGACTTTAATCAAGGTAGAAACGCTAGCGTTGGAGGGGAACGCGCAAGTGTAGAGTAGTGCGACGGAAAGGTATGTAAGGCTAACCCTTCTTTCATAAGGCATGGTTCTTTGGCCAAATTTCAAAATCCTCTATACGATTATGTTGTCTTCAAATGATTGATCTTCCGAGCTTGTAAGCTGATGATCCTTGATACGTACTACGACTGTACTACGCTCCTCATATGATGAGCAAGCCTATAATATAGACGTAATGATAATGATAATGATAGTAATGAGGATGATAGTAATGATGATGAGAGTAATGATGATGATAGTAATTATGATATTAAAGGTGCCTATGGGCTATTATACTTATGTGTGCCTATGAAGGGCTATAACGAAACCCCGAGCTTATGATGCCGGGTAGAGTATAGGTATATATATATGTATATGATTACGTAATGCGCGCACACATCTACAGATGGTATGGATAACCCTGATGTCGTGGTAGGGCCAGGTAGATATAACCTTGAGCCTTGGTTGGCCAAGTATGTATGAAACACCGAACCTTCGTGGTCGGGTATGCTATGTATATCTGTATATATGTTTATATGCCATGTATATGACATCATTAACAGTACGAATATGTTATGTATATGAGATGTAAATGATTATGAGGGTAATTAAGTACGGATATGGATGAATGTACACGGATACGCAATAGAAACGGAATGTCCTTATGAAAAGCAAGTAAGTGCCAGAATGATGATATTATTGTCTCCCTCCTATGCTGCTTCATATGTTGTTTATTGTGCTTCTATATCGATGTTGATCATGCATTACATACTCAGTACATTCTTCGTACTGACGTCTTTTTGTTTGTGGACGTTGCGTCATGCCCGCAGGTGCACAGGGAGACAGACTTGATCCATAGCTGCTTTCTCAGATATTACATAGCAGAGCTCCATTTCCTTCGGAGCCATAGCTTTTGGGTACTTATTATTTTGTGTATATAATTATGGGCATAGCGGGGTCCTGTCCCGCTCATGTGTTATGTCATACTCTTCTTAGAGGCTCGTAGTCATGTGTATGTGGTTAGATATGTCTGGCCTTGATGGCCCATATTTGGTATTTCATTTTGTCGGCCACGTCGACCCATGTACATTGATGTGGCATAGATGCCTATGATGATATAAAGGTGTGTTTGTCCAAATGGGACTAGTTTGATGGATGAAAGGAAATGTATGTTAAATTATGTGGTTCACCTAAATATAAGCATAAGTGAAAGGTAAGGGGGTGCCCGGGTGGGCTAGCACCGGGTGCTTGTCGCGGCCCCCTAGTCGGGTCGTCACAAAAGTGGTATCAGAGCAGTTCAGTCCTAGGGCGTGTCTATGAGTCGTGTCTAGTAGAGTCTTGGTTATGGGTGTGTTGCACGCCACACTTATAAACAAGAAGCTGCAGACATTTTAGGAATAAATGACCTTCTTTCTTCATAAGAATCGTGCGATAGAGCTATGATGTAAGAAATTCTTGTTCCTTAAATGTGTGTTGTGTATTTCAGAAATTCCTATAAAGAAAAAGGCTACAGCAGCCCAAAAGGGCAAGACGGTGGCAGAAAAACGGGCTAAAAGAGCACCGCCACCGATAGTAGAGGCAAGTGAGTCCTTGGGTGCGGCTCAATCCCAGTCCTCTCAGACAGTGCCTATTACTGAGGAGCATGAGGGAGCCTCCGCCCCACCTCCAGCACCTCCAGCTCCTCCACCAGATGCTTCGGGCCAAGATGTGAAAGAGGCCATTAATTTGTTGACTCAATTGCTTGCGGCCCAGTCTCAGAGGCAAAGTTCAGGGCAAGGTGATAGGGTTGTTAGCGCAAGGGCCCGTGACTTCATTACTTTAAACCATCCAGAATTCTTTGGGTCAAAGCCGGAGGAGGATCCTCAGGATTTCATTGATGGTATGCTAAGGATGCTTCGGTTGATACATATTTCGGACACCGAGTCGGTGGAACTAGCATCATATAGATTGAGAGATGTCTCGATCCAGTGGTATACGGTATGCATGGCTTTACAGGGGGCCAATGCACCTCCCCCGGTATGGCAAGAGTTTGTTGATGCTTTTCTCCGTCGTTATATGCCTCTAGAAGTTCGGCGGGCCAGGGCCAATAAATTCTTGAACTTGAGGCAAGGTAGTATGAGCGCCCTAGAGTATAGCCTCCGCTTTAACTCCTTGGCTAGGTACGCTTCGGCTATGGTCGCGGATATGGGTGACCGGGTACACCGATTTGTAAAGGGCCTAGTGCCACACTTGATGGATAAATGCTTGACTGCGTCCCTTCAGGACGGTATGGATATTGCACGCATTCAGGAACATGCTCAAAACTTAGAAGAAAGCCTACAACAGCGGAGAAGTGAACGTGAGCAAGATCGGGGACCTATCAAGAGGGCTAGATCTTCGGGTCCGAAAAACGAGTTTAGAGGTGGGCACAGGTAGCAGTTTCCCAAGCATTCGGGCTATTCTATGACCGGTGCACCTCCACGATTTGCAGGCCAGAGCCTTGATAGATCTGCTCGTTCAGGGCCGAGTCCGAGTTATGTTATATCCCGTACGTTTTGCATATTCGGAAAATTTGAAATAATTTTGACTTGTAAGAAATAAGGCCATATTTTGATTTTATTTAATATATATGTGTTGATCATGAAATGTTGATGTGGAAATGTGGAAGAAGGCCAAGGGCAAAATTAGGAATTTTGGAAATTAGTTTCGGGAATTACAATTAAGACCCATAATTAATTGGGCTCAAATGAAATGAAAAAAAAAATAATACAAAAGGCCCAATTCATTTAGGTGGTGGCCGGCCATGTGGAGGAAAAAAGGGGCCCAAGCCCATAAAATTTTAAAAGCCTTGTAATAAATAAAGAAAAGGGACCATTGATTCTCATTCTAGAACACTCAAAAAAAAAAAAAAAAGAGAGAGTGAGCAAGAACAGGAGAGGGGTTTCGGCCCCAAGGAGAAAGAAAGAATAAAAAATTGAGGCCATCAATCTTTGATCCAAAATTATAGTTTTCTAGTATTTGTACTAAGTTCAAGACCCTCTTCAACGTGGTATAATTTTTTAGGTAAGAAAGTACTTTTTTTATCAAGTGAAGAATTTGAAGAAAAAGGTAAAGATTCTATCCTTTTTGTCTTGGAAAAATTATATATATATATATATATATATATTGTAGTATATGGAAATGAATGTAAAGTAGGAAATTGTGCGTTGTGGGTATGTGTGTGTGGCCGTGTAGGGTGGTTGATGGAGAAGGATGAACATATTTTATTTATTATGTTAATTGTGTTGTTGTGACCCTTGTGATGTAAATGGGAGGCAAATAGTTTATGTTGGCATGAAAATTTGGTTGTTAAGTTGTTGTTGGAGATCATATGATTTTATTATGGTCTTATGTAATTATGGGAATGGAATTGCTAAAGTGTAAATGGTTGTTGTTGTTGATGAAATTGGAGGATAAAAATGTGTTGTGAATGTTCGTGTCGAAGATTGGATGCTTCGGGTGAGGTATGGTTTTGGTGGGATTGTCGGAATGTGGTGTAGATTGTTTGAAATGTCCTTGAATTATGTTTGAATAATCTTGAGCTAGGAAATGAATATGTAAATGGTGATATTGGCTTGAAAAGACGTAGTCGAATTGAATATGATACGCTATGTAGAGAAGAAAGTCATTAATGTTAGAATGCGTTTAAATTGATTCTTGATGACTATTATTATGGTTGTTGGTATTGTTGGTATGGTTGTTGATGAATTTGGCCGAGTTAAATTCTCGGGGATGTTGAATTTACAGGGGAGATGCTGCCGAAATTTTTATAGACAAGTACTAGTTAGAATTAAAAATCTAAGTACTTGTAGCTAATATTTTGTAATTGATAATATTATTGTAGATATTGGAGAGCCCGAGACTTGATTCGGGACTGAACTAGCGAGCGATTGAGGTATGTAAAGTCTACCGTTCCTTCTTTTTGGCATGATCCTTTTTGGAATAAACAAAAATGTATATGTATGCTTATAAAGAAATTCCTACTCCTAGATGCCACTAGGATGGCTAACATCTTTGACTTCCATAAGCTATTCCAAATGGATTGATACATATTCGTGATATTCGAAGTTCTAGTCGATACGTTTCCGGATGTTGTTCGAAAAATATTTGATATGGCTAAAGTTTTGGATATATATATTTTGATACGTACATATGATCTTGAAGGCTCTATTTGATTTGTTCCATAGTGGTAGTTGGAAGTCCCCTAATATGAATGTTACTTAAATTTCCAAAAAGAGCTTCTGAAATGCTTTTAGAAAGTTCTGTACTTCTAAAGTTTGTAACTTTCGTATACTAACTCCGATTGACCCGAAACTGATTTCTGATCCTTCGGATGTCGTACATATATTTGTTCATCGAGTTTTGAAAATAATTTATTTATTTATTTATATGCATATGGTTTCTGCACTACTCAGCTCGTGCCTACTACTATGACATCGTTCGCCGGTTCCCAGGCCGGTTATGTGATCGTGCGCACTATGTTATATTCGGCAGTATGATGTGTTACGGTGCCCGAGACCTCGCCATAGGGCCGGGTACCGCTTATATACGGCGTTATGATGTGATATGGCATATGATATGTTCTGATGTTCTGATATGATATGATGATATGATATGTTCGGGGATTGTACGGAGATTTGAAGCCTTCTGGAGTATGATGTGTTGTGGCGCCAGTGTCGGAGTGGCGACCACGTTCCTGAGCCTTATGCATGATTTTTATTTGCATTACGTATGTTTTTAAAATAGGTTTGATATACTGATTTTGTAACCGCTTCCATACTCCTTATTTCAGTTCTGATTTGGATTACTGTACTTTATGCTTTACATACTCAGTACATATTTCGTATTGACCCCCTTTCTTCGGGGGCTGCGTTTCATGCCCGTAGGTACAGACATTCGTTTTGGTGATCCTCCAGTATATGATACATATTCTGCCACTTGGAGTACTCCTTTTGATCCGGAGCTCATATTTTTGGTACATATCTTCTGTTATACACATTCTGTATATTTATGGCTATTTGGGTACAGCGGGGCCCTTGTCACGACCCAGCCCCGCGGGCCGCGACTGGTGCCCTACTTGGGCACCCAAACGGACAAACATACCAAATCTTCATATAATAGCATAGGCCAATTTCAAATTTCATCATTTTAAACAGTTTTGAGAATAACTATTGTCTTAAGCGGTCACGCGTACCAAAAATATCATATCGGAACAGAAGGGGCGGCGGAATACACATCGCCCGATATATACACACATATACAAACATACCGGCCATTTAGGCCGCATCAAAACCTGATAGATTGGCGGAATGTGCATCGCCAGATACAGACACACGTACAGACAATTAGGCCGTTTTGGCCATAATAGCAAACGGGACCGCATTGAGACGTAGATCATAGACAAATGAACACACACATGACCCATTACCCACATATATGACTACAGGCCTCTACAAACCATAACAGAATCATATGACGGGACAGGGCCCCGCTGTACCCCAAATAGTCAGATATACAAAAGCATATATGTCACAAAAGATGTGTACCAACATATGGGCTCCGGATCAAAAGGAGCACTCTATAATAGCAGGATATGTGGCCTACACTGGCGGATCTCGAACCACTGTACCTGCGGGCATGAAACGCAGCCCCCTCGAAGAAAGGGGGTCAGTACGAAAGATGTACTGAGTATGTAAAGTATAAAGTACAGAAATCCAAACCATAACTGAAGTGAAGGGATACAGAGAGAAAATACCGGATCAATATATATAAACCTGTACTGAAGACATATATACATAATGCAAACATAAATCATGCATAAGGCTTAGGAACGTGGTCACCACTCCGACGCTGGTGCCACAACACAGCATAACTCCAGAAGGTTTCAAATCTCCGTACAACCCCGTACATAACACATCATCACAACATATCATAAGCCATATCACAGCATAACTTCATAAACGGAACCCGGCCCTATGGCGAGGTCTCGGGAACCGTAACACAGCATACTGCCGTATATATCATAGTGCGCACGATCACAAAACCGGCCCGGGAACCGGCGAACGATGTCATAATGATGGGCACGAGCAGAGTAGTGCGGAAACTAATGCAATTTACATATCAAAACATTTATGAAACTGAATATAATCATATGACAACCCGTTAGGCAAACTAGTCCAGACAATTGATCAATACGGAGTTTATCTCACAAAAGTACTTCTGAAATTGTATTCATAGTTCAGAATGTAAATCAGAATATCATGAAGTAATCAAAACATTATTATTTAATAGCTAGAGTTATAAGCAAAAGTCTCTTTCCGATATCCAACAAAGTTAAGTCAATTAGGGCAACGAAGGAGACTCGGGACTAGAGGGCCCACCTCGGTCCAAGTCGAGGCGGCGTACAAATTTTACAGACATTTGACCTTATGGAATCTACCATGAAAGCTTAGGGGCGATTCGATCATGTTTACAAAAGTTACGAATGTTTGAACGTTTCTTTTCAACAAAGCATAAGTTTCTAATTCAATCCCACTGAATGGAATAGTGCTAAAAGTAAACTCGGATTTCTATGAATAGAATGATCCCCGAGGTTCAAACTCAAACTTAGTACTTCTAGGACATGCCAAGAGAAGAAAAGGGACAGCTTTACATACCTCACTTGCGCCTTACGCTCGTCCAAACTCAATCCCCGCTTCGCCCAAAATCTGCAATTGGTCATAGTTGCCAAATATGAGTTTCACGCTTTTAGAATTTCAAGTCTTAAATTCATATTGTCTACCAAAATTTCGGCAGCATTCCCTCTATAAATTCAACGTCCCCGAGACTTAGCTCGGCCATAATATCAACAACAACAACCACAACAATAACAACACTCATCAAAATCACAACAAAACGCATTCTAACATAATTTTCCCTTCCTTTCCACATAATGTAACTCTTCCATTCTTACTTCACACTTCCAACCCAACATCAACGTTCTCATATTCATTTACCAATTCAGAGTTGTCCAATCATAATTCAATAACATTTCAAGCAATACTCAAGGATTCAAACAATCCCGACAATTCCATATTCCATCAAAAACTTCTACAAATGCGACAAAACCATCACAAAACATTTTCTACTTACAAATTCATAACCCACAACAATAGTCCACACTTAGAATCTTACTTCCATAATTATACAAAAATTATATAAAAATCACAAAATTTCCCATAACTACTTATAACCAATTTCAATGCCAACTCAACTCGTTAAACCTTTATTCACGTCATGAATGTCACAACGACACAACTATCCAACTAAATGAACTTCACTTCACCTCCCCTTCACCATACTATGGCTCACGGCCATACACTACTTCACCCACACACACGGCTATGCACACACACATCACAACTCCATAATCCTCATCCAATTCTCGTCCTCATAACATATATATATATTCCATAACACAAAAGAATAGGAATCTTACCTTTTTCTTCAAATTCTCTTCTTTGAAAAAGAAACACTCTTTTGCTTCCAAATTGGTATCACATAGAAGAGGACATTGAGCTTAGTATTAATTTAACAAAGAATGAATTTTTTTTTTGGACTAAAGATTTGAGCTAAAAAATTTCTCTTTTTTTTTAAAAGGCGGCTGAACCCCCTCTTTGTTCTTGCTCTCTTTCTCTTGTTCTATTTTAGTCTTGAATGTTCTAGGAAATTTGATGAACACCTGCCCTCTTTATATTAATTGGTCACATGATTAATCACATGACCAATTCCATGGGTTTGGGCCAAGGCTTGGCCGGCCACCCCTCTACTCATTGGGCCTCATTTTCTTTTATTATTCCAAGCCCAATTGAGTATGAATCTTGTTTTGTAATTCCCGAAACTAATTTCCGAAATTCCAATTTTTCCCTTAGCCGTCCTCCGAATTTCCGCATCAATATTTTTCCCGAATATCACACATGTGTTAAATAAAATAAAAACATAGCCTTATTTCCTACAAGTCAAGATTATTACAACTTTTCCAAATGCGTAAAAACGCGGGATATAACAGCCCTGTCCCGTCATATGTTTCTGTTATGTTTTGTAGAGGCCTGTAGTCATATATGTGGGTCATGGGTCATGTCTGCTCGTTTCTGTTTATGATCTGTGCCTTAAGCGGTCCCGGTTGCTGTTATGGCCAAAACGGCCCATATGTTTGTAAATCTGGGCGATGTGTATTCCGCCAGCCTACCGGATTTGATATGATATTTTTATACGGGCAACCGCTTAAGATGACATTTGTTCTTAGTATCTGTTTGAAATAACGTATGTTAAGTCTGAATAAATCTTTGATATGTCGATCTGGTACGTAAGTCAGTTTGGGTGTCCAAATAGGGCACCAGTCGCGGCCCACGGGGCTGGGTCGTGACAAAAGTGGTATCAGAGCGAGGTTTGTCCTCAGAATGTCTACGGGCCGTGTCTAGTAGAGTCATGTTTATCGGTGTGTTGTGCACCACATCTATAAACAGGAGGCTACAAGACATTTAGGGTGTTACCTTTCTTTGGATCTTAGATCGTGCGATAGAACCCAGCCATAGGAAATGAAATTCCTTTCTACTAACCCTTAATTTCAGCTGAAGAACGGTATCGACAAAAGAGAGTGGCTGATGATATTAGAAGCTGCACTGTACACAGGTACGCAACGGTGCGAAAGGGGCATGTTGGATAAGGTAAGAATATCGAGATATGATTGAAAAATATGGTTGAAGAATGAAAGATAAGGTAAACAGGAAAGTGTAACAGGTGCAGTTTGAGTTGGACATGTGAGGTAAATCTCGACATCTTTATACTTTTACTTGAAATTGTTAGCCCTGTGTGGCTATGATACGGTATGATATATACGTATATATGTTGGCCCTGTGAGGCATTGTTGGTATTTCCTGTGTGCAGGTTTTGGGATAGTAAGAAGTACAGAGGAACCTCTGCCCAAATTTTCCCAGAAATATAAAAAGAAGAATGAGATATAAGTTCATAATATGTCTTAAAATTCGATACCGATAGGGTAAATTTACTACATTGCATTAAAGCTTAAGAGATATCCTCCATGTCATTCGTAAGCAGCATCATCCTTATTTGGGAAATTTTATTTCGAGAAAGCATATATGAGCAGCGAATTCGCAATTCATTTAAACGGACCAGAATACGTTCCAACCACATTTTGCTTTAGAAAAAGCCTATGTTGAAGGGCAAAAATGTCTGGCGCTTAAGTTTCACCTTATTGGAAGAATACAAAGCGTATGACAAGCAGTTGGGAATTAAATGATTCGCTCACGACTCAAAAAAATAAATATGGAGGTAAACTATGTGAATCAAGCACTAAGAAGTTCTGTGGTGCTTGTCGGACTCTAGTTTTTTCTGCTGCTGGATAGAGAATGCTTCGTAGTAACATTTTATCAGTTCTCATCGACAAATTGGAGATGGAATTTGTGGAAAAAAAACTTAAACTTGTGGGCTGTCTAGGATCGTATATTTCATGTGTTGTTGGTGAAATACTAAAGATGATCTAGGAAGAGGTGGCAACTTGTAACAGAACATTTTATTGAGGTATCGAGTGAACTGATAAGCAGGGATAAATTACGATGAGTTACAAAAAAAAAAGGAGAAAAGAGTAACAGTATGATTGAGATAAAAGTACAGAAGAGGAAGAGTTATACCAAATCTTGAGGATGTTGATAAGACAGCTTGTGAGATATTAAGGATAAGATTGATCAGAAAGGGCGAAGGGTCAAGTACACCTAGTCCGCAAAGTGTAGTTAAAACATGGAAGAATCATGAATAAGATTAAGAAGTATTACGTCATAGGATGGGTTACGAACAGGATGTACTGTGAACACCATAAGGATTGCTATAGAAATGAGTAAAGCCTAGCAAGGAAGAAACTAAAGGAGATGGTGTAACAAGTATGAAATGGTAATATAGATGTAGAACGAATAAGAAAGAACTTACAAGGTCCTACAGGGAAAGTTCAGAATAAAAGTCAAGTGGTAATAAAAGTGAAAGCGCAGACCGGAAGAGAAGGGGCTAATAGAAGGAAGAAAATAAGAAGAAAACGAGTTGAATTACAGTTTGGCAATGTGTTATGACGTGTATAGTTGAGAAAATGAGTTATATATGCGACAGAATTGTGAAAGACCGAACCAAAGGAAGATGAGCAACAAGACAGAACAAACACCAGAAATAACTGGTGTGATAAGAATAAAAAGAGATAAACAGGCTATGATTTGAAAATGAGTAAGGGCTTATGTAGAAGTTGTGTTTTCTGAAAGATACGGGAATAGCATGAGATTTCTCGTGCACAAATGGACGTAGACTGGAGAAATGAAAGGAATGTTAAAGGAAGCACCCAAGACAGACGTAATTAATTGAGTATGAGTATAGAATAAAAAGGGGAAACATATAATTATGGACTTAAAGATGTAGTGCGACAAAACGATGATAAGACAAGACCACTATAAAGACAAATTCGATATGATTTCGAGTAAGTTAGAAGTTAGCATTTGATAGACAACAAGAGAGAAAGAGTATAAGGCATAAAAGAGTACCGCGTCTATGTGACTTCTCCTCGGGAATAGTGAAATCTTTAAAGGACAAGGATTGTGGGTGCGAAACAACTGATGTATTGTGAATTTATTAGAAGAAAGAGACGATATTCGTTGGGATAAAGATAGTGTTATATTTGGGACATTTATCATTAGAATATAAGTGCTACCTAATGGAGAATTTGAAACGACTATAAGCACTAGCTAATTACTGATCGTAATAAATGGAACGTGGCCTCGGATAAATTGCTACATTAACTACAATACCTGAGTACCAACCATCAGATAGGATTTGGTACTATATAATCGAGAGTTCTCATCGCCTCGTGATTTTGTTGAGGTCTCGTACGAAGATAATCAAGTTATAGATGATAATGAAAAGACATAGAGATGGTATGAGTACAACCCCAAAAAAAGGGGGAAGCGGGTAAAAGTTAAGTAAGTATAAATGGAAATAATGGACACTGCAACACGTTTAATATGAATTCTCAAACTTTAAGCGAGATTCCTTGCAGAAACAAGTTAGTGAGATTTGAAGGCCAGCAATAAGCGGATAGAAGTCAAGATGGTATGGAATACAGTGCAGAGAATTATTGGTAGAGGTCTTGGATAATATGACAAAATGAAGTGACAACAGGAAGTGGATGCTTGAAAAATGACAACAAGAAGAATACGACAAGAGAATGGTAACGAGTGACTTAAAAGATATTATAAAGGATAGCAAGGCTATACCGGATTAGAGGTTAAGATGTTGACAATGGAGTTATTGGCTAATGATATTGTGACGTATAAGTAGCAAAGGAGAAAGGATAGGAAATATCTCCTATAGCAAGATATGAGAGAACCAAATGGTGAATAGAGAAAGGAAAAGGAGTATGGCAAAATAGACAGCAAGTGAGTGATAGTACGATAAGATATGTAAAACAGGATGAACCGGGAAAAGGAAGGACTATGACTATGATTAGATACCCTTATTACAAATTGTACAAGAATAGTTATGCAACCTACAAATACTTGTATGCTAAGGATAAGGCCAAGTAAGCACTTGATAAAAAGGGTAAGAGTTCAGTAACAACAATGCGGTTGCAATATTTTGGATACGCCAAAGAAAGGTGTAAGGTGGTTAGAGGTAAACTACAGAGACATAATCAGTACGGAGGGCAAAAGCCATAATTGGGCCCCGATACTATTGAAAGGTATGAAGGAAGAATGTAAGGTAAAGTATGAAGACTAGTGAGACGACGCTAAGATATTTTCTGGGCCGATTTAAGCATCTACACATACTCGTGTAAAGATTGCAATAGGATGCATGATAGGAGAACTAAGGACAAAAATCTGAATAAAGGGGCGATAGAAGAGTTGAGTCAAAAATAGAGAAACGATACGAGATAATATGCCTAAAGTGTTATAAGTGGAATTAAGGGAAATTGCAAAATAGTTTAAGCGAGATGGTCAGAATGATCTAGTTACTAGAAGACAGTGAATTTAAAGAGCACGAGCAAGAAGAACTCGACTTAAGCTTCAAGTATAGATGGTTATGATAAGTTGCAGTTGATTTCAGAGGTAGCTGGGATGATTATTTGCCGCTTATCGAATTCTCTTATAATGATAGCTATCATCCCAGCATCCAGATGGCACCGTATGAGGCCCTATATGATAGGAAATGCAGATCCCCGATTGGTTGGTTCGATGTGGGTGAAATTAAATTGATTGGTCCAGATATGATCCAACAAGCAGTCGATAAAGTGAAATTTATTCGAGAGCGGTTGTTAGCAGCCCAGAGTCGACCTTTAGAGTTCCAGATTGGAGACTGGGTGTTCCTGAAAACGTCGCCTATGAAGGGTGTGATGAGATTTGGCGGAAATGGAAAGCTCAGTCCGCGATATATTGGGCCTTATCAGATTATTCGGAAGATAGGCGAGGTCGCCTACGAGCTAGACTTACCATCCGATCTGGAGGCAGTATATCCTGTATTTCATGTGTCAATGCTCCGTAAATGTATTGGTGATCTTTCCAGAGTATTCCCCATAGAAGGTATTCAAGTAACGGAGGAATTGTCTTATGAAGAACAGACAGTAGCTATTCTGGTTCGTCAGGTGAGGAGATTGCGCATCAAAGATGTACCTTCTGTTAAGGTCTTGTGGCAAAACAGTAACAGAGAAGAAATGACCTGGGAAGCAGAGGACGAAATGAAGAAGAATTATCCTCACCTGTTTCCTATACCTACAGGTAATCTATATTCCGTAACTGGTTATATTGCTTAATGAATGATTTATATGTGATGTCCATATAAAGAACCTCCCCCAGAATGCTTGTAAGACCTATAAGGCTAATTTAACATTCAAGGACGAATGTTCTAAAGGGGGGAGGATGTTATATCCCGTACTTTTTGCATATTCGAAAAATTCGAAATAATTTTGACTTGTAAGAAATAAGGCCATATTTTGATTTTATTTAATATATATGTGTTGATCGTGAAATGTTGATGTGGAAATGTGGAAGAAGGCCAAGGGCAAAATTTGGAATTTTGAAAATTAGTTTCGGGAATTACAAGTAAGACCTATAATTAATTGGGCTCAAATGAAATGAAAAAAATAATAATACAAAAGGCCCAATTCATTTAGGTGGTGGCCGGCCATGTGGAGGAAAAAAGGGGCCCAAGCCCATAAAATTTTAAAAGCCTTGTAATAAATAAAGAAAAGGGACCATTCATTCTCATTCTAGACCACTCAAAAAAAAAAAAAAGAGAGAGAGAGCAAGAACAAGAGAGGGGTTTCGGCCCCAAGGAGAAAGAAAGAAAAATAAAATTGAGGCCATCAATCTTTGATCCAAAATTATAGTTTTCTAGTATTTCTACTAAGTTCAAGACCCTCTTCAACGTGGTATAATTTTTGAGGCAAGAAAGTACTTTTTTTATCAAGTGAAGAATTTGAAGAAAAAGGTAAAGATTCTATCTTTTTTGTCTTGGAAGAATTATATATATATTGTAGTATATGGAAATGAATGTAAAGTAGGAAATTGTGCGTTGTGGGTATGTGTGTGTGGCCGTGTAGGGTGGTTGATGGAGAAGGATAAACAAATTTTATTTATTATGTTAATTGTGTTGTTGTGACCCTTGTGATGTAAATGGGAGGCAAATAGTTTATGTTGGCATGAAAATTTGGTTGTTAAGTTGTTGTAGGAGATCATATGATTTTATTATGGTCTTATGTAATTATGGTAATGGAATTTCTAAAGTGTAAATGGTTGTTGTTGTTGATGAAATTGGAGGATAAAAATGTGTTGTGAATGTTCGTGTCGAAGATTGGATGTTTCGGGTGAGGTATGGTTTTGGTGGGATTGTCGGAATGTGGTGTAGATTGTTTGAAATGTCCTTGAATTATGTTTGAATAATCTTCAGCTAGGAAATGAATATGTAAATGGTGATATTGGCTTGAAAAGACGTAGTCGAATTGAATATGATACGCTATGTAGAGAAGAAAGTCATTAATGTTAGAATGCGTTTAAATTGATTCTTCATGACTATTATTATGGTTGTTGGTATTGTTGGTATGGTTGTTGATGAATTTGGCCGAGTTAAATTCTCAGGGATGTTGAATTTACAGGGGAGATGCTGCTGAAATTTCTGTAGACAAGTACTAGTTAGAATTAAAAATCTAAGTACTTGTAGCTAATATTTGGTAATTGATAATATTATTGGAGATATTGGAGAGCCCGAGACTTGATTCGGGACTGAACTAGCGAGCGATTGAGGTATGTAAAGCCTACCGTTCCTTCTTTTTGGCCTGATCCTTTTTGGAATAAACAAAAATGTATATATATGCTTATAAAGAAATTCCCTACTCCTAGATGCCACTTGGATGGCTAACATCTTTGACTTCCATAAGCTATTCCAAATGGCTTGATACATATTCGTGATATTCGAAGTTCTAGTCGATATGTTTCCGGATGTTGTTCGAAAAACATTTGATATGGCTAAAGTTTTGGATATATATATTTTGATAGGTACATATGATCTTGAAGGCTCTATTTGATTTGTTCCATACTGGTAGTTGGAAGTCCCCTAATATGAATGTTACTTAAACTTCTAAAAAGAGCATCTGAAATGCTTTTAGAAAGTTATGTACTTCAAAAGTTTGTAACTTTCGTATACTAACTCCGATTGACCCGAAACTGATTTCTGATCCTTCGGATGTCGTACATATATTTGTTCATTGAGTTTTGAAAATAGTTTAGTTATTTATTTATATGCATATGGTTTCTGCACTACTCCGCTCGTGCCTACTACTATGACATCGTTCGCCGGTTCCCGGGCCGGTTATGTGATCGTGCGCACTATGTTATATTCGGCAGTATGATGTGTTACGGTGCCCGAGACCTCGCCATAGGGCAGGGTACCGTTTATATACGGCGTTATGATGTGATATGGCATATGATATGTTCTGATGTTCTGATATGATATGATGATATGATATGTTCGGGGATTGTACGGAGATTTGAAACCTTCTGGAGTATGATGTGTTATGGCGCCAGTGTCGGAGTGGCGATCACGTTCCTGAGCCTTATGCATGATTTTTATTTGCATTACGTATGTTTTTAAAACTGGTTTGATATACTGATTTTGTAACCGCTTCCATACTCCTTATTTCAGTTCTGATTTGGATTACTGTACTTCATGCTTTACATACTCAGTACATATTTCGTACTGACCCCCTTTCTTCGGGGGCTACGGATCATGCCCGCAGGTATAGACATTCGTTTTGGTGATCCTACAGTATAGGATACATATTCTGCCACTTGGAGTACTCCTTTTGATCCGGAGCTCATATTTTTGGTACATATCTTCTGTTATACACGTTCTGTATATGTATGGCTATTTGGGTACAGCGGGGCCCTATCCCGTCATATGTTTCTGTTATGTTTTGTAGAGGCCTGTAGTCATATATGTGGGTCATGGGTCATGTCTACTCGTTTCTGTTTGTGATCTGTATCTTATGCGGTCCCGGTTGCTGTTATGGCCAAAACGGCCCATATGTTTGTAAATCTGGGCGATGTGTATTTCGCTAGCCTACCGGATTTGATATGATATTTCTTTATGGGCAACTGCTTAAGATGACATTTGTTCTTAGTATCTGTTTGAAATAACGTATGTTAAGTCTGAATAAATCTTTGATATGTCGATCTGGTACGTAAGTCAGTTTGGGTGTCCGAATAGGGCACCAGTCGCGGCCCACGGGGCTGGGTCATGACAATTCAGGACCTCAGTTCATAGATGATTCAGGCCAGTCAAGGCCACCTGTACCACGATGTTCCCAGTGTGGGAAGTTGCATTGGGACGATGCCGATCGGGTTCAGATGTTGGCTATTCATGTGGCCGATCAGGCCATATCATGCGCGATTGCCCCTCAGTACATGGTAGAGGTAGGACCCAACCATCAGGGTCAATAGCCGGATCTTTGGCATCTGTTCACCCTACGTGGTCAGGTTCACATGCGCCAGTCAGCCATGGTAGACGCAGAGGCAGAGCTCCCAGTTCTAGCGGTCCTCAGCACCGTATTTATGCTTTGGCTGGACGCCAAGATCTCGAGTCTTCTCCTGACGTGGTCACAGGTATATTATCGGTGTTATCTCATGATGTATATGCTTTGATTGATCCGGGCTCCACATTGTCATATGTTACTCCATATATTGCTGGTCGATTTATAGTTGAGCCGGAGTCGATCAAACCCTTTGAGGTGTCCACACCCGTGGGTGAATCGGTAATAGCTTGCCGAGTATATAGAGATTGTGTAGTTGTGATATGTGACCGCCGCACTATAGTTTACTTGCATGAACTAAAGATGGTAGATTTTCATGTCATTATGGGCATGGATTGGTTGGCTTCTTGTTATGCCAATGTTGATTGTAGGATGTAAATGGTTCGCTTCCAGTTTCCGGGAGAACCAGTCTTAGAATGGAAAGGGAATACGGCGTCACCAAAAGGCAGGTTTATTTCCTATCTAAAGGCAAGGAAGATAATCACGAAAGGATGTATTTATCATCTAGTGCGAGTCATCTAGTGCGAGTTCAAAATATGGGAGCTGAATCGCCGACTCTTCAGTCAGTTCCCGTAGTGAATGAATTTCCGGATGTGTTCCCCGAGGAGCTTCCAGGCCTTTCTCCCGAGCGGGAGATTTATTTTGCCATTGATGTGTTTCCAGGCACTAAACCCATATCTATTCCTCCTTATAAGATGGCTCCTGCAGAATTGAAAGAGTTGAAGGAGCAATTGAAAGACTTGCTTGATAAAGGCTTCATTAGGCCTAGTTCGTCCCCGTGGGGAGCGCCCGTATTATTTGTCCGAAATAAAGATGGCTCCTTGAGAATGTGCAATGGTTATAGGCAATTGAATAAAGTGACGATTAAGAATAAATATCCTCTCCCGAGGATTGATGATTTATTTGATCAATTGCAAGGCGCCAAATGGTTTTCAAAGATCGATTTGAGATCCGGGTATCATCAAGTGAGAGTTAGGGAGAAAGATATCCCTAAGACATCTTTCAGAACAAGATATGGTCATTTTGAGTTTCGAGTAATGTCATTTGGGCTAACTAATGCGCCAACAATATTTATGGATCTGATGAATAATGTGTTCATGCCCTTCCTGGATTTATTTGTGATAGTATTTATCGATGACATCTTGGTGTATTCTAGATCCAAGGCAGAACATGCGGATCATATGCGCATTGTCCTTGGAGTTCTTCGAACTCGAGAGTTGTTTGCAAAGTTTTCCAAATGCGAGTTCTGGTTGAACTCAGTGGCATTTCTAGGGCATATCGTTGCAGCCGATGGTATTCGAGTGGATAGTCAAAAGATTGAGGCCGTGAAAACTTGGCCAAGGCCAACAACTCCTACGGAGGTTCGTAGCTTTCTGGGCTTAGCAGGTTATTACAGGAGGTTCGTTGAAAGTTTTTCTTCTATTTCTACACCACTCACAAAGTTGACCCAGAAATCGGCAAATTTCAATGGACAGATGATTGGGAACGCAGTTTCCAAGAGTTAAATGGTAGATTGACTTCCGCCCCAGTCCTGACATTTCCAGAGGGATTGGAAGGATATGTTGTTTATTGTGATGCTTCAGGTGTTGGGCTAGGCTGTGTATTGATGCAACATGGCAAAGTGATTGCGTATGCTTCAAGGCAATTGCGGAAACATGAGCAGAATTATCCAACCCATGATCTAGAATTGGCCGCGGTGGTTCATGCATTAAAGATATGGAGACATTATTTATATGGTGTCCACGTGGATATTTACACAGATCATAAAAGTCTTCAGTATATCTTCAAGCAGAAAGAGTTGAATCTGCGGCAGCGACGATGGTTAGAATTTCTAAAAGATTATGATGTTGATATTTTGTATCACCCCGGGAAGGCAATTGTTGTGGCTGATGCTCTTAGCCGTAGATCGATGGGAAGTCTAAGTGATGTACGACCGGAGAAGAGAGAAATGGCCCGTGAGCTCTAACAGTTAGCTAGCCTAGGAGTCCGAGTAATGGACTCAGGTAGCAGCGGAACTACTATCCAGAATTCTGCAGTCTCGTCCCTAGTAGCAGAGGTGAAGGAGCGACAATATGAGGATCCCATGCTAATACAGTACAGAGATACACTCCCTCAGAAAGAGGAGTCATCATTCGATATTTCAGGAGACGGAGTTCTCCGATATAGAGGTAGATTATGTGTTCCCGATGTGGCAAGTCTACGCCACCAGATTTTGAGAGAAGCTCATTGTTCTCGTTATTCTGTTCATCCCAGAGCGACGAAAATGTATCATGACCTTAAGTCTATATATTGGTGGAATGGGATGAAGAAGGATGTAGCGAAATTCGTAGCTCAATGTCCTAATTCTCAGCAAGTGAAAATCGAGCATCAAAAGCCGGGTGGATTGTTGCAAGTTATAGAAATCCCAACTTGGAAGTGGGAAATGATTAACATGGACTTCATTTCATGCTTACCCCGTTCTCGACGTAAGTATGATTCCATATGGGTGATTTTGGATAGACTCACCAAGTCAGCTCACTTCTTACCGGTCAGGACGACCTATGTGGCAGAAGATTATGCAAAGCTTTATCTTAAGGAGATAGTGAGACTCCATGGCGTCCCAGTATCTATCATCTCCGACAGAGGGACTCAATTTACGGCTAACTTTTGGAAGTCTTTCCAAGAGGGTCTAGGGACCCAGGTGCGCCTTAGCACGGCATTTCATCCACAGACCGATGGACAAGCTGAACGTACTATTCAGACTCTTGAAGATATGTTACGGGCATGTATGATAGACTTTGGAGGAAACTGGGATGACCATTTGCCACTCATTGAGTTTGCTTACAATAACAATTATCATTCTAGTATTCAAATGGCACCGTATGAAGCTCTATATGGGCGAAAGTGTTGATCCCCAATTTGGTGGTTTGAAACAGGAGAGACTAAATTGGTAGGGCCAGACTTGGTCTAGCAAGCTATAGAGAAAGTTAAGCTCATACAAGATCAGTTGTTAGCAGCCCGAAGTCGTCAAAAGTCCTATGCGGATAATCATCGAAGAGACTTGGAATTCGAAGTGAAAGATTGGGTATTCTTGAAAGTGTCGCCGATGAAGGGCGTTATGAGGTTTGGAAAAAAGGGGAAACTTAGTCCCCGGTACATTGGGCAATATGCAATTGTGCGCAAAATAGGCAAAGTGACCTATGAGTTAGATCTACCTCCCGAATTGGAGTCAGTCCATCCAGTATTTCACGTCTCGATGCTCCGGAAATGTATTGGAGATCCCACTAGGATCGTCCCAGTAAATGATGTGCAAGTGACAGAGAAATTGACTTATGAAGAGATACCCATTGACATATTAGATAGGCAAGTACGGAGGCTTAGAAACAAAGAAGTGGCCTCAGTTAAGGTTCTATGGAGAAGCAGTAAACGAGAAGAAATGACACGGGAAGCGGAAGAGAGTATGCGATCCAGATACCCGCATTTATTTCAGCCCTAGGAAGAAGTCCAAGATGAGACATCAAGATCATAAGGTATGCATGTTTTCCTTTTATGTTTTTGGGTCGCATGTGGACAAATTTTTATGCTATTGTGTTGTGGCCCTGTGAGGCATGGATATTATGGGTTGTTGTGGCAGGATGGTAGTGCCATATTATAGGGGAAACTCTGGCGAAATTTTTATAGAATCCCCGAAGACTTTAACATTCGAGGACGAATGTTCTTAAGGGGGGAAGAATGTTACACCTCGGAAAAAAAATCTTTCGTTGGTACGCAAGTGAATTAACTAGTGATGAGTGCGAGTGTATGATGTTTTGTGAGTAAGAAATGACGTTTGATGACCTTAGGCTAGATTTCAAAGGCATCTGACGTAAGACGAGAAAGTTGGCTAAGATAAGGCAAGGTGTGGGATGAGCAATGTATGTGCATGGATGTGGATGATTAGAATGAAAAGTCTAGAAATGTGAAAGTTTCAGGTCTGCAATCTGGACAGTTGGTCGTAAAGTGAAATACGGACCGTAAAATGGTATACAGCCCGTAAACTGGCATGTCGTAAATTGGCATTCAAAACTTCAAACTTTCTGCCAGTTGATGAAATGGTTAAATACGACCTGGAATACGGACCGTAAAGTGATTTACGGCCCGTAAACCATGGTCGTAAATCACCATGTTGCAGCCTGAGTTACTGGTTCGGTTATGGTTAAATATGACCACGAAGGACAGTCCGTAAACTGGAATACGGACCGTAAACCATGTTTACGACCACTGTGCAGTTCAACTCAGATTTTCAAGTCATTAAATAAGGGGACCAAGGCTTATTTCATTTCACTTCTACATCACACCGCTTCTCTCTAAAACATCTCTCTACATTTATTTCACAAGAGTTCAAAGATATTTAGTGATCAACAACATAAACCAAGTGAATCAAGAGTAAGAAAACCATCAAAGACAATCCAAGGTCAAGAAACCCAAAGGAAGATAAACTAGGGTTTTGCTCAAGGTGGAGTATTATCGACTAAGGCTTGTCCCTACAACATCTAAGGTAAGATTCATGATATTTATATGTTGTTTAAGATTTTGGAGAGTTGAAATGCATGGATTGTAGAAAATATGGTAAAATGGGTCATGAATGGTGAATAGTGACATTTTGAGGAATAGTTTGAATTGAATCATGATTGTTGTTGTGTTGTGACATGAATGGGGTATAAATGCCGTCGAAAGACCATGAAATAGACATTGCATGTGAATGGACGAAATCATGTGTTATAGCCATAGGTATGGGCAAATGAAAGTAAATTGAGGAATGTGGATAATGTGAATGACTAATGGCCATTGTTATGATATTATGAATGTATTGTTGACGTTTAGGAGTTTAATTACGATGTGAAGGAATGTTGTATAAATAAAGGAAAATTTGTCCGATTTTCCCTAGCTTTAGCCATGTGTGCTAATTATCGATTCTAATGATAGTATGACTTTAATGAAGGTAGAAACGCTAGCGTTGGAGGGGAACGCGCAAGTGTAGAGTAGTGCGACGGAAAGGAATGTTAGGCTAACCCTTCTTTCATAAGTCATGGTTCGTTGGCCGAATTTCTAAATCCTCTATATGAGTATGTTGTCTTCAAATGATTGATCTTCCGAGCTTATAAGCTCACGATCCTTGATACGTACTACGATTGTACTACGCTCCTCATATGACGAGCAAGCCTATAATGTAGATGTAACGATAATGATAATGATAGTAATGAGGATGATAGAAGTGATGATGATAGTAATGATGATGATAGTAATTATGATATTAAAGGTGCCTATGGGCTATTATACTTATGTGTGCCTATGAAGGGCTATAACGAAACCCCGAGCTTATGACGCCGGGTAGAGTATATGTATATATATGTATATGATTACGTAACGCACGCACACATCTGCAGATTGTACGAATAACCCTGATGCCTTGGTAGGGCCAGGTAGATATAACCTTGAGCCTTGGTTGGCCAAGTATGCATGAAACACCGAACCTTCGTGGTCGGGTATGCTATGTATATCTGTATATATGTGTCTATGCTATGTATATGACATCATTAATAGTACGAATATTCTATGTATATGAGATGTAAATGATTATGAGGGTAATTAAGTACGGATATGGATGAATGTATGCGAATACACAATAGAAACGGAATGTCCCTATGGAAAGCAAGTAAGTGCATGGATGATGATATTATTGTCTCCCTCCTATGCTGCTTCATATGTTGTTTATTATGCTTCTATATCGATGTTGATCATGCTTTACATACTCTGTACATTCTTCGTACTGACGTCCTTTTGTTTGTGGACGCTGCGTCATGCCCGCAGGTGCACAGGGAGACAGACTTGATCCATAGCTTCTTATTCAGAGATTACATAGCAGAGCTCCATTTCCTTCGGAGCCATAGCTTTTGGGTACTTATTCTTTTGTGTATATAATTATGGGCATAGCGGGGTCCTGTCCCGCTCATGTGTTATGTCATACTCTTCTTAGAGGCTCGTAGTCATGTGTATGTGGTTAGATATGTCTGGCCTTGATGGCCCATATTTTGTATTTCATTTTGTCGGCCACGTCGACCCATGTACATTGATGTGGCATAGATGCCTATGATGATATAAAAGTGTGTTTGTCCAAATGGGACTAGTTTGATGGATGAAAGGAAATGTATGTTAAATTATGTGGTTCACCTAAATATAAGCATAAGTGTAAGGTAAGGGGGTGCCCGGGTGGGCTAGCACCGGGTGCTCGTCGCGGCCCCCTAGTCGGGTCGTGACACAAGTCAAGGAATATGAATGGAAGTGAACTAGGGTTTTGGTGAAAGAGAAGTATTTCAACTCAAGGATTATTTCTACACTATAAAATATAAGTTTTATGGTATTTCCATGTTATTTAAGGTATTGAAAAGTTGAAACACTTTCATTGTAGAAGGAGATAGAGAATGGGTCATGAATGTGTGAATAGTGACATTTTGAGTAGTAGTTTGTAGTGAATCATGAATATTGAGATGTGGTGATTATAAGTAAGCTATAAATGATATTAAGGACGTGGGATAAGCATTATATGTGAGCAAACGTACTAGTATACTATGACCATGAATATGGATGAATTGAAGTGGAATTGTGAAATGAGGGTAATGTAGATGAATAAAGATTGTTGGTTATGATATTGTGAATGTTATTATAAATGTTTGGGAGTTGATATACAATATGGGGAAGGTTGTATAGACAAAGGAGATGCTGCCCAATTTTCTCTAGCTTTAGTAAGCACGTTCATATAATCGATTAGCTAACGTTAATGCGAATTCTCTTGAAGGTAGAAACGTGAGCATTAAAGGAGAACAATCAAGCGATGGAATTGTTAAACGAAAGAGGTATGTAAGGCTAGTCCTTTATTTCTAAGGCATGACTCTTATGGTATGAATCCTCCTATATTTCCATGGTTTTCCTACATATCAGGAGTTATGAATCTACGAATATAAAGAGCTTCATACGAGATAAAGTAAAGAGATACGTTACGAGCATGACAATACCGATGATGAATCTAAGTCTAGATGTCCTAAAGCTCATGATACGACATTCCTACGAAACTAATGATCCTTATATATGATTCCTATGATATTGTTTTCCCTACTTCTCCATGACTTTCTTACATTCCAGGAACTACGAGACAATATTGATAAAGGGCTTCTTATAAGATAAAGATGAGAAATATGTCATGAATACGAAAATAATGATGGTAAGTTTAAGCCTAGAGATTCTAAAGCAAGATATGATGTCTATGAGATGTATGTGATGGCAATGATGAGGATGAATTTAAGTATAAAGAATCCTAGAGTAATATACGATGTCAATGAGGCTAATGATCCTAAATATGGTTCTATTGATACATTCCTTGTGTACACTCACCTTAAAATGTTAGTCCCTTCAAGGTGAGATATGATGAATATGATTACTCCATAATGTAATCGGGAGCTCTCGACCTTATGTCACCCCGACATTGTTATAGATTGTCTATAAGCTCTAATGCATGTCTTAAGACCAATGTTTCGAAAAGTTACGAGTCTATGTTCCTAGGTGGTTCCATTTGAGATAAAGGTAAGAGATATGCCATAGATACAATGATGGTAATGATGAGTCTAAGTTTAGAGATTATAAAATCTATCATGGGATATTATTATGAAGTGCATGCTACGAATATGATACGATTTTCATGGATTGTCTTTAAATTCAAATGCATGCTCTATGAAAGGTTATGATAAGCTTATGAGATATATGTGATGATAGTGATGACGATGTTGATAGTGATGACGACAATGATGACGATGGTAATAGTGACGACGCTAAAGATATTTATGGGCTTTTATGTATATGTGCCTATGTATGGCTATTATGAAACCTCGAGCTTATATGGCCGGGTAGACTATGTGTGTGTATATATATATATATGATGATGCACGCGCACCTCTGCAGTTGGGTACGGATGCCACTGAGCCTTGGTAGGGCCGGGTACGGATATCACTGTGCCTTGGTAGGGCCAGGCAAGGACAACACTAAGCCTTGGTAGGGCCAGGCACGTATAACACCAAGCTTTATTATAGCTGGGCACGTAAGATACAGAACCTATATAGTCGGGTACGATACTTCAATCTATTAGAGTGTATGAAAAGCCCGAAGGATATGTATGTGATACTGTCGAGCCCCTCTGTGGCCGAATACGGATAATGTTTAATGTGTATGAGCAGATACGGTACTATGATATACATATATGATGCGACGATATATACACTATGATGATATATGTACTATGGTTATATACAATATAGGCATGAAAGGTATCCACCCTTGAAAGTTATGCAGGTTATATCTTTATCTTATGTCTTCTGATTTCTCCATTATGTTCATCTCATTCATGCCTTACATACTCAGTACAATATTCGTACTGACATCCGTTTTCTTTGGATGCTGTGTTCATGCCCACAGGTAGACGGGGAGGCGACCCAGATTTATAGAAGCCGATAAGCAGACCTTTGAGAGCACTCCATTATTCCGGAGGTGCCATTGATTTACTGTTTAGTGTACATATATGTTTGGGCACGACGGGGTCCTGTCCTGTCCATATGTCAAGTATTCTAGTAGAGGCTCATAGATACGTATGTGTGGGTAGCATGGTCTCACGATGTTACTATTGTATGTATATTATTTTGATAGCCGAAGGGCTTATGTATGTAAAGGTAATTATGTTTCCAAATGAAAAATGATTTTCCTATGATTATGAGCTTAAGATTTATGAATGTACGTGTCACGACCCAGCCCCGTAAGCCATGACTAGTGCCCGAGCTGGACACTCGTATACGTACCTGTTAGATATAGTCAGACTGAAACTACAGACAATATGGGAATTGGCAAGATACCAAAGGTTCACAACGTCACATATCATGATAACCTGTGTCCTGAGGAGTCACAACCAATCACAACGTAATAAGATACGCAACCCGATAAGGCTGCCACTATATACCATTATGATACGCAAGCCAACAAGGCTGCCTTTACATGTCAATACACTATGCAAGCCGACAAGGCTGCCACTACATATCAATACAATATGCAAGTCGGCAAGGCTGCCACCACAAACAGAAATATCCACAACAAACCATATAGACACAGCTGATCATAATCTATATACAACCCACACATATGTCTACAGACCTCTAAGAGTATCGATAGTGAAATATGATAGGACAGGGCCCCGTCGTACCCCTGGATAAACATATATATATATATATATATATATATATATATATATATGTCAAAAGATCAGTACGAAAAGTCTAGGCTCCGGAACAATGGAGCTCTCCAAGACAGCTGAGTGGAAATCCTAAGCTGGAGGATCACCAAATCGAGTATCTGTACCTGCGGGCATGAAACGCAGCCCCCCGAAGAAAGGGGGTCAGTACGACAAATGTACTGAGTATATAAATTATGAAACACAATAAAGAGAATCATGACTGAAATAGAAATTACAGGAGACAAGTATGACTTTCAAAATACCAATGCACTTGCCTTATAAAATGTAAAACATGCAATCAATATCATATATCATAACCGGCCCACTATGGTACTCGGTGAATAAAGTCATCACATACCATCCTTGGCGCCACGATCACATCATCATCATCATATATATATATACCGTATCCCGGCCCTCTAGTGAGGGACTCGGTGAACAATGCAATGAAACTGTGCACGAGAACGTACCCCGACCCGGGACTCGGTAAAAGATATATCAACAGTATGCACGAGCAGAGTAGTGAGTAACCATATGCAAATAAAATCATCATCTGAGACTCAATAGAATAGGTAGAATGACCTAACACTTGAATATCAGCGGAGACAGTCATGTCAAGTATCCCTCGTATGTCATTATGGATTATATCAAGTGGAACTTCAGGAATCAGAGACACGTATCAAGATAATATGAAATAGCTTATGGAAATCAAGAACATTAACCATCCCAGTGTCTCTAAGAATAGGAACTTATACATTCGTCGTTTGTTCGCTTCATATGAATCATGCCAAAAGAAAGAAGGGTTAACTTTACATACCTGTTATAGGTTAACCGTAACCAAGTTCGCTTTGTCGCCCCCTTAGCCTATTTAATATGAAAGTAACATTATTGTTAGTAGACTATACTTTCTAGCTTATAAATCTACAACCAATCACTTGTAGGAATCATTCTTTAGCTCATACTTTCTTGATTAGGATTTTGGTTAGTTAAGAACTTAATGGAAATCGGGTAGCATTTCCTCTATATAACTCGCCCTAAACCGAACATCCAATTAATCTCCGGTTATCACAACAATACCAACAACAACAATAATAGAAATATTAATATCAGATCCTTAAAATCCAGCCTATAAACAACTCAAACAACTCAATAACCTTTCTTAATCCTTTTCTAATCCAAATCATTAACATCTAAGATTATACACCAAACATACCAACATACGCTTTGTATACGATACGTTATACACTTCTTTCTTCCAAATTTATGAGCCATATCAACAACAACATGACAAAAACAAGAACAACAACACATGAACATAAAACCACACTTTTAATCTTTCAACTCAACAAGAACAACCCACAACTTTATGAACATTTAATCCAATTCATATCTTAACAATTCCATATAACAACTACAACCTTAATTATCATAATTCCTTCACTTTCATCACACAATCAACGACACCAACAACAATCAAACTCGATTAAATCGAAACAACTCCAATTCAGCCCAACTCCTAATACCAACGAATTCATGCAATTTTCTTACTTCCAATTTCATCTAATACAATTTTAATCTTTCCATTACAACACCATTAATCCAATTATACCATAAAAAGAGAAGGTCTTACCTTAATTTAATTGGAGCAAATTCTACACTCACTTGCACCAATTGCACTATTTCCTCTTCCTCAATTCAATCCCTTATGTTGCTACCACCTCCTTGGACGTGTAAAATACCTTGGAATAAAAAGATTTTTTTTTTTAAAAGATGGCTGCCATGGCCGTGAGCTTGGCAGCCATGGCTATGTAACTTTCCTCTCTCAATTTCATTAGAATTGCAAATGAAATGTAGCTAACATTAGTCATGAATTGTGAATACATATATGTTGCCTAACCACATGAAACGTGCCCCCCCCCCCCATGATGAATCATCCATTTTATTTCATTTCATTATATATTAATTAATCACTTAATTAATCTTAATTAATCACTCATCTCCACTTAATAATCTAATCATAGTTAATTAATCCCTAATCTCCATTAATATTTCTATACTAATTGAAATTTATAAACAAATCGTGCACTAATTTAAATCGGGGATTAAAAGTCCTTATTTCATATCCCAAAAATAATCTCGTCCATAACTTATGTCGATTAGCTTACGAATAATTCGACGTACAAAAATACGGGATATAACATCCTTCCCCCTTTAGAACATTCGTCCTCGAATGTTTAATTGGTCCTATAAAGTCTGATAAAAATTTCGGGGAAGTCTCCCTTACCGCTATAACATGTAGTCTCATCTACCAATAAATATAACCAAGTGAGGAGTTTAAATTACCTGCAGGTGTAGGGAACAAGTAAGGGTACTTATTCTTCATCTCCTCTTCGGCTTCCCAGGTCATCTCTTCTCTATTATTATTTCTCCATAATACTTTGACGGAAGCCACATCCTTAGTACGCAATCTTCTAACTTGCCGATCAAGTATAGCTATAGGGTTCTCCTCATAGGACAGCTCCTCCGTCACCTGGACATCATCCACAAGGAATACTCTAGAAGGATCACTAATACATTTGCGAAGCATCGACACATGAAAGACTGGACGTATTTCTTCCAAATCAGATGGTAGATCCAACTCATAGGCAACCCTGCCTATCCTACGGACAATCTGATAAGGCCCAATGTACCTCGGGCTAAGCTTTCCTTTCTTGCCGAATCTCATTACACCCTTCATGGGTGACACCTTCAAGAACACCCAATCATCAACTTGAAACTCTAAGTGTCGACGTCGATTATCTGCATATGACTTCTGTCGACTCTGGGCTGCCAATAACCTCTCCTGAATAATCTTCACCTTATCAACAGCTTGCTGAATCATGTCTGGGCCTATTAATTTAGTCTCACCAACATCAAACCAACCAATAGGTGACCTGCACTTCCTCCCTTATAAGGCCTCATACGGTGCCATCTGGATACTAGAATGGTAGCTATTATTATACGCAAACTCGATAAGTGGAAAATGATCATCCCAGCTACCTCTGAAATCAATAACACAGTCTCGTAACATATCTCCTAGCTTCTGAATAGTACGCTCGGCCTGCCCGTCAGTTTGAGGGTGAAATGCTGTGCTAAGACTCACCTGTGTCCCCAATCCCTCTTGGAATGATCTCCAGAAGTTGGCTGTAAACTGAGCTCCTCTGTTGGAGATAATAGATGTGGGAACCCCGTGAAGTCTCACTATCTCTTTGAGTTATAACCTCGCATAGTCCTCAGCTAAATAAGTAGACTTGACTGGAAGAAAATGGGCTGATTTTGTCAGCCTATCCACAATAACCCATATAGAGTCATATTTTCGCGGAGTGCGAGGTAAACCTGTGATGAAGTCCATATTAATCACTTCTCATTTCCAAGTCGGGATCTCTATCTCCTGCAATAATCCACCAGGCTTCTGATGCTTGATCTTAATATGTTGACGATTCGGGCACTGAGCGACAAACTCCGCTATATCTTTTTTCATGCCATCCCACCAATAGAAACATCTGAGGTAATGATACATCTTCGTTGACCCTGGATGAACGGAATAACGGGCATAGTGGGCCTCTCCCATAACCTGTTTCCGTAGCCCTGCAACTTCAGGTACACATAACCTGCCTCCATATCATAACACTCCGTCAGGTGTAACCTCAAATGGGGTCTTCTCCTTTTGAAGAGCTGCATCTCTATACTGTGCCAGAACAGGGTCCTCGTACTGGCGTCGCTTTACCTCTTCTATGATATAGGATTCAGCAACTTCCCGAACAGAAACTCCGCCATCACTAGAATCAGCCAAACGGACTCCAAGGTTAGCTAGCTGGCACATCTCACGCACTATCTCCTTCCGTTCTAGTTGTACATCTGTCAAGCTACCCATAGATTTACGGCTAAGTGCATCTGCTACAACGTTTTCTTTCCCTGGATGGTATAGAATATCAACATCGTAATCTTTTAATAACTCTAACCACCGCCTCTGTCGCACATTCAGCTCTTTCTGCTTAAAGATATATTGGAGACTCTTGTGATCCGATCAACGTGAACACCATATAACTAATGCCTCCATCTCTTCAAAGCATGAATTACCGCTGCTAACTCCAGATTGTGAGTAGGATAATTCCTTTCATGTTTTCTGAGTTGTCGGGAAGCATAGGCTATAACCCTGCCATGCTGCATCAATACACAACCTAGTCCACCCCCTGAAGCATCACAATAAATAACATAGCCATATGGTCCCTCTGGAAGAATTAAGACTGGAGTCGTAGTCAGCTTGTCTTTTAACAACTGGAAGCTTCGCTCACATGCATCAGTCCACTGGAACTTAGCTGCCTTCTGAGTTAGCCTTGTTAAAGGCGCTGAAATTGAGGCAAACTTTTCTACGAATATCCTGTAATACCCTGCTAGCCCAAGAAAACTACATACCTCCATAGGTGTCGTGGGTATAGGCCAAGTCTTTAGAGCCTCAATCTTCTGTGTATCTACCCGAATTCCATCAGCTCCAATAATATGCCCCAAGAATGCTACTGAAGTCAACTAGAATTCGCATTTAGAGAACTTAGCATACAACTTCTTGTGCTGGAGCACCCCAAGTACCGTCCTTAAATGATCTGCGTGCTCCTTTTCTGAACGTGAATAGACCATAATGTCATCGATAAATACAATCACGAACATATCCAGGAATTGTTTGAACACTCGGTTTATTAAATCCATAAATACCGCTGGAGCATTGGTCAGCCCAAAATACATCACTCTAAACTCATAATGCCCGTATCGAGTCCTGAATGCAGTCTTAGGAATATCTGCCTCCTTCACCCTTACCTGATGATAGCCTAACCGCAAGTCTATCTTCGAAAAGCATTTAGCACCCTGTAGCTAGTCAAATAAATCATCAATCCTGGGGGGGGGGGGATATCTATTATTTATTGTTACTTTATTCAGCTGCCTATAATCAATACACATCCTCAGCGATCCATCCTTCTTTCTCACAAATAGTACCGGGGCTCCCCAAGGTAATGTGCTGGGCCTGATGAAGCCCTTTTCTAACAAGTCCCTCAGTTGCTCCTTCAACTCCTTCAGTTCTGTAGGTGCCATTCTATAAGGAGGAATAGATATGGACTGAGTATCTAGCAACACATCTATAGTAAACTCTATCTCCCGCTCAGGAGGAAGACCTAGAAGCTCGTCTGGGAATACATCTGGAAATTCATTAACTATCGGGACTGACTGAAGAGTCGGTACCTCTGCTTTCACGTCATGCACCCAAACCAAATGATAAATATAACCCTTTCTAACCATCTTCCTTGCCTTGAGGTATGAAATAAACTTACCCCTCGGCGATGCTGTATTCCCCATCCACTCTATAATCGGCTCCCCTAGGAACTGAAATCAGACTATCTTTTCTCTACAATCAACGTTAGCATAACAAAAAGCTAACCAGTCCATACCCATAATAACATCAAACTCCGTCATATCTAACTCTATCAGATCTGCCACGGTATGACGACTATATATAATCACCGAACAATTTCTGTATACTTGCTTTGCTATAATAGAATCTCCAACCCGTGAGCTACCTCAAATGGTTCTATCGACTCAGGTTCTATTCCGATTCTACCAGCAACAAAGGGAGATATATATGATAAGGTGGAGCCTGGATCTATCAATGCATATACGTCCCGAGAGAAAATTGATAATATACCTGTAACCACATTTGGTGACGCTTCCTGATCCTGTCTACTAGACAAGGCATATATGCGGTTCGAAGGACCGCTAGAACTGGAAGCTCCGCCACGACCTCTACCACGGTCTGCTGGTGTCTGAATACCCAGCCCCATAAGGCGCATAGCTACAGAAGAAGATGAACCAGCAATCGATCCAGTGGGCTGAGCTACACCACCTGGACCGCCTCCAAACGGACACTCTCTTATAATATGGCCTTGACGGCCGCAAGAAAAACAAGCACCTGCAGCACGACGGAATTCCCCAGGATGGAGCCTGCCACACCGAGAACACCGAGTAAAAGGTAGCCTCGACTGACTCAAACCTCTGTTCAACTGCGAACCCGAAGCTCTGGAGCTCTGACTGGCTCCTGAATACCCTGTACTATCAAATCCCCTACTTGTAAACTGTGGGGGTGCACTCTGTGCTAGCTGGGAGGAATATCTAATATGCTGCTGAGGCTACTCGCCTCGAAACTCACCAGGATAACCAACCGATCTAGCCCTCTTATGCTGACCTCTGTCATAATCTCTATTTGGTTGACGTCCTCTATGTCGATCCTCTACCCCCTGTGCATATGCCTGTATCCGAGCAATATCCATACCTGGCTCAAGAGCCACTGTCATACAGCCATCAATCAAATAAAGATCCAGTCCCATCACATAACGATGCACTCTATCAGCCACATGAGCTACAATAGTAGGCGCATATCTGGCTAACGAATCAAACTCAAGACTATAATCTCGAACGCTCCTGCCACTCTGCCTCAGATGTAAGAATTTATCAACTCTGGCTCGCCTCATCTCTGGAGGCAGGAAGTGGCCAAGGAAGGCCTCCACAAACTCATCCCACACTGCTGGAGGAGCACCCTCGCCCCTAGATAACTCCCACGACTCATACCAATTAACTGCTACACCACGCAACCGATACGAAGCCAACTCAACTGTTACACCTCAGAAAATTTTCCGTTGGTACGCTAGAGAATGAACTAGTGATGAATATAAGTACATGATGTCCATGAGCAAGAAACGACGTTGATGACCTTAGGAGAGATTTCGAAAGTATCCGATGTGAAACGAGAAAGTTGGCTAAGTAAAGATGAGATACAAGGTGAGCAATGCATTTGCATGGACGGGGGTGATTAAAATGAGAATTCTAAGAAATATGGGAAGTTGCAGAATTGCAACTGCCCAGTGGTCGTATATTGCAAAATACGGACCGTAAAGTGCAATACGGTCCGTAAACTGGCAGTCGTAAACTGCCATGCAAGGTTTCAACTTTCTGCCAGCCAAGGAAATGGTTAAATACGACCAGGTGGACGGACCGTAAAGTGATTTACGGCCCGTAAACCATGGTCGTAAACCACCATGAAGGCAGCCCAGCTTCTGGTTCTGGAAATGGTTAATTACGCCCATGGAGGACGAGCCGTATAGTGGAATACGGGCCGTAAACCTCCATGGACGACCACTGTTCACCCAGTACAAATTTTTCAATTCATTAAATATGAGGATCAAGACTTGTCTTATTTCATAACATTACACCACTTCTCTCTACATTTATTATATGAGTTTTCAAGGATTATGAGCCATCAATAACATTAAGACAAGTGAATCAAGGATAAGGGAATTATCAAGGACCATCCAAGTCAAGAAATCCAAATGGAGAAAAACTAGGGTTTTGCTCAAAGAGGAGTATTATCAATCAAAGCTTGTTCCTACATCTTCTAAGGTAAGATTCATGATTTTTACATGACGTTTAAGGTATTGGAGAATTAAAATACATGGATTGTAGAAAATGTGGTCAACTAGGTCATGAATGATGAATAGTGACATCTTGAGAAATAGTTTGAATTGAGTTATGAATGTATTATAAATGGTACTAAGGTCATGAACTCGACACTTTAGACGAATGGACGAAGTGGAGGTCATGACCATAAATATGGGAGAATTAGAAGCAAATTGAGAAATCTAGATAATGTGGATGATGTGAATGACTAATGGCCATTGTTATGATATTAATGAAGGTATAAACACTAGCATTGGAAGGGAACGTGCAAGTGTAGAATAGTTCGGATGAAAGGTATGTGAGGCTAACCCTTCTTTCATAAGGCATGGTTCTTGGCCAAATTCCTAATTCCTCTATATCAGTATGTTGTCTTTACATGGTTGACATTCCGAGCTCATAAGCTCACGACCCTTGATATGTACTATGATTATACTATGTTCCTGGTATGACGAGTAAGTCTATAATGTAGATGTAACGATAATGATGAGGATAGTAATGATGATGAGAGTAAAATGAGATTAGAGATGCTTACGAGCTATGATATATGTATATGTATGCCTATGAAGGGCTATGATAAGACCCCGAGCTTATGATGCCGGGTAAGACTATATGTATATGACTATGTCTAAAGTATGTATACGATTACGAAACGCGCGCACACCTCTGCAGATGGTACGGATAACCCTGACGCCTTGGTAGGGCCAGGTAGGTATGATCTTGAGCCTTGGTTGGCCAAGTATGTATGACACACCGATCTTACGAGGTTTGGTATGCTATGTAAATACTATGTATATGATATGACCATGTATATAATATGAATATGAGTGTGATAAGACTTAGTAAGGGCATGTATACGAATATGAACACAAAGGGGTATGGCTATTATTATGGGATATGAAGGACGATGTATGCAAGTAAGCGACATGATGACGATGATATTACTGTCTCCCCTCCTATGCTATTTCATATGATATCTATTATGCTTCGATATTGATGTTGATCATGCTTTGCGTACTCAGTACATTCTTCGTACTGACGTCCTTTTGTTTGTGGACGCTGCGTCATTGTTACATTCGACATTTTTGTTCATTCGAACAATTCAAGATAAAATGACTTGTGATGGATAAGGCCACAATTGGACCTTACTTGGTATGAATGTGTAGGTTATGAATGCAATGGTGTGGAATTACAAAAGGTGGCCAAGGGCAAAAATTGGAATTTTGGAAACTTGTCCCATAAAATTACAAAATTAGCCAAGTGGGCTCAAAAAAAAAATAATAAGAAAAGAGGCCCAATTGGGAATGGCCCAACCGGCCACAAGGCATAGCCCAAGCCCATGGTTGTTATATAATTACCATGTGATAAATATATGCATCCTTATCACAAGATCATTCAAGAAACAAGATCAAAACAAGAAAAAAAAAAAACGAGAGAGGGTTCGGGTGAGAGGAGAAAGAAAAGGAAAAGAAAGAAAAAAAAATTTTGGAGCTAATTCTTGGGTTTAAAAAGTTCCTCTCTTGAGAGATTATTGCTAAGCACAAGATTATCTACAAGTTGATATAAAGATTTTGGCAAGAAAACAACTTCAACCCGAAGTGAAGAACTTGAAGAAAGGTAAGGATTTCATGCTTTTGTGTGTTAAAAAAAATGATGTATGTATGTTGTAGTATGTGTGAATGAATGAAAAATATGGAAATTTGGTGTGTTGGAATTTTTGGGTGGTGGCCGAATGCATATATATGTATTGCATGATTGTAATGGTTTGAATTCTTGTGTAAGTTAGTTGTAGTATGGTGGAAATTGTATTAGAAAGGAAAGTGGGATGAATTAGTGAGAGTTGGAAAATATAGTATGTTGGCCGTATGGTACTATGTGTAATATGGGATGTGAATTTGATTTTGGTTGTATGTTAATTGTGTATGGCTTTGTGAAGTAGATTGAAGGATAATGGTTAAGCCAAAAACGAAGAATTGTTTGTTAAGTCGTTGTCGGAAAGTGTGTCGCTTTAGCCTAATGTCTTAAAATTTTGATTGATGATAATGAACTTGGAGTATGAAAATGCGTTTATGAACTCGTATGTTGAAAGTTAGGAAAGATTGGAAAGATAGTGATTTGATAGAAAGTTGAATGTTTGAGTAACTTGTGAATGTTATGTGAATATGGTATGGATGCCTCCGATGAGTGTCGTAATGATTTTGGTAGGTAATGGATATGAAAATAATAAGTTTTGGTTGGAAATGCAAGTTTGAAACGAAAGATGATTCGTCGTGTCGAAAGGTGGCTAATAATGCCATAGTGTATGATTTAGTGTTTATTGATGTTGTTGTTGTTTGGATGTCTCCCCTGGGTTGTTGTGTTGCTAAATTGAGCCGAGCTAAGTCTCGGGGATGTCGTATATACAGAGGAAATGCTGCCGAAATTTCGGTAGGCAATTATGTGTAAAGATAGAGTATTGAAAGAATGAAACTAACCAAATGGTAAACTTGACCATTTCCAGATTTTGGACGAAATTTGGAGTGACGCCAAGCGAGCTTAAGGCGCCATCGAGGTATGTGAAGCACTTCTATACGCTCCTAGGCATGTTCTGGATGTGGTAGGCTCGGCCGCGAGCCCTAGGTCCGACTCCGTTCCCCGGAATTCGAGACGGAAAACCGCTCCAATTCCTTCAATTCAATTGAAACTATTTTATTGCAAATTGCCCTTAAAGTGAGATTTTGTACAAAACTTCCCCAAACGGAGTCGGAACACTTCCGAATGAGTATGGGTGACCTCATAAGGTCAATTATCCATAATTTACGCATGTAGCCTCGGATTGGTCCGAGGTGGGCCCACAAGGCCCGATACTTCCGGTACGATTGTAAAATACATCTGTTTTGGTCTGACTTTCTCCAAAAATTTCTGAACTATTATTTTATGTATATTATGGCTATTTTTGTGTAGTTTATACAATATGATTTCTGGACATCCGAGAATCCCATTCTGATGATAATCTGTCGTGCCTTCCCAACTAGGATATAGGCGCGTACTATGCATATTATCTGGATATTCTGATTTTGGCTCGCCGTTTGGCACCCCCTCAGTTTGATCGAGTCTGTATGTTGAGTCTGTAGGTAGGTGGTTTCTCATTTATCGATTCGTGTCTGTCTCAATGCATTCTTTCACTGCGACCCGGGCCAGGTTCTGTTATCGTGCATATTTCTCTGCATTGTTCACCGCGTCCCTCGGCGTACGGGCCGGGATCTGTATGTCTGTATGATCTGTGTATGGGGATGGCTGCCAGGATGGCATATGATCTGATTCGATTCTGTCTGTCCACCGCGTCCCGTACTAAGAGGGCCGGGTTCTGTTACCGCGCCCCCAGACAGGGCCGGGATCTGTATGAATATATGCGTGTGCTATCTGTACTTATAAAGCACACGCCTCTGTATGATTTTGTATGACTCTGTGCTACTCTGCCTGCATAATTCTGTCCGACATACTACTGTCTGTCCGTCTGTGCTTCGACTATTTCTGTATGTCCTTATGGATTCTGACTCTGTATGTCCGTATGGGTTCTGATTCTGCCCGTCCGTCCGTATTATGATTCCGTCTGTCTGTCCGAACTATAATTCTGTTTATTTGTATGGAACACGATTCTGTATGTCTGTCTGGATCATAACTCTGTCCATCAGTCTGATTTATGGTTCTGTCCGTTATATTTCTGTGACTCCGGTTCGGACTATGTTTATATCTGTTATGTTTCTGCTTTACATACTCGGTACATTTTTCGTACTGACCCCCGTTCTTCGGGGGCTGCGCTACATGCCCGCAGGTACAGACGCGCCAGGTGACACGCCGCCAGCGTAGGTTCTGACTCTGCCATTCGAAGAGCTCCTTTGACTCGGAGCATATCTTTTGGTATATATTTTCTGTCTTCTGTGTACTTCGTATGTATGTATATTCTGGGTACGGCGGGGCCCTGTCCCATCATATGATTTTGTATGTCTGTAGAGGCCTGTAGATGGATATGTGGGTTACGGGTTTCGTCTATATGTTAGCCTTATCGGCTTGTCTGTAAATGTCTGTATGTTCAGGTATATGTATATATATATGTAAGTTACGCGCGTGCCGTAATTGTATCGGCCTACTTTTGTAATTTCTGTTTTAAAAAAAAAAAAAATCCGTATGATTCGAAATTCGGTCGGGTAGGTACGTATGGGTACCCAGTTAGGGTACCAGTCGCGGCCCACGGGGTTGGGTCGTGACAAAAGTGGTATCAGAGCGGTTAGTCCTCGGTATGTCTACAGGCCGTGTCTAGTAGAGTCTTGGTTATCGATGTGTTGTGCACCACATCTATAAACAGGAAGCTACAGGGCATTTAGGATGTTACCCTTCTTTGAATTCTTAGATCGTGCGTTAAAGCTGTATGGTTAGGATGATTCTCCCTTACGAATTGCTGTATCTACAGCGGGGCTCCAAAGGAGCAGAAGTGTCGGTATTCGGGAAAATGTTTCTGACCCTCTCCTTGCAGGTAGTTGTAGGTTGGTGACGAATGAAGAGGACGGCTTCCGACAATGAGGATGGGGGTGCCAAGAAGGCCCCCAGGTTGTCACCGGGGCCGAGTAGGCAGGGCCCCAGTTACTCGATCGAGACGGATCCTTCGGAGGATTCCCCGGAGGATAGCTACGATACGGATCCGTCGGAGGACCCATCTACGACTCCTCCAGAGTCCCCGAACCCTGGAGCAGAGGATCCCATGGAGGATGGCTACGATACAGATATCTCGGAGGATTTGGCGATGACCCCTCCGGAGCTTCTTACCTCTGAGGAGGAGGATAGTCATGAGGCAGGCCCGTCGGAGCATTCTTCTGGGATGACGCAGGAGGAGATTTTCAAGTATGCACCAGCTCTTATTATTAGGGAGAACCTTGATAGCCCGGCCACCTCGGAGAGTGCTATGGATTTCTCCTGTTCTTGGCCTGGGTCACCAGTGGGCCAGGATTTGTTTGATCGTCCATACCCCTCCGATTCAGATGCGGGTGATAATGGAAACCGGGTAGGTAGGGAGCAGACAGGCGTGGATGATAGTGGGCATACCTCTCACGGCAGCTCCCCAGGTCAGACTTGATATTGATTATTTATAAGTGTATGAGTTTTTAGAACTTCCTATGTGTGTATGATATTTGTGAGACGTTGTTCTATGAAGACGACGGAAATTTAAAGGAATTAGAGACCTAGTGACCCAAGGCAAGGGCGACGGAGATGTCCCCACCGTCAATGTGAGTCTAGAAATCCTGGATGAAAGTAAACAGGAAGGTGCCTCCGATGCTGTTTGAGTTGGGCACGTGTGGTAAGTGTCGACGACATTATAATTCTCATTTGAAGTTATCAGCCCCGTGTGGCTGCGATACGACATGATATGATATGTATGTATGTGTATATGAGTTGGCCCTGTGAGGTATGATTGGTATTTCTGGTGTACAGGTTTTGGATAGTAAGAAATGCAGAGGAAACTCTGCCCAAAATTTTCCAGGAATATGGAGGTTAACATGTAGATTAAGTACAAAAAGGTCCCGCGATACTTGTCAGACTTTAGTTCCTTCTGTCGGTGGCCGAAGAACACCTTGCGGTGACATTTTATCAGATTCCACCGATTATTTGGAGGCGGAATTCGTGTGACGAAGACTTAAATCCGTGGGTTATCTGTCATTATATGTATATGTGTATGAAAGTGAATGTTTAAGATTCAGAAAGGCGACATGGTAGTGGTACGACTTAGCCGGGGGTGGGACCCGCTACAAAAATTTTCCGAAAATTTGCGAAGACCCCGATTTGCTCTAAAATTTCGTGACAAAGGTCGTGCGGGGCGATCGACGAAATTATATCTTCCCTAACGCGTCGAAATGCATGAAAGTTTCGGAGTTAAGCGTGCTCAGGCCAGAGAAATTCTGGGATGGGTGACCCCCCTGGGAAGTAATGCAAAGTTTTGCACAAGTGTAGGTATGACTGATATAAATGAAAGTTTGGGGTAATCTAAAGGAAAAGAGAATGTATGGAGTAATTAGTGCCTTTACAAACACCACACAGTCCGATGCGGTACATGGGCAAAAAGCCAAGGGTGCGATACCACTCGGAAAATTTAGCGAATCTGGATAACAGTCAGCGACGACCCGAATGTTGTCAGGGGATAGAAAACGCCCAATTACATCGTAAGTTAGTATGGTATGACGATAGTTGTAAAAGGAAAAAGAGTATGGATAGTAGGGAAGGAGAGAGATAAGTAGAGCGAGTAAGCAGAATCTTTGAAAAAGTCGATAAGCGACACCCAATGCGATTTTTATGATTGACTCCGAATACGTTTCTGTCTGACATATCTCTGTACGATTAACTCCGATTACGAATCTGTCTGACACACCTCTGTATGTCTGACTCTGGATATAAATCCGTCTGGTGTGCCTCTGTACGTCTAATTTTGATCACGCATCTGTCTGATACATCTCCGCATGTCTGATTCTAAGTGTGACTCTGTATGATACATTTCTGTAAGCCTGATTCCGACTTCGAAATCCGCCCGATACCTTTCTGTACATCTGACTCTGATCTCAGATCTGTCTGACATACTTCCGTATCTCTTCTTTTGATTATGAATCCATCCGCCATAGTTTAGCATGTCTGCTTCCGATTACGAATCCGTCTGATATACTTCTACGCGTCCGGTTCTAGTGCTGAATTTGTTGGTATGAAGTGTCTGGTATGAAGAAGGATTACGATAACGTGGTAGAAATCTCCGGAGTGTAACAATAAATGATACGGACTATGACGTCTGGAAAGCGTTCGTCAGTTACAAGAATATAGCTTATGGTTCGACGATTGCGTGGGGTACGAGAAGATATATTATGAAGGCATCTGAATCAGTGATGTGAAAAATTACCCCATAATGTTGGTAAAGAAGCCATGTCGGAAGGTTAGCAAAGGACGACTACAAAGAGAACCCTCCCGGAGTAGTATGGCGCCCCATAAGGTCAATTTAACATTCGAGGACGAATGTTCTAAAGGGGGGGAGGATGTTACATCCGACATTTTTGTTCATTCGAAAAATTCAAGATAAAATGACTTGTGATGGATAAGGCCACAATTGGACCTTACTTGGTATGAATGTGTAGGTTATGAATGCAATGGTGTGGAATTACAAAAGGTGGCCAAGGGCAAAAATTGGAATTTTGGAAACTTGTCCCATAAAATTACAAAATTAGCCAAGTGGGCTCAAAAAAAAAATAATAAGAAAAGAGGCCCAATTGGGAATGGCCCAACCGGCCACAAGGCATAGCCCAAGCCCATGGTTGTTATATAATTACCATGTGATAAATATATGCATCCTTATCACAAGATCATTCAAGAAACAAGATCAAAACAAGAAAAAAAAAAAAAAAGGGTTCGGGTGAGAGGAGAAAGAAAAGGAAAAGAAAGAAAAAAAAAATTTTGGAGCTAATTCTTGGGTTTAAAAAGTTCCTCTCTTGAGAGATTATTGCTAAGCACAAGATTATCTACAAGTTGATATAAAGATTTTGGCAAGAAAACAACTTCAACCCCAAGTGAAGAACTTGAAGAAAGGTAAGGATTTCATGCTTTTGTGTGTTAAAAAAAATGATGTATGTATGTTGTAGTATGTGTGAATGAATGAAAAATATGGAAATTTGGTGTGTTGGAATTTTTGGGTGGTGGCCGAATGCATATATATGTATTGCATGATTGTAATGGTTTGAATTCTTGTGTAAGTTAGTTGTAGTATGGTGGAAATTGTATTAGAAAGGAAAGTGGGATGAATTAGTGAGAGTTGGAAAATATAGTATGTTGGCCGTATGGTACTATGTGTAATATGGGATGTGAATTTGATTTTGGTTGTATGTTAATTGTGTATGGCTTTGTGAAGTAGATTGAAGGATAATGGTTAAGCCAAAAACGAAGAATTGTTTGTTAAGTCGTTGTCGGAAAGTGTGTCGCTTTAGCCTAATGTCTTAAAATTTTGATTGATGATAATGAACTTGGAGTATGAAAATGCGTTTATGAACTCGTATGTTGAAAGTTAGGAAAGATTGGAAAGATAGTGATTTGATAGAAAGTTGAATGTTTGAGTAACTTGTGAATGTTAGGTGAATATGGTATGGATGCCTCCGATGAGTGTCGTAATGATTTTGGTAGGTAATGGATATGAAAATAATAAGTTTTGGTTGGAAATGCAAGTTTGAAACGAAAGATGATTCGTCGTGTCGAAAGGTGGCTAATAATGCCATAGTGTATGATTTAGTGTTTATTGATGTTGTTGTTGTTTGGATGTCTCCCCTGGGTTGTTGTGTTGCTAAATTGAGCCGAGCTAAGTCTCGGGGATGTCGTATATACAGAGGAAATGCTGCCGAAATTTCGGTAGGCAATTATGTGTAAAGATAGAGTATTGAAAGAATGAAACTAACCAAATGGTAAACTTGACCATTTCCAGATTTTGGACGAAATTTGGAGTGACGCCAAGCGAGCTTAAGGCGCCATCGAGGTATGTGAAGCACTTCTATACGCTCCTAGGCATGTTCTGGATGTGGTAGGCTCGGCCGCGAGCCCTAGGTCCGACTCCGTTCCCCGGAATTCGAGACGGAAAACCGCTCCAATTCCTTCAATTCAATTGAAACTATTTTATTGCAAATTGCCCTTAAAGTGAGATTTTGTACAAAACTTCCCCAAACGGAGTCGGAACACTTCCGAATGAGTATGGGTGACCTCATAAGGTCAATTATCCATAATTTATGCATGTAGCCTCGGATTGGTCCGAGGTGGGCCCACAAGGCCCGATACTTCCGGTACGATTGTAAAATACATCTGTTTTGGTCCGACTTTCTCCAAAAATTTCTGAACTATTATTTTATGTATATTATGGCTATTTTTGTGTAGTTTATACAATATGATTTCTCGACATCCGAGAATCCCATTCTGATGATAATCTGTCGTGCCTTCCCAACTAGGATATAGGCGCGTACTATGCATATTATCTGGATATTCTGATTTTGGCTCGCCGTTTGGCACCCCCTCAGTTTGATCGAGTCTGTATGTTGAGTCTGTAGGTAGGTGGTTTCTCATTTATCGATTCGTGTCTGTCTCAATGCATTCTTTCACTGCGACCCGGGCCAGGTTCTGTTATCGTGCATATTTCTCTGCATTGTTCACCGCGTCCCTCGGCGTACGGGCCGGGATCTGTATGTCTGTATGATCTGTGTATGGGGATGGCGGCCAGGATGGCATATGATCTGATTCGATTCTGTCTGTCCACCGCGTCCCGTACTAAGAGGGCCGGGTTCTGTTACCGCGCCCCCAGACAGGGCCGGGATCTGTATGAATATATGCGTGTGCTATATGTACTTATAAAGCACACGCCTCTGTATGATTTTGTATGACTCTGTGCTACTCTGCATGCATAATTCTGTCCGACATACTACTGTCTGTCCGTCTGTGCTTCGACTATTTCTGTATGTCCTTATGGATTCTGACTCTGTATGTCCGTATGGGTTCTGATTCTGCCCGTCCGTCCGTATTATGATTCCGTCTGTCTGTCTGAACTATAATTCTGTTTATTTGTATGGAACACGATTCTGTATGTCTGTCTGGATCATAACTCTGTCCGTCAGTCTGATTTATGGTTCTGTCCGTTATATTTCTGTGACTCCGGTTCGGACTATGTTTATATCTGTTATGTTTCTGCTTTACATACTCGGTACATTTTTCGTACTGACCCCCGTTCTTCGGGGGCTGCGCTACATGCCCGCAGGTACAGACGCGCCAGGTGACACGCCGCCAGCGTAGGTTCTGACTCTGCCAATCGAAGAGCTCCTTTGACTCGGAGCATATCTTTTGGTATATATTTTCTGTCTTCTGTGTACTCCGTATGTATGTATATTCTGGGTACGGCGGGGCCCTGTCCCGTCATATGATTCTGTATGTCTGTAGAGGCCTGTAGATGGATATCTGGGTTACGGGTTTCGTCTGTATGTTAGCCTTATCGGCTTGTCTGTAAATGTCTGTATGTTCAGGTATATGTATATATATATGTAAGTTACGCGCGTGCCGTAATTGTATCGGCCTACTTTTGTAATTTCTATTTTAAAAAAAAAAAATCCGTATGATTCGAAATTCGGTCGGGTAGGTACGTATGGGTACCCAGTTAGGGTACCAGTCGCGGCCCACGGGGTTGGGTCGTGACAGTCATGCCCGCAGGTGCACAGGGAGACAGACTTGATCCATAGCTGCTTATTCAGATATTGCATAGCAGAGCTCCATTTCTTTCGGAGCCGTAGCTTTTGGGTACTCATTATTTTGTGTATATGATTATGGGCATAGCGGGGTCCTGTCCCGCTCATACGATATGTCATACTCTTAGAGGCTCGTAGTCATGTGTATGTGGGTAGAGATGTTCGGCCATGTCGGCCCTTGTTTTGTATATCTTTTGTTAGCCACGTCGGCTTTGTACTTATGATGCGGCATAGATGCCTATGATATGTTAAATGATGATGGTCGTCTAATGGGATCAATATGATTAACGATAAGAAAAGCACGAATTGACTTATGGTTCACTTAGATGTTATGTTATATACGATAAGGGGGTGCCCGGGTGGGGTAGCACCGGGTGCTCGTCGCAGCCCCCTAGCCGGGTCGTGACAAAAGTGGTATCAGAGCAGTTCAGTCCTAGGATGTGTCTACGAGCCGTGTCTAGTAGAGTCTTGGTTATGGGTGTGTTGCGCGCCACACTTATAAACAAGAAGCTGTGGACATTTTAGGAATACATGACCTTCTTTCTTCATAAGAATCGTGCGATAGAGCTAGGGTGTAAGAAATTCTTGTTCCTTAATCGTGTGTTGTGTATTTCAGAGATGCCTAAAAAGAAAAAGGCTACAGCAGCCCAAAAGGGCAAGACGGTGGCAGAAAAGCGGGCTGAAAGAGCACCGCCACCGGTAGTAGAGGAAGATGAGTCCCAGAGTACGGCTCAATCTCAGTCTTCCCAGACAGTGCCTATTACTGAGAAGCGTGAGGAAGCCTCAGCACCAACTCCAGCACCTCCAGCTCCTCCACCAAACGCTTCGGGTCAAGATGTGAAAGAGGCCATTAATTTGTTGACTCAGTTGGTTGCGGCCCGGACTCAGAGGCAGAGTTCAGGGCATGGTGACAGGGCTGTTAGTGCAAGGGCCCGTGACTTCATTGCTTTGAAACCCCCGGAATTCTTTGGGTCGAAACTGGAGGAGTGTTATATCCCGTATGTTTGAACCTCGGAGCATCTGCTGGGGTGGGGCCCACATACCGAGATTTTTTTTGGAACATCTGAAAAGTCATATGAATCACATATGTAAAGTTAAACACAACTCATGAAGTACCTTTGGACCAAATCAAAGTGGAAACCCTCCAAATGAATATTTTTAAGAAAACGTTTTCGGGTGACCTGACTTTGGGGGGCAAAAACTGTATTGTAAGTTTGGAATTTCGAAAATACCTTGAAACAGAAGTTGTAGATAATTGAATTAGCTTTCAATCCATAGGTCGTGGGTTCCCAGGTGACGTCGGTACAAGGAGTTATGAACGTTTTAAGGTCGAAGGGTCAGTGGGCTAGGCCCAACTCGGGACCAACCGAGTTGGCCCAAAAAAAAAAAATGTTTAAGGGGTGGCCGGCCAAGTGAGGCCCAACCCATGGCTTTAATGAATATTTCCATGTGCTAATTAATTATAACGGGATCACTATCCCTTAGAAGGTTCAAGAGACTTAGAAGAGAAAGAAGAGCAAAACAAGAGCAAAAAAAAGAAGGCATTTCGGGTTTGGTGTGGAAAATTCACCACCAAAAATCTTGTGTTAAAAATTTGTATTTTGTGGTTTCCTTACTAAGTTGAGTCCCCTCTTCAACTTGGTGTAGTTGGTTTGGAGAAAGGAGGCCTTGGTTCACCAAAGTGATCACAAATTCAAGTAAAGAAGACTAGAGGAAAAGGTAAGAATTTATCCTTTATTCTTGTGTTATGGAGTTTTGTTTGGGTTGTAGTATATAGAAATGTGTTGATTGTATGGAGAAATGGAAGTTTGCAAAGTGGGTGTGTGGTATATATGTGTAGCCATGTGTATTTGTATATTGTATAGCCAAAAATGTATAGAATTCATGTTGTATTCTAGTTGTGAATGTGATGGAATTTATGTTGAGAATGAAAGTGGAATAAATTTGATTGAATGGAGAAAAATAGCATATGGCCGTGTGGTATATTTGACTTGGGAATGAAATGGATTAAGTTTGTTTAGAGTATTGGAGTGTTGTTGTAATGCTTGATATGTAAATGAAGTTCGAATGATATAAGTTTGTATTGAATTGGAATGTAGAAACTTATGTCGTTTTAGTATGGTTTTTCCGACATTAAGGAAATGAAGTTGTTTGGTTGTTAGTTGTGATGACCATTGATGAATTTGGAAGTTGGAAACTTGTTATGAAGTTGTATGCCAAAGATTTGATGTTTTGCATAAGTTATGATTTTGGCGGAAGATTGTATATCATGTATATCGAGTGTATATCTTAAGGAAAACGATATGAAATGTTTCTAGAACTATATGGTGATGATCATGATGGTTGTTGAATATGAAATTATTGATCTTCGTTGAAAGTTGGGTTGAATTGAAGATTATGTCAACTTGTGAGAAAAATGACTAGTTGAAGGATATTTGTGTTTTTAATGTTCATTGTTGATATTGTTGTTGTCGTTTGGGTTGTTGTTGATGATTTATAGCCGAGTTGAATTCTCGGGGTGTCATATGTATAGGGGAAGTGCTGCCGAAATTTCGGTCGCCAAATATGCTTAAAGTTGAAATAATGGCATTAATAATTCACAATTGGTAAACTTGACCAATTGCAGTTTTTCGACGAAACGGGAAGTGAGTTTGGAAAGGCTTAAGGAGCGCGAAAGGTATGTAAAGCAACCCCAATTCTTCCCTTGGCATGCCCCTAGTGTGTTAGGGTCGGATCCGGGCCTCGAAGGACCTCTTGGCCCTCGGAATCCGCAAGACAAAATTTCAGTTTTTCCTTCAGTAGAATTGAACCATTTTGATACGCTTTTTCTGAAATTATGCAATTTTGCTCTAAATTATTCAGAAAATCATAGAATGTTTGTATAACCTTTTTAGGTGATACTATATGCTTAGAGGGCACAATTTGAGCCCGCCGCCTTGTTTGTCCCAAGGCGGGCCCACTATTTACGGTTTTGCCCCTAATGTGTTAAAGCTTCCTTTTTAAGCGATTTTTGAAAGAAATGTTTTAATTACCCTACTAATCGCTTAACGAATATTATTTTAAATATTCTGTTAAATATTATAAATTATTTTGACACTCGGAATGACTTCGGGAAAGTTATACTTCTGTAATTTATTATGATATCCGAAATACATTTATTATGATTCCGTCCGACCCCATTGGATTTGTTTGTCTTTGATACGCTTCATCGAGTCTTTGAAAACATTTATTATATTTTTAAATTGCATTAGTCTCTCACTACTCCATTCGTGGATGTCCCAATGTTTCCCACACTGAGCCCGGGCCAGGATATGTTGTCAAGCGTAATTCTCTGCATTGTTCGCCGTGTCCTGATGTGAGGGGGCAGGTATACGCGTACATGGGTCTGTGGAGTATGATGTGCCATGTCCGCTTATTCTGATCTGATCTGTATGGCCATTTTGATATGACATTATATGATACGGGGCCACGCCCCTTTTTCTGATTCCTCTGTATAGTGGCACCAGCGTTGGGAGGGTGGCCACATTCTGTCTGCCGAGTCCCGTGTCAGGGACCGGATATGATATGATATGACATATGTTTTTGTACGCATTCTGTCTGTTTTGGAAATATGCATTTGACACTCTGGATTCTGTACTCATTTTCTGTAACCATTATGATTTGACTTCTGTGATTCCGCTTTACATATTCAGTACATATTTCGTACTGACCCCCTTTCTTCGGGGGCTGCGTTTTCATGCCGCGCAGGTACTGACGACAGGTTCGCTGATCCACACGTTTAGGATCCTATTTCTGCTATTTGGGGCGCTCTCTTCTACAGAGCCCATCTTTTGGTACAGTCTGTCACTGCTATCTGGATATATACTTTGTTCAGGGTATGACGGGGCCCTGTCCTGTCTTATGATTATGATATGTTCTGTAGAGGTCTGTGGATACATCTGTGTGGGTTCTGTACATATGTTTGGGATATTCTGTTCTGTGATGGCCTTATCGGCCTATGTGTGCCAAGTCTGCTTTTCTGCTAAGTTCTGTAGCGACCACTAATATTATTATTATATTATTATTCTGTTAATATGCTAATTTGGGGTATCGGGTACGTATAGGTGCCCAGCTCGGGCACTGGTCGCGGCCCACGGGGTTGGGTCGTGACAAGGAGGATCCCCAGGACTTTATTGATGGTATGCTAAGGACGCTCCGGTTGATACATGCTTCAGACACCGAATCGGTGGAGCTAGCATCATATAGATTGAGGGATGTCTCAATCCAGTGGTATACAGTTTGGATGGCTTCGCGGGGAGGCAATGCACCTCCACCGGTATGGCAAGAGTTTGTTGATGCTTTCCTCGGTCATTATATGCCCCCAGAAGTTCGGCGAGCTAGGGCCGATAAATTCTTGAATCTGAGGCAAGGTAGCATGAGTGCTATAGAGTATAGTCTCCGCTTCAATTCCTTGGCTAGGTATGCTTCGGCCATGGTAGCGGATATGGGCGATCGGGTGCACCGGTTTGTGAAAGGCCTAGGGCCACACTTGATGGATAAATGCTCAACTGCGTCCCTTCAGGATGGCATGGATATTGCATGCATTCAGGCACATGCTCAGGACTTAGAGGAACACCTACAACAGCGGAGAAATGAACGTGAGCAAGATAGGGGACATAGCAAGAGAGCTAGACCTTCGGGTTCGAGGAGCGAGTCCAGGGGTGGACACAGACAGCAGCTTCCCAGCCATTCAGGCTATTCTATGACCAGTCCACCTCCACGGTTTTCAGGCCAGGGCCTTGATAGATCTGCTCGTTCAGGGCCGAGTCCGAGTTATACAGGACCTCAGTTCAGAGGTGATTTAGGCCAGTCAAGGCCACCCGTACCACCGTGTTCCCAGTGTGGGAAGATGCATTGGGGTCAATGCCGATTTGGGTCAGACGATTGCTATTCATGTGGTCGGCCAGGCCATATTATGCGTGATTGCCCCTCAGTATATGGTAGAGGTAGGACCCAGCCATCAGGGTCGGTAGCCGGATCTTCGGCATCTGTACGCCCTACGGGGCCAGGTTCACATGCGCCAGTCAGCCATGGTAGAGGTAGGGGCAGAGCTCCCAGTACTAGCGGTTCTCAGCACCGTATTTATGCTTTGGCTGGACGCCAAGATCTTGAGTCTTCTCCTAACGTGGTCGTAGGTATATTATCGGTATTCTCTCATGATGTATATGCTTTGATTGATCCGGGCTCCACACTATCATATGTTACTCCATATATTGCGGGTCGATTTATAATTGAGCCGGAGTCTATCAAACCTTTTGAGGTGTCTACACCCGTGGGTGACTCGGTAATAGCTAGCCGAGTATATAGGAATTGTGTGACTGTGATTTGTGATCGTCGTATCATGATTGATTTGCATGAGCTAGAAATGGTAGATTTTGACGTTATTATGGGCACGGATTGGTTTGCTTCTTGTTATGCCAATGTTGATTGTAGAATGAAGATGGTTCGTTTCCAGTTTCCGGGAGAACCAGTCTTAGAATGGAAAGGGAATGCGACATCACCAAAAGGTAGGTTTATTTCCTATCTAAAGGCAAGGAAGATGATCACGAAAGGGTGTATCTATCACCTAGTGCGAGTTCAAGATGTAGAAGCTGAGTCACCGACTCTTCAGTCAGTTCCAGTAGTGAATGAATTTTCGGATGTGTTCCCGGAAGAGCTTCCAGGCCTTCCTCCTGAGCGGGAGATTGATTTTGAGATTGATGTGTTGCCAGACACTAAACCCATATCTATTCCTCCCTATAGAATGGCGCCCGTAGAACTGAAAGAGTTGAAGGAGCAATTGAAAAACTTGCTTGATAAAGGCTTCATTAGGCCTAGTTCATCCCCGTGGGGAGCACCCGTATTGTTCGTCCGGAAAAAGGATGGCTCTTTGAGAATGTGCATTGATTATCGACAATTCAATAAGGTGACGATTAAGAACAAATATCCTCTTCCGAGGATTGATGATCTATTTGATCAATTGCAAGGTGCCAAGTGGTTTTCACAGATCGATTTGAGGTCCGGGTATCACCAAGTAAGAGTTAGGGAGAAAGATATCCCTAAGACGGCTTTCAGAACAAGATACGGTCATTTTGAGTTCCGAGTGATGTCGTTCGGGTTAACTAATGCACCGGCAGTGTTTATGGACCTAATGAACAATGTATTCAGACCTTTTCTGGATCTATTTGTAATTGTATTCATCGACGACATCTTAGTGTATTCTAGATCCGAGGACGAGCATGCAGATCATTTGCGAATTGTCCTTGGAGTTCTTCGAGCTCGAGAGTTATTCGTGATGTTTTCCAAATGCGAGTTTTGGTTGAACTCAGTGGCATTTCTGGGCCACATTGTTGCAGCTGACGGTATTCGAGTGGATAGCCAAAAGATTGAGGCAGTGAAGACTTGGCCAAGGCCCACGACCCCTACGGAGGTTCGTAGCTTTTTGGGCTTAGCAGGTTATTACAGAAGATTTGTTGGGGGTTTCTCTTCTATTTCTGCACCGCTCACCAAGTTGACTCAGAAGTCAGCTAAGTTTCAATGGACAGATGCTTGCGAGCGCAGTTTCCAAGAGTTGAAAGATCGACTGACTTCAGCCCCAGTCTTGACACATCCAGAGGGATTGGAAGGATATGTTATTTATTGTGATGCTTCAGGTGTCGGGCTAGGCTGTGTATTGATGCAAAATGGTAAGGTGATTGCGTATGCTTCTAGACAATTACGGAAACATGAGCAGAATTATCCTACCCATGACTTAGAATTGGCCGCGGTGGTCCATGCTTTAAAGATATGGAGACATTACTTATATGGTGTCCACGTGGATATTTATACAGATCATAAGAGTCTCCAGTACATCTTCAAGCAAAAAGAGTTGAATTTGCGGCAACGACGATGGTTGGAGTTGCTAAAGGATTACGATGTTGATATCTTGTATCACCCCGGAAAGGCTAACGTTGTGGCTGACGCTCTTAGCCGCAGATCCATGGGAAGTCTAAGTGATGTACGACCAGAAAAGAAAGAGATGGCCCGTGATCTTCAGCAGTTAGCTAGCCTAGGAGTCCGAGTGGTGGACTCAGGTAGCAGCGGAGCTACTATTCAGAATTCAGCAGTTTCATCGTTAGTAGCGGAAGTAAAAGAGCGACAATATGAGGATCCCATGCTAATGCAGTACAGAGATACACTCCCTCAGAAGGAGGAGTCATCATTTGACATTTCGGAAGACGGAGTTCTCCGATGTCGAGGCAGGTTATGTGTTCCCGATGTGGCAGGTCTACGCCATCAGATTTTGAGAGAAGCTCATTGTTCCCGTTACTCCATTCACCCTGGAGCGACGAAAATGTATCATGATCTTAAGTCTGTATATTGGTGGAATGGCATGAAGAAAGATATAGCGAAATTCGTGGCTCAATGTCCTAATTGTCAGCAGGTGAAAATCGAGCACCAAAAGCCAGGTGGATTATTGCAAGCTATAGAAATCCCAACTTAGAAGTGGGAAGTGATCAATATGGATTTCATTACAGGGTTACCCCGTTCTCGACGTAAGTATGATTCCATATGGGTGATTGTGGATAGACTCACAAAGTCAGCTCATTTCTTACCGGTCATGACGACCTATGTGGCAGAAGATTATGCAAGGCTTTATCTTAAAGAGATAGTGAAACTCCATGGCGTTCCAGTATCTATTATTTCCGATAGAGGAACTCAGTTCACAGCTAAGTTTTGGGGGTCTTTCCAAGAGGGTTTAGGGACCCAAGTGCGCCTTAGCACGATATTTCACCCCCAGACCGATGGGCAAGCTGAACATACTATTTAGACTCTTAAAGATATGTTACGGACATGCATGATAGATTTCAGAGGAAATTGGGATGACCATTTGCCACTCATTGAGTTTGCTTACAATAACAGTTATCATTCTAGCATTTAAATGGCGCCGTATGAGGCTTTATATGGGCGAAAGTGTAGATCCCCGATTGGGTGGTTCGAAACTGGAGAGGCCAAGTTGATAGGGCCAGATTTGGTCCAGCAAGCTATAGAGAAAGTCAAGCTTATACAAGATCAGTTATTAGCGGCTCAAAGTCGCCAGAAGTCCTATGCGGATAATCGTCGAAGGGACTTAGAGTTCCAAGTTAAGGATTGGGTATTCTTGAAAGTGTCGCCAATGAAAGGCGTTATGAGATTTGGAAAAAAGGGGAAGCTCAGTCCCCGGTATATCGGACCCTATGAGATTGTGCGCAAAATAGGCAAAGTGGCCTATGAGCTAGATCTACCTCCAGATTTGGAGTCAGTCCATCCAATATTTCATGTCTCGATGCTTCGGAAGTGTGTTGGAGATCCTACGAGGATCGTCCCAGTGACTGATATTCAAGTGACAGAAAAGCTAACTTATGATGAAATACCCATTGCCATATTAGATAGGCAAGTACGGAGGCTTAGAAACAAAGAAGTGGTCTCAATTAAAGTACTGTGGAGAAATAACAATCGAGAGGAAATGACATGGGAAGCGGAAGAGAATATGCGATCCAAATACCGGCGTTTATTTCAGCCCTTGGAAGAATTCCAAGATGAGACGTCAAAATCATAAGGTATGCATGTTTTCCTTTTATACATTCAGGTCGTGTGTGGCCAAATTTCTAGTGCTGTTGTATTATTGCCCTGTGAGGCATTATTATTGTGGGTTGTTGTGACAGGGTGGTAGTGCCACATTACAGAGGAGACTCTGGCGAAATTTTTATAGAATTCCCCAAGCCTTTAACATTCGAGGACGAATGTTCCTAAGGGGGGGTAGAATGTTACACCTCGGAAAAATTTCCGTTGGTACGCAAGAGAATGAACTAGTGATGAATATAAGTGCATGATGTCCATGAGCAAGAAACGACGTTGATGACCTTAGGTGAGATTTCGAAAGTATCCGATGTGAGACGAGGAAGTTGGCTAAGTTAAGATGAGATACAAGGTGAGCAATGCATGTGCATGGACGGGGGTGATTAAAATGAGAAGTCTAAGAAATATGGGAAGTTGCAGAATTGCAACTGCCCAGTGGTCGTATATTGCAAAATACGGACCATAAAGTGCAATACGGTCCGTAAACTGGCAGTCGTAAACTGCCATGCAAGGTTTCAACTTTCTGCCTGCCGAGGAAATGATTAAATACGACCAGGTGGTCAGACCGTAAAGTGATTTACGGCCCGTAAACCATGGTCATAAACCACCATGAAGGCAGCCCAGCTTCTGGTTCTGGAAATGGTTAATTACGCCCATGGAGGACGAGCCGTATAGTGGAATACGGGCCGTAAACCTCAATGGACGACCACTGTTCACCCAGCACAGATTTTTCAATTCATTAAATATGAGGATCAAGACTTGTCTTATTTCATTACAACATTACACCACTTCTCTCTACATTTATTATATCAGTTTTCAAGGATTATGAGCCATCAATAACATTAAGACAAGTGAATCAAGGATAGGGGAATCATCAAGGACCATCCAAGTCAAGAAATCCAAATGGAGAAAAACTAGGGTTTTGCTCAAAGAGGAGTATTATCAACCAAAGGTTGTTCCTACAACTTCTAAGGTATGATTCATGATTTTTACATGACGTTTAAGGTATTGGAGAATTAAAATACATGGATTGTAGAAAATGTGGTCAACTAGGTCATGAATGATGAATAGTGACATCTTGAGAAATAGTTTGAATTGAGTAATGAATGTTGTTGTGTTACGATATGAATGTATTATAAATGGTACTAAGGTCATGAACTCGACACTTTAGACGAATGGACGAAGTGGAGGTCATGACCATAAATATGGGAGAATTAGAAGCAAATTGAGAAATCTAGATAATGTGGATGATGTGAATGACTAATGGCCATTGTTATGATATTAATGAAGGTATAAACGCTAGCATTGGAAGGGAACGTGCAAGTGTAGAATAGTTCGACGGAAAGGTATGTGAGGCTAACCCTTCTTTCATAAGGCATGGTTCTTGGCCAAATTCCTAATTCCTCTATATGAGTATGTTGTCTTCACATGGTTGACATTCCGAGCTCATAAGCTCACGACCCTTGATATGTACTATGATTATACTATGTTCCTCGTATGACGAGTAAGTCTATAATGTAGATGTAACGATAATGATGAGGATAGTAATGATGATGAGAGTAAAATGAGATTAGAGATGCTTACGAGCTATGATATATGTATATGTATGCCTATGAAGGGCTATGATAAGAACCCGAGCTTATGATGCCGGGTAAGACTATATGTATATGACTATGTATAAAGTATGTATACGATTACGAAACGCGCGCACACCTCTGCAGATGCTACGGATAACCCTGACGCCTTGGTAGGGCCAGGTAGGTATGATCTTGAGCCTTGGTTGGCCAAGTCTGTATGACACACCGATCCTACGAGGTTGGGTATGCTATGTAAATACTATGTATATGATATGACCATGTATATAATATGAATATGAGTGTGATAAGACTTAGTAAGGGCATGTATACGAATATGAACGCAAAGCAGTATGGCTATTATTATGGGATACGAACGACGATGTATGCAAGTAAGTGACATGATGATGATGATATTACTATCTCCCCTCCTATGCTATTTCAAATGATATCTATTATGCTTCTATATTGATGTTGATCATGCTTTGCGTACTCAGTACATTCTTCGTACTGACGTCCTTTTGTTTGTGGACGCTGCGTCATGCCCGCAGGTGCACAGAGAGACAGACTTAATCCATAGCTGCTTATTCAGAGATTGCATAGCAGAGCTCCATTTCTTTCGGAGCCGTAGCTTTTGGGTACTCATTCTTTTGTGTATATGATTATGGGAATAGCGGGGTCCTATCCCGCTCATACGATATGTCATACTCTTAGAGGCTCGTAGTCATGTGTATGTGGGTAGAGATGTTCGGCCATGTCGGCCTATGTTTTGTATATCTTTTGTTAGCCACGTCGGCCTTGTACTTATGATGTGGCATAGATGCCTATGATATGTTAAATGATGATGGTCGTCTAATGGGATCAATATGATTAACGATAAGAAAAGCACGAATTGACTTATGGTTCACTTAGATGTTATGTTATGTAGGATAAGGGGGTTCCTGGGTGGGGTAGCACCGGGTGCTCGTCGTGGCCCCCTAGCCGGGTCGTGACATCAACAGACTCAGTCTCAGAAGCCTTAATTATCCTTAATGTATGCTGCATTTGCCGGATAAACTCCTGCGGATCATCCTCGGGCTTTGACCCGAAAAACTCAGGAGGATTACAAGTTAAGAAGTCACGAGCCCTCATACTATTAGATCTATCCGCATGATCAACTCCTAGTCCGTGCCTGTGAGCCTGCCCTGCCACTAATCTGGTCAGCAGCTAAACTGCATCTCTCATGGCCCTATCCTCCGCCCCTGGCTGAGGAGCTGGAGGCTCGGGTACTGGAACCTCGGGAGCTAGCGGTGGAGCTGCCCCCTGATTTTGAGCTACTGCTGCTCTGGGTTCCTCTGGAAGTGGCGATGTAGCAGAACTCGCCGACTGAAACACCACCTCAGGCATAAGCTGGGCATGGGCCGTAGTAACTCTCCGAGTCTGGCTAGTATCTCCTATTACCGATTTGCCCTTCTGGGCAGCTGTCGCTTTCTTTGGAGGCATAGCTCTAAGCATCATAATCTGTTAGGGAGGGATTATCCTGATAATATAGCTCTATCGCACGATCTAGAGTAGGAAGGAAAGATAACATCTTAAATGTCTTGTGGCTTCCTGTTCATAGATGTGGTGCACAACACACCGATAAAGAAGACTCTACTAGACACGGTCTGTAGACACTCTGAGGATGAACTGCTCTGAAACCACTTTTGTCACGACCCAGCCCCGTGAGCCATGACTAGTGCCCGAGCTGGACACTCGTATACGTACCTGTTAGATATAGTCAGACTGAAACTACAAAAAATATGGGAATTGGCAAGATACCAAAGGTTCACAACGTCACATATCATGATAACTTGTCTCCTGAGGAGTCACAACCAATCACAACGTAATAAGATACGCAAGCCGACAAGGCTGCCACTATATACCATTATGACACGCAAGCCGACAAGGCTGCCACTACATGTCAATACATTACGCAAGCCGGCAAGGCTGCCACTGCATATCAATATAATATGCAAGCCAGCAGGGCTGCCACCACAAACAGAAATATCCACAACAAACCATATAGACACTGCTGATCATAATCTATATACAACCCACACATATGTCTACAGACCTCTAAGAGTATCGATAGTGAAATATGACGGGACAGGGCCCCGTCGTACCCCTGGATAAACACACACACACACACACACACACACACATATATATATATATATATATATATATATATATATATATATATATATATATATATACGTCAAAAGATCTGTACCAAAAGTCTAGGCTCCGGAACAATGGAGCTCTACAAGACAGCTGAGTGGAAATCCTAAGCACGAGGATCACCAAATCGAGTATCTGTACCTGCGGGCATGAAACGTAGCCCCCCGAAGAAAGGGGGTCAGTACGAGAAATGTACTGAGTATATAAAGTATGAAACACAATAAAGAGGATCATGACTGAAATAGAAATTACAGGAGACAAGTATGACTTTCAAAATACCAATGCACTTGCCTTATAAAATGTAAAACATGCATATCAATATCATATATCATATCCGGCCCACTATGGGACTTGGGGAATAAAGTCATCACATACCATCCTTGGCGCCACGATCACATCATCATATCATCATATATATATATATATGCCATATCCCGGTCCTCTAGTGAGGGATTCGGTGAACAATGCAATGAAACTCTGCACGAGAACGTACCCCGGCCCGGGACTCGGTGAAAGATATATTAACAGTATGCACCAGTAGAGTAGTGAGTAACCATATGCAAATCAAATCATCATCTAAGACTCAATAGCATAGGTAGAATGAACTAACACTTGAATATCAGCGGAGACAGTCATGTCAAGTATCCCTCGTATGTCATTATGGATTATGTCAAGTGGAACTTCAGGAATCATAGACACGTATCAAGATAATATGAAATAGCTTATGGAAATCAAGAACATTAACCATCCTAGTGTCTCTAAGAATAGGAACTTATACATTCGTCGTTTGTTCGCTTCATATGAATCATGCCAAAACAAAGAAGGGTTAGCTTTACATACCTCTTATAGGTTAACCATAACCAAGTTCGCTTTGTCGCCCCCTTAGCCTATTTAATATGAAAGTAACATTATTGTTAGTAGACTATACTTTCTAGCTTATAAATCTACAACCAATCACTTATAGGAATCATTCTTTAGCTCATACTTTCTTCATTAGGATTTTGGTTAGTTAAGAACTTAATGGAAATCGGGTAGCATTTCCTCTATATAACTCGCCCTAACCCGAACATCCAATTAATCTCCGGTTATCACAACAATACCAACAACAACAATAATAGAAATATTCATATCAGATCCTTAAAATCCAGCCTATAAACAACTCAAACAACCCAATAACCTTTCTTAATCCTTTTCTAATCCAAATCATTAACATCTAAGATTATACACCAAACAGACCAACATACGCTTTGTATACGATACGTTATACACTTCTTTCTTCCAAATTTAGGAGCCATATCAACAACAACATGACAAAAACAAGAACAACAACACATGAACATAAAACCACACTTTTAATCTTTCAACTCAACAAGAACAGCCCACAACTTTATGAACATTTAATCCAATTCATATCTTAACAATTCCATATAACAACTACAACCTTAATTATCATAATTCCTTAACTTTCATCACACAATGAACGACACAAACAACAATCAAACTCGATTAAATCGAAACAACTCCAATTCAGTCCAACTCCTAATACCAACGAATTCATGCAATTTTCTTACTTCCAATTTCGTCTAATACAATTTTAATCTTTCCATTACAACACCATAAATCCAATTATACAATAAAAAGAGAAGGTCTTACCTTAATTAAATTGGAGCAAATTCTACACTCACTTGCACCAATTGCACTATTTCTTCTTCCTCAATTCAATCCCTTATGTTGCTACCACCTCCTTGGACGTGTAAAATACCTTGGAATAAAAGAATTTTTTTTAAAGATGGCTGCCATGGCCGTGAGCTTGGCAGCCATGGCTATGTAACTTTCCTCTCTCAATTTCATTAGAATTGCAAATGAAATGTAGCTAACATTAGTCATGAATTGTGAATACATATATGTTGCCTAACCACATGACACGTGCCCCCCCCCTCCCCCATGATGAATCATCCATTTTATTTCATTTCATTATATATATATATATATATATATATATATATATATATGAATTCGGTGGGCCCACTTAATTTTCTAATTAGCTAACTTAATTAATCTTAATTAATCACTAATCTCCACCTAATAATCTAATCATAGTTAATTAATTCCTAATCTCCATTAATATTTCTATACTAATTGAAATTTATAGACAAATCGTGCACTAATTAAAATCGGGAATTAAAAACCCTTATTTCATATCCCAAAAATAATCTCATCCTTAACTTATGTCGATTAGCTTACGAATAATTCGACGTACAAAAATACGGGATATAACAGTAGGCTTAATAAGTATGATGAGTAGTAGAATGAGTGGTGCTTGGTGGTTAGCCCCGGGTACCAGTCTTGGCCCCTAGTCGGGTCATGACAACGCCAGAGCTCCAGAATTTCTTGTTGCCATTAAAAAATGAATTCGATCACATAAGGTCGCCCTTACCACGGTGCAATCAATGTGGTAGGCCATATTTTGGACCGTGTCTCTTGGGTTTGGATGCTTGCTATGCCTGTGGTCAGTCAGGCCATGCTATGCGTGAGTGTCCATTTCCAGGCAGTCGAAATAGGGTTCAGTCTACTAGATTGGCAGACGGATCATCGCCATCAGTGCTCCCTCCCGGACAAGACACTCAGACATCAACAGGTCGTGGTAGAGGTAGAGGGGGAGCGTCCAACTTGAGCAGTCTTCAGAATCGTATTTACGCATTGACTAATCGACAGGACTTGGACCCTTCACCCAGTATTGTTACAGGTACATTATTAGTATTTTCTCATGATGTGTACACATTGATTGAGACATTAGTATGATTAGATGGGAGTGTAACTCCTTCTTAAAGTAGGAAGTGGAAGGGATAAGTATATGTTTAAATATGACCCTTAAGTATTAACATACAAATGATTTATGAGTATAAAGGGGTAGAAGAGATAAGGGAACGATGTATGTTACCAAAAAGCCAGATATCGACAAGAGCCTTTTTTATCATATAATATATATTGGCAAGGACGTTGTACGGAGGTGCGAGTCTAAGGATATGTTGATATAAGACAAAGTTAGGACTAAGGTACAGAAATATTCTTTTTCAAAAGTTCTCTTGTCACACAAGATTATTGAGTTAGTAATATAAGGCTGAATAGCTAATGAAGGATGTGAACGATGCTTTGAATGAGTTAGTTGTATGATGGTAGATGAATGAGTTGGAAGTCACGAGTTGATATAAGTTTTACCCTTCATTAAGGAGATGAATTTGTAGTTTAAAGGAGGCTTGTCTAAAGACTGAGTGTTTATGTGGCAAAGAGAAGGAGGAACATTAACAATCAGGGCAGATTTTGAGAATATAATTGGTGCTAGATACTATCAGGGTGATGAAATGGGGAAAGCGAATAACAGAAAAAAGGTATTCTTGAAAGAACAGTAAAGAAACTATGAAAATCCTTTTGATGAAAGCTTATGCCCATCTAGGATCAGTACGTCTACAAGAATATGTGACTCGTTACAACTATGTGCAACTGACTAGATAAATTCAGACGATGAATAGACACAACTAACATTAGTTATGGATTCGCTGAGAGTATGTACTTGCAAGCAAAACTAATGGGATGTTAACTATAGAATAATGGGTGTTTTTGCCACACCCCGATCTTACTAGGGTGTGATGGGCACCCGACCCCATATTGGGAGTCGAGCGAACCCGCTGACTCTTATTACATACATAATATTTTGGACTCCTTGAATTACACAAATGTGAAATACATACAAAGGGCCCCCAGAACATCTCTTTTTTATTTCCGTCAATCTCAAATCAAGTAACATCTGTAATCATATGGAATTTATAACATAAGGCAAAAGGACACATCGGCTGACGGAGCCGCTCACAAGACTGACATTCTATACCCACGACTCGGTCTGTAAGGTCTCTAACTTCAACCAAGACATCATAGCATAATACTCTGACCCGGCAACACTCCAGGGCCAAATGGAGCTTGCCAACTTCGCTGGAACATCTTCTATAATGACTTCTACTCATCTGGGTGTACCTGCGCGACATGAAACGTAGCGTCCACAAGAAGGGACGTCACTACGAGCAATGTACTGAGTAGGTAAGGCATGAATAGTAACATGGTAAGGGATGTAATTATGAATAATAACAGAATAGAAATATAGGGTATATCATGGGGTAAAAGAGTAGCCTGTATATCTGAGTGCCTTTTAGGCGGATACCATGCATGCTTAGTGCTGCGGAACGTGCAACCCGATCCTTTTATCCGGGATGATATCATATTATACCAACTGATCAGGTGGCTACGCGTATATAACGCTCTCACCTTTCCCCTTACCCCATATACATATACATATATCATATAACAGCATGCAGGAGAGCCCAAAGAAAGTCATGTATCTATCGGAGTGACGTAAGGTCGGTAACCACCGAATATATTATGGAATGATCATCCTGACTCCGTCTCACCTTGAAGGAACAATTATTATAAGATGAGACTAGCAACGAATAACAGCGTTAAGAGAACATGGAATAAGATCATAAGGAGTCGCTTCGTAAACATATGCACATAGAACAAATTTTCAAGACTCAATGGGTACGTACATAAATCGACACCTGAAGGCTCAGAAACAAGTTTCGGGTCAATCCGACTTAGTATAAGAAAGTTATGAGCGTTTGAAGTACAGAACCTTCTACGAGCGTTTCAAAAGTCATTTTTGGAAAATCAAAGCAATAATCATACCAAGTACCTTTAAACATGAAATCATTCTTATCATAGTCATCATAGAAATATTCTCATCCTTGACATCATCAGTGTCATTGTAAAACATATCCATCGTTATTGTCATAAGATCTTACAAAATCATAAACTTCTGTTTTGGTAGAATACGGACACTTTGGAAAAACATTTACGAGTTATCGGGAAGAGAATCGTGCCTTGAAATCATAAACATCTAACTTTTGAAAACAAGGAAAATATGGAAGCAATTATGAAATCATAACATCGGAATCATGCCTTGAAAGAAAAGGGACGAGCCTTAACATACCTGCTCCACGTCCTATTAGCTACACTTAATTGTCTAAGCTCGTCATCGCTAGTCTACATTCAAGAAGATTGACACAATCATTAGACTCATCATCATATACTTGTCTTAATCCTTCAAATGAATTCATTTGTAATCTGCCGAAATTTCGGCAGCATCTCCCCTGTAAATACACCATCCCCGAGAATCTAACTCGGCCAATTTATCAACAACAATCCGAGAATTCAACTCGGCCAAATTATCACAACAATACCAACAATCATACCAACAACATCAACAATCAATTCAAGACGCATTCTAACATTAACAACCTTTGTCATACAATTCACATAACATTAAAAACGACTCAATCAACATACTACTTCACCCGACACCTTCCAAATTCAACAAGAACAATAACAACCTATTTCCTTCTTTCAAATTCAATCACAACAACCCAACTTACAATCTTCCAAACACATGTCTCACTTCCAAATTCATGAATTATATTTACAACCTACACATTAGCAATATCATTCCCTCAATTATAAGAAACCATACCAATGTCACACTAACTTCTTCAACAACCCCCACAATGATTCCAAATTCACTTCAATTCATCAAACCTTTATTTTCGTCATAGAATCCACAACTACAACAATCAAAATACTAAATAAAATTAATTCATGATTTCTACACAAACAACCACTCACACGGCCACAACCATACACATACATATTTCACGAATTCCATCTATTTCTACATACAACAACATGCATAAACTATCCATAACATATATAAAAGAAGGTTGAACCTTACCTTCCTCCACTTGTCTTCTTACTTGGCTAGGGTTTATAAATCACCCAAATGAATGCTTGGCTTGCTCCAACAACTTCTTCATGTTAATGAGGACCTTCCATTTGGTGGAAATACTAGAAGAAAATTATTTTTCTTGATCAATTTCTAGGACCTCATTTCTTCTAGCCATGGCCGAATGGCCTTTGTTTCCTTTCTCCAAGTTTTCTTCTTGGAGTTTTTCATGAATAATTGTCTTGCTTTATGAGCAATTGTCCATATATACATTTAGCCTCATCAAATAGCATATGGACACATGCCCCTTCTCCCTTTTTCTTGAAGTTTCTTAAAAATAAACAAATATGACCGCTTGGCTTGTTACATAAGCTTGGTCCATATATATTTATAATTAGCCCCCTTTAATAAAATATGGACATACACCACACGGCCAACATGGCCCCCTTCCAGAACCTTCTTGGATATTTTGTGAAATTCCCATTTTGCCCCTAGCCTTCCACAATATTACCATAAACCACTTTGTGAATTTCCCTTTTTACCCTTAGCCTTTCTCAATATTTCCATACTAATGAATAACTTGTACATTAAAATGATTCTGAAAATAGTCTTGCCTTTAACTTCTCGCAATTATCTCGAATTATCCGAATGCACAAAATACGGGATATAACATCCTCCCCCCCTTTAGAACATTCGTCCTCGAATGTTCAACTGATCTTATGGGGTCTGATTACATTTCGGGGGGGGGGGGGGGGTCCCTCTTATACTTGTCCCTTTCTTTTCACGCCCATTCCTTATCTTTTCATCCTATTTTCTTTACAACCGAACTCCGCGGTCTCTACATGAGTCCTCATTCTGTGTCATGGGTTTTTCTAATCCATTGTGCCAACTTATTATCCTTGTCCTTCCCAGGTCATTTCTTGGCAGAAGTATACTTGTCTTCGATTTCTTTGTATTGGCGCTCGTTTCGTCCATCGTTATTCTTTGTTGGCTCCTCGGTGTGGATTCCTTACGAATATGGTTGGGCATTGCTTCACGTTAACAGTTCATATAATTCCTCTTAGGTCTAATATAATATGTTCTCCCCCCCCCCCCCTTCAAGGGGCTCCTTATACGCCAACAGCCTCCGAGTAGCCTCGTCTACAGTAATTACCTTATTCCTCGTCTTTCTTTCCAACTCCGTGCATATCATATCGAAACTTCTTACCATAGGTTTTTCTTTAATTTTATGACCATATCATCACCTTGTCAACATTTCCATACCCTTCCATCCACCATTAGTCCCTCTCACCGATTTGGCTCACTTACTCGTAGTTCTCTTTTAACTACCCGTTTGTATTGCAGCTGTGCGTCCATATTTTCCGAGCGTCCCACTACTTTTTCTCACAACACAGAATCTTTTCAGTTTACACCCTCTCTATCCTCGCTCATCAGACCTTTAACTATATTTATGATGTTATGACCGAGGGTCTCCCATGTGCGTTCCTCCCACTTCATTCTATTTCCTCTAAGATGAAATCTTTCAGAGCTCACATGAATTCTTGCTTCACACCATTTATTTCCAAATTAACAGCGTCGACCCATTATCCTTATTCTTTCCTTAGTGCGTAATCGGGTTCCTATCGCTAACTTGTTAAGGTATCCTTCTCACTCCTATAATTAAAGATTTCCAATTATTTTTCTCCCAATGTTCTCCTCTTCCTTCGACCAACCCATTCGTATACTTTTCCTACTTACATCCTTAACCTTCCTTAGGTTCCTTCCTTTTCGAACACTTTTCTTCTTTTGCCATTTGTGGCGTCGGCTCTGTAATTCGTGAAATATTCCTTTAAACGCGCAAATCCATCTTATTCCTAAGCCATCCTTTCTGGAAAGCATTTCCATGTCCGAGGCAACCACATTAGTATTGCTGCATATTTTATTCCTTTTCACGTGCCTATCTTTGAATTTTTTTTTACCCAAGTAGTCTCGTACCTTGCCGGTAATTTCTCTCGGGGCTTCACTCACTAAGGTTTCTTACCTTTTTCCGACATTTTAATCTCCTTGACTTCCATTTACTCACACTCTTTTTCTTTTCCAAATATCGTTGTATTAAAACTTTCCAATCCCCTGTAGTGAAAGTAATAGCAGCTTACCTCGTAACACTGGTACCATTTACTTTTGTTGTCACTTGAACTTCGGTACCCTTACTCGATTGATGCCTTCCATACCATAGCTTCGGTTGCTGAGACTCACATGTCCACCGATACAATCACATATGAGATATCACACGCATTCATATATGTATAATTACTATCAACTAGCCCACAAAATACTTCCAAATGCTACTCAAGCCTATCCTAACTCCAGAGCTGTGATGCACTTTCTGTCTCTTCACCAGTCTAGTCTGCCTCGTCCTGCGCGACCTCTTATGGTCTCCAACTATCTCCCACACTCTAGTTCCCCTTAGGTTACTCTAGCTTCTCATTTTCCTCTTATGTCTCAATTTATAGAACTTCTAGTTCACTTCTCAGGGGGTCACCCATCCTAAAATTTCTCTCACCTCAGCACACTTAACCTCGTAACTTCGATGGAATCCGGTTCCTTAATGCTGATATAATCGCGTCCACTTCCTCGCATGACCTTTATTACATGATCTGGAGCAAGTCGAAGTCTTACAGATTCCGAGAAATTTTCGTAACATGTCCTTCTCTTTGCAATTACTATTTTACCCTTTTCAGTCCTCAATATTCACCTTTCACTTTCGTGTATAATTACCTCTCGTCCTAGATTCCCAGATTCCCGATGGTAACGAATATGCCTTCGTTTCCATTACTTATAAGTACTCAGGTATCAACCTGTTCAGATTTCCACTCACCATCCTTACATAATAATCTACAGCAAAACTAATCGTCAGCTTTCCCTGAATCCTCCAATGGGCCTTGCTCCTACTAAACCTCGAATATTATCCATCTTAATCCTTCACGCCATGCCAAGTCCGTAAATCCTCTAAGACAACGCATCCCACTCATTGTCTATTTACAATATTCCCTTTCCCCACTTCCTCTTGTTAGGCGTATCTCACTAAATGACCTGATTTCTGAACTATTATGGCGGAATCTCCCTTACCATTTTTTTACTATTCAAAATCTGTACATAGCAAATATCGACAATACCTCACAAAACATACGGCTATATGACACATTCCAGCCATCCGGTGCTTCCTGTTTCAGGTAACAGAACAAATATATCAAGACTTACCTCTGTGACTTGCCATATCGTCACTCACCTTCTTCCGTTGTATGTAAGGCTCATATAAGGAATCTCATTTTCCTATAACTTGGCTCTATCGCACGAACTAAGACAGAAAGAAGGTCAACAATCCCTAGATGCCCTGCAGCCTCCTGTTTATAAATGTGGCCGGCTTCACACCCATAAACAGGACTCTACTGGACACGACTTTGCAGAAAACCCCTAGGACGACCTGCTCTGATACCACTTTGTCACACCCCGATCTTACTAGGGTGTGATGGGCAACCGACCCCATATTCGGAGCCGAGCGAACCCGCTGACTCTTATTACATACATAATCTTTTGGACTCTTTGAATTACACAAAAGTGAAATACATACAAAGGGCCCCTAGAACATCTTTTTTTTTTTCGTCAATCTCAAATCAAGTAACATCTGTAATCATATGGAATTTATAACATAAGGCAAAAGGACACATCGGCTGACGGAGCCGCTCACAAGACTGACATTCTATACCCACGACTCTGTCTGCAAAGTCTCTAACTTCAACCAAGACATCATAGCATAATACTCTGACCCGGCAACACTCCAGGGCCAAATGGAGCTTGCCAACTTCGCTGGAACATCTTCTATAATGACTTCTACTCATCTGGGTGTACCTGCGCGGCATGAAACGCAGCGTCCACAAGAAGGGACGTCAGTACGAGCAATGTACTGAGTATGTAAGGCATGAATTGTAACATGGTAAGGGATGTAATTATGAATAATAACAGAATAGAAATATAGGGTATATCGTGGGGTAAAAGAGTAGCCTGAACATCTGAGTGCCTTTTAGGCGGATATCATGCATGCTTAGTGCTGCGGAACGTGCAGCCCGATCCATATATACATATACTATATTATATTGCTGCGGAACGAGCAGCCCGATCCATATACATATATTGCTGCGGAAAGTGCAGCCCGATCCATTTATCCATATATCCCGCGTCCGAGCATCCCGCGTCCGGGATGATATCATATTATACCAACTGATCAGGTGGCTACGCATATATAACGCTCTCACCTTTCCCCTTACCCCATATACATATACATATACATATATCATATAACAGCATGCAGGAGAGCCCAAAGAAAGTCATGTATCTATCGGAGTGACGTAAGGTCGGTAACCTCCGAATATATTATGGAATGATCATCCTGACTCTGTCTCACCTTGAAAGAACAATTATTATAAGATGAGACTAGCAACGAATAACAGCGTTAAGAGAACATGGATTAAGATCATAAGGCGTCGCTTCGTATACATATGCACATAGAACAAATTTTCAAGACTCGATGGGTACGTACATAAATCGACACCTGAAGGCTCAGAAACAAGTTTCGGGTCAATCCGACTTAGTATAAGAAAGTTATGAGCGTTTGACGTACAGAACCTTCTACGAGCATTTCCGAAGCCATTTTTGGAAAATCAAAGCAATAATCATACCAAGTACCTTTAAACATGAAATCATTCTTATCATAGTCATCATAGAAATATTCTCATCCTTGACATCATCAGTGTCATTGTAAAACATATCCATCGTTATTGTCATAAGATCTTACAAAATCATAAACTTCTGTTTTGGTAGAATACGGACACTTTGGAAAAACATTTACGAGTTATCGGGAAGAGAATCGTGCCTTGAAATCATAAACATCTAACTTTTGAAAACAAGGAAAATATGGAAGCAATTATGAAATCATAACATCGGAATCATGCCTTGAAAGAAAAGGGACGAGCCTTAACATACCTGCTCCACGTCCTATTAGCTACACTTAATTGTCTAAGCTCGTCATCGCTAGTCTACATTCAAGAAGATTGACACAATCATTAGACTCATCATCATATACTTGTCTTAATCCTTCAAATGAATTCATTTGTAATCTGCCGAAATTTCGGCAGCATCTCCCCTGTAAATACACCATCCCCGAGAATCTAACTCGGCCAATTTATCAACAACAATCCGAGAATTCAACTCGGCCAAATTATCACAACAATACCAACAATCATACCAACAACATCAACAATCAATTCAAGACGCATTCTAACATTAACAACCTTTGTCATACAATTCACATAACATTCAAAACGACTCAATCAACATACTACTTCACCCGACACCTTCCAAATTCAACAAGAACAATAACAACCTATTTCCTTCTTTCAAATTCAATCACAACAACCCAACTTACAATCTTCCAAACACATGTCTCACTTCCAAATTCATGAATTATATTTACAACCTACACATTAGCAATATCATTCCCTCAATTATAAGAAACCATACCAATGTCACACTAACTTCTTCAACAACCCCCACAATGATTCCAAATTCACTTCAATTCATCAAACCTTCATTTTCATCATAGAATCCACAACTACAACAATCAAAATACTAAATAAAATTAATTCATCATTTCTACACAAACAACCACTCACACGGCCACAACCATACACATACATATTTCACGAATTCCATCTATTTCTACATACAACAACATGCATAAACTATCCATAACATATATAAAAGAAGGTTGAACCTTACCTTCCTCCACTTGTCTTCTTACTTGGCTAGAGTTTATAAATCACCCAAATGAATGCTTGGCTTGCTCCAACAACTCCTTCATGTTAATGAGGACCTTCCATTTGGTGGAAATACTAGAAGAAAATTATTTTTCTTGATCAATTTCTAGGACCTCATTTCTTCTAGCCATGGCCGAATGGCCTTTGTTTCCTTTCTCCAAGTTTTCTTCTTGGAGTTTTTCATGAATAATTGTCTTGCTTTATGAGGAATTGTCCATATATACATTTAGCCTCATCAAATAGCATATGGACACATGCCCCTTCTCCCTTTTTCTTGAAGTTTCTTAAAAATAAACAAATATGACCGCTTGGCTTGTTACATAAGCTTGGTCCATATATATTTATAATTAGCCCCCTTTAATAAAATATGGACATACACCACACGGCCAACATGGCCCCCTTCCAGAACCTTCTTGGATATTTTGTGAAATTCCCATTTTGCCCCTAGCCTTCCACAATATTACCATAAACCACTTTGTGAATTTCCCTTTTTACCCTTAGCCTTTCTCAATATTTCCATACTAATGAATAACTTGTACATTAAAATGATTTGGAAAATAGTCTTGCCTTTAACTTCTCGCAATTATCTCGAATTATCCGAATGCACAAAATACGGGATATAACAGTTTTAAAAAGGACAGCTAGAGGAATTCGAACCAGGAAGGAAAATCCGAAAAGCTCACTTAAAATCCCACTTATGCGTTGACCCAGCCCAATCCGAGTTTTGCACCTATAAAAGGGCCTCTACACTTCATTTTATTCATTTTTATTCAAATCCACAACTCTCTAGAAATCTCCTAACATCTCCACCCCCCCCTCTAGAATCTTCCACACATCTTTCCCCATTATATGAATGTTGTTGAAGGTTCTCCACCATTCCAAAACATTCTATACCATCACAAAAGAGGATCAAACTCCAAAATCCCAAGCTAATTCATGGAGAAGGATTGTTCTTGTCTGTACTTAATGTTGTGATGAATTTGGCCTTGGAAGAAATTGAGTAGGGTGAAGTTCTTCTAGTGTAAGGTATGTTCTACATCCTATTTCTCATGATTAAGTTGATTTGAAGGTTTAGCAAGTCCTATAAAAGGAGAGAATGAATTTGAAAGGAGATTTTGGATTAATTTGAGATTAAATTGAATATAATTCTTTGATTATGGTATTGTGGATATTATTATGGTTGGTTGAGAAATTGGGAAAAACATCGTGTGGGATGTTTTATGGGGCATATTGGTGTTGATGATGATGTTGTTGATATTAGTATTGCTATTATTGTTGTTTTGTTGGTATTGTGATTTCGGGCTAGGGATATAAACAGGGGAGATGTTGCCCGAATTTCGACAGATTTTAAAAGAAATTAATTTGAAGACTTAAGATAAGCATATGCCGATAAGTCTAACAGTGGTATGAAATCTCTTGAATGTAGATTTACGAGCTTGGAAGGACAAGCGTTAAGTAGTTAAAGTTAAGGCGACCGAAAAGGTATGTTAAGGCTAGTCCCTTTCTTTCAAAAGGCATGATTCCTATGTTATGATTCCATACATATTTTCCATAACCTTCTTACTTCTAGAAGCTAGAAGTTCATGATTCGTAGAGGCTTCTTATGATGTTAAAGATGAGATGTTTTCTATGATGACCATGATGATGATGATTTCATTTCATGAAATTCCAAAGCTTATGATTTTAAGGCTATTATGAGATCATTGAGTTATTTCATGCTTTTCTTAATTCCATTCATTGTTGTCGATCTCACCTTATGTTACTTGTTCCTTCAAGGTGAGATATAGTGATAGTGATTGTACCATAATATAAATCGGAGGTTACCGACCTTACGTCACTCTGATAAAGTAGTAGCTTTTATTTGGGCTCGCATGCATGCTACTTATATTATATATGTATATATGGGGTATGGGGAAAGGTAAGGCATTATATACGCATAACCACCTAATCAGTTGGTATACTATGATCTTGTCCCGAACGCGGGATATATGGTTAAATGGATTGGGTGGTTCGTTCCTAGGCAATATATCTATATATCTATATATATATATATATATATATATATATATATATATATATATATATATATATATATATATATATAATGATGATATATTTATGGATCGGGCTGCACGTTCCGCAGCAATATAATATTTTTACGGATCGAGCTGCACGTTCCGCAGCACTGCTATGTTATATATGTATGAAAAATGTTTTTTTAAAAGAAAGCTAAGCATGCATGATGTTCGCCTTAAGAGGCAATCAGATGTACATGTTTTTCTTATCTCATGTTATGTTCTGTATCTTTTGTTATGTTGTTATTCATGCCTTACATACTCAGTACATTATTCTTACTAATGTCCTTTTGTTTGGGGACGCTACGTTCATGCCCACAGGTAGACGAACCAGACCCTTAGAAGCTTCATCAGCGGAGTTTCAAAATCACTCTAGTTGCTTCGGAGCTGTAATTTATTGGTACTACTCTTTTGTATATACATTTGGGTATGGCAGAGTCCTGCACCGTCGTTATGGATTCATGTATTCTGTTTAGAGGCTCATAGATAGATGTATGTAGCTAGATGATCCTTAAACGTCATCAGTTCTTATTGTTGTATAATATTTTGGTCGCCTTGTTGGCTTACACTTATGGGAATAGCTATTGATGACTATATTAAGTAATATATTCACGAGCTACCTATGTGGCCTACCTAGAAATGCTTATGGAATGTTAGACTAGAGGTGCTCGGTAGGCTAGTACTGTTACACCTCGGAAATTTTTCGTGAGCCAACAATGAATAGACCAACGAAGGGCATGAGTGTGTGACGTTTTATTAAGTAGGGAATCACTATTTATAAACTTTGGAATTAAGAAAGTTGTAGAATTTCATTTCAGCTAGTGGTCGTAAAATGGAATACGGCCCGTAAAGTGATTTACGAACCGTAAAGTGCCATCGTCCTCCACAATTTTAAAAATTTCAACTTTCTTTCAAATGCTTCAAATGGTTAAAAACGACTTGGAATACGGACCGTAAATTGAAATACGGCCCGTAAACTGCCATGATCTTCAACCAACCTTTCTGTTTCTGATAAGCTTAAATACGATTGCGAAGGACGGACCGTAAACCAGTATACGGCCCATAAAGTGGGGTTTACGACCACTGTGCATTTCGACCACTGTTCATAAAAATCAGATTTCACCTATTAAAAAGGAGGGACCCAAGTTCATTTTCTCATTTCATCTTCGGGAAATTCCTCCCTAGAAATCTCTAGAACACTCCAAACACTTCAACCATAAGAATAGCAAGGAAATCAATGATCATCAATACCAAATCTAAGAAACAAAGTGTATGAAACCTAATTGGAAGTCATCTCCTTCATGAAATTCCAAAAGAGGTGAAGAAGGGTTTTGGTGCTAAAGAAGTGATTCCACTCTAGGCTTGTTCCACCATCATCTAAGGTATGTTTCATGACTTTATCATGTTATTTAAGGTATTGGAAAGCTAAGATGCTTGAAATGTAGAAGAACATAGAAAATGGGCCATTACTGAGTGAATAGTGTCACAATTGAATGATAGTTGAATGGAATCATGAACGTTGATATGTTGTGATGATGAATACGTTATAAATGGCGTATAGACCATGGAATAGGTGTGAATTAAGCAAAATTATGATGATGAGCTAAAACCATTAAATGTGGAGAAATTGGAGAAAAATGGTGGATTTTGCTAAATATAGATAAGTGATGAATGTTAATACGATATTGTGAGTGTTGTTGTAAATGTTTGGGAGTTGAAATAGAACATGAGAAAAGTAGTAGAAACAAAGGAAACGCTGCCCAATTTTCTCTAGAAATAACGATGCGTTCTTATGGTCGATTGACTAACTATAATGCGTATTGTCTCGTGAAGGTAGCAACGTGACATTGAAGGAGAACAAGTGAACGATAGCTTAGCTAAACGACCAAGGTATGTGAGGCTAATCCTTTCTTTCAAATGGCATGAATCTTATGACACGATTCTCCTTTCTTCCTATGACTCTTCTATATCCCGGAAAGCCAAGCGCCTACGATCATGAATAGTTATATATATATATATATATATATATGAGAACTATGCTATGAGCCCAATAACGATATAATGTTTCCATAAAGTAGATGATGTCATTCGTCTTGTACACTCACCTTATATACTAATCCCTTCAAGGTGAGGCAGGATGTTCACAAATGTCCATAATGGAATCGAGGGTCCACGACCTTACGTCACCTCGATAAAGGATAGTTGTTCTAGAGTTTTTATGCATGTACTATTATAAGCATATTATGATGACATTACACCGCGCCTATAAGGTCAGGCAGCACCGTTAAGGCGGGCGACTTTCAGAGGATTACACCGTGTCTATATGGCACGGGCAGCACCACTAGTGGGCGGCATGAGATGGTACCCCGGACGCGGGAGGCCTGGACGCGGGCTATCGTTATTGATTATCACACCGCACCTATATGGTCGGGCAGTTTATTTATATATATACATGTTATGCATACATGAGATGATGATCAGCATAAAAGTAAGTCAGCATGCATTACTTCTTATATGATTCACAGTCTATTATAGTGTGCTCTATATTTGATACCTCCCTCATTTTCTTGATGTACTACTACTGTTTATGCCTCTCATACTCAGTACAACATTCGTATTGACGTCCGTTTTCTTTGGACGCTGTGTTCATGCCCACAGGTAGACAGGGAGGTGAGCTCGATCCAGATTCTTAGTAGCTATCAGCTGATTGACAGCACTCCATTGTTCGGAGGTGCTTATGATTATTCTTTTGGTACATATGTATATTTTGGGCCCGACGGAGTCTTGTTCCGTCTATATGTATAGTATGTCAGTTGAGGCTCGTAGATGCGCAGTGTGGGTAGTATGGTCTCACATTTTTCATGTGCATGTACATTTATTATTTTGATAGCCTAGAGGCATATATTATATATATATATATATATATATATAAAGTATTTATGTTTCCATATGAACTATGACTTTCCCATGCTTCGAGTAAAATGTGATAAAAAGGGCATTAAATGGATGAGATGAGCAACAGAACGAGTGGTGCTCGGTGGTTAGCCCCGGGTACCCGTCGCGGCCCCTAGCTGGGTCGTGACAGAAGTGGTATCAGAGCAGTTCGTCCTAGGAAATGTCTACGAGCCGTGTCTAGTAGAGTCTTGTTTGTGGTGTGTTGCGCGCCACGCTAATAAACAAGAGGCTACAGGTCATTTAGGAAAAATGACCATCTTTCATCTTAGAGGATCGTGCGAAGAGCAGTATTATAGGATTATTCCCTCCCTAATGGTGCGTTATATTTCAGCAAAGCTGATGAAAGGAAAGGCTACGGCAGCCCAGAAGGGCAAGATGGTGGCTGAAGAAGGGCTTGATCGAAAGTCGTCTATAGATGTAGAGGAGGGTGAACCCTAGAGTAAGGCCCCACCTCGGTTTTCCCATACCTCGCCCACTTTTGAAGATCAGAGGGGAGCTTCAACTTTAGCTCCAGCACCCCCCGTTCCTCCTCCTGACGCCTCGGTCCAAGAGATGAGACAGTCTATTCTTCTACTGACTCAATTGGTAGCCGCTCAAGCTCAGCGGCAGGATGTGGGCCACGATAGCAGGGGTTGGAGAAAGAGGGTTAGTTCTTCAGGGTTTGATCATGAGTGTAGGGGAGCTCCGAGGCAACAGTTCTCTAGTCACTATGTTCGTGCAACAAGTGGTGCTCTTCCGCAGTTTCCTAGACCCAGATTGGATGGATCTACTTATTCTAAGTCACCCCAGAGTCTCAGAGTTTCCGGTTCTCGAATTCAGAGTGGTTCTAGTCAGACGAGATCCCCGGTACCACGATGTACTCAGTGTCGCAAGTTACATTGGGGACTGTGCTGCTTGGGCTCGGATGTTTGTTATACCTGTGCTCGACCAGGCCATATCATGCGCGACTGCCCATGGAGGCGTGGTAGAGATAAGGTTTGACCTATGGGGTTAGTAGATGGCTCTTCGTCATCGGTACGCCCCCTAAGGCCAAAATCACAGATGGTAGTAAGTGGTGATAGAGACCAAAGAGGAACATGCAGTCCAAGTGGATTCCAGCATCACATCCATGCGTTAGCTGAGCGACACGATCCTGAGACTTCCCCTAATATTGTTCCAGGTATGTTGTTAGTATCCTCTTATGATATGTGTGCATCGATTGATTCGGATCCTAGGCTGTCATGTATCACCTCCATTGTGATGATTGTGTTGAGGTTAAAAATATGAGCCAATCCGACAATTTGAGATGACTATATTTGTTAGTAGCCCAGTGATAGCCAGAATCAGGATTTACGAGTAAGTTGATTGACAGCGAGTAAATATAAATAATATGTGTATGTGTATAGATATCGGAATTCTAGACCGAGTGTGCAGGCACAACTTATGGGACAAACTCCACTATAGATATTCTTTAATAGTAAGTGACCTTGTGTTGTGCAGTTGTGTATTATGTGTGTTCCGATATATGTCCTATTGAGACATCAGACATGTTTTCTGGGCTATGTGCAGGTTTGGGATCGTTATGCTTACGAAAGAAACTCTGTCGAATTTTCCTAGAATCTAAGGGAGATAAGGTATAAGCTTGTGACATGTCCTTACGAGAAATGATGATGTGCAACAGGGTAATGGCAGGACGAGATTAAGTTAGGAGTATCATTGACAACTACAAAAGATTAGTAACAGTAATTATGAGATCGACAATGACATGGTAGAGAGAAATACTAGGGTAAATTAGGAAGACCGGTAGTGTTGAAGCACAACATAGAAGAGAAAAGGTAACTCCAATAGAATGCGATACCGAGATCTATCTCGTGAAAAAGGAAAAGTCTCCATTTGAAGTTTCCATAGATGGGATCCTTAGATATCGAGGCAGGCTATGTGTACCAAATGTGGCAAAATTGCGCCAACGGATTTTAGAGGAAGCACACTATTCTCGGTATTCTATTCACCCCGGTGCAACTAAAATGTATCATGACCTTAAGTTGATATACTGGTGGGATGGCATGAAGAGGGACATAGCATATTTTGTAGCACAATGTCCGAATTGCCAATAGGTAAAAGCTGAACATCAGAAGCCAGGGGGCTTGTTACAGGCAATAGAAATCCCTCCTTGGAAATGGGAAGTGATAAACATGGATTTCATCGTGGGATTACCCCGTTCCCGTGACAGGTATGACTCTATATGGGTGATCGTGGTTAGGCTGACGAAAGCAGCCCATTTTCTTCCAGTCAAGACCACGTACTCAGCAAAAGACTATGCAAGGTTGTATCTCAAAGAAATTGTGCGACTCCATAGAATCCCATTATCTATCATCACAGACAGAGGGGCACAGTTTACAACCAAATTCTGGAAATCCTTTCAAGAAGGTCTAGGCACTCAAGTGAAGCTTAGCACGACATTTCATCCACAGACTGACGGACAAGCCGAGCGTACTATTCAGACCTTGGAGGATATGTTACGAGCATGAGTGTTGGATTTTGGTGGAAGTTGGGACGATCATTTGCCGCTAATTGAATTTGCATATAACCGCAGCTATCATTCCAGTATACAAATGGCTCCATATGAAGCTTTATATGGAAGGAAATGTAGATCTCCAATTGGATGGTTCGAAATAGGAGAAGCACAACTAGTGGGCCCTGAATTGATCCAACAAGCAATAGAAAAAGTCAAGGTGATCCAAGATCGGTTGTTGACAGCTCAAAGTCGCCAAAAATCCTATGCGGACAATCGTCGACGAGACTTGGAATTTCAAGCCGGTGATTGGGTGTTCTTGAAGTTTCGCCAATGAAAGGGGTGATGAGATTTGGTAAGAAAGGGAAGCTAAGTCCCAGATACATTGGACCCTACAAAATCATCCGCAAGGTGGGTCAGGTAGCTTATGAATTGGATTTGCCTTCGGAGCTTGAATCAGTCCATCTAGTCTTTCACATTTCGATGCTCCGCAAGTGTGTTGGAGACCCCACCAAGATTGTCCCGGTAGTCGATGTGCAACTAACGGGAAAGCTAACCTATGAAGAAGTACCTATTGCAATCCTAGATAGGCAAGTGCGCAAACTTCGAAATAAAGAGGTACCATTAGTCAAAGTATTGTGGCGAACCAACAATCGGGAAGAAATGACTTAGGAAGCAGAAGAGAGCATGAAATCCAAGTACCCACACTTATTACAACCCCCGGGAGAGATCCAAGACGAAACGCCGACGTTATGAGGTATGTACGCTTCATTTTTATGCTTTTGGTCGTGTGTGGCCACGGATATGTTGATATTATGATGTAGCCCTGTAAGGCGATGATATTATGGGTTGTTTTGACAGGTTGGTAGTGTCAAATTATAGGGGAAACTCTGGCGAAATTTTCGTAGAATCCCGAGTGCTTAACATTCGGAGACGAATGTTCCAGAAAGGGGAGAAGAGTGTTACACCTCGGAAATTTTTCGTGAGCCAACAATGGATAGACCAATGAAGGACATGAGTGTGCGATGTTTTATTAAGTAGGGAATGACTATTTATGAACTTTGGAATTAAGAAAGTTGTAGAATTTCATTTCAGCCAATGGTCGTAAAATGGAATACGGCCGTAAAGTGATTTACGGACCGTAAAGTGCCATCGTCCTCCAAAATTTTAAAAATTTCAAATTTATGTCAAATGCTTCAAATGGTTAAAAACGACTTGGAATACGGACCGTAAATTGAAATACGGCCCGTAAACTGAGTCGTAAACTCCCATGATCTTCAACCAACCTTTTTGTTTCTGATATGCTTAAATACGGTTGCGAAGGACGGATCATAAACCAGTATACGGCCCATAAAGTGGGGTTTACGACCACTGTGCATTTCGACCACTGTTCATAAAAATCAGATTTCAGCTATTAAAAAGGAGGGACCCAAGTTCATTTTCTCATTTTATCTTCGGGAAATTCCTCCCTAGAAATCTCTAGAACACTCCAAACACTTCAACCACAAGAATACCAAGGAAATCAATGATCATCAACACCAAATCTATGAAACAAAGTGTATGAAACCTAATTGGAAGTCATCTCCTTCATGAAATTCCAAAAGAGGTGAAGAAGAGTTTTGGTGCTAAAGAAGTGATTCCACTCTAGGCTTGTTCCACCTTCGTCTAAGGTATGTTTCATGACTTTATCATGTTATTTAAGGTATTGGAAAGCTAAGATGCTTGAAATGTAGAAGAACATAGAAAATGGGCCATTACTGAGTGAATAGAGTCACAATTGAATGATAGTTGAATGGAATCATGAACGTTGATATGTTGTGATGATGAATACGTTATAAATGGCGTATAGACCATGGAATAGGTGTGAATTAAGCAAAATTATGATGATGAGCTAAAACCATTAAATGTGGAGAAATTGGAGAAAAATGGTGGATTTTGTTAAATATAGATAAGTGATGAATGTTAATACGATATTGTGAGTGTTGTTGTAAATGTTTGGGAGTTGAAATAGAGCATGAGAAAAGTAGTAGAAACAAAGGAAACGCTGCCCAATTTTCTCTAGAAATAACGATGCGTTCTTATGGTCGATTGACTAACTATAATGTGTATTGTCTCGTGAAGGTAGCAACGTGACATTGAAGGAGAACAAGTGAACGATAGCTTAGCTAAACGACCAAGGTATGTGAGGCTAATCCTTTCTTTCAAATGGCATGAATCTTATGACACGATTCTCCTTTCTTCCTATGACCCTTCTATATCCCGGAAAGCCAAGCGCCTACGATCATGAATAGTTATATATATATATATGAGAACTATGCTATGAGCCCAATAACGATATAATGTTTCCATAAAGTAGATGATGTCATTCGTTGTGTACACTCTCCTTATATACTAATCCCTTCAAGGTGAGGCAGGATGTTCACAAATGTTCATAATGGAATCGAGGGTTCACGACCTTACGTCACCTCGATAAAGGATAGTTGTTCTATAGTTTTTATGCATGTACTATGTTAAGCATATTATAATGACATTACACCGCGCCTATAAGGCTGTCCAGCACCGTTAAGGCGGGCGGCTTTCAGAGGATTACACCGTGTCTATATGGCACGGGCAACACCTGTAGTGGGCGGCATGAGATGGTACCCCGGACGCGGGCTAACGTTATTGATTATCACACCGCACCTATATGGTCGGGCAGTTTATTTATATATATACATGTTATGCATACATGAGATGATGATGAGCATAAAAGTAAGTCAGCATGCATTACTTCTTATATGATTCGCAGTCTATTATAGTTTGCTCCATATTTGACACCTCCCTCATTTTCTTGATGTACTACTACTGTTTATTCCTCTCATACTTAGTACAACATTCTTATTGACGTCCGTTTTCTTTGGACGCTGTGTTCATGCCCACAGGTATTCAGGGAGGTGAGCTCGATCCAGATTCTTAGTAGCTGTTAGCTGATTGAGATCACTACATTGTTCGGAGGTGATTATGATTATTCTTTTGGTACATATGTATATTTTGGGCCCGACGGAGTCTTGTTCCGTCTATATGTATAGTATGTCAGTAGAGGCTCGTAGATGCGCAGTGTGGGTAGTATGGTCTCACATTTTTCATGTGCATGTACATTTATTATTTTGATAGCCTAGAGGCATATATATATATATATATATAAAGTATTTATGTTTCCATATGAACTATGACTTTCCCATGCTTTGAGTAAAATGTGATAAAAAGGGCATTAAATGGATGAGATGAGCAACAGAACGAGTGGTGCTCGGTGGTTAGCCCCGGGTACCCGTCGCGGTCCTCTAGTTGGGTCGGGACAGGTAAGATTTTACATCTTTTACATATGGTTAAGGTTGTTTGATTGTTATGCCATGTAGTTGGAGGAATAAAAGTGAGAATAGAGTGCAAGAACGAACTTGAGGATATTGTGAGCTATAAGTTGATTTGAATTATGAGTCTTAGTATGCTACGGCTATAATCTTGTTATGAAGGGTATTAATGATGATAAGGAAGTGTTGTATACAGTTATACGAAGGGTTGGTGTGAAGTTAATGATATAAGTTGAATATGAGAATGAATTTTGAGACTTAATGGGATGTCACTACTTGATTATGATATTGTGGACGTTATTGTAGTTGTTGGGGAGTTGTTTAGCGATATGGTGGAAGTCGATGAAATAGGAGAAATGCTGCCCAGTTTTCGTTAACTCATGAATTATTCTAGTTTGAATTTAAGAGTGTCTCTAAGGCTTAACCATGATATGAACCCTTTTAAATATAGATCACTCAAGCTTTGGAGAGGAACGTTAAGTAGTTAAGAAGACATAAAGGTATGTAAGGCTGACCCTTCTTTCTTAAGGCATGATCCCATTATTGTATACCTTCACGTGAATTCCATAATGCCTTCCATGAGGACATCATTCCTAAAATCACTAAAGCCCTTAATTCTTGATATTCTCATGATACCATTGGTTCCATCCTGTGATAGTTGATCCTCTAAGGAAAGATATAATGAAAGTGATGATAATGAGGATGTTGACGATACTTATGTACGCATAGGTATATATATATGTGTGTGTGTGTGTGTGTGTGTGTGTGTGTATCTATTAAGTAACACTGAGATTATATGGTGGGGTATGATATCTATTACGTGCGCACCACTGCAGCTGGGTAAGGATAACACTGAGATTTGATAGGGCTAGGTACGTATAACACCGAGCCTTTCCATGATCGGGTATGTGAGACACCGAACCTCTATGGTCGAGTATGATACTGTTATATATGTAAGTGTATGTAAAGGATGGTTCCCATTAGAGAAAGGGTAAGTGAATATGATGAACATCGCTAGAGGTATTAATGGCCTTATCATTCTATGACACTTCTTTCTTATGTTATCGTTCATGCTTCTATTACGTTATTGATTATGCCTTACATACTCAATACATTATTAGTACTGACGTCCTTTTGTTTGTGGACAGGGAGACAGACTTGATCCTTAGACTGCTTAGAGGAGCTCCACTTGATTCAGAGCTGCAGCTGTTGGTACTACTATTTTGTGTATATATGGGCATGGCGGGGTCCTGTCCCGTGTATATGATGTTACATACTCTTTCTAGAGGCTCGTAGACAATTGTGGATAGTTAGATGTCTTTTTATCCTTGGCGGCTCATATTTTGTATATCATTTTGTTAACCTCATCGGCTTGTGTATATGTATATAGGTATAGTTGTTGGTGTTGATATAAAAGTGCTTTAGCCGATGGAAGTTGTATTATCGAATACATAAGATTGCGAGTTAGCCATGTGGCTCACCAAGATATGATTGTGAAAGTATGATGAGAGGTGCTCGGTGGGTTAGCTCTGGGTGCCTGTCATGGCCCTCCTGTTGGGTCGTGATAAAAGTGGTATCAGAGCAGTTTCGTCATAGGGTGTGTCTACGAGCCGTGTCCAGTAGAGTCTTGTTTATGGGTGTGTTGCGCGCCACACTTATTAACAGGACGCTACAGGCATTTCCGAATGAATGACCTTCTTTCGTCGTAGATAGTGCGATATAACTATGATATAAGAAATTTCTCTTTCCTTAACCGTGTGCTATGTATTTCAGAAATGATTTTAAAGAGGAAAGCTACAACAGCCCAAAAGGGCAAGACAGTGGCAGAAGGGCGGGCTGAAAGAGTACCCGCCAATGGATATAGAGAAAGGTGAGTACCACAATGTGGTTCAATAGTAGTCCTCTCACTCGTTGTCTATTTTTAAGAAGCATGAGAGAGTCTCAGCTCCAGCTCCAGCACCCCCAGCTCCTCCACCAGAGGTTTCGGGCCAAGAGATGAAAGAGGCCATTCAATTATTGATTCAATTGGTTGCCGCGCAGGCCCAGCGGCAGAGTATGGGTTATGGCGATAGGGCTGTGAGTGCTAGAGCCCGCAACTTTATTATCTTAAACCCTCCGAAATTCTTTGGGTGAAAGCCGGAGGAGGACCCTTAAAACTTTATTGATGGAATGTTGAGGACACATCGATTAATCCATGCTTCCGACATTGAATCAGTGGAGTTAGCATCATATAGATTGCGGGATGTTGCGGTTCATTGGTATGCGGTTTGGTTTTCTTCTAGGGGAGTCAATGCACCTCCCCCAGTATGGCAAGAATTTGTTGATGCTTTCCTTCGACATTACTTGCCCCCAGAAGTTCGGCGGGCTAGAGTCGATAAGTTCTTGAATCGTAGGCAAGGAAGCATGAGTGCCTTAGAGTATAGTCTCCACTTCAATTCTTTGGCTAGGTATTCTCTAGCCATGGTAGCAAATATGGGTGATCGATTGCACATATTTGTGAGTGGCTTAGGGCCACATTTGATGGATAAGTGCTTGACTGCGTCACTTCAAGATGGTATGGATATTTCCCGCATTCAAGCCCATGCCCAGAATTTGGAGAAAAGCCAACAGCCGCAAAGAGGTGAGCGTGAGTTTAACAAAGGTTATAAAAAGAGGGCTAGATCTTTGGGTCCGATTGGTGAGTTTAGAGGAGGGAAAATACAATAGTTTTATAGGCATTCAGTCCATTCCATGACTAGTGCACCTCCGCGATATTCGGGCAAGAGATTTGACAGATCTACTCACTCCGGGTCGAGTCAGAGTTTTAGAGCTTCAGGTTCTCATTATAGAGATGACTCAGGCCAGGCAAGGCCACCCATGCCACGATATTCTCAGTGCGGGAAGTTACATTGGAGCCAGTGTTTATTAGGCTCAGATGTTTGCTATGCATCCGGTCGGCCAGGCCATATCATGTGTGACTGTCCCTCGATTGGTGGTAGGGGTAGGGTCCAGCCTTCAGGGTCGGCAGCCAGGTCTTCATCATCCATACGCCCTCTGGGGCAAGGTTCATAAACACCAGTTAGCTATGGTAGAGGAAGAGGAGGAGCCCCACTTCTAGCTGTCCTCAGCACCGTATTTATGCATTGGCTGGGCGACAGGATCTTGAGTCCTCCCCTGATGTCATCACAAGTATATTTTGGTATGTTCTCATGATGTATATGATTTGATTGATCCAGGCCCCACCTTGTCATATGTTACTCCATATATTTCGGGTCGATTTGGGTTGAAACCGGAATCAATTAAACCTTTTGAGGTATCGACACCCGTTGGTGAATCGGTAATAGCTAGCCGAGTATATTGAAATTGTGTAGTTGTGATTTGTAATCATCGTACTATGGCTAATTTACATGAGTTAAAAATGGTGGACTTTGATATTATTATGAGCATAGATTGGTTGGCTTCTTGATATGCCAATGTTGATTGTAGAACGAAAATGGTTCGCTTCCAGTTTCCGGGAGAACCAGTTTTGGAATGGAAAGGAAATACAGCATCCCCGAGAGGTAGGTTTATTTCCTATCTCAAGGCGAGGAAAATGATTGCTAAAGACTGTATTTATCATTTAGTCTGGGTTCAAGATATAGAAGCCGAATCGCTGACTATTCATTCTGTCCCCGTAGTGAATGAGTTTCCGGATATATTCCCGAATGAGCTTCTAGGCCTCCCTCCTGAACGGGAGATCGATTTTGCTATAGATGTGCTACCAGATACCAAGCCCATATCTATTCCTCCTTATAGAATGGCTCCCGTAGAGTTGAAAGAGTTGAAGGAGTGATTGAAGGACTTTCTTGAAAAAGGCTTTATTAGGCCTAGTTCTTCCCTGTGGGGAGCACCAGTGTTGTTTGTGAGGAAGAAAGATGGATCCTTGCGAATGTGCATTGACTACATATAACTGAATAAGGTGACAATCAAGAATAAATATCTGTTTCCAAGGATTGATGACTTATTTGATCAATTACAAGGTGCCAAATGGTTTTCAAAGATAGATTTGAGATCAGGTTATCATCAGGTGAGAGGTAGGGAAGAAAATATTCCTAAGACGGCCTTTAGAACAAGATATGGCCATTTCGAGTTCCAGGTAATGTCATTTGGCCTAACCAACACACCGACAGTATTCATGGATTTGATGAACAATATGTTCAAGCCCTTCTTAGTTTTATTTGTGATTGTGTTCATTGACAATATCCAGGTATATTCTCGGTCCAAGGCAGAACATGTAGATCATTTACGTACTATCCTTAGAGCTTTCCAAACTCAAGAGTTATTTGCAAAATTTTCAAAGTGCAAGTTTTGGTTGAATTCGGTGACCTTTTTTGGGGCATGTTATTTCAGCCGATGGTATTTGGATAGATACCCAAAATATTGAGGCTGTGAAGACTTGGCCAAGGCCTACAACACCTACGGAGGTTCGTAGTTTTCTAGTATTGGCAAGTTACTACAGAAGATTTGTAGAAGGTTTTTCTTCTATTTCGGCACCACTAACGAAGCTAACTCAGAAATCAGATAAATTTCAATGGACGGATGCTTGTGAACGCAGCTTTCAGGAGTTAAAAAATAGATTAACTTCTGCCCCAGTCTTCACACTTCCAGAAGGATCAGAAGGCTATGTTTTCTATTGTGATGCTTCAAGCGTTGGGTTAGGATGTGTGTTGATGTTGCATGATAAGGTGATTGCTTATGCTTCAAGGTAGTTGCGAAAACATGAGAAAAATTATCCAACCCAAAATCTTGAGTTAACTGCGGTGATTCATGCATTGAAGATGTGGAGATATTATTTGTATGGTTTCCATGTGGATATTTATATGGATCACAAGAGCATTCAGTATATTTTCAAGCAGAATGAATTGAATTTACGACAACGGTGATGGTTAGAGTTGTTGAAAAGATTATGATGTTAACATCCTATATCATCCCGGAAAAGCGAACGTTACGGCTGATGCTCTTAGCCGTAGATCTATGGGTAGCTTATGTGATGTTCAGCCAGAGAAAAGAGAGTTAACTCGTGAGCTCCAGCAATTAGCTAGCCTAGGAGTTTGGGTGGTGGACTCCGGCAATGTGGGAGCTACCTTTCAGAATTCAGCTGTCTTGTTACTATTAGTTGAAGTGAAAGAGCGCCTGTATGAGGATCCCAAGCTAGTTCATTACAAAAATACACTTCCTCAGACAAAGAAGTCATCTTTTGAGATTTCTGGAGATGGAGTTCTCCGATGTCGAGGTAGGTTGTGCGTCCCTGATGTTGCAGGATTACGCCATCAAATATTGAAAGAAGCCTATTGTTCCCGTTATTCTGTTCATCCCGGAGCAACAAAAATGTACCATGATCTCAAATCTATATATTGGTGGAATGGAATGAAGAAATACATAGCGGAATTCGTGGCCCAATGTCCTAACTGTCAACAAGTGAAGATTGAGCACCAAAAGCTCGGTGGATTGTTGCAAGTTATGGAAATTCCAACTTGAAAATGGGAAGTGATCAATATGGATTTCATCGTAGGCTTACCTCATTCTCAACATAAGTATGATTCTATATGCGTAATTGTGGATAGACTTACGAAGTCAGCTTACTTCCTGTCGGTTAGAAGTACATTTGCAGCGAAAGATTATGTAAAGATTTATGTCAAAGAGATAGTGCGACTCCATGGTGTCCCAGTATCTATTATTTCCGATAGAGGGACACAGTTTACCGCCAATTTTTGAAAATATTTTTAAGAAGCTTTGGGGACTCAGGTGAGTCTTAGTACAACATTTCATCCACATACTGATGGACAAGCTGAGCGTACCATCCAGACTCTCGAGGATATGCTACGGGAATGTGTGTTGGATTTTGGAGGTAGTTGGGATGATCACTTACCGCTCATTGAATTTGCTTATAATAACAGTTATCATTCTAGCATCCAAATGGCCCCGTATGAGGCTTTTTATGGGCACAAGTGCAGATCGCGAATTGGGTGGTTCGAAGTGGGAGAGACTAGATTGATAGGGCCAGACTTGGTCCAGCCAGCTATAGAGAAGGTCAAGCTTATACAGGGTCGATTATTAACAGCTCAGAGTCATCAGAAATCCTATTCAGTCAATCGTCGACGGGACTTAGAGTTCCAAGTAAAGGACTGGGTATTTTTAAAGGTGTCGCCAATGAAGGGCGTCATGAGATTTGGCAAAAAGGGAAAGCTTAGTCCTCGATATATTGGGCCTTATGAGATTGTACACAAGGTAGGCCAAGTGGCTTATGAATTAGATCTACCTTTGGATTTGGAGTCAGTCCACCCGGTCTTCCATGTATCGATGCTTCGTAAGTGCATTGGAGATCCTTCTAGAATTGTACCGGTAGATGTTGTTCAAGTCACTGAGCAATTATCCTACGAAGAAGTTCCCATTGCCATTCTAGATAGGAAAGTATGGAGACTCAGAACCAAAGATGTAGCTTCAGTTAAAGTCTTATAGAGAAATAATAATAGATAGGAAATGACATGGGAAGTGGAAGAAGACATGAAAATCAGGTACCCACATTTATTTCCACCCCCAGAGGAGAATCAGGCAAAGACGTCATTGTCCTTAGGTATGTAATGCTTTCTTTTAATGCTTTTTTGGTCATGTGTGGCCATGGTTGTTGATGTTGTTGTAGCCCTGTGAGGCGATATATTTTGGGTTGCTGTTACAGGTTAGTAGTGCCATATTAAAGGGGAAACTCTAGCGTAATTTTTGTAAAATCCCCAAGCATCTAAGAATCGAGGACGAATGTTCCTAGGGGAGGGGGGAGAATGTTACAACTCGGAGATTTTGGCCTGTTGCGTTATGAGTGGACTAACGTAAGCCTAAGGTGGACATGAAGTCCTTATGAAATTAAGGAGGGTATTTGATAACCTTAAGCTCATACCATAACATTTCGAAGTCATATGGATCCGTGAAACTAAGCTCGTCGAAGGAAGTGGAAATGTAAGACATGTTTGGGAAGGTTTCACAACAAGTGAGCTATAATGTGTTCTGTAATGTCATAATGGGGAGCTATAGGTCCCCTTAGATGATTAATTAAGTGTTATGCAAGTGCCAATAAGGTTCCATAAGGATTGGAGGTTGAATGAATCGACGAGAATAAATTTCGGGAAAATATAGGTTGTACGGTCATTTGTACAGACCATATAAATTATACGGCCCGTATACTTGTCCGTAGAATACTCCCAGAAGAGGGTGAACCTCTGGTGAAATTATATGGTCCAATTGTACAGACCGTATAATTTTTACGGCCCGTATAACTGGCTGTAGATTCCGGGTTGGGCAAGATTTCTTTTTGATATATATGAACGACCCTTGTTCTTTTTTTCATTTCTCATCTCCCTCAAAGTTTTAAAAGCCCTAGAACCTTTCTCCAAACATATTAACACAAATCTAAAGTGAAATCAAGGATCAAGAGGCCAATATTAAGAGACTCATGCTCCAAAAAGCTTGCTAGGGTTTGTGGAACTCAAGATTTCCTGTGGTGTTGATGTTGGAGACTTCACTCTAGTGGAGTAAGTTGATCCAAGACTTGTTCTTAAGTGATCAAGTTAAGATTTTACATCTTTTACATATGATTAAGGTTGTTTGGTTGTTTAGTTAGAGGAAGAAAACTGAGAATAGAGTGCAAAAATGAAATTGAGGATATTATGAGCTATAAGTTGGTTTGAATTATGATTCTTAGTATGCTACGGCTATAATCTTGTTATGAAGGGTATTAATGATGACAAGGAAGTGTTGCATACAATTGTGTAAAGGGTTGGGGTGAAGTTATTGATATAAGTTGAATATGAGAATGAATTTCAAGACTTAATGGGATCTGACTACTTGATTGTGATATTGTGGACGTTATTGTAGCTATTGGTGATTTTTTGCAATATGGTAGAAGTCGATGAAATAGGGGAAATGCTGCCCAATTTTCGCTAACTCATGAATTATTCTAGTTTGAATTTAAGTGTGTCTTTAAGGCTTAACCATGGTATGAACCCTTTTAAATATAGATCTCTCAAGCTTTGGAGAGGAACGTTTAGTAGTTAAGAAGACATAAAGGTATGTAAGGCTAACCCTTCTTTCTTAAGGCATGATCCCATTATTGTATACCTTCACGTGAATTCCATAGTGCCTTCCATGAGGAAATCATTCCTAAAATCACTAAAACCCATAATTCTTGATATTTTCATGATACCATTGGTTCCATCCTGTGATAGTTTATCCTCTAAGGAAAGATATAACGAAAGTGATGATGATGAGGATGTTGACGATACTTATGTACTATATATACATACATACATATATATATATATATATATATATATATATATATATATATATATATATATATATATATATGGCTATTAAGTAACACCGAGCTTATATGGCCGGGTATGATATCTATTGTGGGCGCACCACTGCAGTTGGGTACGGATAACACTGAGCCTTGATAGGTCCAGGTATGTATAACACCGAGCCTTGTCATGGTCGGGTATGTGAAACACTGAACCTCTTTCGTCGGGTATGATACTGTTATATATGTAAGTATATGTAAAGGAAGGTTCCCATTAGAGAAAGGGTAAGTAAATATGATGAACATCGCTATAGGTATAAATCTGAATCGTTCCATGACACTTCTTTCATATGTCATCGTTCATGCTTCTATTATGTTATCGATTATGCCTTACATACTCGGTACATTATTCGTACTGACGTCCTTTTGTTTGTGGACGTTGCGTCATGCCCGCATGTGGACAAGGAGACAGACTCGATCCTTAGACTGCTTATTCAGAGACTGGTTAGAGGAGCTCCACTTGATTCGGAGCTGCATCTATTAGTACTATTCTTTGGTGTATATATAGGCATGGCGGGGCCTTGTCCCGTCTATATGATGTTACATAATCTTTCTAGAGGCTCGTACACAGTTGTGGATAGTTAGATGTCTTTTTGGCCTTGTCGGCTCATATTTTGAATATCATTTTGTTAGCCTCGTCGGCTTGTGCATATGTACATAGGCATAGTTGTTGGTGATGATATAAAAGTGCTTTAGCCGATAGAAGTTGTATTATCTAATACATAAGATTGCGAGTTAGCCATGTGGCTCACCTAGATATGATTGTGAAAGTATGATGAGAGGTGCCCGGTGGGTTAGCTCCGGGTGCCCGTCATGGCCCTCCGGTTGGGTCGTGACACGGAACTAGGCCCATGGGAACAAGGTACAAAGTATGACATCTCGACATAGTAGGATCTCTTAAAACCTCCTTGAAACAATGTAACTATACAAACATAATAATGGACAACACCTATTTTGAGTTAAATGAACACTTAAGAATTTATCAAACACGTAGTAGAGGAACATTTTTCAAGCTACAACATCCAAGGCTCATACCAAGCATGAAATTTAACTCTCAGTATCAAATACTAACTAGTTAAGTCTCCTAAGTTCAACGCAAGTACTAAATTTAAAATATTACAAGACTTGGCATGGCTCCCAAAATAGTCAAATCATTCATCAAAATCAAGTTACAGAATATTAGCATCATGACCCAAGTTTCATCCAAAAGTTCATATCGAAGTGAATCCCATGGATCATGTACAAGTCCTCAAGAGTATACAAAATAAACATTCTCATGCAAATGTGATCTTTATCTAAGCTTTCAAAGAGTCTACTTAAAATGGTTATCATGAAGTCTCTCTCGGAACATCACCTATGATATCAACAAACTATCGCCAATCATAAACCTTAGTGTTACATAAACTTAACTGACATTTCATATAAAAGTATAGATATGTAATGAGTACAATAATAAATTCTAGAAATAAGCTTATCAAAATCAGCATTAAGTGCTTAATGAAGGTACAATCATTTCAAGATAAAATAAAATCAAATAATAAAGTAGTTCAAGATATCAATATTCAAAATCTCAAATGTCAAGAAGCTTTCCAAAGCTAATCCAAGAAAGTCCACCAATTTGTTAATTTCGCCCAACACATATGTCATGCAATCACTTCAAAGCATAATGGAATAACGAGAAGGACAGGAGTCCAAAAACAAGTCGGGTCATCACCCAATAATCAAAAGAATCAAGAACCATGTTTGAAATGGCTTTCCCATTAATACTTAAGATAGACAAAGATCTATAATTAGGATGAAATGTGAATCCAAAGTCAAGATGGGACAAGATCCGAATAATATCAAGAGGCATGCCAATATAAATGACAAAGTTACTATCACAAGAAGGACAAAGTCCTAACAAGAATGCAATAATGCTCAAGCAATCCGTATATGTGGGCGAGTTAGTTTGTTTTACAACAGTATTCAACATGATACCAAATGATATTCAAATTCTCCAAGTGACTCAAAAATATTCATACTCAAATAAGCATAGTAGATAAGAATTTAACTAGCAACAAATGAATAGGATAACAAATTAAAGTAACGGCAAGTTTTACTCAAGCTTAAGCTATTCAAAATACTCCAACCAGATTAAATGGGAAATTCAAGAATATGTGCGAACCTTGGAGCTTTATTGCTTCTAAAGCACAAACAAACATTAAGAAGTTGTAAATCCCCAAAACAACGATCAAGCAATTATGTCGACTTCCTTAACTTTTACCAGTTTCTCTTGTACCTTAAATACATAATGGAATACTCACTTAAGGTCTGAAGTTTAAATCTATAGAAGTTAAATCACGATGAATAAAAAAGGGACTAAATGGGTCACCACTATTACTAATTCTTAAGTAGAAAATTCAGGACAGCAGCTATGCACTGCATTGCACCCCATTTTTGACATAGTAAATAGAGGAATTATAATTTTTGTAAAACATGAAAGTTGTGGGTAATTTTCTTATATTCCCACATCCTTTTGAATCATCTAATTTCAACTTCCAGGTAAAAAGTTATGATCAAAATGTTAATTACTGCCAACTCAAAAAATGGGATTTAATATCCTTACTTAAATTTTTCAAAACCTCTAACAAAACCTGAATATTTCACCCAAAATATGTACAATAACAAGCTTAACACAAGATTGAGGGAGCTTTTTCACAAACCCAAAACCTAGAGTTTTCAAAACAAGGCTACTCTATCTTGATTCTTGATGGTAACATTTCAAAATATATTCAAAGGATGAAAAATAACTAGAAAGGTGTTGATGATAGTTGAAGATTAGCACTTATGTAGATTGAGAGATCTCTAATGGAGGGTTAGCATAATAACAAGAAGAGAGTGGCTTGTGAAGGGTGAAAGAAATGGTCTTTTGATGTGCAAAGTTAGTACCTTTTTTTATCAATGGGTCCAACTAAATGGGCTTGAAGATACAATAAGATATGACAAGTCAGATTTCTCCTCTTTTTTTTTTCAAACAAGATAAAAAATTTAATTTCAAGAAAAGTGATAAAATATTTACTACAAAAACAAAACCTTTTAAATGCACATAATAAATAAATAAATAAATAAAATTTAGTGTGTTACATGGCACCTCCTCTCAAATTTTTCACATTAATTCATCCATCACTAGGGCAAATAAAAACTGTTAAGAGCTGACCTTGATGCAACCCCATCATAACAGGAAAGTGTTCAGAGTCTCCTCCCACTGTTGGTTTTGGCATCATCATACATGTCCTTGATCACCCTAGTGTACGCCACTGGTACACCTCTAGCCTCTAAGCAACTCCATAGAACCTCCCTTGGGACTTTGTCGTATGCCTTTTCTAGATCGATGAACACCACATATAAGTCCCTCTTCCTCTCGCTATACTACTCCACCAATCTCCATACAAGATGAATAGCTTCAGTAGTTGAGCGCCCTAGCATGAAGCCGAACTGGTTCACAAAAATAGATACGTCCCTCCTCATAAAAAAGTATATATACTCAAAACAGGGGTTCAGGTTGTTGCAAAAGTGCCCAAAGTGCACAAATACCAAATTTTGGTGCCACTATTTCTGTTATGCCACAACTTTATGATTTTTTGCACTTCTAGAGACTTCGGAAGAACTACAACCATACGATGTCTGAAGTTAGTGTTCACAATGGCTCTATATGGTTAAAGGCACATATGGTTGTAGGTCAATAATTTTTTACTATGGCTGAAGTAAAGTCATTTTTACTTGAAGTTCAGCCGTATGAAACTTTCAACATTTTGTTTGAAGCTAGGCTTTGTCAAAATTAACTTCAGACATTACATATTTGAAATTGTGCCATAGTGGATAGACATGCAAATTTTTTTTAAAAGTTGGATACATGTTAAATAGGGATGTTAAAATATGTTATCATATGAAAGATTTAAATAAAAAATGGCTATTTGTGTTATGATACTATATATAATTGGAAATAAATAAGAGAAGCAAACCAATAATTTTGTAGAGAGGAAGGAGAGATTATATTATCATCTTTCTTGATTTTACAAATGAGAAGGAAAAGCTCTTTATTTAGAGAAGAACTTTGCCTCTCAACCTACAATATACAACTTGTGCAAGTTGACAGATACAACGTAGTACAACTAAGATACAACTTGCAAGTGCAAGTTATATTTATCACTTTACGTCAAGTGATACATTTTACACTTCTAGTTGTATAATAATTAATAATACATCCAAAATACAACTTGACAAATAGTTTATAACACTCCCCCTTGGATGTTTATTAATAGATAATGTGGCTCGCTAAAATCTTACTAGGAAAAACCCAGTGGGAAAAATCCTAGTGAAGAAAAAAGAGTACACATATCTGGTAATACTCATTTCTGGTTGCCTCATTAAAAATCTTACCAGGAAAACCCAATGGGACAAAACCTTGGTAAGAAAAACAAAGTGCAGAGCGTATTTTACACCCTCTGATTAAAGCATTGCTTGATCCTTGATGATGATGTACTATGATCTTGAATATAAATTTATTGTATGTTGAGGTTTGCAGTACTTTTATGATCAAATCTATCAAATCATCATTTGAACGAACTGGTTGATCACCTATGCCACCATCTCTTAATAGAGTTACATCGTTGTCATATAATATTGTTGGAACCACATCAAGACCATTCCTGGCTTGCTTTATAAACTGTTGTTATCTAGTCATGTGGAACATGGTACGACACTAACCCCTCATGGGCATAAATAACATGTTTGGATCAAACATTTACGTCAATCATATGAATAACCCGTATATTCAAAAGCTTGACAATTTGTGTTAGGACAAACACATTCATGTTGGGGCTTTCATTTGTAAGATGCAATTGATCTTACTTCAATATCTCCATGTAGGAGTAAAAACTATATCATGTCTATCGTTATAGCAAGATATTTAAATGCATTAATTGCACAAAGATATGCTATTTCAAGACCAATTCAATTTTCTCAGTTCTTTTAGCAGATAATCTACTGCTTTTAGAAACTCTTCAAGAGCTCAATAATATTCAAGTCATCAACTTGTAGAACAATATGAAAGATGTTTTGATTATTATAAAGAGACAAGGGTATACAGAGTCATCTTTGTACCCTTCGTCAATGAATATTCATTAAGGTGATTCCAGTATATCAACCTTGATTTATTTAATTCATATTAAGGATTATAAAAAAAAAATCAAAAACTTGTATATGCTTCAGGCATTTTGAATCCTAAATTTTTCATATAAATTTTGTCAAGTCAGCCATAGGTTGTGACAACTTTTATTTAGTGTTTAAATGACATGAAATCTTCTGATGCCTGGATTGCAGGTCCAATAAACTTTATGCTTACCAATATACATCATTTTACTTGTTAATTATTTCTACATCAGCATGCTTTAATAGACGTAGAACTTAGATCCTCACAATCTTTTACACCATTGTGCTGTATTGTATTAAAGATATCGTCGACGAGATACCATTTATATTGATTCACAATTTGATCCTTTAGATCATTTGCTCCTCACAATTTGATCCTTTATATCATCACTTCATTATTTTCAGGTACCTGAACCTCTCATGAAGTTTCATAAAGTGTTATGTCATAGGCTCTTCAAGAGCACATTGTCTTCTTATTATGATCCTTTAGATCATTTGCTCCTGACCTTTTTCAAGGTTATTGTAGTTGGAACCGATTCTTCTACCATGCTTCATGCATGTTGTAGACTTGTCCTTCAGGGACATTCAATAGGAGCATTTGCAGCAGAATATGAGATTAAATTTGGGTCAGTAAATGGTTCTGACATTTGACTTCAATTATTTTTTTAATGAGGATCATACTGATAATAATTCACAATATATATCTCAGCTGCTTATATATCTCCACCTCACGTTAGAAAAACTAGCATATATCCCCACGTTATTCGGAGAACCATCTGTGTGGATCGTGGTAGATCCATTAATCACATACCATACATCAAAACTTATTTGATGGACAATCACGATTCCTAACCCTGAACCAATTGAGAGGGGGTAATTAATCATAATTTATTGATCTGCTATATATAAGTGTTAATGTATGCAATATATCATTTCTCAAACTAACACATGAAATTTTGTTCTCATAAGTAAAGGTTTAGCCATTTATGAGAGACATTCAACACCAAACTAGCTTTGATATATACCACATTATCAAGATTAATTGTCTTGATTACATAATCTGGAAATTGTGCTCTTAACTCAATTATTTGAGCAATCAACTTTGTAAATGTCAAACTGCCAGTTGACGATAAATGTACATGTGACTGTCTCATAAATGCATCTATTTAATACATCACATTGCAGATGAACCGACCCAAATTCACCTTTTATATTTTCTAGAATTTAGGGGATTCAGTCCCAACAATAGCTGGTGTAATCAACTTATCATGAGAACAAGCAATCACAAAAGAAATCTTGAAGAATCTTCTAGTTCTTAAATATATTCACCGAATACTCAATTAGCACATCAAATTCAAATCAATACAACCATGTCATGTCAACTGATAAAATTATCTGTACTCCAAGTTTACTATGACCTGTGCTATTTAGTTTAGTAAACTTTTGATTTACTATTGCATGGGGTTTTATATCAATAAACTTATGATGTATTGCGGTATGTGAGATCTTAACATGCTCAGGTAAGGTTTTGCATACGTATTTCTTATCCGAGTAACTTGAAGATATTCAATCTTCCAATCATTTGTCGTCTCAATATGATAACCATTTTTATTGCAAGTAAACTACATGTTTACTTTAATTTATGTTTTGATCATGCCAATTACAATCTAAGATGAATGGTGCTATCATATATAACCTCTTCAAGAGTGTCACACCCTAGAAATGGTAGGGCATGACGGGCACCCGACTCTCATCAGAGTCGAGTGAACCCTTAGACATTCGCTCTATTAAAACCTGCCTTTTCAAAAACTTTTAAGAACATAAAATTTTTTTAAATAGAAATCATTATCTCTCTAACGATTATGAAAACTTTCAATCAATAAGTACTTTAGACCAATCTAAATAATCTAAAATACATACTCTTTTAAAATCCATAAATGACTCAACTGATATCACTTTGTCGACATCTCGACAAGCATACCAAAGGGCACTGTCTGCAGAAGTCTCTAAGAAGTGAACTGGACATTGTGAGTCAGGACAGGGCCCTGACATACCCATAATCATACATATCTATACATGACTCAGCACAACTCCAGAATGAGGTGGAACTTGCCAATCCCAGCGGACGTCAGAGCATCCTAGCTATATACTTAACCTGTCAAAATAATCTAGGGCTGCGGGCATGAACGCAGCGTCCCCAGGCAAAAGGACGTCAGTACGGACAATGTACATAGTATGTAAGGTGGTAACAAATCATAATCATAACTTGCTTTAGGAGAGAAGAAATCACAATCTAACTCAATACCTGCAGCCTTCGCTGGAAGAATCATAAATGTATACACGAAGTCTCAAAACAATCTTTAAGTAAATAATGCAATCTAACAAACATTCTTTAAGTAAATAATACAATCTAACAAACATTCCTTAAGTAAATAATGCAATCTAACACACATTCCTTAAGTAAAAAACGCAATCTAACACACATGCCGCTTCCGACATGTTAGCAAAATGGTCCCTTCGGACAGCCGCTTCCAGCTAGTATCACAATAGTCCCTTCGGACGGCCGCTTCCGGCATAATAATGATGGCCCCTTCGGGCAGCCGCTTCCGGCTTAATAATGATGGCACCTTCGGGCAGCCGCTTCCGGCTTAATAATGATGGCCCCTTCGGGCAGCCGCTTCCGGCTTAATAATGATGGCCCCTTCGGGCAGCCGCTTCCGGCTTAATATAACAATTATGTCACCACAAACTTAATCCACAAATATTAATACAAAGAGATGATGCTATGGAATGTAAACATAAGTCGTAAATGAAATGAAATAGTAAAACCTCGCACCCCCTTCGGAGTGGTTTTGAAAATCTAAATAGTAAAATATCGCACCCCCTTCGGAGTGGTTTTGAAAGTCTAACTTTATGTTTCCTTTAGTATAAAACTAATTTCCTCAAAATCATTAGTAAAACCATATACACAACTCAACTGGCACCTTATGGGTGTTCCCTTCGGAACAGAATAGGAGTACAATATCAATAAACCATCACAAGGAACATTTAGACCTTACTCGTCTAAGAATGGAATCATATGGAGTACATATAGAATGAATAGCACAAGAATCATGAATCACATTCGGAACCTATGAATTGAGTTACCCCAAAGTTCATATCATTCATCACTTACATCTAAGACATGCCAAAAGAAAGAAGGGTTAGCCTTACATACCTGTTAGCGACTATTCGCAAACCCGTTCGCCTTGTCGCTCTTTTAGCCTGTTTAATATAAGAGTAACGTTATCGTCAGTAACTATATTTTCTAGTTCGTAATTCCGTAGCCCATTTCTTTATAGAACTTATCCTTTAGCTTATACATTCTTGTTTAAGGTTTTCTATTAACTACAAACTTAATGAAAATCGGGCAGCATTTCCCCTATATGTTCGCCTAACCCGAATTTCCAATTACCCTCCTGTTAACACAGAAATACCAACAACAGACATATACATACAAAATTTTTACAATTCAGCCCGTAACAATTCTAACAACCCAACAACTACTCTTAATCCATTTCAACCCACAATTTCCTATAACATCGATTTCATGCATTTTCTTAATTCTAATTTCGTCCAATCCAATTTTAATCCTTCCATTACAACACCATTAACATAATTACACCATAAAATAGGAAAATCATACCACAATTTCCTCGGAGAAATTTGTACGCTCAACTGCTCCAATTTCACTATTTCTTCTTCGCAATTTAATACCCAACGTTGCTACTTACTTCCTTGAGCTTGTAATTCAATTTGACACTCAATCCATCAACAAGAAGCAAGAATTTTTTTGAAAACCATGGCTGCCATGGTTATGCTTATATTTTTTTTTTCTTTCTTTGTTCAATAATGTATGGAAAAATGATTCATTAAGTCACCCTTGGTGACTTATATATGTATTCTCTAGACCCTACACGTGCCCTCCTATGTGGCATGTGTTTTTCTCTTTTTTTTTTTTTTTAAATCGGGTGGGGCCCACTTCATTAATTAATCTTAATTAATTTAATTAACTACTAATTCCCACTTAATAATCTAATCGCAATTAATTAATTCCTAATCTCCAATAATAATATTTTTACACTAAATAAAATTTATAAACAATTTATGTAATAATTAAAATTGACAATTAAAGGTTTCTATTTCTTGTCCGAAAATAATTCCGCCTTTACCTTGAGTCGGTTTGCTTGCGAATAATCCGACGTATAAATATACGGGGTATAACAAAGAGACTTTAATTTACTTACCATAATTAGATATTATTTGGAGACTATTGGTATCATGAATCTTGTAAACAAAAAATTAGCTCTTCTGGAGCCCGTGTTAATTTGTTTTTTTTATTACCAAATATCGCTTAGATACTGCTGGTACCATGAAAGAAAATTTGGTAATTCACTACTGATAATCGTGAAAGGAAACAATAATCAAATGGAAATTTAAAGACAATTTAAATTTATAAATTAAAAAAAGTAAATGTTAAGTTCTAAACTTTAGTATTTAAAATATCTTCTGCAAAGAGATTAACCATTAACATCTAAATATTTTGTATCAAATCGGAAATCACATAGTAATCACATCCTTCATGAAAAGATACATTAATTATTTTTTCCTTCGAGGAAATCAATAACAACGAACCATAACATATCAATGTGCTCATAGTAGAAACATTCTACTCTGCTTTCTTTTGCATTAAAATGATACTTAATACATTTATTTGAGATATTCTACGTACGACTGGTACGTGTTGCAATGACTTTTATACACATGTATTTCCTTTGTTATTTTATCTTTACAGGAGGTAGATTGTGGTACATTTTCATTAGCTTCAAGAAGTGAAACTAAATTATTCGAATGTGCACGATAAACAATGTTTATATATAGCTCATTATTTTGCTCAAGCATAAGAAGTCATTGCTTCAGAATATTTCTCAACTATTTTACCAATTTTGCTTTAGGAGTAAAGTTTAAAGTTTTACCACTTCAGGAATCAAGTTTAAAGGCTTGCTACTTCGAGAGTAAATCTCAAGGTCTTACTACTTCAGGAATAAATTTTAAAGTTCTACTATTTTGGGAGTAGTATTGAGAGCTGAACTCTTTCGGGAGTATATTTCAAAGCTTAACTCTTTTGGGAGTAGATTTCAAAATAATTACTACTTCGGGAGCAGATCTCAGAGTTCTACTACTCAGGAGTAGATCTCATAGTTTTACTACTTCGGGGGTATAATTTAGAGTCTTACTACTTTGGGAGCAGTGATAAAAGTTTACTACATAGAGCTTAAAGTTCTACTACTTTTGGAGTAGAGTTCAAAGATTGCTACTTTAGGAGCAACTTTCTGAGTTTTCTACTTCAGGAGCAGATTTCGGAGTTACTACTTCTGGAGTAAAGCATAGAATATACAACGAATAGACTAACGAAGAATACGAGTATGTGGTGTTTTAATCAGAAGGGAATGACGTTTGACGACCCTAAGCAAGATTTCATGGGCAATGGGAATAAGAGATAAGGTTATGCTCCACAATGACTAATTATAGATTTTGAAGACGTGAAAGTTGCAGATTTGCACTTTGGCCCAATCGGTCGTAAAATGAAATACGGACCGTAAAGTAGTATACGGCCCGTAAAACACCATGTCGTATTCCAACTTACAAAACTTCAACCTTCTGCCAAATGATCAAATGGTTAAATACGACTTGGAATACAGACCGTAAATTGAAATACGGCCCGTAAACTGCGATCGTAAATCACCATGATCCCCAGCATACCTTTCTGTTTTTGTTATGCTTAAATACGACCACGAAATACAGCCCGTAAACTGGAATACGGACCGTAAACTGGGTTTACGACCACTGTGCACTTCAACTACTGTTCATTTCGGATCATATTAAGTCATTAAAAAGGAGACCTAAGCTCATTAATTAATTTCATTTCCACGATACTTCTCTCTAGAAACCTCTAGAATGCTCTCTACTCTTCATCACAAGAAAACCAAAGGAAATCCATGATCAATAACACCAAATCCATGAAATAAAGTGTATGAAACCTAGCTAAAGTTCATCTCTCTCAAGAAATTTCAAGAGAAGTAAACTAGGGTTTTGGTGCAAGGAGAGTAATACCACTCAAGGCTTGTTCCTACAACATCTAAGGTAAGTTTTATGGCATTTACATATTATTTAGGATATGGAAGAGTTGAAACACTTGGATTATAGAAGGATGTAAGAAATGGGTCATGAAAGGGTGAATAGTAGCATTGTTGAGTAAAGGTTTGAATTGAGCCATGATCATTGATAATTTGTGATTATAAAAATGTTATGAATGGCATTTAGAACATGGAATAAGTATCCTATGTGAGAAAGATGTAACAAAGAACCATGGCCATGATTATGGAGAAATTGAAGACAAATTGTGAAATACGGATATTGTAAATGAATGATGAGTGTTGTCTATCATATTGAGAACATTGTTATAAGCGCTTAAGAGTTGATATAGAATATGGGAAGAGTTTCACAAACGAAAGGAAATGTTGTCCAATTTTCTCTAGCGTTAGTAAGCTGTTTTTAAAATCGCTAGCTAATGTCGATACAAATTCTCTTGAAGGTAGAACGTACGCACTATAGGAGAATAAGCAAGCGATAGATTAGTAAACGTCAAAGGTATGTGAGGCTAGTCCTTTCTTTCTATGACATGAATCTTATGGTATGATTTTTCCTCCTTCTCCATTAATCCTTTATATCCCGGAAAACTAATAGTCCATATTCATGAATAGCCTTATGAGATGAGAGATATATTATGAGTTCAATAATGATGATGATGAGTTAAGTATAAAGATTCTAGCGTTCACGATATGATATTCCTATAAAGTTGATGATGTTACTTGTTGTGTGTACTCACCTTATATATTATTTCCTTCAAGGTGAGGCAGAATACTTATAAATGTCCATAATGGAATCGGGGGTTCACGACCTTATGTCACCTCGATAAAGTATAATTAACTTTGAGTTATTGTGCAAGAATTATGATGAGTACATGTTGATGACATTACACCGCGCCTGTAAGGCCGGGCAGCACCGCCAAGGCGGGCGGCTTATAGATGATTACACCATGTCTATATGGCACGGCTAGTGCCACTAGTGGGCGGCATGAGATGATACCCCGGACGCGGGAGGCCTGGACACATGCTAATGTTATGACTATCACACCGATCCGGCATAGACAGGGAGCTTATACATTATCACACCGTACCTATATGGGCGGGCAGCTTATGCATTTATGCATATATGATATGACGATGAGTATGAGTAAGGCAGTAAGCGTTACTTCTTTTATATTTAACAGTCAGATACAGATGTTTCATATTGATATTTCCCTTGTATCATTGACTTATTTCATTGTTTATGCCTCCCATACTCAGTACAATGTTCGTACTGACGTCAATTTTCTTTGGACGCTGTGTTCATGCCCACAGGTAGATAGGGAGGAGAGCTTAACCCAGATTCGTAGTAGTTGTCCGCCGATTGAAAGCACTTCTTTGTTCCGGAGGTGCTTGATTATTCTTTTGTGTATATTCATGTATATGTATTTTGGGCATGACGGGGTTGTTACACCTCGGAAAATCTTCCGTTGGTACGAAAGTGAATGAACTAGTGATGAGTACGAGTGTATGACGTTCCATGAGTAAGAATTGACGTTCGACGACCTTAGGCGAGATTTCAAAGGCATCTGATGCAAGACGAGAAAGTTGGCTAAGATAAGGCAAGGTATGAGATGAGCAAGGTAGGCAAATGGATGTGGATGATTAGAATGAAGAGTCAAGAAATGTGAAAAGTTGCAGGTTTGCAATCTGGCCAGTCGGTCGTAAAGTGAAATACGGACCGTAAAATGGTATACGGTCCGTAAACTGGACTGTCGTATTTTGGCATTCGAGACTTCAACTTTCTACCAGATGATCAATGGTTAAATACAACCTGGAATATGGACCATAAAGTGATTTACGGCGCGTAAACCATGGTCGTAAATCACCATGTTGCAGCCTGAGTTTCTGATTCTGCTGTGGTTAAACACGACCACGAAGGACGGTCCGTAAATTGGAATATGAGCCGTAAACCAAGTTTACGACCATTGTGCACTTCAATTCAAATTTTTAAGTCATTAAATAAGGGGACCAAGACTTATTTCATTTCACATCTACATCACACCCCTTCTCTCTAAAACATCTCTCTACATTTATTATACAAGTTTTCAAGGATTATTAGTCATCAACAACGTTAATCAAGTGTAAGAAAAACCCATTAAAGATCATCCAAGTCAAGAAATCCAAATGGAGGAAAACTAGGGTTTTTGCCCAAGTGGAGTATTATCAACTAAGGCTCGTTCCTACAACATCTAAGGTAAGATTCATGATATTTATACGTTGTTTAAGATATTGGAGAGTTGAAGTACATTGATTGTAGAAAAATATGGTAAAATGGGTCATGAATGATGAATAGTGACCTTTTGAGAAATAGTTTGAATTGAATCATGTTTGTTGTTGTGTTGTGATATGAATGTGTTATAAACGACGTTAAGATCATGAAATCAACATTGTATATGAATGGACGAGGTCGAGGGTTATGACCATGAATATGGCTGAACTAGGAGCAAATTGAGAAATCTAGATAATGTGGATGATTAATGGCTATTGTTATGATATTGTGAATGTATTGTCAGCGTTTGGGAGTTGAATTACGATATGGGAAAATGTTGTACAAATAAAGGAGATGTTGCCCGATTTTCTCTAGCTTTAGCCATGTGTGCTAGTTATCGATTCTAATGATAGTATGACCTTAATGAAGGTAGAAACGTGAGCATCGGAGGAGTACGTGCAAGTGTAGAATAGTTCAACAAAAAGGTATGTAAGGCTAACCCTTCTTTCATAAGGCATGGTTCTTTGGCCAATCGTTTATCCTTCTATGAGCTCATGATGTGCTCCATATGATTTTATTCTCAAAAGCTACTGAGCTTGCGATCCTTGATGTGTACTACGTTCCTCACACGACGAGTAAGCCTATAATGCAGACGTAACAATAATAATGATGATAATAATGATGATGATAGTAATGATGACGATAATAATGATGATAGAAATGATGATGATAATAATAATGATGCTAAAGGTGCATATGGGCTATTATACTTATGTGTGCCTATGAAGGGCTATAATGAAACCCCGAGCTTATAACGCCGGGTAGAATATATGTATATGATTACGTAACGCGCGCGCACATCTGCAGATGGTACGGATAACCCTGATGCCTTGGTAGGGCCAGGTAGATATAACCTTGAGCCTTGGTTGGCCAAGTATGTATGAAACACCGAACCTTCATGGTCGGGCATGCTATGTATATCTGTATATATGTGTATATGCTATGTATATGACATCATTAAGAGTACGAATATTTTATGTATATGAGATGTAAATGATTATGAGGGTAATTAAGTACGGATATGGATGTATGTGTGCGGATACGCAATAGAAACGGAATTTCTCTATGGAAAGCAAGTAAGTGCCATGATAATGATATTATTGTCTCCCCTCCTATGCTACTTCACATGTTGTTCATTATGCTTATATATCGATGTTGATCATGCTTTACATACTCAGTACATTCTTCGTACTGACGTCCTTTTGTTTGTGGACGCTGCGTCATGCCCGCAGGTGCACAGGGAGACAGACTTGATCCATAGCTGCTTATTCAGAGATTACATAGCAGAGCTCCATTTCCTTCGGAACCATAGCTTTTGGGTACTTATTCTTTTGTGTATATAATTATGGGCATAGCGGGGTCTTGTCCCTCTCATGTGATATGTTATACTCTTCTTAGAGGCTCGTAGTCACGTGTATATGGTTAGATATGTCTGGCCTTGTTGGCCCGTGTTTTGTATATTATTTTGTCAACCACGTCGGCCCATGTACATTTCATGTGGCATATATGCCTATGATGTTATATAGGAAATATTGTCGCCCAAATGGGACTAGTATGATTGATGACTAGAATGCATGATTTGATTTATGGCTCACCTAGAAGTTAGGTGAATGTATGTTAAAGGGGTGCCCAGGTGGGGTAGCGCCGGGTGCTCGTCGCGGCCTTAGTCGGGTCGTGACAAAAGTGGTATCAGAGCAGTTCAATCCTAGGGTGTGTCTACGAGCCGTGTCTAGTAGAGTCTTGGTTATGGGTGTGTTGCGCGCCACACTTATAAACAAGAAGCTGCGGACATTTTAGGAATGATTGACCTTCTTTCTTCATAAGAATCGTGCGATAGAGCTATGATATAAGAAATTCTTGTTCCTTAATCGTGTGTTGTGTATTTCAGAGAGTCCTAAAAAGAGAAAGGCTACAGCAGCCCAAAAGGGCAAGACGGTGGCAGAAAAGCGGGCTGAAAGAGCACCGCCACCAGTAGTAGAGGAAAGTGAGTCCCAGAGTGCGGCTCAATCTCAGTCCTCCCAGACAGTGCCTATTACTGAGGAGCGTGAGGGAGCCTCCGCCCCAGCTCCAGCACCTCTAGCTCCTCCAACAGATGATTCGGGCCAAGATGTAAAAGAGGCCATTAATTTGCTGACTCAATTGGTTGCGGCCCAGACTTAGAGGAAAAGTTCAGGGCAAGTTGATAGGGCTGTTAGTGCAAGGGCCCGTGATTTCATTACTTTGAACCCTCCGGAATTCTTTGGATCAAAGCCGGAGGAGGACCCTCAGGATTTTGCTGATGGTATGGTAAGGACGCTTCGATTGATACATGTTTCGGACACCGAGTCGGTAGAGCATCATATAGATTGAGAGATGTCTCGATCCAATGGTATATGGTTTGGATGGCTTCATGGAGAGCCAATGCATCTCCCACGATATGGCAAGAGTTTGTTGATGCCTTTCTCCGTCATTATATGCCTCCAGAAGTTCGGCGAGCTAGGGCCGATAAATTTTTGCACTTGAGGCAAGGTAGTATGAGTGCCTTAGAGTATAGCCTCCGCTTCAATTCCTTGGCCAGGTATGCTTCGACCATGGTAGCGGATATGGGTGACCGGGTACACCGATTTGTGAAGGGCCTAGGGCCACACTTGATGGATAGATGCTTGACTGCGTCCCTTCAGGACGGTATGGATATTGCACGCATTCAGGCCTATGCTCAGAACATAGAAGAAAGCCTGCAGCAGCAGAGAAGTGAACGTGAGCAAGATAGGGGCCATAGCAAGAGGGCCAGATCGTCGGGTTCGACGAGCGAGTTTAGAGGTGGACACAGGCAGCAGTTCCCTAGACATTCAGGCTATTCTATGACCAGTGCACCTCCACGATTTTCAGGCTAGAGATTTGATAGATCTACTCGTTCGGGGCTGAGTCAGAGTTTTTCAGGGTCTCAGTTTAGGGGTGATTCGGGTCAGGCGAGGCCACCCGTACCACGATGTTCCCAGTGTGGTTGCATTAGGGTCAATGCTGATCAGGTTCATACGTTTACTATTCATGTGGTCGGCCAGGCCATATTATTCGTGATTGCCCCTCAGTTCATGGTAGAGGTGGGACCCAGCCATCAGGGTCGGTAGCCGAATCTTCAGCATCTATACGCCCTAAGGGGCCAGGTTCACATGCGCCAGTTGGCCATGGTAGAGGCAGAGGGAGAGCTCCTAGTTCTAGCGGTCCTCAGCACCGTATTTATGCTTTGGCTAGACGCCAAGATCTTGAGTCTTCTCCTGACGTGGTCACAGGTATATTATCGGTATTCTCTCATGATGTATATGCTTTGATTGATTCGGGCTCCACATTATCGTATGTTACTCCATATATTGCGGGTCGATTTATAGTCGAGCCGGAGTCGATCAACCCTTTTGAGGTGTCTACACTCGTGGGTGAATCGGTAATATCTAGCCGAGTATATAGAGATTGTGTAGTTGTGATATGTGACCGCCGTACTATAGTTGAATTGCATGAACTAAATATGGTGGATTTTGATGTCATTATGGGCATGGATTGGTTGGCCTCTTGCTATGCCAATGTTGATTGTAGAATGAAGATGGTTCGTTTCCAATTTCCGGGAGAACCAGTTCTAGAATGGAAAGGGAATACGGCGTCACCAAAAGGTAGATTTATTTCCTATCTAAAGGCAAGGAAAATGATAACGAAGGGGTGCATTTATCATTTAGTGCGAGTTCAATATGTAGAAGCCGAGTCGCCGACTCTTTAGTCAGTTCCGATAGTGAAGGAATTTCCGGATGTATTCCCGGATAAGCTCCCAGGCCTTCCTCCCGAGCGGGAGATTGATTTTGCTATTGATGTGTTTCCAGACACTAATCCTATATCTATTCCTCTTTATAGAATGGCCCCCGCAGAATTGAAAGAATTGAAAGACTTGCTTGAAAAAGGCTTTATTAGGCCTAGTTCATCCCTGTGGGGAGCACCCGTATTGTTTGTCCGAAAGAAAGATGGCTCATTGAGAATGTGCATCGATTATCGCCAATTGAATAAGGTAACGATTAAGAACAAATATACTCTTCCGAGGATCGATGATTTATTTGATCAATTGCAAGGTGCCAAATGGTTTTCAAAGATCGATTTGAGGTCCGGATATCACCAAGTGAGAGTTAGGGAGAAAGATATCCCTAAGACAGCCTTTAGAACAATATATGGCCATTTTGAGTTCCGCGTAATGTCATTAGGGCTAACTAATGCGCCGGCAGTGTTTATGGATTTGATAAACAATGTGTTCAAGCCCTTTTTAGATCTGTTCGTGATTGTATTCATCGATGATATCTTGGGGTATTCTAGATCCGAGGCAGAACATGCGGATCATCTGCGTATTGTCCTTGGAGTTCTTCGAACTCGAGAGTGTTTGCAAAATTTTCTAAATGCGAGTTTTGGTTGAACTCAGTAACATTTCTAGGGCATATTGTTGCAGCCGATGGCATTCGAGTGGATAGTCAAAAGATTGAGGCTTTGAAGACGTGGCCAAAGCTCACGACTCCTATAGAGGTTCGTAGCTTTCTGGGCTTGGCGGGTTATTACAGGAGGTTTGTTGAAGGTTTCTCTTCTATTTCAGCACCACTCACAAAGTTGACCCAGAAATCAACAAAGTTTCAATGGACAGATGCTTGTGAATGTAATTTTTAAAAGTTGAAAGATAGATGACCTCTGCCCCAGTCTTGACACTTCCAAAGGGATGGGAAGGGTATGTTGTATATTGCGATGCTTCAGGCGTCGGGCTAGGTTGTGTATTGATGCAACATGGCAAGGTGATTGCATATGCTTCAAGGCAATTACGGAAACATGAACGGAATTATCCGACCCATGATTTGGAATTGGCTGCAGTGTTCCGTGCATTAAAGATATGGAGACATTATTTATAGGGTGTCCATGTAGATATCTATACGGATCATAAGAGTCTTCAATACATCTTCAAGCAGAAAGAGTTGAATTTGCGGCAACGACGGTGGTTGGAATTGCTAAAAGATTATGATGTTGCTATCTTGTATCACCCCGGAAGGGCAAATGTTGTGGCTGATGCTCTTAGCGGCAGATCTATAGGAAGTTTATGTGAAGTGCAACAAGAAAAGAGAGAGATGACTCGTGAGCTCCAGCAGTTAGCTAGCCTAGGAGTCTGAGTGATGGACTCGGGTAGCAGGGGAACTACAATTCGGAATTCAACAGTCTCGTCGCTAGTGGTAGTAGTGAAAGAGCGAAAATATGAGGATTCCATGCTAATGCATTACAGAGATACGCTCCCTCATAAAGAGGGGTCACCATTTGATATTTCAGGAGACGGAGTTCTTCGATGTCGAGGTAGGCTATGTGCTCCCGATGTGGCAGGTCTACGCCACTAGATTTTGAGAGAAGCTCATTGTTCCCGTTTTTCTGTTCACCCGGGAGCGACGAAGATGTATCATGACCTTAAGTCTATATATTTGTGGAACGGGATGAAGAAAGATGTAGCGAAATTTGTAGCTCAATGTCCTAATTGCCAACAAGTGAAAATCGAGCACCAAAAGCCGGGCGGATTATTGCAAGCTATAGAAATCCCAACTTGGAAGTGGGAAGTGATTAAAATGGATTTCATTACAGGCTTACCCCGTTCCTGACGTAAGTATGATTCCATATGGGTGATTGTTGATAGACTCACGAAATCGGCTCATTTCTTACCAGTCAGAACGACTTATGTGGCGGAAGATTATGCAAAGCTTTATCTTAAAGAGATAGTGCGACTTCATGGGATTCCAGTATCTATTATCTCTGACAGAGGGACTCAGTTTACAGCTAATTTCTGCACGTCTTTTCATCCGCAGACCGATGGACAAGCTGAACGTACCATTCATACTCTTGAAGTTATGTTACGGGCATGTATGATAGATTTTGGAGGTTGTTGGGATGATCATTTGCCACTCATTGAATTTGCTTACAATAATAGTTATCATTCTAGCATCCAAATGGCACCGTATGAGGCTTTATATGGGCGAAAGTGTAGGTCCCCAATTGGGTGGTTTGAAACAGGAGAGGCTCAATTGATAGGGCCGGACTTGGTTCAGCAGGCCATAAAGAAAGTCAAGCTCATACAAGATCGGTTGTTAGCGACTCAAAGTCGTCAAAAGTCCTATGCAGATAATCGTCGAAGAGACTTAGAGTTCCACATTAAAGATTGGGTATTCTTAAAAGTGTCGCCAATGAAGGGCGTTATGAGATTTGGCAAAAAGGGGAAGCTTAGTCCCCGGTATATTGGGTCTTATGAGATTGTGCGCAAAGTGGGAAAAGTGGCCTATGAGTTAGATTTACCTCCTGACTTGGAGTCAGTCCATCAAGTGTTCCATGTCTCGATGCTTCGAAAATGCATTGGAGATCCTACTAGGATCGTCCCAGTAAATGATGTGCAAGTGACAGAGAAATTGACTTATGAAGAGATATTCATTGCCATACTAGACAGGCAAGTACGGAGGCATAGAAACAAAGAGGTGGCCTCAGTTAAGGTTCTATGGAGAAGCAGTAAACGAGCGAAAACGACGTGGGAAGTGGAAGGAAGTATGCGATCCAGATACCCACAATTATTTCAGCCCTTGGAAGAGATCCAAGATGAGACGTCAAGATCATAAGGTATGTATGTTTTGTTTTTATGCTTTTGGGTCGTGTGTGGGAAACTTTTGTTGCTATTATGTTGTTGCCCCGTGAGGCTTTGTTATTATGGGATGCTGTGACAGGTTTGTAGTGCCATATTATAGGGGAAACTCTGGTGAAATTTTCATAGAACTCCCGAAGACTTTAACATTCGAGGACGAATGTTCCTAAGGGGGGGAGAATGTTACACCTCGAAAAATCTTCTGTTGGTACGAAAGTGAATGAACTAGTGATGCGTACGAGTGTATGACGTTCCATGAGTAAGAAATGACGTTCGACGACCTTAGGTGATATTTCAAACCCATCCGATGCAAGATGAGAAAGTTGGTTAAGATAAGGCAAGGTATGAGATGAGCAAGGTAGGCAAATGGATGTGGATGATTAGAATGAAGAGTCAAGAAATGTGAAAAGTTACAGGTTTGCAATCTGGCCAGTCGGTCGTAAAGTGAAATATGGACCGTAAAATGGTATACGGTCCATAAACTGTCCTGTCGTATTTTGGCATTCGAGACTTCAACTTTCTGCCAGATGATCAATGGTTAAATACGACCTGCAATACGGACCGTAAAGTGATTTACGGCCCGTAAACTATGGTCGTAAATCACCATGTTGCAGCCTGAGTTTCTGATTCTGCTATGGTTAAACACGACCACGAAGGACGGTCCGTAAACTGGAATACGGGCCGTAAACCAAATTTACTACCACTGTGCACTTCAATTCAGATTTTTAAGTCATTAAATAAGGGGACCAAGACTTATTTCATTTCACTTCTACATCACACACCTTCGCTCTAAAACATCTCTCTACATTTATTATACAAGTTTTCAAGGATTATTAGTCATCAACAACGTTAATCAAGTGTAAGAAAAACCCATTAAAGATCATCCATGTCAAGAAATCCAAATGGAGGAAAACTAGGGTTTTTGCTCAAGTGGAGTATTATAAACTAAGGCTCGTTCCTACAACATCTAAGGTAAGATTCATGATATTTATACGTTGTTTAAGATATTGGAGAGTTGAAATACATGGATTGTAGAAAAATATGGTAAAATGGGTCATGAATGATGAATAGTGACCTTTTGAGAAACAGTTTGAATTGAATCATGTTTATTGTTGTGCTCTGATATGAATGTGTTATAAACGACGTTAAGATCATGAAATCTACATTGTATATGAATGGACGAGGTCGAGGGTTATGACTATGAATATGGGTGAACTAGGAGCAAATTGAGAAATCTAGATAATGTGGATGATTAATGGCTATTGTTATGATATTGTGAATGTATTGTCGACGTTTGGGAGTTGAATTATGATATGGGCAAATGTTGTACAAATAAAGGAGATGCTGCCCGATTTTCTCTAGCTTTAGCCATGTGTGCTAGTTATCGATTCTAATGATAGTATGACCTTAATGAAGGTAGAAACGTGAGCATCGGAGGAGTACGTGCAAGTGTAGAATAGTTCAACAAAAAGGTATGTAAGGCTAACCCTTCTTTCATAAGGCATGGTTCTTTGGCCAATCATTTATCCTTCTATGAGCTCATGATGTGCTCCATATGATTTTATTCTCAAAAGCTACTGAGCCTGCGATCCTTGATGTGTACTACGTTCCTCACACGACGAGTAAGCCTATAATGCAGACGTAACGATAATAATGATGATAATAATGATGATGATAGTAATGATGACGGTAATAATGATGATAGAAATGATGATGATAATAATAATGATGCTAAAGGGGCTTATGGGCTATTATACTTATGTGTGCCTATGAAGGGCTATAATGAAACCCCGAGCTTATAACGCCGGGTAGAATATATGTATATGTATGTATATGATTACGTAACGCGCGCGCACATCTGCAGATGGTAAGGATATCCCTGATGCCTTGGTAGGGCCAGGTAGATATAACCTTGAGCCTTGGTTGGCCAAGTATGTATGAAACACCGAACCTTCATTGTCGGGCATGCTATGTATATCTGTATATATGTGTATATGTTATGTATATGACATAATTAAGAGTACGAATATGTTATGTATATGAGATGTAAATGATTATGAGGGTAATTAAGTACGAATATGGATGTATGTATGCGGATACGCAATAGAAACGGAATGTCTCTATGGAAAGCAAGTAAGTACCATGATGATGATATTATTGTCTCCCCTCCTATGCTACTTCACATGTTGTTCATTATGCTTCTATATCAATGTTGATCATGCTTTACATACTCAGTACATTCTTCGTACTGACGTCCTTTTGTTTGTGGACGCTGCGTCATGCCCGCAGGTGCACAGGGAGACAGACTTGATCCATAGCTGCTTATTCAGAGATTACATAGCAGAGTTCCATTTCCTTCGGAGCCATAGCTTTTGGGTACTTATTCTTTTGTGTATATAATTATGGGCATAGCAGGGTCCTGTCCCGCTCATGTGATATGTTATACTCTTCTTAGAGGCTCGTAGTCACGTGTATATGGTTAGATATGTCTGGCCTTGTTGGCCCGTGTTTTGTATATTATTTTGTCGGCCACGTCGGCCCATGTACATTTGATGTGGCATAGATGCCTATGATGTTATATATGAAATGTTGTCGCCCAAATTGGACTAGTATGATTGATGACTAGAATGCATGATTTGATTTATGGCTCACCTAGACGTTAGGTGAATGTATGTTAAAGGGGTGCCCAGGTGGGGTAGCGCTGGGTGCTCGTCGCGGCCCTAGTCGGGTCGTGACAGGGGTTTTGTCCCGTCTTCATGTTTAGCACTCCAGTAGAGGCTCGTAGATGTGCAGTGTGGGTTAGATGGTCTCACGAAATTGTTACTATGTACATATATTATTTTGATGGCTGAGAGGCTTATGCATATAAAAGTTTTTTATGTTCCCAAATGAAAAGATGATTTTCTTATGTCTTGAGTATAAATTGATAAAAGAGCATTAAATGAGTAAGATGAGTAGTAGCACGAGTGGTGCTCGGTGGCTAGCCCCGGGTACCCGTCGCGGCCCCTAGCTGGGTCGTGACTAAGATCATGGTACATTTTTGTTGCTCCAGGGTGAATGGAATAACGGGAACAATGAGCTTCTCTCAATATTTGGTGGCATAAACCTGCCACATCGGGAACACATAATCTGCCTTGGCATCGAAGAATTTCATCTCCTGAAAGCTCAAATTATGACTCATCTTTCTTGTTATATCCCGTATTTTATACGTTCGGATATTTCAAGGTAGTCGTGACGAAGTTAAGGGAATGAGCATTTTCAAAATTTATTCTAATGTATAAGCTGTTGTGAATATTATTTACGAACATTGGTAGTATGGAAATAGTGAGGAAGACTAAGGGTAAAAAGGAAAATTCGCAAAAAGGGTTCATGGAAAATATTGCGAAGGACTAAGGGCAAAACGGGAATTTTACCAATTTCTAGAAAAATTCATGAAGAGACCATAATTGGCCATGCAATCTATGTGTAAGTGTGCATGTGACCATATTTTATTAAATGGAATTAAAGCTTGCAAGAGAAGCCAACCAAGTCATCTTTTATGACTTAAGAAAGCTCTAGAAAATTGAAGAAAATTGGAGAATAATAAGGGGCATGTGACCGGCCATGTGCCCCTCTATATACATATATATGTGTGTGATGGTCAAGTGAAGACCATACTACATCATTTTTGCTCTAGAAAAATTCAAGAGAGAGAGAAGGAGAGAGACATGAGGGTTCGGCCAAAGGAGGGGGCTGGCCGAACTTGCCCCTCAACCTTGGTCATGTAAATTATTCTTTTAATGTTTTCATACTAATTGGAAGGTCCTCTTTGACGTGGAGTAGCTGTTGGAACAAGAAAACCATTCGTTTTGCAAGAAACAAGCTTGGCCGAGAAATGAAGTGAGGTGAAGAAGGTGAGGTTCAATCTCTATCCTTATATGTTGTGTATGATTTGTGTGCCTTGTAGTGTGTAGAATTGAATGGAAGTCATGAAAAATATGTGTGTTAGGTGTGGCCGTATGGGCTGATTTGGTATGACAAGGAAAGAGTTGATTTTACTTAGTGTTCTAGTTGTTGTTGTTGTTGTTATGAATTATGTGACGAATGAAATGGATGAAACTTATGAAGTTGTGTGTGTGCTTGGTGTAGTGGCCGAATAGTGGCCATTTGTGTAGAAGAGATGAACAAACTTTATTTAGTACTTTGCTTGTGGTTGTTGTAAAAATTTATGGTAAAGAATGAAGGTTTAATGACGTATGTTGAAGTTGTAATGGTTGCGGGCTGTTTTGAAAATTAATATAACTTTAACATAGACTCTTATGAAAATGATGTTGTTAATGTGTGAAGGGTATGGTTATTGTTGAAATGTAAAAGGATGGATGAAAATGCGCGAAAATATGTAAGAAGTGGTTATGGCCGAGTAATAGACGTTTTGGTAAGTTAATGTAAATTGGTGTCATTTGACATTCTAGTAGTCGTCGTTACAGATTATGCGATATAGAATGAATGGTGTGGTTGAAGTTAACGTATATGAACGATAATGAAATGTATGATTGGGGTTGGAGTTAAAGGTTTCGGATGAAATAGTGTGTCGAATAAGTCGTTGGAACATTATGTGAATTGAATTGAATGTTGAAATGTTGCTAGAATATTCGTTGGTATTGTTATTGATAGTTTGGACGGGTTGAATTCCCGGATTGTTGTTGATTAGAATTGGCCAAGTTGACCTTGGTGGGATGGAGTATTTACAGGGGAAATGCTGCCGAAATTTCGGCAGACAAAGTGTTACTTTAAGAATTTAATTCTAAAGGCTCTAATCAAGTTTTGGTAAACATGACCAATTTGTAGATTTTGGCGAATTTTGAACGTGAATTTGGAGTCGCATAAGAAGCAGAAAAGGTATGTAAGACTTTATCCTTCCTTCTATGGCATGTCTTAGACGTAATAAGTCGGGTACGAGCCTCGGGGACAACCCTATTCCCCGTAATCCGCACCTAAAGTTTTCCTGTTTTCCTTCAGTAGAATTGAATTAAAAAGTGTGCAAAATATTGGAAGAATGTCCTAAACCTCTAGAACTCGCATAAATAGGACTCGATGACCCTAAACCCTCACAAGTAACGCCATGATATGTAATATATGTAAACTGGGTACGCCGCCTCATTTGATCCGAGGTGGGCCCACTATTTCCCGGATTTACCTTATTACTCCACTTGACCTACTTTGATGCTGAATCCAAAAGAAACCTTCGATCCTTATTCCATTACTAAATGACAAGTACTGTACCTATCCCAACGAGAATACTTCCATGATGATAATGATAACGATGATGTCAGAAAAGAGAATATGCCTAAGATAAGTACGACAAGAATGATCTAACGACTTATAGTCTTGAGCTAAGAATTCAATGTGAATATGGCAGTGTTATACTAGTTTCTAAAAGTTTTCAAATGCTTATGAATTGACGGTTATAATGCCTATGATCTTATTCTATGTCTCCTCTTAAAGCTATCTTTCGTTGATAGTCTCGCCTCATAATTATCATTCCTTCAAGGTGAGACAAGTGACCCGAGCATTCCATAATGTAATCGGAGGATTTCGACCTTACGTCACTCCGATGGACACATGATTTTCTTTGGGCTCTCATGCATGTCAATTGTATGATATATGTGTATGAATGTGAATATGTATATGTATATGTATATGTATATGGGGAAAAGGGGAAGGGCCACTGTTATATCACCACCTGATTCAGCTGGATTTCATCCCGGACGCGGGATTATGGGAGAGCCAGATACGGCGTCTGTATTTGTGATATTTATATATAATATGTTGGGACACTGTTGGGGAGGGGGATGGGAGAGCCGATGTACTCGGCGTCTATGAATGTAAATGAATGACACCGTTTTCTGAAATGTTCTGTTTTCTGTATATGTAAATAAGAGACACCATTTTCCTGAAAAAGAGACTAAGCATGCATGACATCTGCAGAAAGGCATTCATATGCACAGGTTACATCTGTCCCAGTATAAGCTCCTTATGTCTATTCTGTTATTGTTCATACTGTATATTCCTTTATTATGGTACTATTCATGCTTTACATACTCAGTACATTACTCGTACTGACCCCTCTTCTTCGGGGGCTGCGTTCATGCCGCGCAGGTACTCCCAGATGATTACAAGACCTTACTGAAGATGTTCCAGCGGAGATGGCGAACTCCACTTGTCCCGGAGGATTGCCAAGTCCAAGTATATGCTATGAAGTTCTGTTTTATGTTAGAGACTTTGCAGACAGAGTCATGAGTATAGAGTGTCAGCTTGGTAGACGGCTTCAACCGTCACAATGTTATTACGTTTCATGTCGCAGGTCCCATATGATGATAGACATTACTTATGAAAAAAAAAATATATTGGAGGGCTTACCATGTATTTATTTCTTAATTGATACAAGAGTTTATCTATGTAATAAGAGTTAGCGGGTTCGCTCGGCTCCAGATATGGGGTCGGGTGCCCATCACACCCTAGTAAAGTCAGGGTGTGACAAAGTGGGATCAGAGCGGGTCGGTCTAAGGGGGTTGTCTACAAAGTCGTGTCCAGTAGAGTCCTGTTTATGGGTGTGAAGCCGGCCACATTTATAGACAGGAGGCTGCGGGGCATCTAGGAAATGTTGACCTTCCTTCTGTCTCGAATCGTGCGATAGAGCCAAGCCATAGGAAATAAGATCCCTGGTACTAATCGTTAAATTTTCGCAGACGTCCAATAGCGACGGAAACAGGTGAATGGCGATATGGTAAGACACAGAGGTAAGTTGGGATATTTGTTCTATTACTTGGGACAGGAAGTTCTGAATGGCTAGAATTTGTCATATAACCGTATGTTCTGTAAGGTATCGTCGATAATTGTTACGTACAGGCTGTGAAGAGTAGGAATGGTACAGGAGATTCCGTAAGAATGGATACGCCTAACAGGAAGGCGCGCGGGAAGGAAATATTGCAAACCGGCAATAGGTGAGATGCGTTGTTCCAGAAAGGTCATGGATTTGGTATGGCAACGGGGGTGTGGACGTTACTATCGAGAATCTGAAAGCCCAAGACAGGAGGTAGTCATACACACAGGCGGAAGGTGAGCATCGGAAATCAAGAAGGGCAAAATAGTAATTATACAAGAAAGGACGTGTTACGAAAATGTCCCGGGAACTGTAAGACTTCGAGTTGCCCCAGGACAGGTAATAAAGGTCAGGTGAGAAAGCTGACGTGAAAATATCAGCATTAAGACACCGAACTCCAATGAAGTTTTCGGGTTAAGCGTGCTCAGGTGGGAGCAGTTCCATGATGGGTGACCCCTTGGGAAGTTGGTGAGAAATTCTATAGATTGAAACTTAAGAGCCAAATTAAAAGCTAGGGTGTTTTAAGGAAAACTAGGGTGTATGGGATGACCGGGAACCTTAAGAGGACGCGTAAGACGAGGTGGATTAGCTCGATAAGAAGACAGGGAGTACATTACAGCCTTAGAATTAGGATAGGCTTGAACAACATTTGGACGTACTTTGTGGGATAATTGATAGTAATTATATACATATATATGTGAAGATGTTGAATATTCCAAAATGATTGTATAGGTGAATCTCAGAGTTCCGGTGACCGACACTATGACAAGGAAGGCATTAATTAAACAAAGGAATCGAAGCCCGAGTGATAGCGAAAGTAAATGGTACTGGTGCTATAAGGTAAGCTGTTAGTGCTTCTGGGACAGATTAAGATTGGAGAATCTAATACAGTAATAGTTGGAAAGGAAAAGGGGTGAGTTAATGGAGAATAAGGAGACCAGAGAGGCATGAAAGGGTCAACGATAAGAAATCGCAGGGAAGGAAAAGTAAGAAAAGGTAGTGAGGGAAAACCCGAGAGAAACTATCGACGAGACACGAGACTACTTGGGCCAAGAATTTAAAAAGATAGGTGTGAGAAGGGATAGAGTGTGGCAATATAGATCAAAAGGGGAAAATGTGGAGTTTAAGGATCGATTCCAATAAGTAGGGCCAAAGGAATAGTTTTTAAGTTTAGAACCCATATGAAGACATAGCAAGAGAAGGAATGCTCAGGATGGTGATGGTGTTAAGATCTGTAAAAGGACAAGTATGTAGCTATAGTAATATGCTTAGAGGTTTAAGAAAGTAATGGGACGCTTAAGAAATACGGACGCACATCTACAACAGGAACACGTAGTTAAGAAAGAATTACGAGCAAGAGAGCTAAGCAAGTGAAAGGACGAATAAAGGATAGAAAGGTAAGGAAATGTGGACAAACGAGGACCTAGACAGGAAGCAAAAGAAAAGCTTAAGATAAGGAGTTTTCGATATGTTAGGCACAAAGCTGGAAAAGAAGGTGAGGGATAAAGGTATAAGCGAAGACTTCATAAAGGACTATGAGCATATAAGGAACCCCTTAAAGGGGGGGAGGCCATATTAGGCTTACAGGGAATGACGATAAACGAAACGAGCACCAGCACATGAAGTCAAAGACAAGTGTACCTGTATTGAGAGATACGAAAAGAGACTAAAGAATAGTTGTAGTAAGAATCTGAAGGTGTGGATTTTTCTAAGATATGGTCACGAAACAGTAACAGAAAAGAGATGATCTGAGAAAGACAAGGATAATACGTTGACCCGACAAATTAGAAAACCCATGACACGGGAAGAAGATTCATGAAAAAAAAAACAACAAGAAGTTCGATTATATAAGAAATAAGGTAAAGGATAAGGAGTGAGCATGAAGGAAAGTACGACTACAAAAGAGATCCTCCCGAAGTATTATGACATCCCATAAGATCGGTTGAACATTCGAGAACGAATGTTCGAAAGGGGGGGAGGATGTTATATCCCGTATTTTATACGTTCGGATATTTCAAGGTAGTCGTGACGAAGTTAAGGGAATGAGCATTTTCAAAATTTATTCTAATGTATAAGCTGTTGTGAATATTATTTACGAACATTGGTAGTATGGAAATAGTGAGGAAGACTAAGGGTAAAAAGGAAAATTCGCAAAAAGGGTTCATGGAAAATATTGTGAAGGACTAAGGGCAAAACGGGAATTTTACCAATTTCTAAAAAATTCATGAAGAGACCATAATTGGCCGTGCAATCTATGTGTAAGTGTGCATGTGACCATATTTTATTAAATGGAATTAAAGCTTGCAAGAGAAGCCAACCAAGTCATCTTTTATGACTTAAGAAAGCACTAGAAAATTGAAGAAAATTGGAGAATAATAAGGGCCATGTGACCGGCCATCTGCCCCTCTATATACATATATATGTGTGTGATGGTCAAGTGAAGACCATACTACATCATTTTTGCTCTAGAAAATTTCAAGAGAGAGAGAAGGAGAGAGACATGAGGGTTCGGCCAAAGGAGGGGGCTGGCCGAACTTGCCCCTCAACCTTGGTCATGGAAATTATTCTTTTCATGTTTTTATACTAATTGGAAGGTCCTCTTTGACGTGGAGTAGCTGTTGGAACAAGAAAACCATTCGTTTTGCAAGAAACAAGCTTGGCCGAGAAATGAAGTGAGGTGAAGAAGGTGAGGTTCAATATCTATCCTTATATGTTGTGTATGATTTGTGTGCCATGTAGTGTGTAGAATTGAATGGAAGTCATGAAATATATGTGTGTTAGGTGTGGCCGTATGGGATGATTTGGTATGACAAGGAAAGAGTTGATTTTACTTAGTGTTCTAGTTGTTGTTGTTGTTGTTATGAATTATGTGACGATTGAAATGAATGAAACTTATGAAGTTGTGTGTGTGCTTGGTGTAGTGGCCGAATAGTGGCCATTTGTGTAGAGGAGATGAACAAACTTTATTTAGTACTTTGCTTGTGGTTGTTGTAAAAATTTATGGTAAAGAATGAAGGTTTAATGACATATGTTGAAGTTGTAATGGTTGCGGGCTGTTTTGAAAATTAATATAACTTTAACATAGACTCTTATGAAAATGATGTTGTTAATGTGTGAAGGGTATGGTTATTGTTGAAATGTAAAAGGATGGATGAAAATGCGCGAAAATATGTAAGAAGTGGTTATGGCCGAGTAATAGACGTTTTGGTAAGTTAATATAAATTGGTGTCATTTGACATTCTAGTAGACGTCGTTACGGATTATGCGATATAGAATGAATGGTGTGGTTGAAGTTAACGTATATGAACGATAATGAAATGTATGATTGGGGTTGGAGTTAAAGGTTTCGGATGAAATAGTGTGTTGAATAAGTCGTTGGAACATTATGTGAATTGAATTGAATGTTGAAATGTTGCAAGAATATTCGTTGGTATTGTTGTTGATGGTTTGGACGGGTTGAATTCCCGGATTGTTGTTGATTAGAATTGGCCAAGTTGAACTTGGTGGGATGGAGTATTTACAAGGGAAATGCTGCCGAAATTTCGGCAGACAAAGTGTTACTTTAAGAATTCAATTCTAAAGGCTCTAATCAAGTTTTGGTAAACATGACCAATTTGTAGATTTTGGCGAATTTGGAACGTGAATTTGGAGTCGCATAAGAAGCAGAAAAGATATGTAAGGCTTTATCCTTCCTTCTATGGCATGTCTTAGACGTAATAAGTCGGGTACGAGCCTCGGGGACAACCCTATTCCCCGTAATCCGCACCTAAAGTTTTCCTGTTTTCCTTCAGTAGAATTGAATTAAAAAGTGTGCAAAATATTGGAAGAATGTCCTAAACCTCTAGAACTCGCATAAATAGGACCCGATGACCCTAAACCCTCACAAGTAACGCCATGATATGTAATATATGTAAACTGGGTACGCCACCTCATTTGATCCGAGGTGGGCCCACTATTTCTCGGATTTACCTTATTACTCCACTTGACCTACTTTGATGCTGAATCCAAAAGAAACCTTCGATCCTTATTCCATTACCAAATGACAAGTACTGTACCTATCCCAACGAGAATACTTCCATGATGATAATGATAACGATGATGTCAGAAAAGAGAATATGCCTAAGATAAGTACGACAAGAATGATCTCACGACTAATAGTCTTGAGCTAAGAATCCAATGTGAATATGGGAGTGTTATACTAGTTTCTAAAAGTTTTCAAATGCTTATGAATTGACAGTTATAATGCCTATGATCTTATTCTATGTCTCCTCTTAAAGCTGTCTTTCGTTGATAGTCTCGCCTCATAATTATCGTTCCTTCAAGGTGAGACAAGTGACTCGAGCATTCCATAATGTAATCGGAGGATTTCGACCTTACGTCACTCCGATGGACACATGATTTTCTTTGGGCTCTCATGCATGTCAATTGTATGACATATGTGTATGAATGTGAATATGTATATGTATATGTATATGGGGAAAAGGGGAAGGGCCACTGTTATATCATCACCTGATTCAGCTGGATTTCGTCCCGGACGCGGGATTATGGGAGAGCCGGATACGGCGTCTGTATTTGTGATATTTATATATAATATGTTGGGACACTGTTGGGGAGGGGGATGGGAGAGCCGATGTACTCAGCGTCTGTGAATGTAAATGAATGACACCGTTTTCTGAAATGTTCTGTTTTCTGTATATGTAAATAAGAGACACCGTTTTCCTGAAAAGGAGACTAAGCATGCTTGACATCTGCAGAAAGGCATTCATATGCACAGGTTACATCTGTCCCAGTATAAGCTCCTTATGTCTATTCTGTTATTGTTCATACTGTATATTCCTTTATTATGGTACTATTCATGCTTTACATACTCAGTACATTACTCGTACTGACCCCTCTTCTTCGGGGGCTGCGTTCATGCCGCGCAGGTACTCCCAGATGATTACAAGACCTTACTGAAGATGTTCCAGCGGAGATGGCGAACTCCACTTGTCCCGGAGGATTGCCAAGTCCAAGTATATGCTATGAAGTTCTGTTCTATGTTAGAGACTTTGCAGACAGAGTCATGAGTATAGAGTGTCAGCTTGGTAGACGACTTCAACCGTCACAATGTTATTACGTTTCATGTCGCAGGTCCCATATGATGATAGACATTACTTATGAAAAAAAAAATATATTGGAGGGCTTACCATGTATTTATTTCTTAATTGATACAAGAGTTTATCTATGTAATAAGAGTCAGCGGGTTCGCTCGGCTCCAGATATGGGGTCGGGTGCCCATCAAACCCTAGTAAAGTCAGGGTGTGACATTTCTGAGGGAGTGTATCTCTGTAATGCATTAGCATGGAATCTTCGTATTGCCGCTTTTTCACTTCCGCTACTAGCGACGAGACTGCTGAGTTCTGAATGGTAGTTCCCTTGCTACCTGAGTCCATTACTCGAACTCCTAGGCTAGCTAATTGCTAGAGCTCACGAGCCATTCCTCTCTTCTTTGGTTGTACATCATATAAACTCCCCATAGATCTACGGCTAAGAGCATCAGCCACAACATTTGCCTTTCCGGGGTGGTATAGGATATCAACATCATAATCTTTTAGCAATTCCAACCATCGTCGTTGTCGCAAATTCAACTCTTTCTGCTTGAAGATATACTGAAGACTCTTATGATCTGTATAAATATCCACATGGACACCATATAAATAATGTCTCCATATCTTTAATGCATGAACCACTGCAGCCAACTCTAGATCATGGGTTGGATAATTTTTCTCATGCTTCCGTAATTGCCTTGAAGCATACGCAATCACTTTACCATGTTGCATCAACACACAGCCTAGCCCAACGCCTGAAGCATGACAATAAACAACATATCCTTTCAATCCCTCTAGAAGTGTCAGGACTGGGGCAGAAGTCAATCTATCTTTCAAGTGTTGGAAACTACGTTCACAAGCATCTGTCCATTGAAACTTTGCCGATTTCTGTGTCAGCTTCGTGAGTGGTGCAGAAATAGAAAAAACCCTCAATAATTCTCCAGTAAGAACCTGCTAAGGCCAGAAAGCTACGAACCTCCGTAGGAGTTGTGGGCCTTGGCCAAGTTTTCACGGCCTCGATCTTTTGGCTATCCACTCGAATACCATCGGCTGCAACAATGTGCCCCAAAAACGTCACTGAGTTCAACCAAAACTCACACTTAGAAAATTTGGCGAATAGCTCTCGAGCTTGAAGAACTCTAAGGACAGTACGCAACTTTTCAACATGTTCTGCCTCGGATCTAGAATACACCAAGATGTCGTCGATAAATACAATCACAAACAGATCTAGGAAGGGCCTAAACACGTTTTTCATCAAATCCATAAATACTGTCGGTGCATTAGTCAGCCCAAATGACATTACCCGGAACTCAAAATGGCCATATCTCATTCTGAAGGCTGTCTTAGGGATATCTTTCTCCCTAACTCTCACTTGGTGATATCCGGACCTCAAATCGATCTTTGAAAACCATTTGGGACCTTGTAATTGATCAAATAAGTCATCAATCCTCGGAAGAAGATATTTGTTCTTAATCGTCACCTTATTCAATTGCTGATAGTCAATGCACATCCTCAAGGAACCATCTTTATTTCGGACAAACAATACGGGTGCTCCCCACGGGGATGAACTAGGTCTAATAAAGCCTTTCTCAAGCAAGTCTTTCAATTTCTCCTTCATCTCTTTCAATTCTGCGGGAGCCATTCTACAAGGAGGAATAGATATAGGCTTAGTGTCTGGCAACACATCAATAGCAAAATCAATCTCCCACTCAGGAGGGAGGCCTGGAACCTTTTCCGGGAACACATCCGGAAATTCATTCACCACGGAAACTGACTGAAGAGTCGGCGATTCAGCTTCTACATCTTGAACCCGAACTAGATGATAAATACATCCTTTTGTGATCATTTTCCTTGCCTTTAGATAGGAAATAAACCTAACTTTTGGTGACGCCATGTTCCCTTTCCATTCTAAAACTGGTTCTCCCGAAAATTGGAAACGAACCATTTTCATTCTACAATCAACGTTGGCATAGCAAGAAGCCAACCAATCCATGCCCATAATAACATCAAAGTCTACCATTTTTAACTCATGCAAGTCAATCATAGTATGATGGTCACAAATCACAACTATGCAGTTTCTATATACTCGGCTAGCTATTACCGATTCACCAACGGTTGTAGACACCTCAAAAGGTTTGATCGACTCCGGTTCGACTCTAAATCGACCCGCAATATATGGAGTAACATATGAAAATGTGGAGCCCGGATCAATCAAAGCATATACATCATGAGAAAATACCGATAATATACCTGTGACCACATCAGGAGAAGACTCAAGATCTTGGCATCCAGCCAAAGCATAAATACGGTGCTGAGGACCGCTAGAACTGGGAACTCTCCCTCTGCCTCTACCATGGCCGACTGGCGCATGTCAACCTGGCCCCATAGGGCGTATAGATGCTGAAGATCCGGCTACCAACCCTGAAGGCTGGGTCCTACCTCTACCATGAACTGAGGGGAAATCACGCATAATATTGCCTGGTCGACCACATGAATAGCAAACCTTTGAACTCGATCGGCACTGACCCTAATGTAACTTCCCACACTGGGAACATCGTGGTATGGATGGCCTCGCTTGACCCGAAGCACCTCTGAACTGAGGCCCCAAAAAACTCTGACTCGGCCCGGAACGAGTAGATCTATCAAATCTGTGGCCTGAAAACCATGGAGGTGCACTAGTCATAGAAAAGCCTGAATTCCTTGAAAACTGCTGTCTATGCCCACCTCAAAACTCACTCATCGGACCCGAAGATCTGGCCCTCTTGCTATTTCCCCTATCATGTTCGCGTTCACTTCTTTGCTGCTGTAGGCTTTCTTCTAAGTTCTGAGCATGGGCCTGAATGCATGAAATATCCATATTGTCCTGAAGGGACACAGTCAAGCACCTATCCATCAGATGTGGCCCTAGGCCCTTCAAAAATTGGTGTACTCTGTCACCCATATCCGCTACCATGGTCGAAGCATACCTAGCTAAGGAATTGAAGCGGAGACTATACTCTAAAGCTCTTATGCTACCTTGCCTCAAATTTAAAAACTTATCGGCTCTAGCTCGCTGAACTTCTGGAGGCATATAATATCGGAGGAAAGCATCAAGAAATTCTTGTCATACCGGGGGAGGTGCATTGGCTCCCCGTGAAGCCATCCAAACTGTGTACCAATGGATCGAGACATCCCTCAATGTATATGACGCTAACTCCACCAATTCGGGTCCGAAGCATGTACCAAACGAAGCGCCCTTAACATCCTATCAATAAAGTCCTGAGGGTCCTCATCTGGTTTGACCCAAAGAATTTCGGAGGGTTCAAGCTAATGAAGTCACGGGCCCTTGCACTAATAGCCCTATCACCTTGCCGCTGAGTCTGGGCAGCAACCAATTGAGTAAGCAAATGGATGGCCTCTTTTACATCTTCGCCTGACGCATCCGGTGGAGGAGCCGGAGGTGCTGGAGCTGGAGCTGAGGCTTCCTCACGCTCCTCAGAAATAGGCACAGTCTGGGAGGACTGAGATTGAGCCGCATTCTGGGACTCACTTTCCTCTACAACTGTTGGCGGTGCTCTTTCAGCTCGCTTTTCTGCCGCTGTCTTGCCCTTTTGGGCCGCTGTAGCCTTTTTCTTTACAGGTATCTCTGAAATACACAATACACGGTTAAGGAGAATGGAAGTTCTTATATCATAGCTCTATCGCACGATGTTATGGAGAAAGAAGGTCAATCATTCCTGAAAATGCCCGCAGCCTCTTGTTTATAAGTGTGGCGCGCAACACACCCATAACTAAGAACCTACTGGACACGGCTCGTAGACACACCCTAGGACAGAACTGCTCTGATACCACTTTTGTCACGACCCAACCAGAGGGCCGCGATGGGCACCCGGTGCTAGCCCACCTGGGCACCCGGTGCTAGCCGACCTGGGCACCCCTTTGCGTATCTTTACACTTACATCTAGGTGAGCCACATACTAAATCGTACATTTCCATTCATCAATCATACTAGTCCCATTGGAAAACAATACATCTATGCCATCATTGGCATCTATGCCCATATCAATGTACATAAGCCGACGAGGCTAACAAAATGATATACAAAATATAGGCCAACAAGGCCAAACACGTCTAACTATATACCCATGTCTACGAGCCTCTAAGGAGAGTATGTCATATCATATAGGCGGGACAGGACCCCGTTAGGCCCATAAATATATACACAAAAGAATGAGTTCCAAAAGCTTTAGCTACGAAAGAAATGGAGCTCCGCTATGTAGTCCCTAAGTAATATAGCTATGAATCAAGTCTGTCTCCCTGGGCACCTGCGGGCATGACGCAGCGTCCACAAACAAAAGGACGTCATTACGAAGAATGTACTAAGTATGTAAAGCATGATAAATATGAATATCGAAGCATAATAAGCAACATAAGAAATAGCATAAGATGGGAGAAAGTAGAATCATCGTCATAAGCACTTACTTGCTTGTCATAAGGACTTTCCATTTCTAATGCGAGGTTGTGTACATACATCCATAACCGTTTCCGTATTCATATCCGCACTCATTTACATTTCGTATCCATAATCGTATTCATGTGCCTATTCTTATTCCTATTCGTATTACGACCGTATTCATACTCTTTTACATGCCATATACATATCCATATCATATACATATTTATATTATAGACATACCTGGCCAACCAAGGCTTCAGGGTTACATCTACCTGGCCCTACCAAGGCTTCAGGGTTATATCTACCTAGCCCTACCAAGGCTTTAGGGTTATATCTACCTGGCTCTACCAAGGCTTCAGGGTTATTTGTACCAACTGCAGAGGTGTGCGCGTTACATAAATATATACATATTCTACCCGGCCTTATATGCTCGGGGTTCCATAATAGTCATACATAGATACATATACATAACAGCTCATAAGCATCTTTACTATTATCATCACTATCATTATCGTCATCATCAGCGTCATTACCATTATAGTCATCCTAAGTATCATTGTCACTATTATCGTCATCCATTACATCTATGTTTATGTGCTTACTCATCATATGAGGAACTTAGTACAATTGTAACATATCGAGGATGATGAGCTTAACAGCTCCGAAGATAGAATCATTTGAAGGACATCATAGACTTATAGAAGATTTAAATGATTGGCCAAAGAACCATGCCTTAGGAAAGAAGGGTTAGCCTTACATACCTTTCCGTTCAACTATTTTACCACTTGCACGTTCACCTTCAACGCTCACGTTTCTACCTTCATTAAAGTCATACTATCATTAGAAATCGATAGCTAGCATACATGACTAAGGCTAGAGAAAATTGTACAGCTTCCCCTTTATTTATACAACATTCCTCCATACCATATATCAACTCCCAAACGTCAACAACACATTCACAATATCACAACAATAGTCCTTATTCATTCTACATTATACATATTTTTCAATTCACTTCAAGTCATCCATATCCATGGTCATAACACACGATTACATTCGTTCATATACAATGTCTATCCCATGTTCTTAACATCATTTATAACGTATCCATATCACAACACATCATGAATCATGACTCAATTCAAACTATTACTCACAAACATCACTACTCTCACATTCAAGACCCATTTTCTATATCCTTTTACAATCCAAGTGTTTCAACTTTAAAACACCTTAAACAACATATAAATACCATAAAACTTACCTTAGATGTTGTAGGAACAAGCTTCGGGTGGGAATACTTCTCTTGAACCAAACCCTAGTTCTCCTCCAATGGAATATTTTGTGGTCCTCTAACCCTTGGAAGCTTTCTAACACATAAACACTTGGTTCTAGTCTTTGATCTTTGAGTTCTCTTGGAATTGAGTGGAATATGCTTAGAGAAGGGTTTTTGAGCTCTCAACACTTGTGGAAGAGGAAAAATGAAATAAAAGAACCCAAGGCATCCATTTATACAAACACTGAAAATCAGTCCGTCAAGACTTCCATAGACACTTTCACGGTCCGTGGAACCCTTCACGGTTCGTGGAGGTGGTCGTGGTTCACCACTGGCCAGATATCATCTCTTCTGGGTATTCCACGGACCAGTGTACGGTCCGTGGAAGGTTTCACGGTCCGTGAAACATGGCCGTGGAACTTACAGCTTTTCCGAAGTTGTTCTCGTCATTTCGTTTGATCTCCAATTCTTATACAACCTTCTTAACACTTGTTTAATACTTCATTAACCATACATTAGGATCTATAGCAGCCCTTCAATACATCATTACATAAACATTAGCTCAATCATTGTGGAATCTTTCCGAACACGACTTACGCTTCGCTCTCTTAAACAACTAAGCTTCACATATTCATAGAACTTCGAAATCTTATTGTATGAACCTCAAACTATCTAATCCTATGCTTAACCTCATAGGGATTTCATAATCACCTTAAGCTCACATTAGCCTATCCACAAGGCAACACATACAGTATTTTTGAGGTGTAACAATAGGCCACCACCGCGTAGTATCCTTCACGGTCGCCAGGTGACTCACAGTCAGTGTTGGTTGAGTCACGGGACATTGCGGTCGTATGAGTTGTCTCGCAATCGCGTTGAGCCCAGTTGGGTCGGGTCGTGGATGAGCACTGCGATGTCTCAGGCCATGATCGTGATGAAGTAACGAGCAGAACGGTGAATTTGGTCCCTAACTTTGAAATGATGGCACCTACCCTATCCCACCGTGGGTGGACCATTCCCAAATAGTTTTGAAAATATTTGATAAATAATGAGAGACTAGCCATTCAATTAAACATAATCCGATAATGTCATGTTATAAGATAAGTGCGGAAAGAGTAACTTTGTCTCATACAACCCCCAAAAGTGATGTCTGAATACAAGTCCCATGGGACAAAATACAACCGTCTATAGAAAACAACAAAAAAATACATAAGGATGAGATGTCCAGGGGCCACGAGTCAACTATGCAGCTCACCCTGAATATCTCGAATGCAAGCCTTGAGATCAGCCATGAGGTCCTGAGCTGGAACAGGGATCGGTATCTCACATCAAGAAAAGAGTGCAGAAGTGTAGTATGAGTACAACACTAGTACCCTGTAGGTATTATTAAAATTCAACAACGGTAGGAGCACGTATAAAGCATATAAACACTAAAGAAGCCTCAAGTGTGACGTTAGTGTTAGAACACCTTATCAATGACCACTTAGCATATTTACATGAAGTTCAGTAAGAAATCAGATAAATCACTTAAGCACATAGCACAAAGAGGAATGATGAAGTACATGAATGATGGAAATAAATTCAATGCATTGGCCAAGAAGTCATGACCCATGAGGGACTCACGAGGTCCATTTACCTATCACTGCGCCGCCTGAGGTCCATTTTCCTTCAGACTGTTACCAATTACTGTACCACCTGACTTTACCGCCGAACTGTGAGACACTCACTGTACCGCTCGGCTATACCGCTGGACTGTGAGAACATTATCCTTACCTTTTTTCGGTCCTTATATCATCTCCCATTCTCAAATCAACATAGCTTATTCAAATGATTATGTAAATAATTAGATAAGATGTGTAATAATGCATAATATCCCATGACAACAACAGCATGATAGACTGCTGAAATTTGGCGTTCAAATGGACCCAACTTGTGTGTTTTGTGGCTCTACTGTTGAAACACTCAACATTTGTTCTTTGAATGAAACATTGTCAAAACTATGTGGAAGAGGGTACTACTATGGTTTGGGTTCCAAATAAATATTGGGGACTGGACAGAAAAGCTACAATGGGTATCAAAATGGGCACATAGGAAGACAGGGCAAGGGGCTATTGTGTGTTGTTCCTTTGCTATGCTGATCTATGTCATCTGGAGAGAGAGAAACCACATAAGGTTCCAACAAGAAAGGTATTAAGTTGGTAAGTGTATAGAGAAATCGCATTGCATATCCATATTAGAAGCAGAGAATTGAAGAAGTGGCAACCATGGTTGATCCAACTCAACTCCATTCCCTGATATGTTTTTGTTGCTGCTGCACTTGTAGTCACAATCTATCTGTATTGAGATTTGCTGTACTGATTTCCTTGTTGCTGATTAGTTGTTGTTTTTATGGTAGACTTGTAGTTAGGCTTCTTTTATAAGTTTGAGTCTGTATTTTTGGCATTTTGAGAGACAAGTGGTCAGCTCCTGTTTGGTTTTGTATTATCTCTTTTGGTCAATAAAATAATTTATTTACCAAAAAAAGAACAACATGAATTTCTAGAATGAATATGAATCATCAAGCAGTTTCAAATGCCAACTCATAAACTCAAATCATTTCCTTCAACAACTATGCGAGATAAGGAGCGATGAGGTAATCAATTTAATCAAACACGTATAAGTCGAATCATGGCTATCATAGTCCACATAAACAACAATCATACCAACTTAAGTGGATTTATCACCACAACCATGCCCGAAGGCACAACATTCTTTCCCCGTTATTCTAGCTACGCTACAGTATACACCGGTACCCACCCAAGTGCCTATCGCAATCACAAAGGTGGGACCCCCATCACACCCAATACCCTTTCAGAATTTATTGACTGAATACGCACTCTAATCGAAGTCTAAAGAAGTAAACCATAACCTACCTCGAGGCCGAACAGGTGCCACGAACTCACAAGCCAACTCCTTCCCTTTCCAGCGTGCTTCTAGACGATCGAAGTCTATCAAGCATGAAATCTATATTAAGATGTGATTCTATAGGTACCCTTATTTCCATAAAAGAATTCGGGTTTGAAAAAGTCAACCTAAAATGTTGTTCCAAACCCGAAGGTCAAAAAGGTCAAGCTATTGTGAAATCAAGGTTAATATAGTCAAATTGGTATTCTACACTATCATACAAACCCGGCGACACCCATATTGCTATACTTGAGTCCGAAACCCTTAAATGGACCTAAAATATTCAAACCGGATCCCCAAGGACAAAACTGGAAATGCATTGCAAAATTTGGTTCAATATAGTAAAAATAGTACTCTACGAGTTTATATGAGTGCAATGATACCCATATTGCTATACTTAATTGGGAACCCAAAAAGGTAACCCTGAGCCAGCAAGGGCAAAACTGGAATTTTATTTCAAAATTGGTTTACCCAAAGCTTAATTAGTCTAAATCCAAAAAACTCATTCAAAAAGTCATCAACTTGATCCTCAAATCCATGATCAACCACTTTTCAACTTTTGGGTTCAAACCCCAATTTTCGCCAACAAAAAATCAAGACTAAAACTTAAATAAGTCATGGGGTTCATGAGGAAATACAAAAATAGAGATTAGGAACTCACCCACTAGTTGAGATGAATCCATAGAAACCGAAATTGGTCAAATCCAAGCTCGCAAACTTGTGAGAAAAAGTGACTAAATTTCGGAACAAAGAATTAAATTTTTCCCGGCCCGAATCAGAAGCTAAATAATCACGAAACTCACCTTCGACAAGCCCAACATGATCCTTGTGAAATTTCACCCAAAATAGCCTTTTGAATAACCGAATTTGGCCTTAAAATGAGAGAGATATGATATTTTGATGTTCAAAAGGAAATCAGAAATTTGTGGACAAAATAGGGGCAAAATTATCATTTTAGAAAATTCTGAATTGCTGTCACGAAAAACCAGCACAACTGTCTATTTTTAAAAAGGCCATAAATCGTTGTACGAATGTCCAAATCACAAACGGCTTGAACCGCGGGAAACTATATTCAAAGGGCTACAACTTTCATCAAGACATCATCTCCAAATTCTTTATAGACTAGTCAATATATCCGCGCTTCGTGCGGTTACGAAAAATTTCATTGAATGTACAATCTAATACTATTAGTTTTCTAATGTTGAATATTAAAAAGTATAATTACTTAAAAAAAAGGGGGGGGGGGGGGGGGGGTGGGGGAAACTCCATCTAATCTTAAATGAAAGCAAATGTACTAACGATCATGAGCATGAACATAAGATTTAAAAGAACATCCATCGGAACTAATTACAACAATTTATACGTGAAGACCCTTAAGCCTTTTATTGCTCATGTGACGACTTTAGATATGGCCAAATTGATGAGTAATTGTAATAACGAGTAAATAAGAAGAATGGACTCGTTGTGATCGGGTTATGTTGAAAATACTTCAGATTTCATGAGCAACACTCGTAAATAATACGTTTGGTGCCAATGTTTTATAGTATACTTTCCTAATATAGCCATCGCTACAAATGCCCCTATTTTCAATAATAAATGAATTTGATTTTTTTATTTAAAAAAAAAAAAAGAAGTAACACATACTCCATCCATCAAACTATAGTAACGGCAAATTAAAGACTTAAGTACAAAAAAAAATTACTTTCAGCACATACATATTAAAGTATTGTTACTTAACCGACATGTAGAAGGCGAAAAGATATCACTTAGTGCGGACAAATTTTGGGCTTTCTAATACAAGAAAATTCCACTTTCCTAACAATGGTTTATGAATTTTTGAATGCAAGTAAATAGAAAGAATGGGGAGAAATGAAAAAAAGAAATTACCAAAAAATAGTTCACGAAAAGAAGGAAAAAAACAGAATTTGGTACGAAGGAGTAATCATTATCACAAACAGATGTACTTTAATTAACATTCAATTCTTGTCAAATAAAAATGATATAAAATTAAATAAAAACACTCCATCTCTCACCATTTAAAAATTTGACTTTTTTCGGACGTAAGACCTTGCAACAAATAAATTGCACATAATATAAAATGAAAGGAAAAAAAAAGGGTTAAACTACCCAATTGTATGTTCAAATAGAATAACTAATTCATCCGGTGCAAACATGTGGTCCAATTCTCACTACATAAAGCCTTTCATTTTGTATCAACTTGAGAACCTTGTAAATTCAAAGGCTCAGAAAATCATACGTAACTTATAAAATAATAGGAAAAAATCATACTACAAAATAAAAAAAGTGAGTGTCCAAAAAATGCTTAAATAGCTATAAAGTACAAAGATCTTGATCATTACTACAGAATGAAGAAAGTGATTATCCAAAAACACTTAATTTTGACTATAGAAACCTGATGATATACTTGCTCCCATAAATGTAGACAGCCTCGTTAGCTTTCTAAATCAAAGCTGGCCACATCTACAAATCAAGATAGCTTAAAAAGGACAGCCCGGTGCACTAAGCTCCCGCTATGCGCGGGGTCCGGGAAAGGTCCGGACCACAAGGGTCTATTGTACGCAGCCTTACCTTGCATTTCTGCAAGAGGCTGTTTCCACGGCTCGAACCCGTGACCTCCTGGTCACATGGCAGCAAGAAAATAACAATGAAGATCTAGTAAGATACTAGAAAAGGGACGAATATTAAGAATAATATTATACAATGGTTACAAAATATTTTCAAAATTTCCCACACAAAAAAAAAAAAAAAAAGGAAAGGAAAGGAGAATTTATCTGATTATCATCATTGCTTTCACGGGAAAAAGAAAATAATAAGTAGCAAAAATATGTAAAGAATGGAATATAGATAAATATGAATACATAAATAAAAAGATAACAAAGGAAAATGGAGATTGTCAAGCATCAGGCAAGAAAAATGAACTTGATAAGAAAGTTTTTGCCAGAAAATGGAGAGGGTAACTGTAAAGCATCTATTATATTGCATCAAAAGTTGCCGGCTATCAATCTAATAAATTACTCTTAAGAAGGTGACTCTTGGGATTTTGAGAATTAGTGTGGTAATAAAGAGTGTAGATTGTTTGTTTCGACTGCCAAACGGTTGTGCTCTGAAATGTTATTTAATTTAATACAACATTTACGCTAATTGAATGCAATGCATGAAAGGAAAAAAAAAGCAAGGAATAAATGAAAGGGTAAGAAAAAAGCCAAAAAAAATAATAGAAAAAAGATAAATAGAATTCTTTGCCATAGAGAGATGTCACATCACCTTATCTATGCCTAGCTTTATTATAGCTATATATAGACCTTTGTCCTTCGGCATCTCATAGATAAATGAAGGATTTTTTACTCATCCTTCTTACAAATACATGCCCAATAGTAGACTCTTCGTATACTCTTCGTAATTGCTCTTATTATTCTTCATTATCCTACTTTATTATAGCAATAATTAAAAATTTATAATTAGGAATTAGAAAAAAAAGACAATCAGACCTTGAGTGGAGAAAGCAAATAGAAAGGTTGGACATTAATCTTTAAATGATAAAGTGTAGTGGGCTAATGTCATTAGTGAGACTTTAAGAGAATAAAAAGTGGAGTATTTATTATTGAGCTATTAAAGGTTGCTACAAAGATACATAAAAATAGTAGGAAAAAAAAATAAAAAAAATAAAAAATAGAGAAAAGCCAAAAAAAGGAGAAAAAAGATAAATGTGAACGGTGGTCGTAGAAAAGGGTCAGATCACCTTGTATATGCCTAACTTTATATTATATATAGATTTCGAGAAATTCGATGCTAAAGTAAGGAAAAAAAACACTTTTCAACACTTTTGAATTTTCTCCAAACGCGTCGAAACTCATTCGAAGCCTCCCGGACACAAACACAATATGTAACTTGATTATAAGCGATGCTACGAACTTGCTCGCGAAATCAAAACACCGATCCGACATCATTAAGGCACGTTTTTTCACAAAATCGCTCTAACTTTCTCAAAACTTAAAATTTAACAACCAAACATCCAAAATCTTCCGGAACCCCTCGGGACGCGAATCAATGGCTCGACTAAGTCATAAATCATATTACGGACCTAATGGAACTGTTGGAATTCGATTACAGGCACGTTTACCCAAAAGTCAACTTTTGGTCAAACTTAAAACTTCAAAATTCCAAAACTTAGATTTCTTCTCCGATTCTCATCCGATCACCTCGGGAGTGGCGCCACCCATCCCCACAAGCCATAAACATCAATACGAAGCTAACGAAAACAACAAATTTTTAATCTGAGACTTATTTCTTTCCGGAACCATCTTTTCACCATAAATAGGCATATTAAATGCTAAAACCAACTTAATTGTCAAAAACCAACGGAACGAACTCTAAAATTAGTTACGTCAACTTTTGCAGCTCATAAATAATATTAAAAATCTAAAAGAATCTTCGGATCGCCAATCAGAGCACGTTTTCAAAAAACAAACAATTAATCCAAATAATTCAATACCAGGATTTTCAAAATGAAACATTCTCCCAAAGTGAACCAAATGACATCTGTTTAACTTCATATTTTGCAAGCAGGTCAAAATAATCATTACAGAGCTTTTGGAATGGACGACAAGCCAAATAGAACATCGGTTCTGAAAATGACCGTCCGGGTCGTTACAGTAGCATCCTTCGTGATCCCAAGGTGATGCGTAGTCAGGTTGGGTGACTTGCGGGCCATCGCATGGGTTGTCCCGCAATTGCGATGAGCCCAGCTAGGTCAGGTCGTGGATGAGCATCGCGATATCTCAGTTCGTGATTGCAATGAAGTAACGAGTAGAACAGTGAATTTAGTCGCCAACTTCGAAAACTTTTCCCCAATTCCATATTTCAAGTTATAGAGTTTGGTTTGGAGTGATTTCAAGTGGGATTTGCTCATCTAAGCTTAAGGGTAAAAATCTAACCTTTGTCTTGTTAATATCTTTTAGTTCCTACCATAAATTAGTAATTAATCTGTCACGACCCAATTCACTAAGTCGTGCGGGCACCTACCTATCCCACCTCGGTAGGCCAACCCTTAACCCAACATTCACGTGTACAGTATAAATAGCGGAATAAATGAAGTAGCGTAAGTCTGACATATGAATATATAATAAATGCGAAAGTAAATCCAAAACCACCCCAATATCTTGTTTGGTCATACAAGAGCGTCTGACTAAGATATATAAGTCTGGAAGCAGTAATAATACATCAATAGTCTCAAATGTGTCTCAGAGTAGCAAAGACATAATAAAAGAAGAGTCTTTAGGTAGCGAAGCGTCCACGTGCTCACTCCAACAGACTCGAATTAGTAGCCTCGAACTCCCATCCAAGAGGGGTAAACATCGATCCCACCTGATACTCCGCATTCATAAAAGAATACAGCAAGTGCAGGTCAGTACAAACAACACGTACTGGTAGGTATCATCGGCCAACTAAGATTAGCTAAGGTATACTAAGACAATAATGTAAGATAAACATGTAAATCAACAAAGTCTAACTCAACGGGAGCCGGTGACCAAGTACAAACCATCACCTATGTTATAGCATCTACACCCAACAGTGCTCAGTCTCAGTATAGTCAGACCGAACATGTACATCACAATAGCATCACAACAAGTCATCGCATATGTTATAGCATCTAAGTTCAATTGTGCCTAGTCTCAGTGTAATCAACACCGAATCCGTGTATCATAAGGTATCACAACTATCACAGGATTATCATAGGAATATCATAGGAAGCCAAAGTACAATGCAACGCATTGTACTCCAATGATGGAACATCACATCTCGGCAGCACAGCCTATGGGGGACCCGTGAAGTCCATGTACCTCAGGATTCCAGCAACAACCTCGGCAATCGCTACCTCACGGTTCTGGCAACAACCTCGGCAACCGCTACACTGATATCTCGATTCCGGGATAAACATCGAATATCGGTCCTCAAGTCACTCTCATCCAACTGAGCCCAGGTCGTAACAGTATTTCCTCAAGTACCATCAATGTATCAATAGTATATCATGAAGGATGAGAATGCGGGCAATGTATGAGTTCAATTTCAATAATCAAATCAATATCAAAGTACCACGCATAGGCACACCAACAATATCATGAAAAGGCTACACAATAAGCCACAATGGAATGAAAATTCTTAATAGTACCTCCCAGGGCACACAAGTAATATCAATGATAAGGCTACACAATAAGCCACAATAGAGTCACAATCCTCTTATCAAACGACAACAAGTAAGATACTACAATATCATGATCAAGATATATCAACAGTCTTCAATATCTACTATCTCCACGTGGCATCGAGCCAACAATAACAGAACGAGAAAGTCACAACACAATGAGGTGGCTAACCCCAGTCACACAACAAGGCCCAACTTAAGACAATATCCAACCCAACTTCATACTCGAACGTTTACAGGCTTTCTCCGACAATATCGTCTAAATATATGCTTCGCTAAATGAAGGCTCACCATAGGGTAAACCATAACCTACCTGGAAGGCCGAACAGCGAATTCTCCACAATTACACCTTAGTCTTTCCTTTTCTCTGAGCCTCGAGATAAAGAAAGTCTAAGCACATTCGAATCATGAAATTAGAATAAAAAATGAACATCAATCAAACCCTACTTCTATTCAAGACCCATATGGAATAGGGTTTATGAACTAGAAAGGGGAAATTAGTAATCTATGGGTCTCAACAAGAAACTAAAGCTCTAGGTGATCAATTCTCGTCAATATCAAGCTAGAAGAACCAATAATTTATTGAAATTCGTATTCTAGGCAAAACCCCCACATTTGGGCAAAAACCCTAATCCCAATTCAACAATTAGACCTTAATCAAGAAGTAAACATGTTACTATAGCTTATATTCCTCAAATCCATGCTAAATAAAACTAACCAAACAACTAATTTCAGATTTATAGCCAAGAAATCATTTAGGAAGAAACCCATTAAAACCCTCTATTAATACCCCACTTCTTGATGAACTAAGCATGAACCATGAATGTCTCTTGTGATTTAAGATCAAGGAATGAAGTATAAGGTTGGGGATGTCACACCCTATCTTGATAGGGCATGATGGGCACCCGACCCCATACTCAGAGCCGAGCGAACCCCTTTAGCTCTCGTTATGTTCATCACCTCACTGGACTCTTAAGTTACGAAATGAAATGCATAATAAAAACTTGACAAAAACCATTCTTTTTGTCGTTCTCAAATCAAGTAAAATCTGTAATCATATGGAATTTGTAAAATAATGCATAATGATACGTCGGCTTGCAGAGCCGCTTACAAAACTGACATCCTATACCCGTGACTCTGTCTGCAAAGTCTCTAACATCAATCAAGATACCAAAACATGAATACTCTGACTCGGCAACACTCCAGAAGGAAATGGAGCTCGCCAATCCAGCTGGTACATCTCCTAGCAATCTCCTCTACTCATTTGTATGCACCTGCGTGGCATGAAACGCAGCCCCCGAAGAAAGGGGGTCAGTACGAAATATGTACTGAGCATGTAAAGCATGAAATACAGTAAACAGAGCCATAATCGGAACAAGAAACACAAAAAGTAAGTATACTATCCAGAATACCAAAATGCTTACTTTTAAAACACAAATCATGCATGTCGATGGGATATGTCCTATCCGACCCATTATGGGACTCAGTGGACAAAACATGGTCGCCACCCCGTCATTGGCGCCATAACACATCATACTCCAGAATAGGGAATAACTTTGTAACACATCATACTCCAAAACACATCATACTCCAGAGTGTATATACATATAACGTATCCCGGCCCTCTTGTGAGGGACTCGGTGAACAATGCAGTAGAGTGCGCACGAGAACGTATCCTGGCCCGGGACTCAGTGAAAGATACATTGAGGTATGCACGAGCAGAGTAGTGAGAAACCATATGCATACAAATCAATTTTAAGACTCGATAGGTAAGAACACTAATCGATACTTGAAGGATCATAAGCACGGTTCGAGTCAATCCGAGTTAGCATATGAAAGTTATGGACATTAATCATTACAGAAACATTTATGAACGTTTCAAAACAATCCGAGACCGTCTATGAAAGATAGAAACATTAATCCTTATAGAACTCTTTTAGGAACAGGAACTCTCTATGCTTTACTCGTTATTCCATCATACAATAACTCGACCACATTAAGCATGCTTATGTCAAGAAGTGAATAAGAATCATAAACAAGCTCGGAATTTAGGAATAGAGTCACCCTAAGGTGCATATCATACCTTATTTACCTCTAGGACATGCCAAAATAAAGAAAGGGTAAGCCTTACATACCTGTTCCACCTCCTATTAGCTACGCTTATTTGTCCAAGCTCGCTAGTCTACATTCAAGAGGATTTACACAATCATTAGACTCATCGTTATATGCTTGTCTTAGTCCTTCAAATAAATTCATTTATAATCTGCCGAAATTTCGGCAGCATTTCCCCTGTTTATATGCCTAGCCCAAAATTACAATTCAGCAACCAACAACATCAAAAAAAATACAAATAGTAATAACGTCATTTCCAACACAACATATGCCATAAAGCAGCCCACACACCATGTTTTCCATTTTCTCAACCAACCAATTTGCGATACGACTAATTAATAACTTTATTTCCGTAAAGAAGCCGAAATTAATACCAACAACATCGATAACAACATCTTAAACATCCTACAAAATAAATACATATATTTTTATCCAAATTTCTCTTCAAGCCTAAATCCATAATTCGACAACACCAACAACCAAATTTATCACACTATTCTCTCCGTTCTAATCCGTTAAAACTCTGAATAAACTTGTTAACAATGAAAAGGAACCTTAATATTACCTCAAGTGTACATCCACCACGTCCACCCTCTTCTTCTTAGTTGATTTTTAGCTCAAATTGAAGGCAACGCGACGTACGACACTTTTCTCTTCATGGGCTTCGGAATTCGGGGCTCAGATTTTGGTCAAAATTGATTTTTCTCTCTAGGCTCTCCTCTCTCTTTTTCTCCAGAATTTTATGGTGTTTAGGTATGAAAAATGAGGAGATAAAGCTGATATTTCACTTAAAAAGGTGTGGGTAATGGGCCTGACCCGGTTGGGCTCGGGTTGGGCCTGGCCCACTGACCTTTCTGCCTTAAAACGTCCATATCTCCTTATCCCGATGTCGCCTGTGAACCCACGACCTATGGTTGGAAAGATATTTCAATTATCTACAACTTTCATTCTGGGGGTTTCCCAAATTCCAAGCTTATAATACCGTTTTGGCCCCTCGAAGTCAGATCACCCGAAAACGTTTTCTTAAATCGTCCTTTTGGAGGGCTTACACTCATTTTCGGCTTATGGGTCCTTCTTAGGACTTTCTCAACTTCACATTTACTACCCATATATCTCTTCATATGTCCTTTATAAAATCCCAACATGTGGGCCCCACCTTAACTTATGGTTACGAGGGCTATTATCAGGTAACTTGTTAACTGATTTATTCCATACGATCTCCAAATGTCACATGTATACTCTTATACGCAGATAATACAATCTTCTTCCCTAATTCTTGTATAACTCTTCTCTCCCTTGAGCTCGTACTAAGCCGTCAACAGTCTTGGTAACGCAAACTTTCTTCCTTCCCCCTTTTAAAAACATTCGTCCTCGAATGTTGCCACTTACAACCCACGATGCCATCTTTGCATTTACTCCTTCGGTGCCACCTCGAGCTATCTTTTTTTTTGTGCTACCCTTTACTCAGGCTCTCTAATCCTTACACCCTTGCCGCCATTTCTTTTACCCTTACCTTCCAAATGTTTACACTAGTCTCGTACTCTGCCCATGATCCCGTTCCCGGGTACATTCCCTTATCGGATCATCCTTCCTTTAATACTATCGTAATTGATGCATTATTGCATCTACAACCTGGTCACTTAGTTGTTTAGCTCTTGCTGTTTTGTAGTCTCCCTTTACTGGGTGATCGCACCATAATAAGCATCGTAGTTATTTCAATATCTTGTCAACCCTTGCCCCCTTCATTGGAATACCATTCAATTTCTTTTATTCCTCACGAATTAATTTCAGTTCGATCCTAAGAGATACCCTTCCATCACTTTATTCCTTCGCTGATTGACCCTTAGATCTTATTGACGTGCTTTCACAAAATTCTCCACTTCGAACCGCATCTGCTCTTCATATATGAATGCATTTAGGACCTTCGTACTCTATTCACTCGCTTATTCCTTATGAGTCTTACCTTACGGTGCCTTTAAAACAATCCACACTTCGATCTTCAATCCTTACTTTCAATTTTAAACCCAATACGTTTCATTCATCGATTCCCCTAATGTCCATACTGAAATGGATAACGATAACAACTATATAATAACATCTTAGGATTCGTCGTTCCAATCTCTACACTTATACTTTCCTTACTCGCTTCCCCCCTTTTTGGGTTTTACTTATGTCATTTGCCAATCCATTGCCTCACTTCCAATCTTGAATTCATGTATCCCTTTCCTCAATTCCCTTTTCATACCATATCATATTCATGCTATTTCCCATAATTTATAGTAGCAGTAATTCACGTGCGAAGTCTTAACATACTAATCTTGCAGTAGCATAATTCAGTAGTACAACCAATGTAGCAATCCAAACAAAGGATGTATTTTACTTAGCTCAGTCGTTAATTATGGGTCAATGTTTACCTCTTCTCCACTTAACAACTTTGTCCCATGGGGATACTTAGAATACTAGTATGTCAAACCGTTTGTGCCCTCCATGTAGTGTCACTTATCCCATTCTTCAATAGTCAGCATTCGCTGGCAGCGTCATCTTCCCCTTTTCTTTTCCATCTCAAGTTATCCCTCTCTTCTCCGTAATCGACTCACAGTAACTGTAATCGCATTTCCCTTAACCGCCATTTGTCTTATCAGGGATTTAAGTCTCATGCGCAACTAATACCCCTTGTACGTCAGACTCTTTTATTCTTGTATCGTACTCAGCATTGGTGTCAAAGACACTCATAATCATATTTTTACTTGCTATTGGCGATAGCCTCACTTTATCGCCTTATCGTCATGTGGTGAACTCGCAACTCATAACCACATTCTTCTTTCCGGCTTGTTCCTTTATGTACTTTACTTGTTCTGTCTTAGTATAGGGTATCCGGAGGAGACGCATCTTTCTTCTTATAATACAACTACTTCTTAAGCTTGTGTACTTCGCATGTTCCCTTTTCTTTCTATATCCATACTCACTCTATTTTATAATTACTCCGTTATTCCTCCCATAATGGACCCTATTCTTAACTCCGTATCGCTTTGTCCTTCACAATATATTACCCTATACGATCCGTTATTCGTTTCCCATACTTATCCTACTCGTTTCCTCTCATCCTTAGTATGATGATCCCTTTCCTAATAGTCATTCTAGTTAGTCATTCATCTCTCCGTAGTCTTAATCTTTTTACATCCAACCGAAATATCATTCGTGCCCTCGGTTCTCTGCCACTACTTTGCTATGTCGCCTTTCCCTGATTTCTTTTTCGAGTTGACTCCCTCTCCCCTTATGCTTGCTATCGGTCCTGTCATTGTGAAACCTCTATGCTGAACTTTCCCTTATCCCCTTATTAAGGAGGTTTTTATACATCAATAGCTTTCGAGTATCCATCGTCTTCGGCAATTACCTACCGTCCTTCATGACCTTCTTAGGGCTATTGTTCCATCGTCGTATGATCTTCTTTATTTATCCTTTTTGCTAGTTATACTCTTGTGTTCAATTGGAGTACTCATAAGGGTATCCAATTTCGATGCTTCCCTTCTCGTCTCTCCACACCTCTGTCTTTTATGACTAGCGGTTTTTCAGGCACACAAGTTAATGGGGACACCGAGATTCACCACGTCCTTTCTGAAGTCTTTGATTATACCTTACTCTCTGTTTTTCTGTTGTCGACCTTGCTTATAACATATCTAGAATTCTTCTCATCCTGAGTTCTTCTTTCATTTACACGTATATCGTCATTCTTATGAATATTCCCATATCCTTTCACCCACTATTAGTCCTTTTGCCCATTTAGCTCACTTACTCGTAATTCTTCTTAACTACGCATTTGTGTTGCAGCTGTGCATCCATGTTTTTTGAGCATCCCGCTACTTTTGCTCTTAGCACAGAATCCTTACAGTTTACACTATCTCTATCCTCGCTTATCGAACCTTTGACTATATTTATGATGCTATGACCGAGGGATCTTCCATGCACGTTCCTTACATTTCATTCCATTTCCTCTCTGATCAAATCTCTGAGACCTCACATGAATTCACATTTCATACCATTAATTTCCCAATCAACAGTGTCGACCCATCATCCTTGTTCTTTCCTCGATGCGTAATCGGGTTCCTACCGCTAACTCGTTAAAGTATCCTTCTTACTCCTTTGGTTAAAGATTTCCAATTATTTTACTCCCAAATGTTCTCCTCTTCCTTCGACCAACCCGTTAGTATACCTTTCCTACTTTCATCCTTAACCCTCCTTGGGTTTCTTCCTCCTCGAGCACTTTTCTTCTCTTGTTATTTGTGGCATCGCCTCTGAAGTTCGTGAAATATTACTTTAAACGCGCAAATCCGTTCTATTCTTAAGTTATCCTTTTGGAAAGCTCCTCCATGTCCGAGGCAACAGTGTTAATTTTACCATACACTTATCCCTTTATATACCTCTCACAGGCTGAAAATCTCTTAACATCGTCACAAGGCCTAAGCATTATTTCTCTTACTTCACATTCCTTGTCGTGGTCACTATTCTTTTAGCCCCACTTATTTAAATCGGTTCTCGAACCCCACACGTTCCTCTCTTGTTTCATTTTACCACACTCTATCCCTTTCACATGCCTACCTTCGAATTTTTACCCTAATAGCCTCGTGCCTTGCCTGTAGTTTCTCTCGGGGGCTTCACTCACTCATGTTTCTTACCTTTCACCTTTTTCCGACATTTTGATCTCCTTACCTTCCATCTACTCACTTTCTTTCTTTTCCAAATATCGTTGTATTAGAACTTTCCAATCTTAACCTGTAGTGAAAATAGCATCAGCTTACCTTGTAACGCTTGTACCGTTTATTTTTGTTGTCACTTGAACTTCGGTACCCTTACTCGATTGATGCCTTCCATACTGTAACACCGGTTGCTGGGATACACATGCCCATCGATACAGTCATAAATAGGATACCATATGCATACATACATATATATACATACATATATATATATATATATATATATATATATATATATATATATATATATATATATATATATTTACTACCATCTCGCTTACAAAATATTTCCAAACGCTATTCAAACGCATCCTAATTCCAGAGCTGGGATGCACTTTCTTTCTCTTCACCGGTCTAGTCTGCCTCGTCCTACGCGACCTCTTAAGGTTTCCAACCATTCCGTATACTCTAATTTCCCTTAGGCTACTCTAGCTTCTCATTTGCCTCTTATGTCTAAATCTATAGGACTTTTAGTACACTTCCCAGGGGGGTCACCCATCCTAATATTTCTCTCACCTTAGCACGCTTAACTTGAAACTTTGATGAAATTCGGTGCATTAATGCTGATATAATCGCATCCACCTCACCGCATGACCTTCATTACATGATCTGGAGAAAGTTGGAGTCTTAACAGATTCCAGAACATTCTCGTAACACATCTCTCTCCTTTAACAATTAGTATTTTAGCATTTTCAGTCCCCAATGTTCACCTTTCACCTGCGTGTATGGCTACCTTTCACCCTGGATTTCTAGATTCCTGATGGTAGGGAACACACCTTCGTCGCCATTACTTATAGATACTCGGGTACCAGCCTGTTTGGATTTCCACTCACCATTCTTATATAATAATCTACAATAAAACTCATTTGTCGACTTTCCCTGAATCCCCCAACAGACCTTGCTCCTACTAAACCTCGAATGTAACCCATTTTAATCCTTCGGACTACTAATCGTCTTTTTCGCAATTATTCTTCATGTTGTGCCAAGTCCATAACCCCTCTAAAACAACGCATCCCACTTCTTATGTATTTACGATATTTTCTTTCCACGCTTCTTCCTGTTAGGTGTATGTCACGACCCGACTCGGGGCCGCGACGAGCACCCGGTGCTAACCCACCCGAGCACCCTCTTAGCTTACTCTTATACTTACATCTAGGTGAGCCACATAATTATACATGCATTTCCATTCATTCGTCAACTAGTCCCATTTGGACAGCAACACATTTATATCATCGTGGGCATCTATGTCACATCAATGTACATGGGCCGACGTGGCCGACAAAATGATTTACAAAACATAGGCCGACTAGGCCAACACATCTACCCACACACACACACAAGTCTACGAGCCTCTAAGAGTATAACATATCACATTAGCAGGACAGGACCCCGCTATGCCCATAATTATGTACACAAAAGAATGAGTACCCAAAAGATATGGCTTCGAAGGAAATGGAGCTCTCTATGTAATCCCTGAATAAGCAGCTATGGATCAAGTCTGTCTCCTGGTGCACCTGCGGGCATGACACAGCGTCCACAAACAAAAGGACATCAGTACGAAGAATGTACTGAGTATGTAAAGCATGATTAACATCAATATAGAAGCATCATAGACAATATATGAAGTGGCATAGGAGGGAAGACAATAATATCATCATCATGGCACTTACCTTCCTCTCATAGGGACTTTCCATTTCTCATGCGTATTTCATAATAGTGCTCTTATTCGTATATATGCCCCTATTCGCATTCATATACATAGTCTTTTCACATTCATATTCATATTATATACATAGCCATACACTTATATACATACATAGCGTGCCCGACCATAAGGTTCGGTGTTTCATACGTACATAGCCAACCAAGGCTCAATGTTATTTCTACCTGGCCCGACCAAGGCTTCAGGGTTATCCGTACCATCTGCAGAGGTGTGCGCGCGTTACGTAATCGTATACATACTTTATACATAATCATATACATATATCCTACCCGGTGCTATAAGCTCGGGGTATCATTATAGCCCTTCATAGGCACATATAAGTATAATAGCCCGTAGGCACCTTCGGCATCATTATTATTATTATCGTCATCACTATCATCATCATTATTGCTACATCCATATCTTAGGCTTACTCGTCATATGAGGGGCGTAGTACAATCGTAGTACATGTTAAGGATCGTGAGCTTATGAGCTCGGAATGTCAATCACTTGAATACAACATACTCATATAGAGGAATTAGAAATTTGGCCAAGAACCATGCCTTATGAAAGAAGGGTTAGCCTTACATACCTTTTCGTCAGACTATTCTACACTTGCTCGTTTCCTTCCAATGCTAGCGTCTATACCTTCATTAATCTCATAACAATGGCCATTAGTCATTCACATCATCCACATTATCTAGATTTCCCAATTTGCTTCTAATTCTCCCATATTTATGGTCATGACCTCCAACTTCGTCCATTCGTCTAAAGTGTCGAGTTCATGATCTTAGTACCATTTATAATACATTCATATCGTAACACAACAACATTCATAATTCAATTCAAACTATTCCTCAAAATGTCACTATTCACCATTCATGACCTAGTTGACCACATTTTCTACAATCCATGTATTTTAATTCTCCAATACCTTAAACATCATGTAAAAATCATGAATCTTACCTTAGAAGTTGTAGGAACAAGCTTTGGTTGATAATACCCCACTTTGAGCCAAACCCTAGTTTTTCTCCATTTGCATTTCTTGACTTGAATGGTATTTAATGGCTTGCTTACACTTGATTCACTTGTTTATGTTGTTGGTGACTTATAATCCTTGAAAACTTATGAAATAAATGTAGAGAGATGATTCTAGAGGGAAGTGGTGTAATGTGGAAATGAAATAAAACAAGTCTTGATCCTCATATTTAATGAATTGAAAAATCTGTGCTGGGTGAACAGTGGTCGTCCATGGAGGTTTACGGTCCGTATTTCAGTTTACGGACCGTCCCTCATGGTCGTCTTTAAGCTTAAGCAGAACCAGAAACATAAGGCTGCATGCATGGTGATTTACGACCATGGTTTACGGGCCGTAAATCACTTTACGGTCCGTAAACCTGGTCGTATTTTACCATTTCTCGGCTGGGCAGAAAGCTGAAGCTTTTGCATGGCAGCTTACGACTGCCAGTTTACGGACCGTATAGCAATTTATGGTCCGTATTTTGCAATACGACCACTGGGCAGTTGCAATTCTGCAACTTCCCATATTTCTTAGACTTCTCATTTTACTCACCCCCGTCCATGCACATGCATTGCTCACCTTGTATCTCATCTTAACTTAGCCAACTTCCCCGTCTCACATCGGATACTTTCGAAATCTCGCCTAAGGTCATCAAACGTCGTTTCTTGCTCATGGACATCATGCACTCATATTCATCACTAGTTCATTCCCTTGCGTACCAACGGAAAATTTTCCGAGGTGTAACAGTGTACCAAACTAAATGGCCTGATTTTGATAAATTCTGGCAGTGTCCTTTACAATTCTTACTATCCAAAACCTACATGCAACAATTACCAGCAATGCCTCACATGTCATATATATATACGACATATCCCAGCCACCCAAGGCTCCCAATTTCAGGTAAAAGAACAAAAATATCAAAACTTACCTCTGTGACTTCCCATATCATCACTCACCTTCTCCCATCGATACTGTGCTTCTACTGAGATCAAAGGTTAGTATAAGGAATCTCATTTCCTATGACTTGGATCTATTGCACGATCTAAGATAGAAGAAGGTCAAAAATTCCTAGATTCCCTGTAGCCTCCTGTTTATAAGTGTGGCCGGCTTCACATCCATAAACAGGACTCTACTGGACACGACTTTGCAGACAACCCCTAGGACGAACTGCTCTAATACCACTTTGTCACACCCTATCTTGATAGGGCATGATGGGCACCCGACCCCATACTCAAAACCGAGCGAACCCCTTTAGCTCTCGTTATGTTCATAACCTCACTGGACTCTTAAGTTACGAAATGAAATGCATAATAAAAACTTGACAAAAACCATTCTTTTTGTCACAACCCAACCCCGTAGGCCGCGAGTAGTGTCCGTGCTGGACACCCAAACATACCCAATACCCCAAACCAGCATATTAGCAGTAGGTATCAATATGAAAGTTAGTGGGTGCTACTAAATATCACAGATGAACAGATTTTGTACGTGGAAGCCGATAAGGCCATCACAGATCATAACAACCCAAAACATATACAGAACCCACATGCATGTCTACAGACCTCTACAGAACATAACAGAATCATAAGACGGGACAGGGCCCCGTCGTACCCCTGAATAGCATATATATATATATATATATATACAACAGCAGCAAACTGTACCAAGGTATAGGCTATGGACAAAAGAGCGCTCCAAAATAGCACAATAGATGTCCTAGGCAGGCGGGTCAGCGAATCTGTCGTCAGTACCTGCGCGGCATGAAAACGCAGGCCCCCGAAGAAAGGGGGTCAGTACGAAATATGTACTGAGTATGTAAAGCACAGAACGTAGTAAACAAAGTCATAATCGAAGCGGAAGATACAGAAGATGAACGGAATATCCAGAATAGCAAAATACTGATCATAACAAATAAATAGTATTTGCAGAAAATGTAGGTCATACCTGGTCCCATTACGGAACAAAATCATAATCGAAACAGAACGTACAGAAAAGTGAGTGTGATATCCAGAGTATCAAATGCATATTTTCAAAACATAAAGAGTGTGTACAGAAACATATGTCATATCATATCCGGCCCCTGCCAAGGGACTCGGCAGACAGAACGTGGCCACCCCCCGACGCTGGTGCCACAACACATAAGGATCAGAAGAGGGGGAATAACCCCGTAACACAACATATCATATCAGATGGCCATATCAGATCATATCATATCATAATGTGTGTACATGGCACAACATACTCCACAACCCATGTACATGTATACCTGCCCCCTCACATCGAGGCACGACGAACAATGCAGAGGAAGACGCTTGACAACATATCCTGGCCCGGGCTCAGTGTGGGAAACATTGAGGCATCCACGAACGGAGTAGTGAGAAACTAAATGCAATAAAATTCCATATATATATCCAGAGACTCAATGAGGCATATCGAATGACAAATCAAAGCAATGAAATCGAACGGAATAATAGTAAGTGAATTTTAGATGTCATAATGGGTTACGGAGGCACAATCTTTCTGAGATCGTTTCCAAGTTCCAATACAGTTTATAAGACTTAACGGAATATTTAAAACAATCTTTTAGATAATAGCTAGAGGAGTAGTTAAAACATTTCTTTTAAAGCCGCTCGAAGACAAGTCATAAACACAAAAGGGTAAAATCGGAAATAGTGGGCCCACCTCGGACAAACGAAGCGGTGGGCTCAAATTACGTATTTTAAGCTTATGGGGTCACCTATAGAGGTACTAGGGACATTTCATAACTTTCTAAACAATTTGTGAAAGTTTGCCTAATTCTTCCAACAAAGCATACCTAAAGGGTTCAATTCTATTGAATGAAAAAGTGACAATTTCAAACGCGGATTCCGATGGACAGAATATATTCCGGGGCTCAAATCCGATCCTAGTATACCTAGGACATGCCAAAAGAAGAATCGGGATAGCTTTACATACCTTATACGCTCCTTACGCCTTTCCAAATTCACTTCCCGTTTCGCCCAAAATCTGCAATTGGTCACATTTACCAATTCTCAATTTCAAGTCTTTAAGTATTCAATCCTTATTCATATTTGCCTACAGAAATTTGGGCAGCATCTCCCCTATACATACAGCCTCCCCGAGAATTTAACTCGGCCAAAACAATCAACAACAACCCAACAACAACATCAACAACAACAATAATCACTATAAAACACAATATAACACAACTAGTCTTCTTTCCAACATAATGTAATAACTTCCATTCCGACTTCCCATTTCCAAACCAAACTCAATGTTTTCATATTCATCATTAATCTAGATCATCACAATATAATTTGGAAGCATTTCATATCATTTCCACAAAATATTCACAAGATATACAAAATATACAAACTTTCCACCAAAGTCATAATTCATCCAAAACTTCTAATCTTTAACATACTTATTCATAACATGTTTCCATCTTCCTATTACATCAAAAATCATCATTATTTGCACCTTAACAACTTCATTTCCATAATGTCATAAAATCATACTAAAATGACACAAACTTCTACATTCCATTACAATGCAAACTTATATCAATTTACCTTCATTTACATTGCAAGGATCACCACAACACCACTAACATATTAAACAAAATTAATTCATTCCCATTCCAATTTCAATATACCACTCGGCCAATACATATAATTCCAACTTCAACCAAATTAAATCAACTTTTATTTCCAATATGAATTTCACCATAACCACAACTAGAGTACAACATAAAATTAACTCATCTTTGACTACACAACCACACATGTACACGACTACATTCATACATATATATATTCATGCAACTTCCATATTTTCATGAATTTTAACCCTTTCTACCTCCCACAACATAAACCAAACCTTCATAACACATAAAAAGGAATTAAATCTTACCCTTTCTCTTCAACTTCTTCACTTGGCCAAAGTGCGGAAACAATGAAACGGATGACTTATCTTCCGAAACAATTATACTACGTTGTAGAGGACCCTTGAATTAGTGGAAATACTACAAGAAAATAATTTTTGGAACAAAATTTAAAGCACCTAATTTCCATGGTCTTGGCCGAAATGGCCCCTTTCTCTTGCTCTTCATCTTTTGTCTTCTCCTTATCTAATTTTTCTTGAAGCTTCCAAAGGATAAAGACCCCTTTTTAATATAATTGTCACATGACTAATCACATGACAATTTCATATTGTGGGTTTGGGCCAAGGCTTGGCCGGCCTCCCTTCAACCTTGGGCCTAAATTTTTCTTTTCATTTTTTTTGGGCCAACTCGGTTGGTCCCGAGTTGGGCCTAGCCCACTGACCTTTTGACCTTAAAACGTTCATATCTCCTTGTACCGACGTCACCTGGGAACCCACGACCTATGGATGGAAAGATAATTCAATTATCTACAACTTCTACTTCTTGGTATTTTTCCAAATTCCTAACTGATAATACCGTGTTTGCCCCTCAAAGTCAGGTCACCCGAAAACGTTTTCTTAAAAATATTCGTTTGGAGGGCTTCCACTTTGATTTGGCCCAAGGGCACTTCATGAGTTGTGTTTAACTTTACATATTGGATTCATATGACTTTTCAGATGTTCCAAAAAAAATCTCGGTGTGTGGGCCCCACCCCAGGAGATAATCCGAGGTTCAAAAGTACGGGATATAACATCCTCCCCCCCTTTAGAACATTCGTCCTCGAATGTTAGATTAATCTTATAAGGTCTTGTAAGCATTTTGGGGGAAGTTTCCTTATATGGGCAGCATACATAACTTATTTATCAATCAACATAATCCGTTACAGAATTTAAATTACCTGTAGACGGAGGAAACAGGTGAGGGTACTTCTTCTTCATTTCTTCTTCAGCCTCCCAAGTCATCTCCTCCCTGTTATTATTGTTTCGCCATAAGACTTTAACAGAGGGTATATCTTTGGTACGCGGCCTCCTCACCTGACGATCCAGTATAGCTACAGGTTGCTCTTCTTAAGACAATTTCTCCATCCCCTGAATATCATTCACTGGAAATGTTCTGGAGGGATCACCAACACATTTGCGAAGCATGAATATTTGAACTACCGGATATACCGCTTCCAGATCAGATGGTAAATCTAGCTCAGAAGCGACATTCTTAATTTTTCGAATAACCTGATAAAGCCCAATATAACGCAGACTGAGCTTACCCTTTTTGCCGAATCGCATTACGCCTTTCATAGGAGATACCTTCAAAAATATCCAAACACTAATCTGGAACTCCAAAGGTCGACATCGTTTACCAGCGTATGACTTCTGTCGACTCTGAGCTACTAATAGTCTCTCTCGGACAAGTTTCACCTTATCAACCGTCCGTTGGGTCATATCTGGGCTTGTTAGTTCTGTTTCGTTGATATCAAACCAGCTGATCAGTGATCTGCATCTTCTGCCATACAAAGCCTCATACGGAGTCATCTGGATGCTGGAATGGTAGCCGTTATTATAAGAAAATTGTATCAACGGCAGACGATTATCCCAGCTACCTCTGAAATCGATAACACAGGCCCATAACATATCTTCTAACGTCTGTATAGTGCGCTCGGCCTGTCCGTCGCCCTAAGGATGGAATGCTATGCTCAGGCTCACCTGAGTCCCTAATCCTTCCTGAAAAGATCTCCAGAAATCTGTCATAAACTAGGACCTCTGTCAATGATAATAGATATAGGAACTTCGTGAAGTTTCACTATTTCTTTAATATATATAGCCTGGCATAGTCCTCAGCTGGATGAGTGGTTCTGACGGGGAGAAAATGGGCTGATTTGTCAGCCTATCAACAATAACCCATAGGGAGCAATACTTCCGTGGAGTGCAAGGCAAACCTGTAATAAAGTCCATATTAATTATCTACCACTTCCAAGTCGGAATTTCCATTTCCTGCAATGGTCCACCTGGCTTCTGGTGTTTAATATTTAACCTGTTGGCAATTTCGGGCACTGGCCAACGAACTCCGCGATGTCCCATTTCACGCCATTCCACGGTATAAGCACCTGAGGTCATGGTACATTTTAGTGGATTCAGGATAAACAGAATACCGAACATTATGCGCTGCGCCCATAATTGGCCGTCGCAGCCCTACAATGCCAGACACACATAATCAGCCTCTGTATAACAATACCCCATCAGGTGAGACCTCAACTGGGTCCTTTCCTTATCAAGGGTTGTATCTCTGTACCATACCAGAATAGAATCCTCGAACTGACGCTGTTTTACCTCTTCCATAATCGACGATTCAGCAACTTCTGCTTAAATATAATGGAGGATCTTATGGTCCGTATAAATATCAACGTGGACCCCATGTAAGTAATGCCGCCATATCTTTAACGCATGAATCACCGCAGCTAATTCCAGATCATGAGCGAAATAATTTCTCTCGTGCGGTCTGAGCTGCCGGGGAACATAAACTATAATCCGACCATGTTGTATTAATACAAAACCTGTCCCAATACCGGAAGCAACACACTAAATAATGTGCCCGTCTGGCCCTTCAGGGAGAGCTAGAACTGGAGTTGTAATTAATTTTTCCTTCAGCAACTGGGACTACATTCACAAGTACCGGTCCACTAAGATTTCACTGCCTTCTGAATTAGCTTCATTAATAGTGTGTAGCAGAAATAAATTTCTCTACAAATCCTCTGTAATATCCGACCAATCCCAGAGAACTGCGTATTTCAGTCGATGTCGAAGGCCTAGGCCAATTCTTTATCGCTTCAACCATCTGTGTGTCAATTGTTTCCATTTATACTTACTTTACTTTACTATCATCCGCTCCCCCTCTTTGGGGTTATACTTATACCATATCCATGTCTTTTCTTTCAAAACATCGTTGTATTAGAATCTTCCAAACTCAACCGGGCAAAATGAGTATCAGTCTATTTCGTAACATTTGTACCATACCTTTCCCTTTTTCTCGTAAATTCTGTCCAGTTAATATTTTCCATATATTACAACACTGGCTATTAGGGTTCACCAATCGATCGACATAGTCATAAATGGGGGGGGGGGGGGGGGGGGGGGCTACACATACGTATATATATCACTGCCATTTCCTTTATAATACATCTTCAATCACTTGTTCATATTTACTCTAATTCCAGAGCCGCGCTGCTTCTTCTTCCTTTTTACCAATCTAATCCGTCTCAGCTCACGTGACCCCTATAAGGTTTCTAACCATTCCGCATATTCTAATTCCCTTTTGGTTACCCTGAATTTTCTATTCGTCACTTATTGATATGTTTGTAAAAATTCTGGTACATTTCCTAGGGTCACCCATCCCAAAATTGCTCTGGCCCTAGCACGCTTAACATTAAAACTTTAATGTATTTAGGTGCGTTAAGGCCGATATAATCACATCAACTGCCCCACGCGAACTTTATCACGTAATTTAAGGCAAATCGGGGTCTTAACAACTTTCAAAACGTTCTCGTAGCGGGTCCCACCCCGATTTAGAGGGGATTCTTTTTACTTTTCTGACTATATAGTTACCGTGTCACCCCTGTAAATCCTCAATATTTACCTCCATGTGTGTATCTATATAATTCTAGACAGCTCACGGGTTTAAGTTTTTATTCCACAGATCCCATCTCCAATTAGTCGATGAAAACTGATAAAATGTTACTGTAAGGCATCTTCCGACCACCAGCAAAAGAAACTAGAATCTGACGAACTTCACGGAATGTCTTAGTACTTAACTCACATAATTACCTCTATGTTTGTGTATATATATTTTTGAGTCGTAACCGAACCACCCAATTTCCACTGCCTGTCATACACTTTGTATTCTTCCAATTAGGGGAAACTTAATCGTTGGACATTTTTTCCCTTCCACATATGCTGTCCTAAAGCAAAATGGGATCGGAACATATTCTGGTTCATTTATATAAATTGCAAATCTGCTACTCATATATGCTTTCTCGAGATAAAATTTTCCCAAATAAGGATAATGCTTCTTACGAAGGACATGGAGGGTATCTTTCAAACTTTAATCCAACATGATGGATTTACCCTATCGGTATCGACCTTCAAGACATGGTAAGAATTTATATCTCATCTTCCTCTTCATATTTCCAGAAAAAAATTGGGCTGAGGTTCCTCTGTATTTCTTACTATCCCAAAACCTGCACACAGGAAATACCAACCATGCCTCACAGAACCAACACATCTACGTATATATATATTATATCCTATCACATCATCGCCACCCAGGGCTAACAATTTCAAATAAAAATATAAAGATGCCGAGGCTTACCTCACATGTCCAACTCAAACTACACCTGTTACACTTTCCTGTTTACTTCCCTTTTAATTTTCAACTTTATGTTTTAATCGTACTTCAAATACCTAACCCAGCATACGTCTTTCATACCATTGCTTACCTGTGTACTGTGTAGCTGTCCATATCATCAGTCACTGTCTTACGTCGATACCGTTCTCCAGCTGAAATCAAAGGTTAGTAAAAAGGAATTCATTTCCTACAGCTGGCTCTATCGCACGATCTAAGATTCAAAGAAAGGTAACACCCTAAATGTCCTGTAGCCTCCTGTTTATAGATGTGATGCACAACACACCGATAAACAAGACACGGTCTGTAGACACTCCGAGGACGAACCGCTCTGATACCAATTTTGTCACAACCCAACCCCGTAGGCCGCGACTAGTGTCCGTGCTGGACACCCAAACATACCCAATACCCCCAAACCAGCATATTAGCAGTAGGTATCAATATGAAAGTCAGTTGGTGCTACTAAATATCACAGATGAACAGATTTTGTACGTGGAAGCCGATAAGGCCATCACAGATCATAACAACCCAAAACATATACAGAACCCACATGCATGTCTACAGACCTCTACAGAACATACCAGAATCATAAGACGGGACAGGGCCCCGTCGTACCCCTGAATAGCATATATATATATACAACAGCAGCAAACTGTACCAAGGTATAGGCTCTGGACAAAAGAGCGCTCCAAAATAGCACAATAGATGTCCTAGGCAGGCGGGTCAGCGAATCTGTCATCAGTACCTGCGCGGCATGAAAACGTAGCCCCCCGAAGAAAGGGGGTCAGTACGAAATATGTACTGAGTATGTAAAGCACAGAACGTAGTAAACAAAGTCATAATCAAAGCGGAAGATACAGAAGATGAACGGAATATCCAGAATAGAAAAATACTGATCATAACGCTTAAATAGTATTTGCAGAAAATGTAGGTCATACCTGGTCCCATTACGGAACAAAATCATAATCGAAACAGAACGTACAGAAAAGTGAGTGTGATATCCAGAGTATCAAATGCATATTTTCAAAACATAAAGAGTGTGTACAGAAACATATGCCATATCATATCCGGCCCCTACCAAGGGACTCGGCAGACAGAACGTGGCCACCCCCCGACGCTGGTGCCACAACACATAAGGATCAGAAGAGGGGGAATAACCCCGTAACACAATATATCATATCAGATGGCCATATCAGATCATATCATATCATAATGTGTGTACATGGCACAGCATACTCCACAACCCATGTACATGTATACCTGCCCCCTCACATCGAGGCACGGCGAACAATGCAGAGGAAGACGCTTGACAACATATCCTGGCCCGGGCTCAGTGTGGGAAACATTGAGGCATCCACGAACGGAGTAGTGAGAAACTAAATGCAATAAAATTCCATATATATATCCAGAGACTCAATGAGGCATATCGAATGACAAATCAAAGCAATGAAATCGGACGGAATAATAGTAAGTGAATTTTAGATGTCATAATAGGTTACGGAGGCACAATCTTTCTGAGATCGTTTCCAAGTTCCAAAACAGTTTATAAGACTTAACGGAATATTTAAAACAATCTTTTAGATAATAGCTAGAGGAGTAGTTAAAACATTTCTTTTAAACCCGCTCGAAGACAAGTCATAAACACAAAAGGGTAAAATCGGAAATAGTGGGCCCACCTCGGACAAACGAAGCGGTGGGCTCAAATTACGTATTTTAAGCTTATGGGGTCACCTATAGAGGTACTAGGGACATTTCATAACTTTCTAAACAATTTGTGAAAGTTTGCCTAATTCTTCCAACAAAGCATACCTAAAGGGTTCAATTCTATTGAATGAAAAAGTGACAATTTCAAACGCGGATTCCGATGGACAGAATATATTTCGGGGCTCAAATCCGATCCTAGTATACCTAGGACATGCCAAAAGAAGAATCGGGATAGCTTTACATACCTTATACGCTCCTTACGCCTTTCCAAATTCACTTCCCGTTTCGCCCAAAATCTGCAATTGGTCACATTTACCAATTCTCAATTTCAAGTCTTTAAGTATTCAATCCTTATTCATATTTGCCTACAGAAATTTGGGCAGCATCTCCCCTATACATACAGCCTCCCCGAGAATTTAACTCGGCCAAAACAATCAACAACAACCCAACAACAACATCAACAACAACAATAATCACTATAAAACACAATATAACACAACTAGTCTTCTTTCCAACATAATGTAATAACTTCCATTCCGACTTCCCATTTCCAAACCAAACTCAATGTTTTCATATTCATCATTAATCTAGATCATCACAATATAATTTGGAAGCATTTCATATCATTTCCACAAAATATTCACAAGATATACAAAATATACAAACTTTCCACCAAAGTCATAATTCATCCAAAACTTCTAATCTTTAACATACTTATTCATAACATGTTTCCATCTTCCTATTACATCAAAAATCATCATTATTTGCACCTTAACAACTTCATTTCCATAATGTCATAAAATCATACTAAAATGACACAAACTTCTACATTCCATTACAATGCAAACTTATATCATTTTACCTTCATTTACATTGCAAGGATCACCACAACACCACTAACATATTAAACAAAATTAATTCATTCCCATTCCAATTTCAATATACCACTCGGCCAATACATATAATTCCAACTTCAACCAAATTAAATCAACTTTTATTTCCAATACGAATTTCACCATAACCACAACTAGAGTACAACATAAAATTAACTCATCTTTGACTACACAACCACACATGTACACGACTACACTCATACATATATATATTCATGCAACTTCCATATTTTCATGAATTTTAACCCTTTCTACCTCCCACAACATAAACCAAACCTTCATAACACATAAAAAGGAATTAAATCTTACCCTTTCTCTTCAACTTCTTCACTTGGCCAAAGTGCGGAAACAATGAAACGGATGACTTATCTTCTGAAACAATTATACTACGTTGTAGAGGACCCTTGAATTAGTGGAAATACTACAAGAAAAATAATTTTTGGAACAAAATTTAAAGCACCTAATTTCCATGGTCTTGGCCGAAATGGCCCCTTTCTCTTGCTCTTCATCTTTTGTCTTCTCCTTATCTAATTTTTCTTGAAGCTTCAAAAGGATAAAAACCCCTTTTTAATATAATTGTCACATGACTAATCACATGACAATTTCATATTGTGGGTTTGGGCCAAGGCTTGGCCGGCCTCCCTTCAACCTTGGGCCTAATTTTTTCTTTTGATTTTTTTTGGGCCAACTCGGTCGGTCCCGAGTTGGGCCTAGCCCACTGACCTTTTGACCTTAAAATGTTCATATCTCCATGTACCGACGTCACCTGGGAACCCACGACCTATGGATGGAAAGCTAATTCAATTAGCTACAACTTCTACTTCTTGGTATTTTTCAAAATTCCTAACTGATAATACCGTTTTTGACCCTCAAAGTCAGGTCACCCGAAAACGTTTTCTTAAAAATATTTGTTTGGAGGGCTTCCACTTTGATTTAGCCCAAGGGCACTTCATGAGTTGTGTTTAACTTTACATGTTGGATTCATATGACTTTTCAGATGTTCCAAAAACAATCTCGGTGTGTGGGCCCCACCCCAGGAGATAATCCGAGGTTCAAAAATATGGGATATAATACTTTTTGTCGTTCTCAAATCAAGTAAAATCTGTAATTATATGGAATTTGTAAAATAATGCATAATGATACGTCGGCTTGCAGAGCCGCTTACAAAACTGACATCCTATACCCGTGACTCTGTCTGCAAAGTCTCTAACATCAATCAAGATACCAAAACATGAATACTCTGACTCGGCAACACTCCAGAAGGAAATGGAGCTCGCCAATCCAGCTGGTACATATCCTAGCAATCTCCTCTACTCATCTGTATGCACCTGTGTGGCATGAAACGCAGCCCCCGAAGAAAGGGGATCAGTACGGAATATGTACTGAGCATGTAAAGCGTAAAATACAGTAAACAGAGCCATAATCGGAACAAGAAACACAAAAAGTAAGTATACTATCCAGAATACCAAAATGCCTACTTTTAAAACACAAATCATGCATGTCGATGGGATATGTCCAATCCGGCCCATTATGGGACTCAGTGGACAAAACATGGTCGCCACCCCGTCATTGGCGTCATAACACATCATACTCCAGAATAGGGAATTACTCCGTAACACATCATACTCCAAAACACATCATACTCCAGAGTATATATACATATAACGTATCCCGGCCCTCTTGTGAGGGACTCGGTGAACAATGCAGTAGAGTGCGCACGAGAACGTATCCTGGCCCGGGACTCAGTGAAAGATACATTGAGGCATGCACGAGCAGAGTAGTGAGAAACCATATGCATACAAATCAATTTTAAGACTCGATAGGTAAGAACACTAATCGACACTTGAAGGATCATAAGCACGTTTCGAGTCAATCCGAGTTAGCATATGAAAGTTATGGACATTAATCATTACAGAAACATTTATGAACGTTTCAAAACAATCCGAGACCGTCTATGAAAGTTAGAAACATTAATCCTTATAGAACTCTTTTAGGAACAGGAACTCTTTATGCTTTACTCGTTATTCCATCATACAATAACTCGACCACATTAAGCATGCTTATGTCAAGAAGTGAATAAGAATCATAAACAAGCTCGGAATTTAGGAATAGAGTCACCCCAAGGTGCATCATACCTTATTTAGCTCTAGGACATGCCAAAAGAAAGAAAGGGTAAGCCTTACATACCTGTTCCACCTCCTATTAGCTACGCTTATTTGTCCAAGCTCGCTAGTCTACATTCAAGAGGATTTACACAATCATTAGACTCATCGTTATACGCTTGTCTTAGTCCTTCAAATAAATTCATTTATAATCTGCCGAAATTTCGGCAGCATTTCCCCTGTTTATATGCCTAGCCCAAAATTACAATTCAGCAACCAACAACATCAACAAAAATACCAATAGTAATAACATCATTTCCAACACAACATATGCCATAAAGCATCCTACATACCATTTTTCCCATTTTCTCAACCAACCAATTTGCGATACGACTAATTAATAACTTTATTTCCGTAAAGAAGCCAAAATTAATACCAACAACATCGATAACAACATCTTCAACATCCTACAAAATAAATACATATATTTTTATCCAAATTTCTCTTCAAGCCTAAATCCATAATTCGACAACACCAACAACCGAATTTATCACACTATTCTCTTCGTTCTAATCCGTTAAAACTCTGAATAAACTTGTTAACAATGAAAAGGAACCTTAATCTTACCTCAAGTGTACAGCCACCACGTCCACCCTCTTCTTCTTAGTTTATTTTTAGCTCAAATTGAAGGCAACGCGACGTACGACACTTTTCTCTTCATGGGCTTCGGAATTCGGGGCTCAGATTTTGGTCAAAATTGATTTTTCTCTCTAGGCTCTCCTCTCTCTTTTTCTCCAGAATTTTATGGTGTTTTGGTATGAAAAATGAGGAGATAAAGCTGATATTTCACTTAAAAAGGTGTGGGTAATGGGCCTGACCCGGTTGGGCTCGGGTTGGGCCTGGCCCACTGACCTTTCTGCCTTAAAACGTCCATATCTCCTTATCCCGATGTCGCCTGTGAACCCATGACCTATGGTTGGAAAGCTATTTCAATTATATACAACTTTCATTCTGGGGGTTTCCCAAATTCCAAGCTTATAATTCCGTTTTGTCCCCTCAAAGTCAGATCACCCGAAAACGTTTTCTTAAATCGTCCTTTTGGAGGGCTTACACTCATTTTCGGCTTATGGGTCCTTCTTAGGACTTTCTCAACTTCACATGTACTACCCAATATCTCTTCATATGTCCTTTATAAAATCCTGACATGTGGGCCCACCTTAACTTATGGGTACGAGGGCTATTATCAGGTAACTTATTAACTGATTTATTCCATACGATCGCCAAATGTCACATGTATACTCTTATACGTAGATAATACAATCTTCTTCCCTAATTCTTGTATAACTCTTCTCTCCCTTGAGCTCGTACTAAGCCGTCAACAGTCTTGGTAACGCAAACTTTCCGGGGTGTAACAGGGGAAACTCACCATAAAGCTTAGCCTCCTGAAGAACTCCAATAGCCTTTAGACGAAATGGAGAAATGTTTAGAGACTTAGGGGTTTTTATCACTTAAACCATTCAGTTACTGTCCGACACCCTTCCGCGACCAGCAAACCGCTTCAGCGGCAGCATTTCTACGGTCCCATGACCACTGCAACGGTCATGCCCAAAACCACGCTGGCCACTTCAGCGGCAGGGTGACCGCTGCCGCGGTGGCCGCGGTGCTGGTGCCGCCAAAGCGGGCACCAGACACCAGAAATCCCAAAATTTTGCATTCTCAACCCGAATTTCTGACTATCTCCTGAGGCTATCCGCTCACATACCAAATATGCAGACATACATAGAAACATGCTACGAACGCACTCGTGGCCTCAAAATTACCAACGGAGGTTTCGTTGATCGAGTCAACCCCCAATACCTCAAAATTAACTCCTAACCAAAGTCCTAAAATGCACCTGAGTGTATTTGGAACCCAACCAAATATACGCACAAGTTCTACAGGACCTTCCGGATCTCTCGGAATCGACGGATTCCCAAAAAAGGTCTGTTTACCTAAAAGTCAATTATCAGTCCAATGGTTTTCACTTAAAAGCCAAATTTCCCCAAAACATGCCCTAATCAAGTTCGAGGACCTCGGGAAGCATGCCAACGGTCCTCGCTGGTCAAATATCAGCTAATAAAGCTCAGAAAGGGATCAAAAGGGTCAGGAACGCAATAACAACCAAATGGGTCGTTACATAATCATGATTTGAGGTGGGAAAATTGGGGGTTTTAGCCCTATATTGAAATTAGGGTTTTCTTGATAATTGAAGGTCAATCCATGGGTAGTTTGTATGATTTTCTTTATCTAGACTTATTAGGCAATGGGTAAACTAACTCCAAACTAAATTTTTGATTTTTCCCTTGGGGCTCGGGTTTGACTATTTAGGTTCGTTTTGTGTTCCGGTTAAAAGTATGGCAATATGTGTCAGGACCCGACTAGGAGGGCTATGACGGGTACCCGGAGCTGACTATTGAGCACCGCATATCATTCTAGCCTTCATACTCATCTCAAACAAACTAATCTCTCAAAGTAAATTTACTATGAAATGATCACCAACATCTCCCAAATTATACATATAGATACGCATAGGCCCACATGGTTACAAAAATGATATACAAAATATACACTGATAAGATCACATAACACCTACTACCCACACATATGTATCTACGAGCCTCTACTAGAATATTGAGATCATAAGGATGGGACAGGACCCTGCCATGCCCCAAATATGTACACAAAAGAATATACCAATGAGCGGCACCTCCGACATAGTGGAGTGCTCCTGTACAACTGCTAGTAAGGCTCCTAGGTGTCCGGGCCATCTCCATGTCTATCTGTGGGCATGAACACAGCATCCATAAAAGAAAGGACGTCAGTATGAACAATATACTGAGTATGTATGGCATATATGATAATATAATAAGGAAGTATAGAAAGCATAAAAAGAAAGGATAACTGTAACTGCTTACCTCTTGAGGCGGAATCATGGATGCTTACTTTTACCTTTAAAGCATATCACACATACATACATAAACTGTTTGAATCGATAACATCATCAGCCCGCATCTAGGGTAATCATCTCACGCCGCCCACTAGTGGTGATGCCCATATATACACGGTGTTATCATAACTCGCCCGCCTTAGCGGTGTTGCCCGGCCATCTAGGCACCATGTAATCATCATTATCTATAAGCCGCTCTCCTTAGCGGTGCTGCCCGACCATCTAGGCACGGTGTAATTATCATCATATACTTAACCTGAAGCATGCATAAGAGCTCAAGTAAAAGCTTTAACTCTATCGGAGTGATGTAAGGTCGGTAACCTCTCATTATTTTATGGAATAATCATAATCTTCATGTCTCACCTTGAAGGAACTAGCATTATAAGGAGAGACTACCAACAATGGATAACATCAAGGAATCATGTAAAAATCATGAACACCATAATAGTATCATATCATGAGCTTTAAAATCTCTGGACATAGATTCATCATTATCATTATCATATTCATAACACATCTCTTAGCTCTATCTTATGAGAAGCTCTTAGTAATCATGGACTTGTAATTTTTTCAAATGTAAGGAAGTCATAGAAAGATAGAGAAAATCTTGTTATAGGAATCATGCCTTACAAAAGAAGGGGTTGGCCTTACATACCTTTATGTCTTTTTAACTCTATCGACTAAATGGTTTCCTTCCAAGCTCGCGATTCTACATTCAAAAGAAGTCGTACCATGGTTAAGCCATTGAAAACATGCCTAAGTTAAAGCTAAAGCGACTAAGAGCTAATGAAAATTGGGCAGCATTTCCTTTGTTTCTACAACTTTCTCCATATAATAAACGACTCCCAAACATCATTAACAACACCCAAGACACCATAATCAATAAACTTCTTCAAGTTAAACAGTATTCAATCCTTACAATGCCCTTCCAATGTCACCCATAAGCAAAACTATGACATAACACCATAATCATTCTCCTATAATACTTCTTTAACATCATTTGCATTATTTACCACAAGATTATGCCCATCTCATATTAAGAATCATGACTCAACCCAACTTATTACTTATACCATTTTCCCCATATTGGGGCTCATATTCTACTTTCTTATCTAATCCCAGTCTTTCCACCACTCAATACTTTCAATAACATGAAATAGATGTAAAACTCACCTTTAGTTATGTAGGAATGATCTTTGGATGAAGATACTCCACTTGAGAACAACCCTAACTTCAATTCCAAATGAATTTTTAGCTTCCCTTAACCCTAATAGGCATCCATACATTTGATTTCCCTTGATTATTGGTGATTAATGCTTGATTTCTCTTGGATATGTACTAATATGAAATGGGGAATATTCTAGAGGTTTCAAGAGTTGAAGAGAAAGTGAAATCTGGAAATTATGAAAAAGGGTCGTTTATTTATAGCTGGAACCAGAAAATTCCAGAGAGGCAGTTTGACGGCCGGGTCGATGGTCTCGTCGACGTGTCAACGGTCTGTCGACTTGTCCCGTCGATTTGCACCTGCAGATTTCAGTTTGCAAAAACATGTTGACGGTGCACAGTGATGGTCCGTCGATATGTCAACGGCCTGTCGACACTGATTGGTGTCTGCAAAATTTCCTGAATCTGTTCAAATTGCATCGATTCAATCCATTCAACTTATAACCCCGTAAATTACCAAGAATACCTGCTGGTACATTTGTACACTAGGTAAGGCATATTCTACCTTAACTTTCTCCAACGAGCTTTCTTCTCTCGCCTCAAATGTCTTTGGAATCTTAATTAGAATCATTAAGTATCCCTTTTTACTTATAAGGCCTCATATACACCTTAGCTTGCGTTAGTCTATTCACCGCACAACAACCCGAAATTCTGAGGTGTAACAATATGGGTATCCTTAGATTCGTGTGTTAACATAGAATTTGTATGTGATAGACTTTGCTCGTTTAGAGGCACTTCGAAAGGGGAAGGCTCGGGTTTGAGTGTTTGTGGAACCCTCTCGGCTTTTGAGGTAGGTTATTATTTACTCTTTCAGACTCCGATTGGAGAGCGTATTTAGTTCATAAATATTGAAGGGGTATTGGGCGTGAAAGGGGGTCTCACCTTAGTGATCGCGGTGAACACTTGGGATGGGTACCAGTGTATTTATTTGGGCAATTAATGTATCGTAGATTCTTGTGAATGGGAAAGCATGATTAAGCCTGCTGATATTGGTTGTGGTGATAAATCCACTAGGTTGGTGTCATGACCCAATTTAATAAGCCGTGAAGGCACTAACTCCCACCAAGTTAGTAACCCATCCACAACCCATTAGAACAATTTATTAAAGAAATTAATGTGGAAAGAAAATCATACAAGTCAATTTAAGGTCTTAATAAGGCCGCTAGTCATAAAAACATAAATAAAGAGTTACAACCCCCGAAATTTGGTGTCACTAGTACAAGAACTTGCTAAGATAGAATAATACAACATCTAGGATACAACCCGAAATACTGTCTAGAAAGAAAAGACATGAAAATAAGAAGATGAGACTCTGGTGATATGGATCTGCTAGTAGCTCACCCCGAAGTATTGAAATGGCCTCCTCAACGACCGTCAAAGTCTCGAATGGTACTTCTACCAGGCACAAAATCTTCACACAAAAAGGGTGCAGCAAGTGTAGCGTAAGTATAGGAAACAACGTGTACTCAGTAGCATCGTTGACTGAACCTAACGAAAACGAAGATGAGGGTTGGCCTACGATTACTACTTCCACAATTTACTGCTATTAGTCCACAATAATAAATTCATAATAAGTGCAATCACCTCAGGTTAAAAGCCTAGATAGAGCATCAATATCCTCAAGTCCGTCAAATATCCAATGGGCATTAAGGAAATCCAAACAACAAATCAAGTAAGTGATACAAACAAGGAAACCAATAGAATGTCATGATGTGCAAATATTATGCAATACAAGGCCTTTTCCATATCTCGATACACACACGTTCAAATTCTATGTATCGTGACTCATGGGGGACTCGCGAGGTCTGTATACCAACCGGAATTCTTAGATCTCCCAGATCACATCGGGTCTCAGCCATTTTAGCTTCCAATCACAATACTTAGCCCTGTAGGCTCCAAATCACAATACTCAGCCTGTAGGTTACAAATCACAATACTAAGCCCTTAGGCTCACACTACCTATCATCTAGCCAATCTGGCTCAAAATACCATCATCACTCCGTCCGGAATCATTTTCCCTCGAACATCACAAATGTATCCTCAAAAGCACATGAGATACTATATAAAGCATGAATATGAGATGCACAACCATAAGAAATCAAGTTAAGCAATAAAGACTCAATCTTTAGCTCTTTTCCTGTTTTAAAAGAGTATTTAAGAGTGATGAGAACACACAATCACAGATAAGACAGGTAATAAGCATAGAAGCAATAAAGGGACCTCATATCCCAATCACAAACACAAATCAATCTATGCTATCAGCCAATGCCCAAAGCATGGCATTCAGACTGGACTATACATTTGAAATTACGCAAATACCCATATCATGGCACCGATAGAAGATACAAGTTCTCGTCACCTCACAAGTATTAGGACCCCCTTTAGTTACCCTATTAACCCCTCTTATTAGTCCCATTAAACCAACCACGATGCTTAAGTTAAGGTAAAAAATCTCAACATCCCTGGAATAGGAGTTCGACAGTCACAATAAATCCTTGCCCTTTTCTAGAGCCTCCGAACGATCTCAATCTGTTCAAACACAGGTTATACGAAAGAATACGAGTCAATCGATACCTACATTGCCATATAAAGATTCAGGTCTCGAAAGTCAACCCAAAAACCCCATTCAAAATCCCGAATGTCAGAACCATAATTTCATTTTGAAATCCGATTTAATATGATGAAATTATTAATCTAGGAGGTCCTATTAATCCAATGATACCCATAATGCTATACTTTTATTCTGAACCCAAAAAGTCACCCAAAAAAGGATTCCAAGCCATGAAAGGAAAAATAGGAAATTCAACCCAAAATTAGTTTACCAATATCTATGGAGTCTATATCCCAAAAATGAATCAAATCCATAATCAAATTCATGCTTAAATCAAGAATTCTCAAATTCTAAATTAGGATTCATAAACCCCTAAATCTCCTCCTTAATTTAGGATTTCTAACATGGAAATCCTTACTAATTAATGATATAAAGGTAAAAAAGAGGTTAGAAATTTATTCACTTGATGAATCTTGCGAATCCCTTCAAAATCCCCTTAAACCGAGGTCTCAAGGTCCAAATATGTGAATGAGCGGTCTTTAATTCTGTCTAGGTACAAATTGATCTTCGCAAACGCGAGCTAGCCTCGCGAACGCGGCCACTGATCCAGCCCAACTCATCGCGATCGCGACAGGGTCATCACGAATGTGATGAATCAACCAACCCGGCCTAGACCCCAAATCCCTCTATGCGAACGTGGCCCGCCTGGTCCCTACCTCTCGGAACGCAAAGAAGGAAACCTGATTTTCTGGTTTTTCCTGAAACTCGATCAAACACCCGAAACACACCCAGTTCCCATCGATACATACCAGATATGCATTTCTATCATAAAACACGCTACGAACTTGCTCTCACACTCGAAATTTCCAAAAGAGGTCATCTTGACCCGGTGTTGACCGAGGTCAACTCCAAATCTCATAAAACTAGATTTCCAACCAAAGGACCAAAATATCCCTGTGCCCCTCAGGAACCAAACCAACTACACAATCAAGTCCTAATCGACATTCCGAACCTAATGGAATCGATGAAATTTCCAAAAAGACTTATTTACTCCTGATGTTGACTTTGGTCAACCAAACACTTATGAACTTCCATAATCCCATTTTCTTACCCAATTCTCATCCGAATTCCTCGAGAATCATGAAATCCGTCCCGACAAGAAAAATATACCATAATGAAGCTAGGGGAAGGGTCAACAGGTTAAAATAGTCAAAATAGCCAAATAACCTAACGGGTCGTTACAGTTGGTATGGTTGTTGCTTATTTGGGCTATGCTGGCCATGCTTCACTTATGTGTACAAATTGATCCATTTGCATTTACCACTCCATATTTTGTCTGAATCATGAAAGAGGCATCATACTTGACATTGATTTGGCACGTGTTACCATGCACATCGTACTTATCCATGCATTCTTGTACATATATTCATTAGAGTGTGGCATTATATGAGATACGAGATGATCTGATGAGATCGGGAAAAAGGTAAGATTGATGTGCTTAAGACCAAAGGGATTGTTCCGGATATAAAAATAAGAGTTGTGCAGATATGATATGATATGATATGATATGATATGATATGATATGGTTCTCACCCAGTTCGAGGGTATATGCCAGATGGAGTTGAGAGGTATATGGACCACGCGAGTCCCCAGTGGGTCATATGACTAGACGAAATAAACACTAGCATGTGTGCACCGAGAGGTGTTATTGGCTAGTGCATTTTTCACGACCCAACCGGAGGGCTATGACGGGTAACCGGAACTAACCTACCAAGCACTGCTTAGAATACTTCTCATTATTGTTCTAGGTGGACCATGAAAGATAACTTATGAATATCATAATCTAAAAGGGCATGTGTCTACAATAATAATAGCTCTCTATATGAACATCATCAACTAAGCCCATATATATGCAAGCCGACAAGGCTGTCCAAAAAAAAGATATACAAAAAATTAACTAATAAGGCTATAGGGCATCTAACTATACACATCTGTCTACGAGCCTCTACATAGAATACAAAAAATCATAAGGACGGGACAGGACCCCGCTGTGCCCAATAAGTACACCAAAGGATAATACCAATAGACTGCAGCTCTGAAGTAAGTAGAGCGCTCCTGAGACTCCGCTGATGAAGCACCTAAGGATCTGGTCCGTCTCTCTGCCTACCTGCGGGCATGAACGCGGCTTCCAGAAGAAAAGGACGTCAGTACGAAAAATGTACTGAGTATGTAAGGCATGAATAACAACATCATACAGATATAAAGAGCATCAGATAAAAGAGATAACCTGTACATCTTATTGCCTCTTAAGGAGGATATCATGCATGCTTAACTTATCCTTTCAAATCTACATCCATTTATATATATATATATATATATATATATATATATATATATATATATATATATATATATATATATATATATATATATATATATATATATATATCTGTGTGTGTGTGTGTGTGTGTAGTAAACTACCCGACCGTATAGATACGGGGTAATCATTATTATCCCGCGTCCGGGCATCCCGAGTCCAATATCATAAGCTGCCCACTGTAGTAGTGTGTACATCTATATGTCTACCCGGCCGGCTATAGCACGGCGCAATGTGAAAAGAAATAAATACATATATAACAAGCATTCATGAGAGCCCAAATGAAACGTTACTACTCTATCAGACTGATGTAAGGTCGGTAAACATCCGATCTCCATTATGGAATCATCATCGTCGTTGTATTTCACCTTGAAAGAACAATTATTATAAGATGAGATCAACAACAATAGATACAATCGATAATCATGTGACACGCTTAATAGTACCATGAAAACATTAAGAACTTTAAGCTTTGGCATCTCTAAAAATTGAAACCATCATCATAACCGTCGCCATTGTCATCACAAGGAACATTGTCAACAATATCATAAGGATCATGAAAATTATGAGCTTCTAGTGTTTCTAGGGAGAGGAATTTTGTGAAAATCATGCATGGGTTCACAACTAGGAAATCATGCCTTTAGAAAGAAAGGGTTAACCATATATACCTTTACGTCTCCTTAATTACTAAACGTTTTCCTCCAAAGCCCGCAAAATCTACATTCAAGAGGATTCATACTAAGAGTAAGTCTTGAAAACACTCTTAAGTTATATTCAATTTAATCTCAAAACTCATTCTCATAATTAATTTATACCAACAACTTCAACACAACCCCTTGTACACTTGTATACAATACTCCCTCGCCATCACTATTAATCCTCATAACAAGATTATACCCAAAACATTCTAACAATTACAACCTAAGTTAATTTACTACTCAAAATATCATCAAATCCATGTTTGAGCTTCCTCTTCTACTTTCTTCCCTCAATCAAGTTGTTCAACAACCGAGCATTCTTAATAACATGAAATAGATGCGAAAACTAACCTTTTATCACATAAAGATAAGTTTTGGATCAAATTTTCCACTAGAGGGAAACCTTCCATTCAACACCAAAGGAGTTCTTGGACTCTACAAACCCTAGTGAGCCTTTCAACACTTGAATGCTTTGATTCTTGCCTTTTGATGTTTGATTTCACTTGGGTTTTGTTAGGTATGCTTAGGAGAAGGTTTTAGAGCTCTTATGAACTTGGGAAATTTGAAAATGAAATAAAATGAACAAGGATTGGGTATATAACATAAAAAAAAAAAAAAAAATTGGTACCGACCCAAATTTACTATCCACTTTTACGGACCGTAAAAATTATACGGTTCATATAATTGGACCGTATATTCTAACCAGTGGTACACCCTCCTCTGGAATCAATTTACGGGGGGATTCAGCAAGATATATGGTCCGTAAATCTGACCGTAAAACTCGTTTTTCCCGAAAACATATTCTCGTCGATTTGTCCAACCTTTAATCCTCCCAATACCTGCTAATCATTAAATTAACCCCTTATAACTATAAAATAACCTGTCTAATCTTATTTAACCTTGATAACCTTTTATCCAAGACTATAACCTCTAACACACGACAAATCTCAATGTACAAAACCACGAGGTGTAACATCTTTCCCCCCTTAGAAACATTCGTCCTCGAATGTTAGACTCTTGGGGATTCTGCAGAAATTTCGCCAGAGTTTCCTTGTAAATATACCACAACTATCCTGTCACAACAACCTAGAATACACAATGCCTCATAGTGCTATAATAACAACAACAATAATGGCCACACACGACCAAGAAATCATCATAGAAGGCATTACGTACCTGAAAGTAATGGTGGTTCTACCCGAACCTCCTCTAGAAGAGAAAACAAATATGGATACCTGAACTTCATATCTTTCTCAGCTTCCCAAGTCATTTCTTCTCTATTATTGTTTCTCTATAAAACTTTGATTGAAGCTACATCTTTAGCTCTGAGTCTCCGAACTTGCTTGTCTAGAATAGCAATGGGTACTTCTTCATAAGATAGTTGTTCGGTGACCTAAATATCATCTACAGGCACAATTCTGGAAGGATCTCCAATGCACTTGCAAAGCATTGACACATGGAAAACTCGATGGACTGTCGCCAAGTCCGAAAGTAGATCTGCCTCATAAGCCACCTGACCTACCTTGTGCACAATCTTGTAAGGCCCAATATACTGAGGACTAATCTTACCCTTCTTACCAAATCTCATCACACCTTTCATAGGTGACACCTTCAAGAATATCTAATCATTAACTCGGAACTCTAAGTCTCATTGGGGATTATTTGCATAAGATTTCTGACGACTCTGACCTGTTAATAACAGATCTTGAATAAGCTTGACCATTTTCTTGGCTTATTAGATCAAGTCTGGCCCTATCAACTTAGTCTCTCCCACTTTGAATCATCCAACCGGTGATCTACACTTGCGCCTATATAAAGCTTCATACGGGGCAATTTGAATACTGGAATGATAACTATTGTTATAAGCGAACTCTATAAGCGATAAGTGATCATCCCAACTACCTCTAAAATCTAACACACATGCCCGCAGCATATCCTCAAGAGTTTGGATGGTGTGCTCCGCTTGTCCATCAGTCTATGGATGAAATGCGGTACTCAGACCCACCTGAGTCCCCAAACCTTCTTGGAAGGAATTCCAGAAATTAGCTGTGAACTGAGTTCCTCTATTAGAAATAATGGATATTTGAACACCATGGAGCCGTACTATCTCTTTGATATAAAGCTTTACATAATCTTCAGCTGAGTACGTAGTTCTGACTGGTAGAAAATGAGCTGACTTTGTAAGTCTATCCACAATTACCCATATAGAATTATACTTACGCTGAGAATGAGGCAAGCCTGCGATGAAATCCATGTTAATCACTTTCCATTTCCAAGCTAGAATTTCCATAGCTTGCAACAATCTCCCATGCTTCTGATGCTCAATCTTTACCTGCTGACAGTTAGGAGATTGAGCTACGAACTCTGCTATGTCTTTATTCATTTCGTCCCACCAATAAATGGATTTAATATCATGATAAATTTTTTTCGCTCCTGGATGAATAGAATAACAGCAACAATGAGCTTCTCCTAAAATATGATGACGTAATCCTACAACATTCGGAACACACAATCTACCTCGACATCTAAGAACTCCATCCGCAGAGATCTCAAAGAATGACTTTTTCTTCTGAGGAAGTGTATTCATGTAGTGAACTAATATGGGATCCTTGTACTGGCGCTCTTTCACCTCAACTACCAATGTCGAAATAGCTGAATTTTGAATGGTAACTCCCATATTGCCTGAGTCCATTAACCGGACTAGTAGGCTAGCTAACTGCTGAAGCTTACGAGCTAACTTTATCTTCTCTAGCTGAATATAGCATAAGCTACCCATAGATCTACGACTAAGGGCATCAGCTACAACATTCGCTTTCCCGTGATGATATAGAATGCTAACATCATAATCCTTTAACAACTCCAACCATCGCTTTTGCCGTAAAATTCAACACTTTTTGCTTGAAAATATATTGAAGACTCTTGTGATCTATATAAATATCAACATGGACACCATACAAATAATGCCTCCACATCTTCAATGCATGAATCACAGTAGCTAACTCTAGATCATGGGTCGGGTAGTTTTTCTCATGTTTTTGTAACTGCCTTGAAGCATAAGCAATCACTTTACCGAGTTGCATCAACACATAACCCAACCCAACACTGGAAGCATCACAATACACAACATAGCCCTCTGATCTTTTTGGAAGCGTCAGAACTGGGGCCGAAGTCAATCTGTTCTTCAGCTCCTGAAAATTGTGCTCACAAGCATCCGTCTACTGAAATTTAGCCTCTTTCTGTGTCAGCTGCATCAGTGGTGCAGAAATAGAAGAAAATCCTTCTACAAATCTCTTGTAATAACCTGCCAAGCCCAGAAAACTACAAACCTCTGTAGGTGTTGTGGGTCTTGGCCAAGTCTTCACAGCTTCAATCGTCTAGTTATCCACTCGAATACCATCAGCCGAAATAATATGCCCCAGAAAAGTTACAGAATTGAACCAAAACTCGCATTTTGAAAATTTTACATATAGTTCCCGAGCCTGAAGAACTCTAAGAACAGTACGTAAATGATTTCCATGCTCCGCCTCAGATCGAGAATATATCAGGATATCATTAATGAACACAATCACAAATAGATCTAGGATTGGCCTGAACACATTATTCATCAAGTTCATGAATACTGCCGGTGCATTAGTCAATCCAAACGACATTACCTGAAACTCGAAATGACCATATCTAGTTCTGAAGGCTATTTTCGGAATGTCCTCTTCTCTGACTCTTACTATCTCAGATCTATCTTTGAGAACCATTTGGCACCCTGCAACTGATCAAATAAATCATCAATTCTTGGAAGTGGATATTTATGCTTTATAATCACCTTATTCAACTATCTATAGTCAATACACATCTGCAAAGAACCATATTTCTTTCTTACAAACAACACAGGTGCTCCCTACGGCAAAGAGCTAGGCCTAATAAATCCTTTTTCTAGCAAATCTTTTACTTGCTCCTTCAAATCTTTCAGTTCTGCAGGAGCCATCCTATAAGGAGGAATAGATATGAGCTTAGTATCCGGTAACCTATCAATGAAAAAATCAATCTCCCGTTCTGGTGGAAGACCTGGAAGCCTGTTCGGGAATACATCCGGAAACTCATTCACTACTGGAACAGATTGAAGAGGTGGCGGTTTTGCTTCTGTATCTTGAACTCGGACTAAATGATATATACAATTTTTAGCAATCATCTTCCTTGCCTTGAGATAGGAAATAAATCTACCTCTCGGGGACGCTGTATTACCCTTCCATTCTAAAATTGGTTCTTTCGAAAACTGGAAATGAACCGTTTTCGTTCTACAATCAATTTTGGTATAACAAGAAGCCAACCAATCCATACCCATAATGACATCAAAATCCACCATTTTTAGCTCAATTAAATCAGCCATAGTATGATGGTCACAAACTACAATCACATAATTTCTATATATCCGTCTAGCTATCACTGGGTTACCAACAGGTGTAGACACTTCAAAAGGTTTGATTGGCTCAAGTTTCACCCCAATACGATCGGCAATATAAGGATTAATATATGATAAAGTAGAACTCAGATCAATCAATACAAATACATCATGAGAGGATACTGATAATATACATGTGACAACATCAGGGGAAGACTCAAGATTTTGTCGTCCCGCTAGTGTATAAATACAGTTTTGAGGGCCGCTCAAACTAGATGCCTCTCCTCTACCTCTACCACGACCAGCTGGTGTCTGTGAGCCTTGCCCAAAGGGCGTACAGATGATGAAGAACCAGCTGCTGATCCTGTGGGCTGGACCCTGCCTCTACCACCTATCGATGGACAATCGCACATCATATGACCAGTCTGACCACAGGCATAACAAGCATCTAAACCTAGGCAGCACTATCTTGAAAGTGGCCTACCACATCGATTGCACTATGGTAAAGGCGGTCTCATCTGACCGAAATCACCCCTATATTGAGAACCCAAAGCTTTGAAACTTTGACTCAGTCTGGAATAAATAGGGCGATCAAGTCTCTTGCCTGCAAATCGAGAAGGTTCACTAGCTACTGAAAGGCCAGAGTGCCTGGAATACTGCTATCTCTGACCCCCTCTGAACTCACTAACAACACCTGAGGACCTAGGCCTCTTGCTATAACCCCTACCATACTCACGCTCACTCTTTTGCTGCTGCTGTTGTTCTTCCAGATTCTGGGCATGTGCCTGAATACTAGAAATATCCATTCCTTCCTGAAGTGAGGCCGTCAAGCACTCCTTAATCAAATGTGGCCCCAAACCACTCACAAACCGGTGTACACGGTCTCACATATCATTTACTATGGCTGGAGCATACCTAGCCAAAGAGTTAAAATGAAGGTTATACTCTCGAGCACTCATATTCCATTGTCTAAGATTGAGAAACCTGTCAACTCTGGCCCGTCGAACCGCTAGCGGCAAATAATGTCGGATGAAATCATCTACGAACTCTTGCCATACCGGGGAAGGTGTATTTGGCCCCATAGAAGGCATCCAGGTGTTGTACCAATAAACACCCACATCTCACAATCTATAAGAGGCCAACTCTATTGACTCAACATCGGAAGCATGTATTATCTGCAATGTCCTCAATATCTCATCTATGAAGCTCTGCGGGTCCTCATCCGATTTCGGCCCAAAGAATTCTGAAGGGTTCAAACTAATGAAATCACGGGCTCTAGCATTGATAGCTCTATCACTATGACCGGTACCCTGCCGTTGGGCCTGAATGGCAACTAACTGGGCTAACAAATGAATTGTCACGACTCAACCCTGTGGGCCGCGACTAGTATCCTAACTGGATACCCAAACGTACCTACCTGACAGAGTCGGTATACCGGACAGATAATTCACACTAGTTGTATACAGACTTAAGCCAATACAAAGGCAACGCGCGCCATAACATACACATACCCGAACATACTTAAATTTCATATAGGCCGATGAGGCTAACATAACAGACAGAGTCACAAAATCATACGTACCTACCCGAATCGTAGCAACCCGTAACCCACATACATATCTACAGGCCTCTAACAGACATACAGAATCATATGACGGGACAGGGCCCCGCCGTACCCAGAACTACCATACATACAGAATATACAGATGTCAGGAGATATATACCAAAAGTACACGCTCCAGATCAAAAGGAGCTCTCCAAAATAGCAGAATCAGTGCCCTAGACTGGCGGCGTATCTCCGGGTGCATCTGTACCTGCGGGCATGTAACGCAGCCCCCGAAGAACCGGGGGTCAGTATGAAAAATGTACCGAGTATGTAAAGCGAAATATAACAACATAATCATAGTCTGAATCAGAAGCTAAGAAATGTAGCGAACGGAATCATAATCCAACGGACAGACAGAGGTATGCCGGACAAGGTCATAATTCGGACAGACAGACGGAAGTATACCGGACAGAATCATAATCCGAACGGACAGACAGAAATGTACCGGACAGAATCATAGTCCAGACGGACAGACAGAATCATAGTCCAGACGGACAGACAGAATCATAGTCCAGACGGACAGACAGAATCATAGTCTAGACAGACAGACAGAATCATAATCCAGACGGACGGACGGAATCATAATCCAGACGGACGGACGGAATCATAATCCAGACGGACAGACAGAATCATAATCCAGACGGACGGACGGAATCATAATCCAGACAGACAGACAGAATCATGCATGCAGAGTCATACAGAATCATACAGAGTCATGTGCTTATATAAATGCTGATAGCACATACATACATACATACATACAGATCCCGGCTCTCTCATGAGGGGCGCGGTAACAGAACCTGGCCCTCTTAGTACGGGACGCGGTGGACAGACAAAATCAGATCATATGCCATCCTGGTCGCCATCCCCATAAACAAATCATAATATCATACAGATATAAACAGATCCCGGCCCGCACACCGAGGGATGCGGTGAACAATGCAGAGGAATATGCACGATAACAGAACCTGGCCCGGGCGCAGTGAAGGAAGCGTTGAGGCATCCACGAACAGATTAATGAGAAACCACATACTTACAAATCATTATACAGACTCAATCAAACTGAAGTATGCCAAACGGCGAGTCAAATCAGAGTATTCGGATAGTGTTCATAATACGCGCCTATATCCTACTTGGGAAGGCACGACAGATTATTACCGGAATCAGATTTCCAGATGTCAAAACCATTTTGTAGGATTTATATAAAAAGTAGTCATATCATGATCAGAATAATAGTCCAGATGTTGCCTGTGAGAAACGGACAGAAATAGGGCAATTTAGGTTATACAAAAGTGTCGGGGCCTTGTGGGCCCACCTCGAACCAACTTGAGGCGACATACGTAAATTACTGATAATAGACCTAATGAGGTCGTCCATAGTCATTTGGAAGCATTCCGACTCCGTTTGGGACAATTGCATACAAAGGTTCACTTTAGAGACAAGCTATAAGAAAAGTGATTCAATCTTACTGAAGGAATTTGAGCGGATTTCCATCTCGAATTCCGAGGAACGGAGTCATATTTAAGGCTCGCGGCCGAGCCTATTATGTTCAGAACATGCCTCAGAATGAAGGGGTAGGCTTTACATACCTCAATTGCGCCTTATGCTCGCTTGGCTTCACTTCCAATTTCGTCCAAAATCTACAAATGGTCATGTTTACCAATTGTCAAATTCAAACCTTAAGACTCCAAACATAAGCACATATTTGCCTACCGAAATTTCGGCAGCATTTCCCCTGTATATATAACATCCCCGAGACTTAGCTCGGCTTAATATATCAACACAGCACCCAACAACAACATCAATAACAACAACAAGTATCACAAAACACATAATATGGCATAACTAGCCATCTTTCCGGCATAACATAACATCTTTCATTCCGACCTTACACTTCCAAACCAATCTTACCATTTTCTTATTCATCACTTATCAAGATCACTACAACATAATTCGGAGGCATATCATATCGTTTTCACCAAATATACATAAGGTATACACAATATACAAGTTTCCTACCAAAGGCATAATTCACCCACAACTTACAATCTTTTAGCATACATGTTCATGACTTATTTCTATCTTCCGACTTCATCAATGACAATCATAATTTGCATCTTACTACTTTCATTTCCATATTTACATAAGTTACAATAAACTTGTATGTTTTTCTACAACAACTTAACAACCAGTTTTCCATAGCAACAAGAATCATTATCCTTTCATTCACTTCACAATAACACACTTAACATACTAACAAGATTTAATTCACATTCCATCATCAACATGATGCCACACGGCCATGCCTCATATTTTCCAACCTTCACTAGTTTAGTCAACTTTTATTTCTAATACAAATTCCACCATAACTACAACTAGATTACCACATAAAATTCAACTCATATTTCCTACATCTTAACACACACACTCACGGCCAACTTCCAAAAAACATACCCATTTTACAAACTTCCATATTTTTATAAATTCTACTCAATTCTACATACCACAACATGAACCAAACTTCATAACATAAGAAAATGAATTAATTCTTACCTTTCCTCTTCAACTTCCACTTCCCACTAAAGTTGTCCTCTTGCCAAGATAATTGTATCACTTTGTAGAGAATCTTGCACTTAGTAATAATCCCACAAGAAATGGATTTTTGAACCAAAGGATTTGGCTCCAAAAATTTTTTCTTTCCTTTTCTTTTCTCTCTTTCTCTAGTCGTGCTCTTCCTTTTCTTGTTCTTGATTTCACTCAATTTTTCTTGAAGTTTCTTAAGAGTTATCCACTTAATATAATTAGTCACATGACTAATTATTGGACTTGGGCCAAAGGCCATCTTGGCCGGTTGGGCCTCCCTTGGTTGGGCCTTATTTTCTTATTTTTTTGTTGAGCCCAATTAGCTAAATTTTATAATTCATGAAACAAGTTTCCAAAATTCCAATTTTGCCCTTGATCTCCTTCCATATTTTCCACGTCAATAATTTCATAGCCAACACATTCATACCAAGTAAAGTCCAAATATGGCCTCATCCATTACAAGTCAAGTTATCTCGAATTTTTCGAATATGCAAAAATGTCGGATGTAACATCCTCCCCCCCTTAAAAACATTCGTCCTCGAATGTTAAATTGACCTCGGGAGGGTTCGTTTTATAATCGTCCTTTATTGACCTTCCGATATGAATTCCTTACCAATATGATGGAGTAATTCTTCACGTTACTGACTCATATGCCTTCATAACGTATTTTCTCATATCCCACATAGTCATTGGGTCATGAACTATATTCTAGTAACGGGTGAATGCTTTTCGCTCCTTCACAGACGTTGTGTCCCTTCTTCCTCTCCTTCAAAGCTTTTCAAACATTATAATTAATATCACTTCTTGTCACACTCCTCGGTTCCTTACCACATTATCCTAATTCCAGGTCATATCAAATAGATTCATAACTGGGATCGGACGCAATGAAGCATATCAGACAGATCCATAATCAGAGTCATATGTACTGAACTATGGCAGATAGCTTCATAGTCAGAGTCAAACGTATGGAATTATGTCAGACAAATCCGTGGTCAGGTTTAGACGTACAGAGATGTACCAGACAGATTCGTAATCAGAGTCAGACGTACAGAGATGTATCAGACAGATTGGTGATCAGAGTCGGACATATAGAGGCATATCGGATAAAAACTAATCGGATTCAAAAGTACAGAGACGTAATAAACAGAGCCTTATCGAAATCAGAGGCGCAGAAGTACAATAGACAGGATCTTGGTTAGAATCAGACCACTTCCACTGACGCTTCAGTGATTTACGAAAAATTTCCCTTGTCGACATTTCATTCCTCTCCCTGATCGTTGTACCACGGGTTATTTCATCAAATTATCCAATCAGATATAACAAATAAGTTTATATCCTTATGGAGCTCTGCTTACCTTGTACAATAGTCCTTAGGCCCCTTCTTACTTCCTCATGCATACCACTTCCTTATCGTTGTTGCGCTATTACAGAGGTACACTTACGATATTTTCCTTCACCATATTTCTCAGATTTTTATTTGGATTCCCTTCTTATACCTCTGATACATAGCATTCCCTTATTGTGTCTCATCGCAAAAGTGCAATCACATATATCTATTCGCAATGGTTCCAATTCTCATTCGAACTCTTTTCCGATTTCTTCTTACTCGATCTAGGCATTGCAACGTGATTCATAGGTCAAGTCTCCAAATAAAGTCTCACCTTTAAAAATTTTTTTTCTCAATTCCTACACAATTAATTTCCTGCTTCGTTGGTCGGTTCCTTCAAGATTCTGCTTATTCACATTTCTTGTCCTTCATCTCTTCTCATATCCATACTCATTTTCTTTTCCAGATATCGTCGCACTGGACTAGTTTGTAATGTAGTAAGAGTTTATCTATTCTTTGATAACATTCGTATTCTAATCTCCGCTTTGTTTCATGTATTCCGCTTAGTAAACCTTTCGTCTATCACAACATTAGTCGCCGGGACTCGAATCTTGATCCATATGATCACCAGACGAAAATCATATACATACACATATATTTACTAATATCTTATTTGCGAACGTCTCCGACCGTTATTCAAATTCGCTCAATTTCCCGGGCGGTATTGCGCTTCTTTTTTTCGCCCATTTAGTCTGCCTCAGTCTGCGCAACTCCTGTAAGGGCACTAGCTATTCCACACATTCTCTTTTCCTTAGGTTACCCCAAATTTCCATTTACATATTGTACTCATACTTATGATCCTTCCCAGGGGGTCACCCGTCCCAGAATTGCTCTGGCCTTAGCACGCTTAACTTCGAAACTTTCATGCATTTTGACACGTTAAGGCTAGTATAATTTCGCCGACTGCCCCACACGACCTTTGTCACGTAATTTAGGGCAGATCGGGATCTTAGTAAATTTTCAGAAAATTCTCGTAGTGGGTCCCACCCGGGCTATACCATACAATTACCATGTTGTCTTTCTGAATCTTCAATACTCACCTTCATCTGGGGTTTCTAGATTCACGCTGATAGTGGGGACATCTCAGTCACCCTTGCTTTTAACCACTAGGTCTTTAATCCTTTTAAACTTTCCGTCGTCGTCATCGAATAATATTTTACAGATATCATACACACATCGGAAAATTCTAGGAAACTTATATACTTATAAATGATCAATCTCGGGTCTAACCTGGGGAGCTGCCGTGGGAACTATGTCCATCATCATCGTCATCTGTCTGGCCCCCACTCGCCTGGCCCCCGCTATTACCTGCGTCCGAATCAGAGGAGTATAGGTAGCCTGGCAATTCCTGGTTCACTGATGGCCAGGACAATGGACTGGAGTAGGGCGTGACACTCTCCGGGGAAGCCTGTCTAACATAGTGCTCTATCACAGGAGCTGCTGGCACATCCCCGGAAACCTTCTCCTCCGGCGTCCCAGAGGAATGCTCGAGGGGATCTGCATCATGGCCATCCTCCTCCCTGGGAGTAAGAAGCTCTGGAGGTATCGTCGCCGGATCCTCCGAAGGGTCAGTATCATAACTATCTTCTCTGAGATCCTCTGCTCTGGGGATCAGAAACTCTGGAGGAATTGTCTCTGGATCCTCCGAAGGGTCTGTCTCAATCGAGTAGCTGGGGATCTGCCTACTCGGTCCTGGTGATATCCTAGGGGCCTTCTTAGCACCCCCACCCCCATCATCAGAAGCAGTCCTCTTCATTCTTGTCAATCTACAATCACCTGCAGGAACAGGGTCAGAAACATTTTCCCCAAATACTGACACTGATGCTCTTTTTTTTGGAGCCTCGCTGTAGATACAGCAATTCGTAGGGAAGCAACATCCTAACCATAAAGCTTTATCGCACGATCTAAGATCCAAAGAAGGGTAACATCCTAGATGCCCTGTGGCCTCCTGTTTATAGATGTGGTGCACAACACACCGATAAACAAGACTCTACTAGACACGGCCTGTAGACATTCCGAGGACAAACCGCTCTGATACCACTTCTGTCACGACTCAACCCCGTGGGCCGCGACTGGTATCCTAACTGGATACCCAAACGTACCTACCTGACAGAGTCGGTATACCGGACAGATAATTCACACTAGTTGTATATAGACTTAAGCCAATACAAAGGCAACGCGCGCCATAACATACACATACCCGAACATACTGAAATTTCATATAGGCCGATGAGGCTAACATAATGGACATAGTCACAAAATCATACGTACCTACCCGAATCGTAGCAACCCGTAACCGACATACATATCTACAGGCCTCTAACAGACATACAGAATCATATGACGGGACAGGGCCCCGCCGTACCCAGAACTACCATACATACAGAATATACAGATGTCAGGAGATATATACCAAAAGTACACGCTCTGGATCAAAAGGAGCTCTCCAAAATAGCAGAATCAGTGCCCTAGACTGGCGGCGTATCTCCGGGTGCGTCTGTACCTGCGGGCATGTAACGCAGCCCCCGAAGAACCGGGGGTCAGTACGAAAAATGTACCGAGTATGTAAAGCGAAATATAACAACATAATCATAGTCTGAATCAGAAGCACAGAAATGTAGCGAACGGAATCATAATCCAACGGACAGACAGAGGTATACCGGACAAGGTCATAATTCGGACAGACAGACGGAAGTATACCGGATAGAATCATAATCCGAACGGACAGACAGAAATGTACCGGACATAATCATAACCCAGATGGACAGACAGAATCATAGTCCAGACGGACAGACAGAATCATAGTCTAGACAGACAGACAGAATCATAATCCAGACGGACGGACGGAATCATAATCCAGACGGACGGGCGGAATCATAATCCAGACGGACAGACAGAATCATAATCCAGACGAACGGACGGAATCATAATCCAGACAGACAGACAGAATCATGCATGCAGAGTCATACAGAATCATACAGAGTCATGTGCTTATATAAATGCTAATAGCACATACAGACATACATACAGATCCCGACCCTCTCATGAGGGGCGCGGTAACAGAACCCGGCCCTCTTAGTACGGGACGCGGTGGACAGAGAGAATCAGATCATATGCCATCCTGGCCGCCATCCCCATACACAAATCATAATATCATACAGATATAAAAAGATCCTGACCCGCACACCGAGGGACGCGGTGAACAATGCAGAGGAATATGCACTATAACAGAACCTGGCTCGGGCGCAGTGAAGGAAGCGTTGAGGCATCCACAAACAGATTAATGAGAAACCACATACTTACAGATCATTATACAGACTCAATCAAACTGAAGTATGCCAAACGGCGAGTCAAATCAGAGTATTCGGATAGTGTTCATAATACGCGCCTATATCCTACTTGGGAAGGCATGACAGATTATTACCGGAATCAGATTTCCAGATGTCAAAACCATTTTGTAGGGTTTATATAAAAAGTAGTCATATCATGATCAGAATAATAGTCCAGATGTTGTCTGTGAGAAACGGACAGAAATAGGGCAATTTAGGTTATACAAAAGTGTCGGGGCCTTGTGGGCCCACCTCGGACCAACTTGAGGCGACATACGTAAATTACTGATAATAGACCTAATGAGGTCGTCCATAGTCATTTGGAAGCATTCCGACTCCGTTTGGGACAATTGCATACAAAGGTTCACTTTAGAGACAAGCTATAAGAAAAGTGATTCAATCTTACTGAAGGAATTTGAGCGGATTTCCATCTCGAATTCCGAGGAACGGAGTCATATTTAAGGCTCGCGGCCGAGCCTATTATGTTCAGAACATGCCTCAGAATGAAGGGGTAGGCTTTACATACCTCAATTGCGCCTTATGCTCGCTTGGCTTCACTTCCAATTTCGCCCAAAATCTATAAATGGTCATGTTTACCAATTGTCAAATTCAAACCTTAAGACTCCAAACATAAGCACATATTTGCCTACCGAAATTTCGGCAGCATTTCCCCTGTATATATAACATCCCCGAGACTTAGCTCGGCTTAATATATCAACACAGCACCCAACAACAACATCAATAACAACAACAAGTATCACAAAACACATAATATGGCATAACTAGCCATCTTTCCGGCATAACATAACATCTTTCATTCCGACCTTACACTTCCAAACCAATCTTACCATTTTCTTATTCATCACTTATCAAGATCACTACAACATAATTCGGAGGCATATCATATCGTTTTCACCAAATATACATAAGGTATACACAATATACAAGTTTCCTACCAAAGGCATAATTCACCCACAACTTCCAATCTTTTAGCAAACATGTTCATGACTTATTTCTATCTTCCGACTTCATCAATGACAATCATAATTTGCATCTTCCTACTTTCATTTCCATATTTACATAAGTTACAATAAACTTGTATGTTTTTCTACAACAACTTAACAACCATTTTTCCATAGCAACAAGAATCATTATCCTTTCATTCACTTCACAATAACACACTTAACATACTAACAAAATTTAATTCACATTCCATCATCAACATGATGCCACACGGCCATGCCTCATATTTTCCAACCTTCACTAGTTTAGTCAACTTTTATTTCTAATACAAATTCCACCATAACTACAACTAGATTACCACATAAAATTCAACTCATATTTCCTACATCTTAACACACACACTCACGGCCAACTTCCAAACAACATACCCATTTTACAAACTTCCATATTTTTATAAATTCTACTCAATTCTACATACCACAACATGAACCAAACTTTATAACATAAGAAAATGAATTAATTCTTACCTTTCCTCTTCAACTTCCACTTGCCACTAAAGTTGTCCTCTTGCCAAGATAATTGTATCACTTTGTAGAGAATCTTGCACTTAGTAATAATCCCACAAGAAATGGATTTTTGAACCAAAGGATTTGGCTCCAAAAAAATTTTCTTTCCTTTTCTTTTCTCTCTTTCTTTAGCCGTGCTCTTCCTTTTCTTGTTCTTGATTTCACTCAATTTTTCTTGAAGTTTCTTAAGAGTTATCCACTTAATATAATTAGTCACATGACTAATTAATGGACTTAGGCCAAAGGCCATCTTGGCCGGTTGGGCCTCCCTTGATTGGGCCTTATTTTCTTATTTTTTTGTTGAGCCCAATTAGCTAAATTTTATAATTCATGAAACAAGTTTCCAAAATTCCAATTTTTGCCCTTGATCTCCTTCCATATTTTCCATGTCAATAATTTCATAGCCAACACATTCATACCAAGTAAGGTCCAAATATGGCCTCATCCATTACAAGTCAAGTTATCTCGAATTTTTCGAATATACAAAAATGCCGAATGTAACATGAATGGCCTCCCTCATTTCCCGACCTGAGGCATCTGGTGGAGGAACCGAGGGTATTGGAGTTGGAGCTAAGGCCCCTTCATGTTCCTCTATGGGTGGAGTATGAGAGGTCAGAGATGGATCCTCATTCTGGGACTCACCCTCCGCTATATCTGTCAGAAGCTCCCGCTCAATCCTTCTTCCGGCCACTGTCTTGTTTTTCTAGGCCGCTGTAACTTTTCTTTTCACAGGCATCGCCGAAAACATAACACACTATTAGGAAAAAGGAAATTCTTATATCATGGCTCTATCGTACGATCTATGATGAAAAAGAAGGTCAATCATTCCTAAATGCACCACAGCCTCCTGTTTATAAGTGTGGCACGCTTTACACCCATAAACAAGACTCTACTGGACACGGCTCGTATACATACCCTAGGATGAACTGCTGTGATACCACTAGTGTCACGACCCAACTGGAGGGCCATGACGGGTATCCAAAGCTAACTTACCTGAAGGTATGAACGCAGTATCCATAAGAAAAGGACATCAGTACGAAAAATATACTGAGTATGCAAGTCATGAATAACAACATCATACATATATAAAGAGCGTGAGATAAAAGAGATAACATGTACATCTGATTGCCTCTTAAGGCGAATATCATTCATGCTTAACTTATCCTTTCAAAGCTACATCCCCATATATATATATATATATATATATATATATATATATATATATATAGAGAGAGAGAGAGAGAGAGAAAGAGAGAGAGAGAGAGAGATAGATAGTAAACTGCCCGACCATATAGGTACGGTGTTATCATTATTATCCCGTATCTGGGACAATATCATAAGCTACCCACTGCAGTGGTGTGTATGTCTATATGTCTGCCCGGCCTGCTAAAGCACGACGCGGTATGAAAAGAAATACATACATATATAACAAGCATGCACGAGAACCCAAATGAAATGTTACTACTCTATCGGAGTGATATAAGGTCGGTAAACCTCCGATCTCTATTATGGAATCATCATCCTCGCTATATTTCACTTTGAAAGAACAATTATTATAAGATGAGATCAACAACAATGGATACAATCGATAATCATGGACAAGCTGAATAGTATCATGAGAACATTACGAACTTTAAGTTTTTGCATCTCTAAAAATTAAAATCATCATCATAACCATCGTCATTGTCATCACAAGGAACATTGTCAACAATATCGTAAGGATCATGAAAATTATGAGCTTCTAGTGTTTCTAGGAATAGGAATATTGTGAATATCATGTATGGGTTCACAACTACGAAATCATGCCTTTAGAAAGAAAGGTTTAACCTTATATACCTTTACGTCTCCTTAATTACTAAACGTTTTCCTCCAGAGCCCGCAAAATCTACATTCAAGAGGATTCATACTAAGAGTAAGTCTTGAAAACACTCTTAAGTTCAAACTAGCATAATTAAAGAGCAAACGAAATTTGGGCAGCACCTCCCCTATTTTATCAACTTTCACCATATCATAAAACAGCTCTCAAACAATAATAACAACATCCACAATATCATAATCAAGAATTTATATTCAATTTAATCTCAGAACTCATTCTCATAATTAATTTATACCAACAACTTCAACACAACCCCTTGTACACTTGTATAGGATACTCCCTCGCCATCATTATTACTTCTCATAACAAGATTATACCCAAAACATTCTAACAATTACAGCCTAAGTTAATTTACTACTGGAAATATCATCAAATCCATGTTTGAGCTTCCTCTTCTACTTTCTTCCCTCAATCAAGTTGTTCAACAACCGAGCATTCTTAATAACATGAAATAGATGCGAAAACTAACCTTTTATCACATAAAGATAAGCTTTGGATCAAACTTTCTACTTGAGGGAAACCTCCAACTTCAACACCAAGGGAGTTTCTTGGACTCTACAAACCCTTGTGAGCCTTTCAACACTTGAATCCTTTGATTCTTGCCTTTTGATCTTTGATTTCACTTGGGTTTGGTTGGATATGCTTAGGAGAAGGTTTTAGAGCTCTTATGAACTTGGGAAATGTTAAACATGAAATAAAATGAACAAGGGTCGGGTATATAACATAAAAAAAAACTGGTACCGACTCGAATTTACAGTCCACTTTTACGGACCGTAAAAATTATACGGTCCGTATAATTGGACTGTAAATTTTGACCAGTGGTACACCCTCCTCTAGATTCACTTTACGGAGGGATTCAACCAGCTATACGGTCCGTAAGAATTATATAGTCCGTATAACTGACCGTAAAACTCACTTTTCCCGAAAACATATTCTCGTCAATTTGTCCAGCCTTTAATCCTCCCAATATCTGCTAATCATGAACTTAACCCCTTATAACTACATGATAACCCATCTAATCTCATTTAACCTTGATAACCTTGTATCTAAGGCTAGAAACGCTAACACACGATGAATCTCAATGTACAAAACCCCGAGGTGTAACAGCATTTCATCACATTCATGCATTTATCATGCCATATTTCATCGCATTCATGCATTTATCATGCCATATTTTAAACATGTTGCTTATCTGTTGATACTTCTAGAGATATAATTTTCCTCTGTACTTACGTGAGATATAACTGCCTAGTCTTATAAGTGTTGTGTGTGCAGTCTTTGTGTGTTGAATGCATGTTTTCAATCATTATCAGCCTATGATACCTACACAGTACTAGTGCTTGTACTCATACTACACTTCTGCACTTTTTGGTGCAGCTACCAATCCCTGTTCCAATTCAAGATCTTGTGGTTGATCCCGGTGCATAGAGTTTCGAGACATTTAGGGTTAGCTACATGGATGATCCATGACCCCTAAACATCTCTTCTTCAGTTACTTTCAGTTGTTTTTCTATAGACAGTTTATTTAGTCCTACAGGAGTTGTATCAGACTTTCTAGTGCTCTGGTACGATTTATACTAAGTTTTGGGTTGTAAAGACTAAGTTATTTTTTTGAATTTCTTTCTATTATATGTATTAGATTGTTGGATTACGTTCAAGTGTATTTACTGTTTCCACTTTACCTTTCAAATGTCTTTACGTTTTGGGAATGGTTCGTTTACCGGTGGGACGGTGTATGTGTCATCATGACCTGTGAATTGGATCGTGACAATTAGTATGTTTATGTGGTACAATGTATAATTATATATATATAGTTTTGCTAACCTACAGCATGAAGGTTGTAGGTTAGCATCCTACCCATTTTTTGTTTCACTTAAATGCCATTACTTTTCCTTTTAGTATATGGTCTTTTTTGTCTTTTAACCTAAAAATCCCCAAATCAATTCCCAATCTACCAGAATCCTTGTCCTCTCTCTTTCCCTCATTCTATCCAGCAATTTGTGAAATGATGTCCCTGCAGAGAACAAGTGTTTAACAATCTGAGCCTCATTTCATTTTGCAAGATTAGTTTGAAAACCCACGACTAATTTTCCTTGCGTTTTGTGAAAATTCTCTTTATTTCCACCTAAATCATCATAATTTTTATTTCCAAATCTATAATTGTTCATCCCTTTTCATTCTATCTGTTACTTTGCCAAATCAATTTCTCTTTGACACTTTAGTTTTTTCTTTGCTGTTTTCACGTCTTATAGGGTATCTTTGAGCTACTTACGAAGAACACAGAGATTGTTCGGGGTTCAGGCTCAAACAATTCATTTTTTTTCTGATGTTTGTAATTTATGTCTAAATTCCATATAAAGAAAAGAAAAATATCAGGAAATCATAAGATAATAGCAGCAACAGCATCTCATGAGCTTTCCACTGATGTAGGTGCAATTCTTTGTGGATTTACTAAAATTGTTGCTGAATAATTGCCTAGAGTTTAATTACCATAATACAAGAAAATAATGGTGGTAATATTTGGAAAATGTGAAAATAAAAAACATAATTTTTCTTAGCTTCTTTTCAATTGTATTTAAAAGTAAATGGAAAGGAAAAAATATAAAGAAGACGTAATGGAAAAGGATTTCATTAAAGAATACCATGGCTGCCTTTTCATCTCCTTTTCCACCTAGATTCTACGGAGCTTTGGGGGAAGGGGATTGTGGTATAAGGGAGAGGGAAATGAATTGAGGTATTTTTAATGAAATGACAAAATGGCCCTTAATTTTAATGTGCTGGCAAAAAATAGTAGGGACATTTAAGTGGAAAAAAAATGGGTAGGATGTTTTTGTGAATGATTAAGGCGAGTCTTGTAGTATGTGATGTTGTAAATAAATAAATACTAGTTAACTTGACCGCGCTTCGCGCAGTTGAATATGCCTTTTCTAAAAAAAATTAGTTAATATAGAAAAGATAAAAATAATTAATAACAAAAAAAAAATAGTAGAATGTTAACTCGGTATATGTACTATTAGAAGAAAATCACTACTCAGTATTAGTTCAACTTATATAGCCATGACCAAAAAAAAGAACTTATAGAGCATAAACCATGAGTTCACAAAATCAATGATGTTTAAAATTTGCGAGATACGCCTGAATTTTTGCCTCATCTTTCAGCTTAATCTTTCAACATAATTCTAAAGATGGCGTTGATAAAGAACATTCTCACCGGTTGGAGAATGCCTTTGGCTGACTAGCATCAAAATCAATTATAAAATGTTTGTACACTTTTTCAAATCTCCTATTCATCCTAATGGCCCAATTCCTCTAAGACATATATATGACTAATACCTGTTGAATCCACTGGCCTCTCCAATTTTGCAGGCTTCTCGAAATATGATTTGTTGAAATGAATATGTGACTGAAAAGTGTATCCAGAAAATATTTACATTGTCCAATAATGACCAAATTCATTTAGAAACACCCTCAACTATGGAATAAAAACAGGCATAAAAAGAAAAGTAACGTTAGAGATAGGAAAGGAGCAGTCAACAATGGTTGTTGCATGATAAATGTACAAAACCGGTAGTTACATCTCTTCACAAATGACGCGAATAGAATTCTTGGCCAAAGAGGAGGTGCTGTAATGGTTCGCTTTTTAGCGCGGGTTTAGGGCGGAAGAAGGCTACTACGAACTCGCTGACGCTCTTTCGGACTTGTTTTAAAAAAGAGTCGCCACCAAATTTTTAGGAAATTAGGAAAATCGATTTTGAAGGGTTTATTCAAATGCAGTGAAAAAATCTTCGTAATTCAGAGTTCTAGGTAAGGGTTCTGATGTTCCCCTGGGGAAGGTGTTAGGCACCCCAGTATTAAGGATTCGTACTATACGGTTGACCTTCAAATCCAGTGTATGAATATTTGATTAAACTGCTTATTTTGTGTTTACTTTCCCTCAAAAAATAACTGTCATGCATATCATGTTTTTTTGAAGAAAAAAAAACTTGAATATATTCCCCTTATATAGAGGGTATCGTAGTTCTAGATTTATAACATCTGTGTAGAAATTGTCTCCTTTATGTATAAGAAGTATATGTTTATAAAAAGAGAATGTAAAAGTGAGTCTTGGTTTTATAAATTAAGCCCTTATTATACTCATACACTTGGCTCGGGTTGGTTTGTATCGGTATGTTCAGCTTTATCCGAAATTATGTATTACGAATTGGTTTTATATGTTTAAAGGCGTTTTCATACTTAAAAATGAGTATATCTCGTCTATAAATACTCGTTTATTTGGGCTTACTATGGGCCAAAACAGCATCGTATTTTTAGAAGTCCCTTTTATATTCAAAGATTTTGCAATTTCGCAAAAAAAGAACACCTGGTTTCAAATTAAAACTGATCCAATTCTTGTCAAAAACTTACCAATTGTTTTTTAGGTGAAAGAGTATGTAAGTTGGTGGGCATTGGACCCATTTATTGAAAGCTAAGGTGGAAAAATCCCTTGATTGTGGTAAAAACTGATTGAGTTAAATAGTTTTGTTCTAAAACAACTTTTGCTATAAAATGTGACGGCCATTTGAGATTTTTTAGAAAAATCAGTTTGTTGTTTGAAGAAAACAGTTTTGCTATGTTCCACGTTATGTCAAGTCCGTGATTTTTGAAACCGCCCATGGAGACCTAAAGTCGACTAAACAACATAAGAACCGTTGTCCTAAGACGTCAAATTCCAACCATAAGCTTTTTCCACTATAATACGGGCTTGCATACACTTTTACAAATACATCATATTGAAAAATAAAAACGTAGGGAGACAAGGTTAGAGTAGGGGCGTACCAAGCCCCTAGTTGGTCATTTCCACCCATGACTGGGCCTTCTGCGCACCTTGCTGTCACGACCCAGCTAGGGGCCGTGATGGGTACCCGGGGCTAACCACCGAGCAGCGCTCGTGCCATCACTTATTAAGCTTATTTAGCAATCATTTATCCGGTTCATGCTTAATTTATAACAAAATCCATTTTCATTCAGATACGAAATGTTTTTATACTTACGAGCCCTTAGGCTAGCAAAATAATATACACAGATATATATATATATATACATAATGACCATGCCATAAAACCACACGACCCACGTCGAGTATCTACGAGCCTCTAAGAGATGACATCTACAACTGTACACAAAAGAATCATCATAGGCACCTCCGGGACAATGGAGGGCTTCCAATCAGCTAGCAGCCTCTAAGAATCCGGAGCAAGATCTCCTCCCTGTCTACCTGTGGGCATGAATACAGCATCCATAGAAAAAGGACGTCAGTACGAATATTGTACTGAGTATGTAAGGCAAGAATGAAATAAACAAACATAACAGAAAGTTCATGAGTCATGGGACAAAGATATAACCTGTACACATGTCATAGGCAATCGTATTAATATCATATTTCACATTTTACACAATCATAGTACACATGTTATCACATCCCATACATCATCACGTACGTCCTCATATACATCCTCACATCGTAATCTGTATCGTTACCCGCGTCCGGGTAACCCTCATATGCCGCCCACTAGTGGTGATCATGCCCGGCCCTCTCGGCTCGGTGTAAACATCGCAGCCCGCATTAGCGGTGACATGCCCGGCCATATAGGCACGGTGGAATCATACGCAGCCCGCATTAGCGGTGACATGCCTGGCCTTATAGGCACGGTGGAATCTTATCATCACAACATCAATCATAACACGTCATTATTATACATCTCAAGCCATAGCATCCTGTTATCATTTCTTAGTGTTCCATGTATCCCATAGTGTTACAAGTTAGCATTACTTATCATCTTATTGTCATAACATACAATAGCATTAAGAGCATTCATTAGGCTTTAAGACAACCATACTATGTCGGGGTGATGTAAGGTCGTGAACCCCCGATTGTATTATGGACATTTACGAGTATCATGCCTCGCCTTGAAGGGAATAAAACATAAGGTGAGTGTTAACAATAATAACATCATTAGCATTGTAGGAACATCATGCCACAATTTCTTGAGTCTCTAGACTCTAGCTCATTGTCATCACTATCATGCTCATAGGGGATTTAATATATAGAAGGACTCTTAAGCTTCATCTTATAGAAGGATTTGTGGAAAGCTTGAAGGATTCATGCCTTTTGAAAGAAGAGTTAAGCCTCACATACCTTTGTCGTTTAAGCAATTTAGAGTTTTCTTATTCTCCTTCAATGTCACGCCTCTACCTTCAAAAAGAGGATTCGTATGATCGTTATTTAACCAACTATAAGAACGCACTACTATTTCTAGAGAAAATTGGGCAGCACTTCCTTTATTTATACTAATTTTCCCGTATTCCATATCAACTCCCAATCACCCACAATAACAATCACAATATAGCAAATCACAATTATCATTCATATACAATGGCCATGATCCACCATTTCTCTTCATTTTTCCCCACATTTATGGTTTTGGGTTCGCTATCGAATTTTCCCATGTATCACACTTATCTCATGGTCTACATGTCATTTATAACATATTAATACTCACAACACACTAACATTCATGATTCAATTCAACTACAACTCACTCATGACACTATTCACTCTTGAATGACCCATTTGCTATGTTCTTCTACAATTCGGGTATCTTAACCTTCCAATACCTTAAACAACATAAAATGGTCATGAAACTTACCTTGGATGATGGTTGAACAAGTCTTGAGTGGAGTTTCTTCTCTAGCAACAAAACCCTATCTCACTTCTTTTGGTTTTCTTTGAGGAGGATGAACTTTACTTGGGTTTCACACTCTTGTTTTCATGAACTTGGTGTGGTTGATCATGGATTACCTTTGAATCTTAGTGAATGAGGGATAAGGAATGTTCTAGAGTTTTCTTGAAGAGAGGAGAGGGGAGATGAAAAGAAAAATGAATGAAAAAGATCCCTTACACTTAAATTTAAAAGCTGCCCGACCATGTTATACGGACCAACATACGGTCCGTACTATTTATACGGACCGTATGTATGGGCGTACATTTGGTCCAGAATGTTTTCTTCATTTTGATCTCCGATCCTTATGGAACCTTCTTAACACTTGTTTAACACTTCAATATCCATCTAAAGGACGTTATTGCTTATCCCTAAGACCTCATTATGTCATCACCAAATCGTTGCTTGTTATTCTTATCCGATACACCACGTATGATTCATTTTCCTTAGCAACTTTCTTTCCTTGCATTGTAAGCCTTTAGAATCTCGTCGAGGGTCATCTAATACTCTTTATTGCTCGTCAAAACATCGCATACGCTACACTTTTGGTTAGCTTATTCACTGTACATATACGGGGGATTTTCCAAGGTGTAACACTTGCTATCTTTCTTTCGTTTTCCCGGACTCTATTTTGAAGTAGTATTCCTACTTGGGCATCAGGCCCAAGAGGGTGGTTTCATGCATTTTTTACCCGAGTAATCGCGTGATAGGAGGAAGGGGGGGGGGGGGGCAAGAAAGAAAACACGGGTTAGTTTATAATCGCTGAACTTATCACTAAGGTAAATAACTTAAATTAAATACACACACATGGACGATATACACACATATACATATATACAAGGCAACCTATACTTGCCCCTTTTGCCTACTCTAAGCGAAGCCCAAGTTATCGTAGACTTAGGCATGGCATGGGGACTAGGTCTGGATCCCATATATTCGATGTCGCACAAGTTCCAAGGGGTTTCAGAGAACCCCAGGCATGGTTAACACCGGGAGATTAAGACGACCCCCAATTACCACGCTTGGCCTTGGATTTATTTGGGCCTCATTGAGAGTGGACAGAGAGAGTATAGAATCAGAGGCTATGGACACAAATAATCTATTAATAGCTTAAATGAGCAGTCTCAGGCACTGTATATTAAGGCAATTCTCCAAGAGAAAATCAGACATCACAGCATGACACTTAGCCAAATCAATACAACTTCTTTTAAAAGAGAAAGAGCAACCAGCTAGCAGTTGCAACAGAAATGCAGAGAAAGAAGACAAGCAGCTTCCAGGAGGGAAATGTAACAAATCAAAACTAGCATAGGCCCCAAAACAGTCTAGCCATATAACAGCCAGCCTAAAAAATATACTCATGTAAGCACCCTACAACTAGCGAGTTATTAATCTAAACCTCAACAGGATCAAACTTAGGTTGGCACTGCCCAGCAGGTATATTGAAGTAAAAGAAGGTGTACATGATCCCATATAGGCAGCAATGTTGAACAAAAATAAAATAAAAAGAAATAATCAGGCATGATCAAACTTACAAAAATAAGTTTTCCAGAAGGAAGAGAAGCAAGCAACAAGTAAACAAGAAAGTCATATAAAACACACAGGGGACCAGTGGCACAAAGTGGTGTGGGAGGATACTCTTGACACTGGAAATGGAAGAGGGCAAAAGCGAAGCTACTAGGGAAGTCGACAGACATAAGACAAATACAAGTCTTGGGGGGCAGGAATCATACACACTAATGCAGCAACCAAACAAATTCACAACATGATAAAGAAAGGTTTACCCCTATATGTAAAATAGGAAAGTTATTAAAACCAGTGACACATAGTTATAGGAGCAGTAGGACAAAATGCTGGAAACAGGTTAGTAACTTAGGACAGCTTAGTTTAACTTAATACAGGGGGAGGAACCAAGACAAGATACAGTGATGGGGCAACACATACAATCATGGACGGGTAGGGACTCACACAATACTTAAACAAGTTTCAATAAGAAAAACAAAGCACCGGGAGCCCCTAGACCCTGCAGACTAAAGGTCTTTAAACCAGAAAGAGAGCAAAAGGGATCACATAACAATCAGCCTGAATAGTTCAATCCTAAGCCATTTTTCCTTCCCTTTGAGGTATAGTCAAACCACTCTCCCTTACCTAAAGCCTCTTTGAGCCCCAAGATCATGAGGGGAAGGTTCAAAAAATAGAAGCAAGATTTTCAGGCCCCTGAAAGGGAAACAGGATAGGGTGGGGTAATCACTTCCCTATCTCCTTTCCTGAGTCTCCTTTTAGCAAAAAGGGATCCTGGGCCCCACTGGTCATTACCTCCAGCTCATGCCCAGGCTCACCTTTTCCTCTCCTAAAACCCTTCCCCATCTTAATATACTCACCTTAATCATCCAGTGACAACATTAGGGACTTTAGGTAGGTTACACACATTCAACTCTGTCACATCTTTCTTCTTAAATAAACTCAGTTGGTCCAGGTCTATAGGCTCCTGATGACTGAAATTAGTGGTAAATGCTAGGGGCAGACTTCTCAGAAGCACCATATCAAGCAGTGGTAAGCAAGCTAGTTCATGTGGACTAAGTTCAACTTTCAAAAACTGTTGACATCAAATCCAAATACAAGCACTGAGCACAATCATTCTCTTAGTCACAAAATGAATGGGATCAAACTAATCAGTCTTCAACACTTCTAAAGTGGAGCAAGAAGAGGCATGGGGGGAAACTCTTGTCTCTAATGACAACAGAATTCAGAAGAGAGGACACAATCTTTTGTTTAACAGAATCAAACCACACAAGTAAGACAGCATTCAACATCAAGTGGGACATGGAGGCTACAAGATAATTTTGAAGTTTTGAAAAGCAAAAGAAGTCAAACAAAGAAAGGAGGCACTCTCAATTTGAAGAATGTAAATCCATGTGACACAAGGAGGAACTTAGATTGAAAACAAAGAAAGTAGGAGAAGAGCACAAGACAAGTACATAGTTTTATTCCAGGAAAATGCAAGAACTAGCACACCTTTTGATAAGACCAAATGGCTTTTCAGCCTGAAGTGTACACACAAGCACCTCAATGGGACTGCACCAAATTCCAAGCAAGGTCAATCATCAGGAAATCTCAGCCTAATTGGTTGGTTTGTTACAGTAGTGAGGTCAAGCAAGGGTAAAGGAATGATATTAAACTTCATGATACAAACCAAACTTGGACCAAATCACAAAGCTACAAGACTCGCCAGTTTTCAGAAAAGGGGAGAAACTTGCAGCCTATGCCAGGGCTATGGCAGTGAGGACCTATTCATTTTTTATCAAATTTATCTAAAATGGAAGTCTTGAGTGAAACAACCTCATAACTCTAGACTAATCTATAGGTAGGTTCAAAGAACACAGATATAACAAGAAGGTCTATCAACCAAACAAGTTTGGAGGAAGCAACTTCTTTTTTCAAGTCAGTAACAAATCAAAAATCTAAGAAAAAACTATTTTTTGTAATTTTCAAACTTGATCAACATTTTGACTTAGACATCCTGATTATGTTGTGGATGCAGACTAAATGAAAGGGCATAAAAGGGGTGGACAAGGACAGACAGTGAAACAGCCAAGGCAAAAACTAATTCTCTTAACTTCTAGTGTTAGCTAAGTTATCACAACAAAGAAAACCAAAGCAAAGTGACACAAAACCTCATTTTATCCTAAGTTGCTTCCCAGATTTTCAGTGTACTAGGTGATTATGTCCCAATTAGACAGACTTATTCACATTCAGGCAAAACTGGGGAGGGGATAAACAAGATACCATTAGAACAATAGCCGAGACCAAACACAGAAGTTGGTTTTTAGAGAATTAGTCTGCCTTAAGTGATCACAACACACATGAACAAAGACCCTCCTCTTTTAAAGTCCACTACATACTTTATACTATTGTTTTAGTCAAATAAAAAGATTATGTGCCAAACTTATGCCAACTTTGTCAAAACTTCTCAACACTTAGTAAAAGTTTCAAGAAAAACATATTTGACTCTTCCCCTTTAGCTAAAAAGCGTTATTCAATCAAATAAGTAGAACAAAACCAACCAGAGTTCAGAACACATTTCAAATCCTCTTCCCCAGTTTCCCCTTTACTCTAGGTCTATGTGGAGCAAGTTGATATGGAAAATAGCCTTCTTATAAGTAAGAACACCCTAGACTACCCAGATGAATCCCAGAAGTTATGAATAAATCATATGCATTTGAAAAAATCTTGAGTAAGTTATTTCAGGAAAAAGCAGTAGTTATTAGGCAAACAAAGGGGGCCAAGAAGTTTGTCAGTTAGAAAACACACCGAACCAGGCTCCAATTACAGACCTCAAGTAATTTTCCAAAGTTTACTCAACATGGTCAAACAAATTCAAGAGGAAAGGGCCTGAATCCCATCATACACAGAAAACACTCCAAGAAAAGGGAAAGCAAGCAAATGTAAATACAGTTTTGAAAGAGAGGAAAGAAAAGATGGACCACGCCTACACCAGGCACATCCCAATCTTAATTTAGATCACATGATTCCCAAACTGAACAAGGAACTCAATAGCATCACAAATGACTAATCAAATGTACCAAGTTTAACATACATGAACTCAAACCAGCACTAATCCACAAAAGAACTAATTCCTAGGGGTCAACTATTACCTAAGATAGACTATAATCATAACTACCCTAGCAATGGACCATTAGTTGCAAAACTAAAGGCAAAGGCTATAAATATTTCATGTTAGAACATAAACATACCTCTAGTACAAGCCTCAGTCAAGCAGAACCAACACAGATATAAAACAGATATCATTAGAAGGAGCCTCACGAACCTAATGTTCTAACTAAACTCCAACACAGTTCTTATACTCACTAATCCAAGAAGAAAGGCAAATACTTAAAACAGGTTCACCTTTCACAAAATCCCACTTTTTCTATAAAAGAGAACCCAAAGACAAACTTAGGGAATACAATGGTCCAAGTTCAAACAAATTCTACCAACATCCATATCGAATTAAACATAAACTAAATTGTAAGGATACAAACAGAGATCAACTAAACAATGCCATCAAATAATTAGCACCAGCTCCTAACCTAAGAAAACTACCATTTACAATTATAACTAGCTAACAAAGACCACCATAACCACAAGACATAACTAAAACATGTATTAAAAGGCTGAAACTACAATGAAAGAAATAACAATAGTAAGTGTTACCTTTTGTGGGCACGGCCTAGACCAAAAATGAATTTGGACAACACCTCCTCCAAGACCCAAGCCTAGAATGCCAAAGGAAGTAAAAAAAAAAAACAAGTTTTAGAACTAGGTTTTCGAGCAAATCGAAAGAACCTTAAAAACTTTGGGCAAATTTAAACATTAAAGACTAGTATCTCAGAGCCTTAATGTTTTCTGATTTTTTTCCGACCTCTTCTTTCGTGAAAGGGGGTTTCTGTCACGACCCGACTCGGGGCCGCGACGAGCACCCGGTGCTAACCCACCCGAGCACCCTCTTAGCTTACTCTTATACTTACATCTAGGTGAGTCACATAATTATACATGCATTTCCATTGATTCGTCAACTAGTCCCATATGGACAACCGCACATTTATATCATCATAGGCATTTATGCTACATCAATATACATGGGCCAACGTGGCCGACAAAATGATATACAAAACATAGGCCGACAAGCCCAAACACATCTACCCACACACACACGTCTACGAGCCTCTAAGAGTATAACATATCACATTAGCGGGACAGGACCCCGCTATGCCCATAATTATATACACAAAATAAAGAGTACCCAAAAGATATGGCTCCGAAGGAAATGGAGCTCTCTATGAAATCTCTGAATAGGCAGCTAAGGATCAAATCTGTCTCCCTGCGCACCTGCGGGCATGACGCAGCGTCCACAAACAAAAGGACGTCAGTACGAAGAATGTACTGAGTATGTAAAGCATGATCAACATCAATATAGAAGCATAATAGATATCATATGAAGATAGCATAGAAGGGGAGACAGTAATATCATCATCATGTCGCTTACTTGCATACATCGTCGTTCGTATCCCATAGTAATACTCGTACCATACTTGTGCTCATATTCGTATACATGTCCTTATCCATATTCCTATACATAGTCTTTTCACATTCATATTCATATTATATACATAGTCATTTCATATACATAGCATTTACATAGCATACCCGACCTCATGGGATCGGTGTCTTATACATACTTGGCCAACCAAGGCTCAAGGTCATACATACCTGGCCCTACCAAGGCATCAGGGCTATCCGTACCCTCTGCAGAGGTGTGCGCGCGTTTCGTAATCGTATACATACTTTATACATAGTCATATACATATAGTCTTACCCGGCATCATAAGCTCGGGGTCTTATTATTGCCCTTCATAGGCACACATACACATATATTGTAGCTCGTAAGCATCTCTAGTCTTATTTTACTCTCATCATCATTTCTATCCTCATCATTATCGTTACATTTACATTATAGACTTACTCGTCATACGAGGAACGTAGTATAAGCATAGTACATGTCAAGGGTCGTGAGCTTATGAGCTCGGAATATCAACCATGTGAAGACAACATACTCATATAGAGGAATTTAGGAATTTGGCCAAGAACCATGCCTTATGAAAGAAGGGTTAGCCTTACATACCTTTCCGTCAAACTATTATATGCTTGCACGTTCCCTTCCAATGCTAGCGTTTATACCTTCATTAATATCATAACAATGGCCATTAGTCATTCACATTATCCACATTATCTAGAATTCCTCAATTTGCCTCTAATTCACCCACATTCATGATTATAACACCCATCTTCGTCCATTCGTCTAAAGTGTTTAGTTCATGATCTTAATACCATTTATAACACATTCATATCACAACACAACAACATTCATAACTCAATTCAAACAATTTCTCAAAATGTCACTATTCATCATTCATGACCTAGTTGACCACATTTTCTACAATCCATGTATTTTAATTCTCCAATACCTCAAACATCTTGTAAAAATCATGAATCTTACCTTAGAAGTTGTAGGAACAAGCTTTGGTTGATAATACTCTTCTTTGAGCAAAACCCTAGTTTTTCTCCATTTGGATTTCTTGACTTGGATGATCCTTGATGATTCCCTTATCCTTGATTTACTTGTCTTAATGTTATGGATGACTTATAATCCTTGAAAACTCATAAAATAAATGTAGAGGGAAGTTCTAGAGAGAAGTGGTGTAATGTTGTAAATGAAATAAGACAAGTCTTGATCCTCATATTTAATGAATTGAAAAACATTTGTGCTAGGTGAACAGTGGTCGTCCATGGAGGTTTACGGTCCGTATTTCAGTTTACGGACCGTCCCTCGTGGTCGTTTTTAAGCTTAACCAGAACCAGAAACTTTGGCCTGCATGCATGGTGATTTACGACCATGGTTTACGGGCCGTAAATCACTTTACGGTCCGTCCACCAGGTCGTATTATACCTCTTCCTCAGCTGGCAGAAAGTTGAAGTTTGGTATGCCAGTTTACGACCTGGCAGTTTACGGACCGTATACCAGTTTACGGTCCGTATTTGCACTTTACGACCACTGGCAGAAAGCTGAAGCTTTTGCATGGCAGTTTACGACTGCCAGTTTACGGACCGTATTGCACTTTACGGTCCGTATTTTGCAATATACGACCACTGGGCAGTTTTTCCAACTTTCAATTTTTCTCATTTCTCGACTTTTCATTCTAATCATCCACATCCCTTTACATACATTTCCCATGAAACATTATACACTCGCACTCCTCGCACACCTCATTAGTTCATTTACTTGAGTACCAACGGGAAATTTTCCGAGGTGTAACAGTTTCTATTTATAGAAACCCCAAAACGTTAAAACTGCCCAAATACTCGATGTGGGACTTGCAAGTTTTTGCAAGTCTCACACATAAACCCCAATTAAACAGCTCAGATTTAACGCATAGACGAAATCAAAGGCTCAAACCCCAAATCTATAGATATATAAAAATAAAAAGGGAGGTGGGTATACATTGGGGTCTGTTTGGCCTGAATTTAGGGGGGAGAAGGACAAAGCATTGAATGCTTTACCTCCTCCCCTCTCCAAAGTCGATGGGACACGATGTTAAATAGTAGGGAGCAGATGGTGGAGGGCAGGAGCGACACTAGGGTCTCACCCTAGCCGCCTCCTTTCTCCCTAATTTGCACCGAGGCCCTCCTCTAGGACATGAAATAAAATGAGAGGGAGGGGTAGAGGAGTAATAGACCCTCCCCTTTATTTTAATTGCCGAGGTGGGCTAGGTCATGGTATCTTGGACTGGACCTCGTCTATCCATTTTAAAATGGCATGGCCCCATATATAAAATATATATATATATATATATGCACCTTGTATATTGATATATACATAGTGTATATACATACATATATATAGAGGGTAGGAAAAAAAACCATTACGTAGATAAATAAAAAAACCAATTGTTAGTCCATTAGGACTTAAATAGTTTAAGAAAACAACCCTTGGTGTAAAAGCAAAAATCTTTTTGCAGGCACCGGTCTTTAAGTTAAGAAAAAAAATATCGACTACGCAAGCATGCGCAGGAAAGGGTAATATGGTCATCCTTTTTAATTACTCAAAATGCCTTGGACAATAATACTAGAATAAAGTCGCTCATTAATCTAATTTTCCTGAAAAATAATTATTAAGAAGGGGTATTCTTACCCCTCCGAGTAATTGCAATTTCTTCAAAATAAATCTCCACAAAATTAAAATACTTTAAATGTTTCTTTATCAACTCAAAATGGTGACATGTTGTCCCAAATAATTTTATAAAATTACCTAACCCCCTCAGGGGTGCACAACTAATTTTATTTATTATCCAAGGACTTCGAGCACTTAAAACAGATCTCGGGAGGTCAAACATTAGGTGTCAACAACTGCCCCTTCGGTGTTCGGGGATAGCGAGACCATCCCTGGACAATGAAATTTGACTAACCCTAATTTTTTACTGACCCGATAAATCTTGCCCCTTAAATTTCAAATAATTCACACATGTGTGGTCGTACCCTAGTGTCACGACCCGGCTAGGGGCCGTGACGGGTACCCGGGGCTAACCGCCGAGCACCGCTCGTACTAGTACTCCTTAGGCTTATTTAACAATCATTTATCGGATTCATGCTCGATTTATAAGAAAACCCGTTTTCCTTTAGAAACATAATGTTTTTATACACATGAGCCCTTAGGCTTGCAAAATGATATATATGTATATATTTACACAATGACTATGCCGTGAGACCACATGACCCACATTGAGTATCTACGAGCCTCTATGAGATGACATCTATAATTGTACACAAAAGAATCATCATAGGCACCTCCAGGACAATGGGGTGCTTTCAGTCAGCTAACAGCCTCTAAGAATATGGAGCAAGATCTCCTCCCTATCTACCTGTGGGCATGAACATAGCGTCCAAAGAAAACGGACGTCAGTACGAATATTGTACTGAGCATGTAAGGCAGGAATGAAATAAACAAACATAATAGAGGGATCAGGAATCATGAGAGAAGGATACAACCTGAGTGTATATCATGGACAACATACTCTCTACATATATTGCTTACATAATCATAGTATACATGCTATCACATCCCATACATCATCCCATACATCATCACATACATCATCATATGCTATCCCTCACATCGTAATCCGCATCGTTACCCGCATCCGGGTAACCCTCATATGCCTCCCACTAGTGGTGATCATGCCCGGCCCTCTAGGCTCGGTGTAAACAGAGCAGCCGCATTAGCGGTGACATGCCCTGCCATATAGGCGTGATGGAATCATACGCAGCCCGCATTAGCGGTAACATGCCCGGCCATATGGGCGCGGTGGAATCATATCATCACAAAATCAATCATAACACATCACTATTACACATTGATACGCTCAAATTACACCTGTTAATGGCATAAAACGGATGTTGTCAAATATAGTAACCCAAACAAGGTTGGGGTCGAATCCCACAGGGAATATGGAGAGAAAAAGGTACTAATTATATGCGATACTCGTCTTTAAACGCTTTAATCCTATTCCTAGCATCTTCAAAAGTAGATTTGGTTTGTATTCGCTACTTTGAAGTAATTGAAATTTGCTTAGATTGGAAGAACCAAAGTTGTGTCACCGCAATGATTAGATGTCATGCTATAGGTGTCAATATGATATATTTCTAATGGGTCGCGATTATGCATGCACTTAATCTCTAATACACTTTCGAATATTTCCCAATAGTTAGAAAGTATTTCTTTTCATGATTTTCCCAAATGCAGAAAAGTTATAAATAAGGTTGATTAAATATGCCAAGTAGAACTCATCTTATTCCTAAGCGAGTTCATTAAACGAGGATTAGCGCCCCGAGTCCTTGTTATATTATTTCAAATCACACCCTAGTTCATCTTTCCAAATAAACTAGGGTTGGTGCGTGAACAAATGTTTGCAACCATTTGTAGAACAATGAATAAGAGAAATAATAAAATACATCACATCCCATTATATATATTTATATATATATATATATATATATATATATACAATGTTAGATACCCATTACATAGCACCCATCATTTTGGATCCACAACTCTGATTAAAGAGACTACTCACACATTTTGGTCTCAAAAGTGGTAAGCAATAAATGAGACATAAAGCTTACAAATGTAATAAAGATGGTGGAATATATAATCTTGTGTCTTCACTAAACTCCAATGGGAGAGTATTCAATGCTCACCAACCAATGGGACTTTTTAGTTGAGTATCAGAAAAGCTGAATCAAGAAATGACCTAAAATGTTCTTTAAATAGGCTCCAAAAACGCACAGCAAAAGCTGACAAAATTGCCCCCGATAGCAAGATCGACGGACCGTTGATCGTTCGACGATCCGTCGATTTCTTCGTCTTTTGTAATCTTCAGCCCTGTGTGCCATTTGATGGTGCCGTCGACCAGTTCGATGCTTCGTCGAGTAATCCGCCTTTCTCTCCTCTATTGAGAGGTCCTGCTTGACGACACAAAAGACGAACCGTCGATCTGTTCGACGCTTCGTCGATGCCTCCGTCCTTTGTCGTCTTCAACTTTGTCCTCTCTGGAAAATTATGCTTTTTGACGATTCAAAGGACGGTTCGTCGATTGATCGACGAACCGTCGATTCTCATTTCTGGCCAATTCTTCTGTTGTTCTTTGCTTTTTGCTTTTGGGCCACTGTTTTCCTAAAACACAACAAAAACATATTAAAGAGAACCAGACTTACTTGAAAACAGCCAAAATTCATAGTAAAAAGGCGTCGAATGTGCCACCAATCCGCGGCACATCAATACCCCCAACTTAAGATCTTTTGTTGTCCTCAAGCAAGTCAGACAAAAAAACTACAAACTAACATTGCAACTATGCTAAACCTAAAGTAAAAGTGACTACAATGGTGTTTGCTCATTGCTACCGGCATGTGCATTTTTAAATCAACTCCCTCTTTCATCATTTTCCAAAACAAGGTTCTTTCAAAACAAGCTCATTAGAATTGATCCTGACGCTTCAATTGATGACATCATATTATTAGAAGCATTTATGCGTGTGAGTATTCACCATTTGCCCTCACTTAGCTTAGAAAATGTCCCACACACAATTTGACAATAAGAATTGGGACAAGGATAGATGAGAATACAAAGAACTCGCGCTCACAAAGAAATTCATGATTTACCAGTGCAGATACCATATGCTTGCCTTTAATTTCAATGCCTACACTTTCGGATGGTTCAGTTGTGATCACTATAGGACTTGTTCTTGGGTTGTAATGTAGGCATGGGGATGGGTAGGATACTCATTTGGGAATTAGTGACGCATCCTCCTTGACACTACAAAATATGACCTTTCTTCTCATGCCCTAATCTATTCATTCTTCAACTCATGACCACGATGTGATTTTACCATTACTAGAATTTACGATCTTTTTATGAGACAATATTATTATTGCTATAAAACTATATATATACAAATGTATATACGTACGCATATGTACATGAAATGTATATATACATGAGACATACACACACACACACACACACACACACACACACACACACACACATATATATATATATATATATATATATATATATATATATATATATATATATATATATATATATTCACATCTGATTCTTAACTATGCAACTCACGCACCCCCACTTTAGGCTCATAGCCTTTACTTCACACATACACCACCCCCAACTTAGGCGATTCGCCTCTTTTCTCTAGTAATGTCAAGGAGGAAATGGGTGCAAAGATGGAATGAAGTCATGACATGGGGAAAAGGTTTGTTACAGCAAATCAAGAGAAAAAGTCAAAGGCTCAACATAGGAACTAGTGGTATTCATATAGAACAGGTTTTGGGCTTTTTAAGGCTGACGTGACAATTCAGAAGGAAAGCCTATGATCACTTCACAACCAACTATCCTAAGCAATATAGCATGACCTACCAGGCAAGTTCTGGATCCACATATGCTAATAATGAACAGAGGAAGTTCTCACACTCACAATGGCATAAGGATTTGAACACTCAATTCATATACACTTTAATATCTATGATGTTACAAAAAGAACCATACATGTCAATTCGTTATAACATGAGATACGCAATCACATTTTTGGAGGGGTCAAGATCAGCCCACAAAACACATCATTTATCCAAAATCCATGCCATAAGTTCAAAATGCAACAACCATGAGAGTCACAATTACTTTAATCCATAAAACAACTAAACATATCCATAAAATAAATATAAATACTGAAAAGTACATCAGGTTGCCTCACCCCCAGCAAAAAGAAGATCCATTGTCCCCAATGCATCAAAAATCATACCATCACCCCATGGTGGTGGTGCCGACCTGAAATACTCTAATCTTGTTGTTGCTGCTGAGGTGCCTCCCCCGCAGCAGTCTCTGCTGCTGGCTGGGTGGTTTGAAGTGGTGGAGCTGACTGGCTCAGTGGCAGCAGGTCTTGAGGGGCTATCTTGATCTGCCTGACTAGCGCTGGGATAGCACTAGTACTGGAAGATGCGCCGGTGAACCTGATGTCCAGGCGTGATCGCCGAATACCCTCCTGAAGCTCTAGGTCTTCATCGTCATTGTCATCCTCCTCATCCTCATCATCAGCCAATTTGACAAGCCGATTTCTCTTGCGACTCTCCCCAGGCTCATCCTCAGTCACCAAATCAACCACTCTGATCAAATCGGAAATGCTGGTGACTGGTGCAGGTGGTGTCGGGTCATCCACAACAATCGACTCTCTTGTACGAAGGGCCGCAATCTCAGCTCGGATCTGGTCAAGCTTGGTCTTCAAATCTCCCGAAGTGCCAGACTCACTCTTTTTTTCAATAGCGAGTATGCGCATCTCCAGACTGTCAAGTCGTGCATTGACTCGAGCATGATGCCTTTCCATAGCCTCCTGAAGGGGCTCTAACTCTGGTGCAATCGCTCTCTTGACGAACCTACCCAACTGTTCCAATATCCGGGTGACCTGCTGATCAGCACGCTCTGCTTTGATTGCAAACTGTCGGAAGTTGGCTCGGTTGAGGACAAAGAGATCCTCGGAAGGTGATGCTGCTGCTGAAGGCTGAATATGAGATGCAGATGGAACAGCGGGCCGGGGTGGTGCCTCAGAAGAAGGGGTAGCGCCAGCTACGGATGGTGTGGAGGCCTCTGTGGGGGACAATCCTTCTCTGCCCTGAGGTACTAAATCTGTGACCTGCTCAGCCTGCTTACTCATGAGCTCTAACAATGAAGTACTAGTGGCCTGAGATGCACGGAGGGTCTCATCCCTACTCCGCGTGATGTCGCACACCTTTGTTGCCTGATGAGTCTCTGCAAATGCCTCAAGGTGCCGCACCTTGGCCAACCGACACAACTGCGTGATGAGGCACGGGAATATCAAAGCCGTCGCCGCCTATGGTACGCGTTGCCGAATGGTCTTGCTGATCAAATCACCGAAGTTGATTGGGTACCGCGATAGCATAGCAGCCACGACCACTGCTTTATCCGGTGTAACTATGTTATCTGCTCCCGTGGGTAGAACCCGATAAATGACGAAGTTCCACCAGAATTTAGCTTCGAAGCTGAGATCTGCCTTACGGATGGGGGCATCCAATTTTTTTACCCATGGGGCCTCATCCGCCGGCCCTCGAGCTATCACTGTTGCAAACCATTCCCGCACTGATTGCTCAGCTCGTCTCTCAAACTTATCATCAAACTCCACTGTGGTTGGTGCGACGAAGTCATTACCAAAATAAAACCTGTTGATGGTGCGGGCTGAGATATCAACATGGACACCCCGAACATATACCTCATCCAAAGGAGGGGCGGCATTCAAAGTTCGCTTGTTCTTGTACCGCTGATCGAGCATTGCCCTGTAGGTAGCATAGAATTCCCGAACCATGGTCGGGAAATAATCCCCAGGAGGCTGTGTGAATGCCTCAAGATGATAATGTTGGATGAGATCCGTAATGCGAGGGTAGCTCTCTAAGCCGCTCCTGCTGATTTGTTCTTCCTCTTGAATATTTCTCCTTGGATTACCCCTGCTGAGTATTGTGACCCCTTAAGTAGAGTATTTTCGGCATCCTGCATAGGGGAAATGGACGGCAGCTACCTCCATCTTTTTCAGTCCCAGCCGCTCATGATCCTCATCTGAATTTGGCTCGGAAGCGGTTGGTTGTGTTGTTGCTGCATCGCTGGAATCAGCGGATGTGGAGGACGAAATCCCTACTACAGACTGAGAGGAGACTTCGGTGGGTGATTCTGCTTGGGGAGTGGTGGTCCGGGCCCTCGATCTAGTTGTCGGTACTGCCGCTTGATGTTTCGAGTTCGAGGAATCATCCCTAAGGGTAAGGGTTGGTTGACCCCGACCTCAGCCTTGTCTGGGACCAGCACCCCGCTTGACTTGCTTCTTTTGAGGCATTCCTAAGAAAAGAATACACTTCATTGTTAATATAACCATAAAAGCATAAAAGAATCAGTTAAAAGTACAAAACATGCGATCATTGTTAAAGCTGCCAGTGGGCCGTCGATCTGCCATAGAATCATCGAATAGATCGACCAAGCGTCGAAGTACCCGTCGAACTGTTCGACGCGGCGTCGATCGCACTGTCGATCGCGTATTGGCCACTGGAAATATCTATCATTCGACGGTGAGAAAGACGCCCCGTCGATCAATTCGACGGGCCGTCGATCTCATCGTCGATCTCATTTCATCACCAAAATGCCACTGGAATATCGATCATTCGACGGTGAGAAAGACGCCCCGTCGATTGATTCGACTGGTCGTCGAATCCACCGTCGATGCTGTGCTTGGAAAGTTCGTTAGACAAGGCTCATTCGACGTTGAATGGGACGGTCCGTCGATAGAATCGACGGGCCGTCGAATTGAACGTCGAATGGTTTTGGCAGGTTTAGACTACAGATCCTATACGTTTTTTTGTCGATGTGCCAATCGTCACGAATTTTGGGGTTACTCATACTTCACCCCATGTCGGCATGGGTGGGCAAAACAACACGGGGGTCGTAATGCCCTCCAAGCCATTGTGACACCCAATAGCCCTATTTGGCATTTCATCGAACAGTTGGTGGACAAAACAACCATAACCTCATGACTGAAGTGTATTTGTCGGAATGCCCTCCAACTTGAATAAAAATCAAGCACTCAACAACCACAATCAATTGAACACACTAACCCCAGCAAAAAAGTTTAGCATACCAAGCGAAGATAACGCGAGGCAAACAACACAAGGAAAGCAAACAAAAATATGAACATAAACTCTAGTATGCAAAAACAAACAATCACAATAGAAAAGGAGTTTAGCAAGCAACATACCGTGAAGATGAGTTCAATGTTCTAGAATGAAAATTACTCGAGAAAATTTGCACAGACAATGCGAGACAAAGAGAGGGGCAGGGGGAATTGGTGGTGATGGCTGGGGAAGAGAGAGGGGAGGGTGGGTAGGGTTGGGGAAGCAGTTAAGGGGAAAGAGGAGAAGTGGGAGCAAGGGAGAGAGAGAAATTGAGAAAGGAGACGTTACATATGAAAATGGGGAAGGCAACAGACGTGGGTTTATAACCCATGTCCCGGAATCGTCGGGTTAAAACGACGGAGGGAGAGGACAATCGATGGAGCTTCGATTAATCGACGTTCCATCTTTTTTACACAACTCTCCGTGCCTTGCCTTTTTTTTTTATAAAGAGCAGAAAAACGCCGGTCGATCTGACCGTCGATCGGATCGACGGAGCGTCAAACCTGGCGTCGATTTCCCGTAATTTCCAGTGACCAATGGTGCCTTTAATCCACTCGACGGTGCATTCGACGTTTCGTCGATTGGATCAACGGACCGTCGAATGTGTCGTGCAACTATTGCCCTGGTAATTTTCTGGGTTTCAACACTTAGGTTCTGCAACATATCAACAAACATATAAAACAACACAACAACAAAAATTAACGGAATGAAAGAAAAAAATATATATATTGCAACAAATGCCCATGGGTTGCCTCCCAAGAAGCGCACAATTTAACGTCGTGGCACGACGTGCTACCACTTTGGATGCTAAGGTCCGATGCCATGTTTTAACCGGTGAGCATCGACAATCCTGTCACCATCAACCATCCAATGGTAGTGCTTGACTCGATGGCCATGGACTCTGAAAGTACGCGTCCCGTCATCAGACTGTAACTCCATTGATCCATTGGGTGACACACTCACCAAAGTAAAAGGGCCGGACCACTTAGATTTCAACTTGCCCGGAAAGAGTTTCAACCTTAAATTGAATAGCAGCACCGAATCACCCGGTTGAAAAATCTCGCTTCAGAAGTTTGACATCATGATCGTGTTTCATCCTTTCTTTGTACAAACTAGCACTCTCATAAGCATGATGCCGAAACTCATCCATTTCATTCATTTGAAACAACCGCAACTTGGTTGCTTCGTCCCAATTCATGTTCAATTTTTTTAATGCCCACAAAGCCTTGTGTTCGAGTTCAACAGGTAAATGACAAGCTTTACCGAACAACAACCGGTAAGGAGAAGTACCAATGGGTGTCTTGAACGCTGTTCTGTAAGCCCAAAGTGCATCATCAAGATGACCAATCAGTTCGGTTTGCATTAACCGTCTTTGCTAAAATGCTCTTTATCTCACGATTGGAGACTTCGACTTGCCCACTCATTTGGGGGATGGTAAGGAGTTGCCACCCTGTGCTGCACTCCATACTTCTCCAAGAGATTAGCGAATTGGTTGTTGCAAAAGTGAGTGCCACCATCACTAATGATTGCCCGTGGAGTGCCAAACCTTGTGAATATGTTTCTTTTGAGAAATTTGGTGACACTCTTTCCATCATTGTTGGGCAATGCTACAGCTTCAACCCACTTGGACACATAATCAACCGCGACAAAGATGTATCGCATACCACGAGAACTTATAAAGGGGCCCATAAAGTCGATGCCCCATACATCAAACAGTTCAACCTCCATGACAAAATTCATTGGCATTTCGTGTTTCCTCCCAATTGATCCTTGGCGTTGACATTGGTCACAAGATTTCACCATCAAATTTGCATCATGATAAATGGTGGGCCAATAATAACCACACTCAATCACCTTAGCTGATGTGCGGTTTCCACTGTGATGCCCCCCCCCCCCCCCTCTACGGGAGAATCATGGCAAGCTTTCAAAATTTCCTTGGCTTCAGATTCGGCCACACATTGCCGAATGACGTTGTCGGCACAAGTGCGGAATTAATAGGGCTCATCCCAATAGTATTGACGACTATCTCTCAGGAATTTCTTCTTTTGATAAGCTTTGATATCGTCGGGGATAAGACTTGTCACCAAGAAGTTGGCGATATCTGCGTACCAAGGAGCAACATCACAAGCTACAGCCAAGAGCCTTTCATCCGGGAAAACATCATTCAACTCAATATTTCCACTTGGTCTCCCAGCTTCCTCAAGTCTAGATAGATGATCCGCAACTTGGTTTTCACAACCTCTTCGATCTTTGACCTCAAAGTCAAACTCTTGCAACAGGAAGACCCAACGAATCAACCTTGGTTTTGCATCTTTCTTCGTCATCAAGTATCTCAAAGCCGCATGATCGGTATGAACAACCACCTTGGATCCAAGTAGATAAGCCCGGAACTTCTCAAACGCATAGATAATGGCTAGAAGCTCTTGCTCGGTGACAGTGTAATTCATTTGAGCTCCATTGAGGGTCTTGATAGCATAATAAATTGGGTGCATGATTTTGTTGTGCCTTTGCCCAAGTACCGCACCAATAGCAAAGCCGCTTGTATCACACATGAGCTCAAATGGCATTGACCAATCCGAAGATACAATAATTGGAGTGGAGGTGAGCATTTCCTTTAACTCATTAAATGCCTTAAGGCATTTCCCATCAAATGCAAACTTAGCTTCTTTTTCTAGAAGCTTACACATCGGGTTGGCGATCTTGGAGAAATCTTTGATGAATCGCCGATAGAAACCGGCATGTCCGAAGAAACTGCGAACCCCCTTTACAGAGATTGGTGGAGGGAGCTTGGCTATTACATCAACTTTTGCTCGATCTACCTCAATGCCCTTCTCGGAAATCTTATGGCCTAGGACAATCCCTTCCGTCACCATGAAATGACATTTCTCCCAATTAAGTACAAGGTTGGTTTTTTCACACCGCTTCAATACCCTACCGAGATCGGAAAGACATTCATCAAAGGAGTTACCAACAACAGAAAATTCGTCCATGAAGACTTCCAAAAAATCTTCCACCATATCTGAGAAAATAGACATCATACACCATTGGAAAGTAGCTGGGGCATTGCATAAGCCGAAAGGCATGCGGCTGAAAGCAAAAGTGCCATAAGGATAGGTGAAGGTGGTCTTCTCTTGGTCCTCTAATGCAATGTTGAGTTGGTTGTACCTCGAGTACCCATCCAAAAAGCAATAATAAGCTCTTCCAGCTAGCCGATCAAGCATTTGATCAATAAAAGGCATAGGGAAGTGGTCTTTGCAAGTTGCGGTGTTCAGCTTCCGGTAGTCCATACATACTCTTCATCCGGTGACAGTCCTTGTAGGGATCAGCTCATTCTTGGAGTTACGGACAACAGTGATGCCCCCCTTTTTTGGCACACATTGCACCGGACTAACCCATGGACTGTTTGCAATTGGGTACACAACAGCCGCATCCAACCACTTGATTATCTCTTTCTTCACCACTTCTTACATAGGAGGGTTTAGCCTCCTTTGATGCTTGACACTTGATGAACTATCCTCCTCAAGCTCGATTCGATGTTCACAAATACCGGAGGGAATTCCCCTGATATCTGCGATAGTCCACCCGATAGATCTTCGATACGCCCGCAACACTTCAAGCACCTTTTGAGTTTGGTCCTCACTTAACAAAGATGAGAGAATAACCGAAGGGTAAAGTATTATCTGGGCCAAGAAAAGCATACTTCAAATGAGAGGGTAGTAGCTTGAGCTTAAGTTTTGGAGGCTCAATATTCGAAGGCTTAGCCAGAGGAGTGGTTCTTTTATCAAGATCAAGAGATAGTTTCTTCGGCTCATAAGAGTATGACCCTCGACCAATGAGAGAATTAACTGTTTCAATATACCCCTGCATATCATCTGCCTCGAAGTTCACCAGGATAGCTGAAAGTGTCTCATCAAAATGCTCTTCTTCTGAGTGATGCACTACCGTTTCGTCTATCTCATCGAATGAATCAATGACCGAAATGCTCTCATAAGCACTAGGAAACTTTAACCCCTTGCTAGCTTGGAAGGTTACTTCTTCATTATTGACTCGGAATTTTATTTCACTCTTTTTCGAGTCCATTAGGGCTCTCCTGGGGGCAAGAAATGGCCTTCCCAAAATAATTGGGACTTCTTTGTCAACCGCACAATCAAGGATGACAAAATCGGCCGGTAATAAGAATTCCCCCACTCTAACAAGGATATCATCAACAACCCCTACCGGTCTTTTGATGGTTCTGTCAGCCATTTCGAAACGCATGCTCGTTGGTCTAGGTGTTCCCAGACCAGCTTGCTTATATATGTCTAGTGGCATCAAATTAATACTAGCACCATTGTCACATAAAGCCCGAGCAAAACCATGATGACCGATGGTGCAAGGGATAGTGAAAGCCCCAGGACCTCCCTTCTTCTCTACATTTGACGACGAGATAATAGAACTCACACGGTGGGTGACTCCCACCGTATCATGCTTGATTGGCCTTCTCTTTGTCAACGAATCCTTCAAATATTTAGCAAATCCCGGCATTTCTTGGAACGCGTCTAGGAATGGGATATTCATTGACAACCCTTTCAGTTGGTCGTAGAATCGTTGACACTTGGCATCCTCCATTCTTTTCATCAATCTTTGTGGAAATGGGGGAGGAGACTTATACGTTTGAGTCAAGGGTTTAATTTCCCCCGTGACCTTGCTCTTTAGAAAGCTCTCTCCGGTGGCTTTTTCAACACTTGGCTCCTCGTCACCCTTTTGAACACTAGGGTGCACTTCCTTCTCTCTCTCAACAACAATAGGCACTTCAATTGGTGCCGCTTTTCTTTCTTCAACCTCTTCTTCAATAACCTCATTAATGATTGGCTCGACAATGATAGGTTCAACCACTTTCTGATTTACTGCGTCAAGGACCTTTCCGCTTCTAGTGGAAATAGCTTTGCATGTGGCAATGTGATCGCCTCCACTACCCCTTGGGTTCGGAATTGTGTCGCTAGGAAGGCCCCCTCTTTACGGTGGATGTTGCTCACGAGAAAGATCTCTCATTTGTGATTCAAGTTTATGAATCGAAGCGGTGTGAGAGCCTACCACTTCGGTCAAATTTTCCATCTTCTTGTCACTCTTGTGCTGGTTGTCCAATATCTTTTCAAGCATAGATTCCATCCGAGAGGTCCCTTGATCATTGGAAGGACTTTCTCGCCAATTTTGAGAGTTAGACGTACGACCCTTTGGTGGAACATAGGCATTGGACTTCCGATTACCATAATTGTTGTTGTTGTAATCCCTCCTGTCTGAACCACCATATTCATTTCAACCATATTTATTGCTTTGTTGTTGGGGTCTCCATGGATTTTGATAACCCCCTTGAGAGTGATCGATATAATTTGCATCCTCACGTTGTGGCTGCCCCTCTAGATAAGCTTCCTCCGAGACTTGGTACATTCCGGGAGTATGAGGTGGCATCTCTTCGATAACATTCACACTTTTACAACAAATCCACAGTGGTTTGCAATTGAGCGAAAGCATGATCTCGCTCATGATTTTCTTTGTCCACCGCGGCAGCAGAGGGGCTACCATATGACAGGACTTCACTATCACTCGAGTGCCAAGCTTGATTATGGGTGGTGAGCTTGTCCAGCAAACGGGTGATAACTATAAATGATTTTTCCATAAAGCATCCTCCTGCGGCTATATTGATGGTAATCTGGTTCATTGTATACAAACCCTTGTAGAATTTTTCCGTGAGGATAGCATCCGGAAATCCATGAGTTGGAGATTGAGCTAGATAATACTTGCAACGCTCCCACGCTGAATATAATTGTTCCCCCGGAAGTTGCTTGAAGTCAAATATCTTGTCTCTAAGCTCAGCCTTTTTGCTTGGCGGGAACCATTTCTTTAAAAATGTATTTGCTAACTCATTCCAAGTATGAATAGAATTGTTTGGAAGCTTTTCATACCATTCCCTGGCTTGACCAGCCAAGGAATATTTAAAGACCCTTAACCGAAGTGCATCGGCAGAAACAGCTCCTTGAGATTGTTGAGCACATACATGCACGAAGTTCTTCAAATGACGAAGTGGACAATCCTCCAAAGAATTTCAGAAATAACCTTCAAGTTTCAGCAGTTGATAGATAGAACTATCAATCTTGAAGGTAGCATTTCCAGTTCTAGGAGGAACCACAGCAGAAGCATAATCCGCTTCATTTATGAATTCCGCAAATATATTTTCATCATCATCCTCTTCTGGAGCAGGTGGGTTCACTTGGAGTCCACCTTGGCGATTCGGTCTTCTAACCATGTTCACCTGGTTCACCACAACAGCAAACGAGGTGTGATGGAATAGAAAAAGTTTTAAAGAAGAGTTCACAACAATCAGTAATTTCTAAACCGTATTCCCCGGCAATGACGCCAAAATTTGATAAGCTCAAATTACACCTGTTTGTGGCGTAAAACGGACATTGTCAAATATAGTAACCCAAACAAGGTTGGGGTCGAATCCCACAGGGAATATGGAGAGAAAAAGGTACTAATTATATGCGATACTCGTCTTTAAAGGCTTTAATCCTATTCCTAGAATCTTAAAAAGTAGATTTGGTTTGTATTCGCTACTTTGAAGTAATAGAAATTTGTTTAGATTGGAAGAACCAAAGTTGTGTCACCACAATGATTAGATGTTATGCTATGGGTGTCAATATGATATATTTCTAATGGGTCGCGATTATGCATGCACTTAATCTCTAATACACTTTCGAATATTTCCCAATAGTTAGAAAGTATTTCTTTTCATGATTTTCCCAAATGCAGAAAAGTTATAAATAAGGTTGATTAAATATGCCAAGTAGAACTCATCTTATTCCTAAGTGAGTTCATTAAATGAGGGTTAGCGCCTCGAGTCCTTGTTATATTATTTCAAATCACACCCTAGTTCATCTTTCCAAATAAACTAGGGTTGGTGCATGAACAAATGTTTGCAACCATTTGTAGAACAATGAATAAGAGATAATAAAATACATCACATCCCATTATACATATATACAATGTTAGATACCCATTACATAGCACCCATCATTTTGGCTCCACAACTCTGATTAAAGAGACTACTCACACATTTTGGTCTCAAAAGTGGTAAGCAATAAATGAGACATAAAGCTTACAAATGTAATAAAGATGGTGGAATATAGAATCTTGTGTCTTCACTAAACTCCAAAGGGAGAGTGTTCAATGCTCACCAACCAATGGGACTTTTTAGTTGAGTATCATAAAAGCTGAATCAAGAAATGACCTAAAATGTTCTTTAAATAGGCTCCAAAAACGCACAGCAAAAGCTGACAAAATTTCCCCCGATAGCAAGATCGACGGACCATTGATCGTTCGACGATCCGTCGATTTCTTCGTCTTTTGTAATCTTCAGCCCTGTGTGCCATTCGACGGTGCTGTCGACCAGTTCGGCGCTTCGTCGAGTAATCCGTCTTTTTCTCCTCTATTGAGAGGTCCTGCTTGACGACACAAATGATGAACCGTCGATCTGTTCGACGCTTCGTCGATGCCTCCGCCCTTTGTCGTCTTCAACTTTGTCCTCTCTGGAAAATTATGCTTTTTGACGATTCAAAGGACGGTTCGTCGATTGATCGACGAACCGTCGATTCTCATTTCTGGCCAATTCTTCTGTTGTTCTTTGCTTTTTGCTTTTGGGCCACTGTTTTCCTAAAACACAACAAAAACATATTAAAGAGAACCAGACTTACTTGAAAACAGCCAAAATTCATAGTAAAAAGGCGTCGAATATTCCACCAATCCGCGGCACATCACACATCTCATACCATAGCATCATGTTATCATTTCTTGGTATTCCATGCATCCCATAGTCGTATTACAAGGTAGCATTATTTATCATCTTATTGTCATAGCATACATTAGCGTTAGGAGCATACATTAGGATTTAAGGCAACCACACTATGTCGGGGTGACGTAAGGTCGTGAACCCCCAATTGTATTATGGACATTTCATGAGTATCATGCTAAGACGAGTTTTAACAATAATAACATCATTAGCATTGTAGGAACATCGTGCCACAATTTCTTGAATCTCTATACTCTAGCTCATTGTCATTATTATCATGCTTATAGGTGATTCGATATATAGAAGGACTCATAAGCTTCATCTTATAGGAGGATTATGGAAAACTTGAAGGATTCATGCCTTTTGAAAGAAGAGTTAAGCCTCACATACCTTTCTCGTTTAAGCAATCTAGCGTTCGCTTATTCTCCTTCAATGTCACGTCTCTACCTTCAAAAGAGGATTCGTACTAACATTAGTTAATCAACTATAAGAACGCACTACTATTTCTAGAGACAGTTGGGCAGCACTTCCTTTGTTTATACTATTTTTCCCATATTCCATATCAACTCCCAACACCCACAACAACAATTACAATATAGCAATCAACAATCATCATTCATATACAATGACCATGATCCACCATTTCTCTTCATTTTTCCCATATTTATGGTTTTGGGTCCGCTATCGTATTTTCTCATATATCACACTTTATCTCCTGGTCTACATGTCGTTTACAATGCATTCATACTCACAACACACTAACATTCATGATTCAATTCAACTACCATTCACTCATGGCACTATTCACTCATTTATGACTCATTTACTATGCTTTTCTACAATTCGGGTATCTTAACCTTCCAATACCTTAAACAACATGAAATGGTCATGAAACTTACCTTGGATGATGGTGGAACAAGCCTTGAGTGGAGTTTCTACTCTAGCACCAAAACCCTACTTCACCTCTTTTAGTTTTCTTTGAGGAAGATGAACTTGAGCTAGGTTTCACACTCTTGTTTTCATGAATTTGGCATTGTTGATCTTGATTTTCCCTTGATTTTCTTGAATTCTTGTGGATGAAGTGTTTTGGAGTATTCTAGAGAGTTCTTGAATTGTGAAGATGAGAAATGAAATAAAATGAGCTTGGGGTCCCTTATACTTAACTTAAAAATCTGATTTTTGTGAACAGTAGTCGGGATGCACAGTGGCCGTAAACCCAGTTTACGGGCCGTATTCTTGTTTACGGTCCGTCTTTCAAGACCTTATTTAAGCATATCGGAAACAGAAAGGTTTGTTGTAGGTCATGGTGGTTTACGGGTTGTATTTCGATTTACGGTCCGTATTCTGAGTCGTATTTAACCATTTCAACATTTGACAGAAAGTTGAAGTTTTGATAGTTGGAAGACGATGGCACTTTACGGTCCGTAAATCACTTTACGGCCCATATTGTGTTTTACGACCACTGGGTCGCAATGCAAATCTGCAACCTTCGCGTTTTCAAAACTCATGGGTAGTCATTCCCTTCTTAGTAAAGCATCGTACACTCATACTCTTCGTTGGTCTATTCATTGTATGCTCACGGAAAATTTTTCGAGGTGTCACACCTAGCTTCTAGGTTTCCTACATATCTCGGGTTATATAAGAATTCAGGCCACTTGTAGTTGGACTCTACTAAAGATTTCACGTGCATAGCTGAAAGGTCCCGAGATCACCGGTGTTGTGAGGTTTTCTCAGAGACTTGTGGGAAGGTGACCGACTCTCTAGTCTTGAGTTTGCCTACATATCCTTGGTCTTAGGGAATCAGGCCACATGTAGTTCGACATCGCTGGAGAAGGGTGTGTCCCTTATGTGGGAATACCTTCGGACTTCCCGGTGTGTACCCGAGCGGTCGCAATTATTTTTTAACAAAAGGACCCACAAGCAGACTAACTTGGCTGAGTCCGGGAGTAGGTCCTCCAAATCCTGGCTGGAAAGCTTGACTCTCATGGGCACTCTTTTTTGGTCAGCCATGTAAGGAAAATTTCACGTTTTCTCTGCAATTTGTCCGGACCCAGTTCAGCAGGTTGGCTCTCTTTCGGAGATTATGCACCAGCTCTCGAAATCTAAACATATTGCAGATGTCTTCATGATATTTGCATGAATGATTTTTTTTGCAGCAAAAGCAAACATGTGATGGTAGTATGTAATGAAATGAATGAATGGCTCTCTCGGTAGTATGAATGAATGCATGAATGGCCTTCTCGGCAGTATGAATGAATGCATGAATGGCCCTCTCGGCAGTATGAATGAATGGATGAATGGCCCTCTCGGCAGTATGAATGAATACATGAATAGCCCTCCTGGCAATATGAATGAATGTATGAATGGCCCTCTCGGCATGGCCATCTCGGTAGCAAAAAATAAATAAGTAATGGACCTTGCGGCAGCAGAAAATAAATATGCAATGGCCCTTTTGGCATGGCCCTCTCGGCAGCAGAAAATAAATATGTAATAGCCCTCTAGGCATGGCCCTCTCGGCAGCAGAAAATAAATATGCAATGGCCCTTTTGGCATGGCCCTCTCAGCAGCAGAAAATAAATATTCAATGGCCCTTTTGGCAATAGGAAAGTAATGGATTGAAAGTATTTTAAGGAACGAAAAAATTGAAAGGAATTAAAGGATACAAATATGGCCCCTGCAGCTGGATGATTTTTCTTTTGTTTGTAATGTAGGCCATGACCCTCGTGGCCGGATATACCCCTTTTGTTTATGTCTTGACCCTTTTGGTCGAATGTCCCTTTACGCTTGTTCATTATGACCCCTTTTGGCCTGATATGTTTCTGCCATTCATTCCTTTGTCATTTATACCTCTCGGGACCCTTTGGTTATCGTGGCCTCTGTTATTTGTCCCTCTCGCGACTCTTTCAGCCAGCTCTTTTCCTTCAAATCCAGTGTCTTTTCTTTGCTTGTTGAGCCTCTTAGTCGAGCATGCCTCTTATTCTTCCCAAGTGCGATCCGTCTCTTGGTCGGATATATATTTCTTTCATCTATCTTCTTCGTAAGGTATATGCTAGTCCAACAAGTTATTCTTGCTGGGTTTGGCCTCCGCGGCTTCGTTGTTTTCCTATCAAGACCTTCATCCACAGAAAAATCGTGAGTTTCCTAAAAGGCCGATTAGTGTTGTCGTCTTCCCGTCCGACGGCTTCTCAGGACGTTCTTCTGAACCCTCTTAGTCTTGGTATTCTTAGATATGGCTTTTGAAGCGCGCTAATACTGGCGAGTGCGTATATATATTTTTTTGAAAATATATTGTCATGACATATGACTGTGAGCATGGTATTCCGGATCACCCAGGAGGTATGACTGTTGATTCTGGGTCTGGACGGTAGAAACCTGAAACCTTTCTCGAAAGCCATGAGGGGCTCTTGCTGTTTCTCATCATGCGGGAATTTTTTAGGTCCCCTCAAAAATTCTGCCCCAGTGTACCGTTTCATTCGGCTATCTCCCTATTCACTGTTCCTAATAGGAATTTTTGAGACCCTCTAAAAAATCCTGCCCCAGTGCGGAGTTGACACTGGTCGGTCCTTGCGGTTTAATTTAGCCACTTCCATTGCCTCTGGGGTTTTTTTAATGGTTTCTGGGTTTTTCTTTTATGACGATTGAGCTTGAAAGCGCCTAGTCATTGCATATTTCATTACATAGATGATTTATTTTTCTTCTATTCTAGTACGAGTACAAGCAAATGGTGCGATTACAAGGAAACAGCAATGCGATTACAAGCAAATGGAATCTTAAACTTAGTATCTCTTGAGCACATCTGCGTTGATAGCCTTGGGCCACTCTTGTCCATCCATCTCTGCTAGGACTACGGCTCCTCCCGAGAGTACTTTCCTGACCATGTATGGCCCTTGCCAGTTGGGCATGAATTTTCCCTTATATTCTTCTTGTTCGGGGACCACTCACTTGAGCACGAATTGTCCGATCTGGAAGAGTCGGGTTCTTACCCGCTTGTTGAAGGCTCAAGACATCCTTTGGCTATATAGCTGTCCGTGACAAACTGCCACCATTCTCTTCTCTTGTATCGTAGCCAGCTGCTCATAACGATTCTTAACCCACTCTACATCTTGCAACTTTACTTCTTGGATGATCCGGAGCGAGAGGATCTCCACTTCTGCGGGTATGACTACTTCTGTACCATAGACAAGGAGGTACGGAGTTGAACCGGTGGATGTGCGGTTGGTTGTTCGGTACCCTAACAAGGCGTAAGGTAGCTGCTCGTGCCAATCTCGGTAGTTGTCAATCATCTTTCTTAGGATTCTCTTAATGTTCTTGTTGGCAGCCCCTACGGCTCCATTCATCTGTGGTCAGTAAGCAGTAGGGTTTTTGTGTGTTATCTAGAATCGTTCGCAAATGTCCTTCATCGAATGACTATTTAAATTGGCACCATTGTCCGTGATGACGGATTTCGGTACGCCAAAATGGTATATTAGATTGCTCCTGACAAAGTCGGCCACGACTTTCTTGGTTACTGACTTGTGAGAAGTGGCTTTTGCCCATTTGGTGAAGTAGTCAATGGTGACTAAGATGAAACGGTTTCCATTAGAGGTCGGTGGTTCGATGGGTCCTATGACGTCCATCCCCCACGCTACGAAGGGCCACGATGAGCTCATCGCATATAACTCAGTAGGAGAAACCTTGATTAAATCCCTGTGTATCTGGCATTGATGGCATCTCTGCAAAAATTTGCACGAGTCATGATCCATGGTCATCCAGTAGTAACCTGTCCTTAGGAGTTTCTTTATGAGGATGAATCCATTCATTTGAGGGCCCGCATGCCCCAGTGCACCTCTTTCAGCAATTTTGTGACTTCTTTAGTGTCCATACACCGAAGTAAACCCAGGTCAGGCGTTCTTTTGTACAACACCTCTTTGTTCAGGAAGAAATTGTTGGCCAATCTTCTGACGGTCTTCTTCTGATTTGCTGAACTCTCTGGGGGTATTCTCCCTTTTCCAAGTACGTCTTGATGTCGGCGTACCACGATTGGCCATCCGGCTCGGCCTCGATGTGGGCGCAGTGAGCCTATTCTTCTCTTATTGTGATCTCTAAAGGGTCGATGTGGGTGCTTTCGGGGTGCTGGATCATGGAGGCTATCGCAGCCAAAAGGTCTGCAAACTCATTTTGGTCCCTCGGGGTATGCCTGAAGTCGATGTTCTTGAACCTCCCACATAGTCTGTACACTAGATTCACGTACGGGAGTATCTTGTCATTTTTGGTCGCCCAGGTCCCTTTTACCTAATTTATGAGTAAATCGAAGTCCCTGATCACTAATAGCTCCGGTATGTTCGTGTCCAATGCCATCCTGAGGCCGAGGACATATGCTTCGTATTCTGCCATATTGTTAATACACTTGAAGTTGAGCTTTGCGGCCATCGAATAGTGTTGTCCTATTTCTTATATCAACACCGCTCCGATTCCTGATCCTTTGTAATTGACCACCCCGTCAAAGAACAACCTTCATCCCCTGTACGGTTCTGTCGATTCTTCTTCCATAGCTAATACCTCCTCATCTAGGAAGAAAATCTATAAAGGCTCGAGTTCGTCGTCGACGGGGATTTCCGCTAGCAGGTCATCCATGGCTTGTCCTTTGACTGCCTTTTATGTTATGTAAATGATGTCGAATTCACTTAGCAAGATCTGCCATTTGGCCAACTTTCCCACGGGCATTGGTTGCCGGAAGATGTACCTTAAAGGATCCATTTGGGATATGAGGTGGGTGGTGAACACCGATAAGTAGTGTCTCAGATTCTGAGCGATCCAAGTCAGAGCGCAACATGTCTTTTCTACGAGCGTGTACCGTGCTTCGCAGGATGTCATCTTCTTGCTTAAATAGTAGATGGCATGCTCCTTTTTGTCTTCTTCGTCATGCTGGGCTAGCATACAGTTGAAAGCATTCTCTGACACTGACAGGTACAATAAGAGGGGACTCCCCTGCCTGGGCGACACCAGAACAGGGGGATTGGAGAGATATCCCTTGATTTTGTCGAATGCCTCTTGGCTCCATGATCACGGCAGACTGGGCCATGAACCGCCCAATGTAGTTCAACCTCCTTAAGAAACTCATGACCTTCTTCTTGGTTTTGGGCGGCGATAATTCTTGAATCGCTTTGATTTTGGTAGGATCCAATTCAATACCCCTGTGGCTGACTATGATTCCCACCAGTTTCTAGCGGGCACTCCAAATGCGCACTTAGTAGGGTTTAGCTTCAGGGGGAATTTGCGAAGCCTGTCGAAGAACTTGCGCAAATGTGTAACGTGCCCCGAGCTTTCCTTCGACTGTATGATGACATCTTCCACATAGACTTTGATCTCTCGATGCATCATATCAAAGAACAAGGTGGTCATAGCCCTCATGTATATGGCGCCAGTGTTTTTGAGGCCGAACAGCATTACCCTGTAATGATAGACTCCCCAAGGGGTGATGAAGGTTGTCTGTCCAGTGTCTTTCTCGCTCATGAGTATTTGGTGGTACCCAGCGAAACAATCTATCAACGACTGTAGCTCATGCTTGGCACAGTTATCTATCAGTATGTGGATGTTCGGGAGAGGGAAGTTATCCTTGGGACTGGCCCGGTTGAGATCCCGATAGTCTACACAGATTCGGATTTTTCCATCCTTCTTGGGTACTGGCACTACGTTGGCCACCCAGGTGGGATAGGACGTGACTTCCACTATTCCTGACTCAATCTATTTTTTGACTTCGTTCTTTATCCTGATACTCATGTCTAGTTTAAACGTTCACGTTTTCTGTTTGACTAGGGCGAATCCCTCCTTAACGGGCAATATATAGGCCACTATCTCAGTGCTCAGCCCTGGCATATCTGCGTACGACCAAGAGACGACGTTCACATATTCCTTTAGTAAAGCTATGAGTTCTTCTCTTTGCAGAGCTCATAAGTGAGCATTGATTCGCGTCTCCTTCACATGTCTTCTGTCACCAAGGTTGACCACCTCAGTTTCGTCCATATTCGGCTTCTCCTTTTCTTCCAACTCTTCCAATTCTTCCACCAACCCTTCTGGCATCATTGTTGATTCGTCGTACTCTTCGTACTCCTACTGGTCACCTTTTTCGCTCGTTTCGTGACATGTCATGACATTTTTGGTCGTTTTATTATGATTACTACTGAAAAAGCAAGGCCAAGTAAATTAGGCTTATTACAGTATTTCAAAAGATGATTTTTGTTTTTTGGGCTTGGGCCGAAGATGTTTATTTAAAGAAGGGTTATGGTGGGCTTTCTCCTAAAAACACATATGCCTTATTTCTCTCTTTTAAAGTTAGTGGGCCTTAGCCCAAAATTCTGTGTTTTTCTGTTTTTAAAAAGATTGAAAAAAAAAAAGGAGGGGCCTTGGCCCAAAACGTTTTCTATTCTAACTGCTGGGCTTTGACCTATATCCTTATTTTCCTGTTGTTACCCTAAATGTTCTACTGGGCTTGGCCCAAAATTTTGGGTTTGAACTTTGATTTGTTTTATCAAAAAAGGAGAACTGTACTCGATTTTTTGTAAAGAAAATGTGGTCTTTGCTTTTATTTTGAAATTCCCTTTTAACCTAATTTATTTAATTTATGCCACAAATCAATTTTTTGTTTTTATTTTTTAGACACTTGAAAACGTTATACCCTAAACCGGGTTTTGGAAATTCGTTTGGGGGACCTAAAGTCGACTAAACGGCGCAACTACCGTTGTCCTAAGACGTCTAATTCTAATCACAAATTATTCCAATTTTATATGAGTTTTTTACAAGTTTACAAATACAGTTACAACAAAATTACAAACAAAAGGAAAACACAAATAACTAAATAAAAGGAAAGGGAAGCCTAGGGGTGTATTAAGCCCCTAGTTAGCCATTTTCACCCATGGCTGGGCCTTCTACGCGCTCTCTTTTGATAATAGCTTCCCTTTTAATTTTCTCGGACTTGATAAATATGTAGGAATTGCCTATTGGGCCCTGGCCCAATAGGTTGGCGTCAGACCCGACCCAAGTGGCCATGTGGTAGAGGAGGGGAGAAAAGAAAAAAGGAACCCGGTTTAGTTTAAGGATACTAAACTTCTCACACTTATAACTATACAAAACACATATATCAAATAGGAATGAATGATCTTCTTTCTTCATAGATCGTGTGATAGAGCCATGATATAAGGATTTCTCTTTCCTTAACCGTGTGTTATGTATTTCAGAGATGCATGTAAAGAGAAAAGCTACAGCAGCCGAAAAGGGCAAGACAGTGATAAGGAGGCGGACTGAGAAAGTACCGCCGACGGTTATAGAGGAGGGTGAGTCCCAAAATGAGGTTCCATCTCAGACCTCTCATTCATTGCCTATTTCAGAGGAGCATGAGGGAGCCTCAGCCCCAGCTCCTCCACCACATGCTTAGGGCCAAGATGTGAAAGAGGCCATTCATTTGCTAACTCAGTTAGTCGCCGTTCAGTCCCAGCGATAGGGTATGGGTCATGATGATAGGGCGGCTAGTGAAAAAGCCCTTGATTTTATTAGCTTGAACCCTCCGAAATTCTTCGAGTCAAAACCGGATGAGGACCCCCAAAGTTTTATTGATGGGATGTTGAGAACACTTCGGTTAATACATGATTCAGACCTCGAATCGGTAGAATTGGATTCCTATAGACTACGGGATGTTACGGTTGATTGGTATACAGTTTGGATGTCTTCTAAGGGAGTCAATGCACCTCCCCCAACGTGGCAAGAATTTGTTGATGCTTTCCCCCAACATTACTTGCCCCCAGAGGTTCGATGGGCTAGAGTTGATAAGTTCATGAATCTTAGGCAGAGAAGTATGAGTGCCTTAGAGTATATAGCCTTTGCTTCAATTCTTTAGAGTATATGAGTGCCTTAGAGTATATAGCAGCTGGGTCTTCATCATCTATACGCCCTCCGGGGCAAAGCTTCCAGACACCAGTTAGTCGCGGTAGAGGTAGATGAGGAGCTCCCAGTTCTAGTAGTCCTCAGCACCGTATTTATGCTCTGGCAAGACGACAGGATCTTGAGTCCTCCCCTGATGTTGTTACAAGTAAATTATCGGTATTTTCTCTTGATGTATAAGTATTGATAGATCCGGGCTCCACATTGTCATATGTTACTCCTTATATTACCGGTCAATTTGGGGTGAAACCGGAATCAATCAAACCTTTCGAGGTATCGACGCCTGTTGGTGATCCGGTAATAGCTAGCCGAGTATATAGAAATTGTGTAGTGGTGATTTGTGATCATCGTACTATGGTTGATTTACACGAGTTGAAAAATGGTGGATTTTGATGTTATCATGGGCATGGATTAGTTAGTTTCTTGCTATACCAATATTGATTGTAGAACGAAAATGGTTCGTTTCCAATTTCCGAGGGAGCCAGTTTTGGAATGGAAAGGAAATACAACGTCTCCAAGAGGTAGGTTTATTTCCAACCTCAAGGCTAGGAAAATGATTACTAAAGGTTGTAATTATCATTCAGTCCAGTTTTAAGATATAGAAGCCGAATCGCCGACTCTTCAGTCTGTCCCCGTAGTGAATGAGTTTCCGGATGTATTCCTGGATGAGCTTCTAGGACTTCCCCCATAGTGGGAGCATGATTTTGCTATTGATGTGCTACTAGATGCCAAGCCTATATCTATTCCGCCTTATAGAATGGCTCCCACAGAATTGAAAGAGTTGAAAGAACAATTAAAGGACTTGCTTGAAAAAGGCTTCATTAGGCCTAGTTCATCCCTGTGGGGAGCACCCGCATTGTTTGTAAGAAAGAAAGATGGCTCCTTGCAAATGTGTATCGATTACAGGCAATTGAATAAGGTGATGATCAAGAATAAATATCCGCTTCCAAGGAGTGATGATTTATTTGATCAATTACAGGGCTCCAAATGGTTTTTAAAGATAGATTTGAGATCTGAGTATCATCAGGTAAGAGTGAGGGAGGAAGATATTCCTAAGACGGCCTTCAGAACGAGGTATGGTCATTTCGAGTTCGGGGTAATGTCATTTAGGCTAACTAATGCACCAGCAGTATTCATGGACCTGATGAAGAATGTGTTCAGGCCTTTCCTAGACTCATTTATGGTTGTTTTCATTGACAATATCCTCGTATATTCTCGGTCCGAGGCAAAACATACAGATCATTTACGTACCGTTCTTAAAGTTCTTCAAACTCGGGAGCTATTTGCAAAATTTTTGAAGTGTGAGTTTTGGTTGAATTCGGTGACCTTTTTGAGGCATAGCATCTCAGCCGATGGTATTCAGGTGGATACCTAGAAGATTAAGGTTGTGAAGACTTGGCTAAGGCCTACAACACCTACGAAGGTCCATAGTTTTCTGGGTTTGGCAGGTTATTACAAGAGGTTTGTAGAAGGCTTTTCTTCTATTTCTGCACCATTAACAAAGCTAACTTATAAATCAACTAAGTTTCAATGGCAGATGCTTGTGAATGCAGTTTTCAGGAGTTAAAGAATAGATTAACTTTAGCCCCGGTTTTGATACTTCCGGAAGGATCGGAAGGCTATGTAGTCTATTGTGATGCTTCAGGCATTGGGTTAGGATGTGTGTTGGTGCAGCATGGTAAGGTGATTGCTTATTCTTCAAGGCAATTGCGGAAACATGAGAAAAATTATCCAACCCATGATCTTAAGTTAGATGCGATGATTCATGCATTGAAGATGTGGAGACATTATTTGTATGGTGTCCATGTTGATATCTATACGGATCACTAGAGCCTTCAGTGTATTTTCAAGCAGAAAGAATTGAATTTACAGCAGAGGCGATGGTTGGAGTTGTTGAAAGATTATGATGTTAACATCCTATACCATCCCGAGAAGGCGAACGTTATGGCTGATGCTCTTAGCTGTAGATCTATGGGTAGCTTATGTGATGTTCAGCCAAAAAAGAGAGTTAGCTCGTGAGCTCCAGCAGTTAGCAAGCCTAGGAGTTCGGGTAATGGACTCGGGCAATATGGGGGCTACCATTCAGAATTCAGCTGTCTCGTCACTACTAGTTGTGGTGAAAGAGCGCTAGTATGAGGATCTCATACTAGTTCGTTATAGAAATACACTTCCTCAGGAGGAAAAGTCATCCTCAGAAGGAAAAGTCATCCTTTGAGATTTCTGGAGATAGAGTTCTCTAATGTCGAGGCAGGTTGTGTGTTCCCGATGTTGCAGGATTGCGTCGTCAGATTTTGAAAGAAGCCCATTGTTCCCGTTATTCTATTCACCCCGGAGCAATGAGAATGTATCATGATCTTAAATCCATATATTGGTGGAATGGAATGAAGAAAGACATAGCGGATTTCGTGGCCCAATGTCCTAATTGTCAGCAAGTGAAAATTGAGCATCAAAAGCTCGGCAGGTTGTTACAAGCTATGGAAATTCCAACTTGGAAATGGGAAGTGATTGATATGGATTTCATCACAGGCTTACCTCTTTCTAAGCATAAATATGATTCTATATGGGTAATTGTGGATAGACTTATGAAGTCAGCTCATTTGCTACCAGTCAGAACAACGTACGTAGCTGAAGATTATGCCTAGCTTTATGTCAAAGAGATAGTACGATTCTATGGTGTTCTAGTATCTATTATTTTTTATAGAGGGACACAGTTTACTGCCAATTTTTAGAAGTCTTTTCAAGAAGGTTTAGGGACTCAGGTGAGTCTTAGTACACCATTTCATACACAGACAGATGGACAAGCTGAGCGTACCATCCAAACTCTCAAGGATATGCTACGGGCAAGTGTGTTGGATATTGGAGGTAGTTGGGATGATCACTTACCTCTTATTGAGTTTACTTATAACAACAGTTATCATTCTAGCATCCAAATGGCCCCGTATGAGGCTTTATATGGGCGCAAGTCCAGATAGCCAATTGGGTGGTTCGAAGTGGGAGAAACTAAACTGATAGGACTAGACTTGGTCCAGCAAGCTATTGAAATGGTCAAGATTATACAGGATCGATTATTAACATCACAGAGTCATTATAAATCCTATGCAGATAATTGTCGACGAGACTTGGAGTTCCAAGAGAAAGACTGGGTATTCTTGAAGGTGTCGCCAATGAAGGGCGTCATGAGATTTGGCAAAAGGGGTAAGCTTAGCCCCTGGTACATTAGACCTTATGAGATTGTACGCAAGGTAGGCCAAGTGGCTTATGAATTAGATCTACCTTCAGATTTGGAGTCAGTCCATTCGGTTTTCCATGTATCGATGCTTTGCAAGTGCATTAGAGATCCTTCCAGAATTGTACCTGTAGATGATGTTCAAGTCACCGAGCAACTGTCCTATGAAGAATATCCCATTGCCATTCTAGATAAGCAAGTACGGAGACTGAGAACCAAAGATGTAGCTTCAGTTAAAGTCCTATGGAGAAATAATAATAATAATAATAATAATAATAATAATAATAATAATAATAATAATAATAATAATAATAATAATAATAATAATAATAATAATAATAGAGAGGAAATGACCTAGGAAGCGGAAGAATACATGAAATTCGGGTATCCACATTTATTTCCACCTCCAGAGGAGACTCAGGCAGAGACGCCATTGTCCTCAGGTATGTAATGCTTCCTTTTGATGCTTTCTTGGTCGTGTGTGGCCATGGTTGTTGATGTTGTTGTTGTATCCATATGAGGCGATATATTTTGGGTTACTGTGACAGGTTAGTAGTGTCATATTACAGGGGAAACTCTAGCAAAATTTTTGTAGAATCCCCAAGTGTCTAACATTCGAGGACGAATATTCCTAAAGGGGGAGAATGTTACATCTCAGAGATTTTGGTTTGTTGCGTTGTGAGTAGACAAATGCAAGCTTAAGGTGAACATGAAGTCCTTAGGATATTAAGAAGAGTATTTGATAAATTTAAGCGCGTACCATAAGATTTTGGAGTCATATGAATCGGTGAAGCTAAGTTCATCGAAGGAAGTGAAATGTAAGTCATGTTTGGGAAGGTTTCACAACAATCAAGCTATAATTTGTTTAGTAATGTCTTGAGGGGGAGCTATAGGGCCCCTTATATGATTAATAGAGTGTTATGCAAGTGCCAATAAGTTTCCATAAGTATTGGAGGTTGAATGGATCGACGAGAATAAATTTCGGGAAGATATGGATTGTACGGCCATTTATACGGACCGTATAATTTATACGGCCTGTAAAATGCTCCGTAGAACATTTCCAGAAGGTGTGAATCCCTAGTGGGATTGTACGAACCGTATAAATTGTACAGACCGTATAAATGGCCGTATAATCGGGTCGGGCCAGTTTTTCTTTTTTTATATATTGATGACCCTTGTTCTTTTTTTCATTTCCCACTTTCCCCAAACTCTTAAAAGCTCTAGAAACTTCCTCCAAGAATATTCCACACAAACCCAAGAGAAATCAAAGATCAAATAGCAAGAATTAAGAGTTTCAAGTATTGGAAGACTCACTAGAGTTTGTAGGATTCAAGAATTCCTTGAGTGTTAAAGTTAGGGTTTCATTCAAGTTTGTAACTTGATCCAAAGCTCATTTCTATGTGATAAAAGGTTAGTTTTCATGCTTATTTCATGTTATTAAGCATGCTTGGTTGTTGAACAACTTGAGTAAGGGGAGAAAGTGGAAGATGATGTTTAAATATAGATTTAATGATATTTTGGGTAGTAAATTAACTTGAGTTACCATTGTTAGAATGCTATGAGTGTAATCTTGTTAGGAAGGATAATAATGATGACAACGAAGTGTTACATACAATTGTACAAAGGGTTAATGTGAAGTTGTTAATATGAATTGATTACGAGAATAAATTTTTAGACTTAATGGAATATGACTACTTGATTATTACATTGTGGATGTTGTTATGGTTGTTTGGAAGTTGTTTTGTAATAGGGTGGAAGTCGATGAAATAGAGGAAATACTGCCCAATTTTCTCTAGCTCATGAATTATTCTAGCTTGAACTTAAGAGTGTCTTTAAGACTTAACCTCTGTATGAATCCTTTTAAATGTAGATTTCTCAAGCTTTGGAGGTGAACGTTAAGTAGTTAAGAAGACATAAAGGTATGTAAGGCTAACCCTTCCTTCTTAAGGCATGATTCCATGATTGTACACCTATTCATGAAATTCACCATGTCTTCCATGACGCCTCCATTTCTAGATGTGCTAAAGCTCAAAGTCTTGATACTCTCATGATATCGTTGATCTCATCCTACGATAGTTGGCCCTCTGAAGGAAAACATATTGATGATGATGATGATGTTGACGCGGCCATTATGTAACACCGAGATTGTATGCCCGGGTATGATATTCATTGCACGCAAACCACTGCAGTTGGGTATGGACAACACCGAGCCTTTCTATGGCCGGGTATGTGTGACACCGAACCTCTATGGTCGGGTATGGTACTACTATATATGTACGCGTATGTATGGAAGGTTTCTATTAGAAAAAGGGTAAGTAAATATGATGAACGTCTCAAGAGGTATATGTATAGTTCTCCTATCTCATAGCTCTTCTATCTCATGTTATCCTTTATGTTATCATTATGTTACTGCTTATGCCTTACATACTCAGTACATTGTTCATACTGATGTCTCTTTTGTTTGTGGACGCTGCGTCATGCCCGCAGGTGGACAGGGAGATAGACTTGAACCTTAGACTGCTTATCCAGAGACTGCATCGAGGAACTCCATTTGATTCGAAGCTGCAGTTGTTGGTACGTCATGGCCCTCCGGTTGGGTCGTGAAACAAGTATTCATCAAATATGTCTCTCATAGCCCACATAAACAGCAATCATACCAACCTAGTGGATTTATCACCACAACCATGCCTGTAGGCCTAAACATGCATTCCCCATCCAACACAATTACACCGGTACCTACTCAAGTGCTCATAACAATCACTAAGGTGGGACCCCTTTTTCACGCTCAATATCCCTCAATATTTATAAACTATATATGCCCTCCAATCGGAGTATAAATCGTAACCTACCTCAAGGCCGAACATGAGCTACGAACCCGCAAGCCATTCTTTATAGAGTGCTACCAAACGGTCAAAGTCTATCAAAATGAAGTCTACATTAAAATATGAATCTATGGATACCCATATTGCCATACTTTTACCTAGAATCCAAAAATGAACCCAAAATTATCAACCCTGAGGCTGAAGAGTAAAAGTGCAATTTTAGTGTGGAAATAGTTTACCCATAGTTTATATAGTCATAATCCTAAAATTCATGAGAATCTAACCACAAATAAGCCTTCAATTTAAATAAATACAACTAAACTCGTTTTATGGAACCCTTATTCTATAATCTCAAATCATGGATTGAGTTGGTAACTAATGAAGGAAATAATGGTATAACTTAGATTACGGTCAAGGACTTACCCCAATGTAGAATCTTGAAGAATGCACTTGGAATCACCTAAAACTGAGCTCTAGAACCCCAAATATGGAAAACAAAGTCCCAAGTCAAAATTGGGGAAGAAATACCACTGAATCCCGGTCCTCTTCCGTGATCGCGATCTAAGACAACGCAATAGCGTAGCTCAACCGCGACTCGACCCAGCTAGCACATCGATCATGAGGCCTTGGCTTGCGATCGGGAGTCGCCGCGACTCTCTTATCCCACTCATGCACACACCCGCGACCACGGAGCTGCCTCACGCTATCGCATAGGCCTATCCCACCCAGGCTAAAGATCAATGCTCCTTTCCTCGCCATTACGAAGAAGGAAACCAGATACAACTAAATCCAAAATTTTTGGTTTCTCATAAGTCCCGATCCGATACCCAAAATTCATTCGAAACCCCCCAAACACAAACCAAATATGCAAACTGAGTATAAACAATGCTATGAAATTGATCATACACTCAGAATTCCTAAAGTAGATGTCTTTAACTTTGTGTTGACCAAGGTCAACTCCAAATCATCCAAACCCCATAATTCCAACCAATGACTCAAATCACACCCGAGCGCCTCCGGACCCGAACCAAGACTTAACTAAGTTATAAATGACGTTTTGGACCTAGTGAAATCGATGAATCTTCAAAAATGACAAAAATAACCCCGATGTTGACTTTGGTCAACCCTTCCATTTCTTCAACTTAGAAACCTCTAAAATCACCAAAACCAATCAAAAACCGCTTGATTGCCTCAAGAACTATGCCAGCCATCCCTGAAAGTCATAAATACCAAAATGAAATCATGGGAAGAGTAAGTTAGGGAGAAATAGGTAAAAAGCCTAAAACGACCGAACGGGTCATTACAATCGGGCTTGTGAAGTACGTTCTGTAATGGAAATGTAGTCACTACTGCAATGGAATGACAATGGAAGAAGGTCCTGAGCTTTTGTGATGCCATCACTAGGGCAAAATCCAACCTTTCCAGAAGGGGTTATCGTGTTTCGGCCCCAGACATGATTTTACTTACATAGTAAATAGGAAACTACTTACCTTTTTCTTCAAGTACCAAAACTGCACTTACCGCTACCTCAGAGACATACACCAGAAGTTGTTCTCCGTCTTTCAATTTTGACATCAACGGAGGATTGGACAAGTATGCCTTTAAATCGTGCAGCGCCTGTTGGCACTCTGCATTCATTCAAAGTCTTTTTTCTTCTTGAGTAATGAGAATAACTTATGGCATTTCTTGAATGACCGGGAGATGAACCTACTGAGAGCTGCTATCCATCTAGTCAACTGCTGCACCACTTTCACATTGTCAAAATTATCAGGTCTGTGCTCTATTACTTTGATTTTGTTTGGGTTTACCTCGATTCCTCATTGAGAAACAAGGAAACCTAAGAACTTTCCAGAGCTAACTCTGAACGCACACTTCTCCGGGTTGAGTTTCATGTTGAATTCTCTCAAAATAGTGAACATTTCCTATAAATTACTCAAATGGTCTTCGGCATGAAGTCTTCTAACAAGCATAGCATCTGCATAAATTTCCATGGTTTTCCCAATTTATTTTTCACACATTTTATTGACCAACCTTTGATAGGTGGCTCCGTCATTTATAAGTCCGAAAGGCATCACGTTGTTACAATAAGTTCCAAAATTCATGATGAAAGATGTTGTTACACCTCGAAAATTTCCCCGTGAACGTACAACGAATAGACTAATGAAGAATACGAGTATATGGTGTTTTACGAAGAAGGGAACGACGTTTGACGACCCTGAGTGAGATTTTAAAGGTAATTGCAATAAGAGATAGGTTATGCTCCACAACGACTACTTACGGGTCCTGAAAATGTGAAAAGTCGCAGATTTGCACTTTGGCCCAGTCGATCGTAAAATGAAATACAGACCGTAAAGTGGTATACGGCCCATAAACTGCCATGTCGTATTCCAACTTAAAAAAACTTCAACTTTCTGCTAAATGTTCTAATGGTTAAATACGACTTGGAATACGGACTGTAAATTGAAATATGACCCGTAAACTGCGATCGTAAATCACCATAATCCCCAGCATACCTTTCTGGTTTTGTTATGCTTAAATACGACCACGAAATATGGCCCGCAAACTAGAATACGGACCGTAAACTGGGTTTACGACCACTGTGCACTTCAACTACTGTTCATTTCGGATCAGATTTTAAGTCATTAAAAAGGAGACCTAAGCTCATTAATTCATTCCATTCCCACGGTACTTCTCTTTAGAAACCTCTAGAATATTCTCCACTCTTCATCTACAAGAAAACAAAGTAAATCAAAGATCAATATCAAGAATCCAAGTGAATCAAGTGTATGAAACTCATCAAAGTTCATCCAAGTTAAGAAATTTCAAGAGAAGCAAACTAGGGTTTTGGTGCAAGAAGAGTAATACCACTCAAGGCTTGTTCCTACAACATCTAAGGTACGTTTTATGGAATTTACATGTTATTTAGGGTATGGAAGAGTTGAAACACTTGGATTATAGAAGGATGTAAGAAATGGGTCATGAAAGTGTGAATAGTAGCATTGTTGAGTAAAGGTTTGAATTGAGCCATGATCATTGATAATTTGTGATTATAAAAATGTTATGAATGACATTTAGAACATGAAATAAGTATTATATATGATAAAACGCGATAGTGAGCTATAACCATAAATGTGGAGAAATTGAAGAGAAATGGTGGATTGTGGTCAATGTATATAAATGATGATTGTTGATTGCAATATTGTGAATGTTGTTGTGAGCGTTTGGGAGTTGATATAGAATATGGGAAAAGTAGTAGAAACAAAGGAAATGCTGCCCAATTTCCCCTAGAAATAGTAGCACGTTCTTATAGCTGGTTAACTAATGTTAATACGACTTCTCTTGAAGGTAGAAACGTGGGCGTTAAAGGAGAACAAGCAAGCGACATATTAGTAAATGACAAAGGTACGTAAGGCTAGTCCTTTCTTTCCCAGGGCATGAATCTTATGATATGATATCCCCTCCTTCTTCATGATTTTCCTACGTACCAAAAACTATGAGTCTGCAATTATGAAGAGCTTCACAAGATAAAGGAAGGAGATATGCTATGAGCATGACGATACTGATGATGGATATAAGTATATAAGTTCTAATGAGTTAGGATACGACATTCTTACGGAACTAATGATCCTTATGTAACTTCTATGATATTATGTTCCCTACCTCTCCATGACCTTCCTACCTTCCGGAAAACTAAGAGTTTATGATAAGGAATAGCCACGTGAGATAAAGATAAGAGTCATGCTATGAACACGATAATGAAGATGATAAACTTAAGTCTAAAGATTCTAGAGTTCATGGTATAATGTTTATACAAAGCTAACGACATTAACTATGATCTATTGGTGTTGCTTGTTGTATACATTTACCTTATATACTAATTCCTTCAAGGTGAGGCAGACTACCTATGAATGTTCTGTAATGTAATCGGCGGTTGTCGACCTTATGTCACCCCGACATTGTTATAGATTGTCCATAAGCCTTAATGCACGTCCTATGACCAATGTTCGAAAAATTACGAGTCTATGTTCATAAAGAATTTCATATGGGATAAAGGTAAGAGATACGCTATAGAAATGAATATGCTAATGATGAGCTTAAGCCTAAAAGATTATAAAGACTATCATATGATACTTATACGAAATTTGTGCTACGAATATGATATGGTTTTTCATAGATTGTCTTTAAATTTAAATGTATGCCTTAATGAAAGGTTACGATACGCCTATAAGATGAATATGATGACAATGACGATGATGAGATATACTGATTCTTGTTATAATGTATGTGATATGGTCGAGCCATTACATGGCCGAATACGGAAGATATGTATGTGATATTGTCGAGCCACTACGTGGCCGAATACGGATACTGTCGAGCCACCACGTGGTCGAATACGGATATTGTCGAGCCCTACGTGGCCGAATACGGATAATGCATTATGTGTATGAGAAGCTACGGTACTACGATGATGCTATGTACTCTATGATGATTCATGCACGACGATTATATATATGTGATATATGTGTGAAATGTATTCATCCTTAAGGGTCGCGCAGGTTTTGCCTTCACCTTATGACTTACGATTTCTCTATCATGTTTATTTCATTCATGCCTTACATACTCAGTAAAATATTCGTACTGACATCCATTTTCTTTGGACGCTATGTTCATGCCCATAGGTAGATAGGGAGATGGCGCAGACCTTTAGGAGCTGTCAGCAGATTTGCAGAAGCACTCCATTATTCCGGAGATGCTAATCGGTTTTATACTTTTGTGTGTGTATATATATATATATAAGTATTTTGGGCACGACGGGGTCTTGTCCCGTCCATATGTCTAGTACTCTAGTATAGGCTCGTAGATACGTATGTGTGTGGGTAGTATGGTCTCACGATGCTACTATGGTGTATATGTCATTATTTTGAATAGCCGAAGGGCGTATGTAAATAAAAATCAATTATGTTTTCAAATGAAAAATGATTGTCTTATGATTATGAGTTTATAAATGGTAAAGAAGTGTGTGATGACTATGGAGAGTAGGGAAATGAGTGGTGCTCGGTGGTTAGCCACGGGTACCCGTCACGGCCCCTTGTCCGGTCGTGACAAAGGTGGTATCAGAGCAGTTATATCCTAGGAAGTGTCTACGAGCCGTGTCTAGTAGAGTCTTGTTTATGGTGTGTTGCGCGCCATATCAATAAACAAGAGGCTACAGGGCATTGAAGAAAAAAATGACCATCTTTCTTCCTATGAGATCATGCGATAGAGCCATGTATAAGATCTTATCATCCCTAATAGTGTGTTGTGATTCCAGAAATGCCGCCAAAGGGAAAAGCTACAGCCGCCCTGAAGGGCAAGACTACGACAAAGGGGCAGGTAGAAAGAGAGCCTCTGATGAATATTGAAGAGGGTGAATCACATAATGAGGCCTTGTCTAATACTTCCTCCACCCCGCCTACTGTGGAAGAATAAGGAGGAGCTCCAGCTCCAATTCCTCCACCGGGTGCTTCGGGTCAACAAGTGACTGAGGCCATTCAGTTATTGACACAGTTGGTTGCCGCCCAGGCACAGCCGCAAAATGCGAGCCTAAGCGATCGGTCGGCCAGTACTAGAGCCCGTGATTTTATGAGTCTAAATCCTCCGGAGTTCTTCGGGTCAAATCCGGATGAAGACCCGCAAGGTTTTGTAGATGAGATGTTGAGGACATTGAAAATTATTCATGCCTCCGAGACTGAATTCATGGATTTGGCATCGTATAGACTTCGAGATGTGGCAGTATTGTGGTATAATAATTGGATAGCATTGAGACAAGAGAATGCGCCTCCACCCGTATGGCAAGAATTTGTAGATGCTTTTATCCGTCACTATTTGCCACCCGAGGTCTGCCATGCTAGAGCGGATAGATTTCTAAATTTGAGGCAAGGGAACATGAGTGCCCGGGAATATAGCCTCCAATTCAATTAATTGGCTAGATATGCCCCGGCTATGGTGGCCGATATGGGAGATAGAGTACATAGGTTTGTGAGTGGCCTAGGGCCACATTTGTTCAGAGATTTCTTAACGGCTTCATTGCAAGACGGGATGGATATTTCCCACATTCAAGCCCATGCTCAAAATCTAGAAGAGCAACGACGTCCGCAAGAGGACGAGCGTGATATGGGTCAGGGGCAAAGCAAGAGGGCCAGATCCATAGGTGCTGATAGTGACTATAGAGAGGGATCGAGTCAGTCACATTCTAGACACTCAGGTCAGTCAGTGACTAGTGTACCTCCACGAGTTGCAGACCAGGGGTCCGACTTCTCTAGTCATCCCGGACCGGATCAAATTTTCACAGAGTCGGGCTCTCGGTATAAGAGTGATTCAGGCCAGAGGAGATCATCTATACCACAATGTACCCAGTGCGGTAAGCTACATTGGGGACCGTGTCGATTGGGTTCGGATGTTTGTTATGTTTGTGGCCAGTCAGGTCATATTATGAGAGAGTGCCCATTTCGAGGCAGTAGGCGAGGGGTTCAACCCGCAGGATCAGCGGCTGGTTCTTCTTCGGTGCGCCCGGGAGGGCAGACTTCCCCGATTCCAGCAGGTCGAGGTAGAGGCAGAGGGGGAGCATCTACTTCAGGTGCCACTCAGCCCCGTATATATGCTTTAGCTGAGCGATAGGATCCAGAGTCATACCCCGATGCCATCAAGGTACATCTGCACCTTTGATAATGTGTGAAAGGAGAAACGAATATCTGTAATATTAAGCAAGTATGAATTGAGAGGTTTTATGCTATGTAGCGACAGTAATCGATAAAGTACGATATGTGGTATTAACAATGTTTATATATATCCTTGAGGACAGTATTGATCCATCACCTGTAATCTTTATGTAATACCCTTTTAAAAGTACTATCGATGGGACTTAATGGGGATTGTAGGGACGATGGTGTTACATCTCGGAAATTTCTCCGTACTTGTATGATGAGTGGAATGAGGAAGAGTTTGATTGTATGATGTTTTGTTAAGTCGGGAATGGCTAATTATGAATTTTTGGAAATAAGAAAGTCGCAGAAAATTTTTCAGCCCAGTGGTCGTATATGGCACTATACGGCTCGTAAAGTGATTTACGGACCGTATAGTGCAATCGTCCTCCAGCTTGTCCAAAATCTCAACTTTCTGTAAATTGTGAAAATGGTTAAAAACGACTTGGAGGACGGCCCGTAAACTGGTTTACGGACCGTAAACCTCAGTCGTAAACTGCCATGTCCATCAGCCAAAACTTTCTGTCTTTGAAATGGTTAAATACGGCCATGGAGGACGGACCGTAAATCAAAATACGGTCCGTATATGGTGGTTTACGACCACTGTTCATCCCGACAAGAATTCATTAAAGATCAGATTTTGTGATTATTAAAAGGGACTTGGACTTCAATTCATTTCATTATTCATCCATACAACTCAAGAAAATTCTAGAACTCTCCAAATATTTCCTCCACAAGAATTCAAGAGAATCAAAGGGAATATCAAGATCATCACCACTAAATTCATGAAAATAAGTGTAAGAACACATCAAAGGATCTTCTAAGTCAAGAAATTTCAAAGAAGATGGAACTAGGGTTTTGGCTAATTGAAGTATTTCCACTTAAGGATTGTTCAACCATCATCCAAGGTAAGTTTCATGATTATTCCATGTTGTTTGAAGTATTGGAAAGCTTAGATACTTGAAATGTAGAAGAACATAGAAATGGGTCATTTTTGAGTGAGTAGTGACATAAATGAATGATAGTGGAATTAAACAATGAATATTGAAGGGTTGTGAGTACAAATCTGTTATAAATGATGTTTATATCATGAAACAAGCATTAAATGCATGAAAACGCAAGGATGAGCTAGAAGTAGAAAGAAGGGAAAATTGGAGGAAAATGGTGAATTTTGCCAAATGTACATAAATGACGATTGCCGATTATGATATTACGAATAATACTATGACTATTGGGAGTTGATATAGAACGTTGGAAAAGTGGTATGAGCGAAGGAAGAGTCGTCCGACTTTTCCTAGAATTAGCGACGCGTTCTTATAGCTAGCCACTAATGTTGATACGAATTCTCTTATGAAGGTAACGACGTGATATCGACGGAGAACAAGTGAGCGATATCTTAGCTAAACAACCAAGGTATGTGAGGCTAGTCCTTCTTTCTAATGGCATGAATCTTTTAGCTTGAATCCCTATTCCTTTCATGAATTTTTACATTCTAAGAAGTTAAACGATTATGCCTATGAATGTCTATATGAGATAAGTTATATGATATGATGACACTAGAATGATGATGATGTTATTCCTTGCCTACACTCACCTTATGTACTAGTCCTTTCAAGGTGAGGCAGAATGTCCATGATGGTTCCATAATGTAATCGGGGGATCACGACCTTACGTCACCCCGATAGAGTAAAGTTGATCATGAGTCATATATACACATTATGATAAGCTAAGTATTTTATGATAAGCATATTACTATGAGTATTTACATTAAGCATGTCATGATTGCATTCACACCAGGCCTAGTTGGCCGGGCAGACACCGCTTCGGCGGGCGGCGATACGGATACACCACGACCTACGGGCGTGGGCAGACACCACTAGTGGGCGGCATGAGATGGTACCCCGGACACGGGAGGCCTGGACGCGGGCTAATATTATTGATTATCACACCGTTCCGACACGGACGGGCAGCTTGCATATGATGCATACATGTTATGATAATGATTATGAGTAAGATAGCATGCATTACTTCATTTATGATTATCAGTCAGATCCAGATGTCTCATGTTGATGTTATCCCCATATTGTTGATGTCTCCTTCCATTATGTATGCCTCTCATACTCGGTACAATATTCGTACTGACGTCCTTTCTTCGGACGCTATGTTCATGCCCACAGGTAGACAGGGAGGAGTCTTCAGTAGTTGTCAGCTGATAGATAGCACTCCATTGTTCGGAGGTGCTTATGGCTATTCTTTTGATGTACATTCATACATGCATATTTTGGGCATGACGGAGTCTTGTTCCATCTATGTATTCATTATGTTAGTAGAAGCTCGTAGATACGCAGTGTGGGTTAGAAGGTCTCACAAAATGTTTTCATATGTATGTATATTATTTTGATGGCCGAGAGGCAAATGTATATAAAGTATTTATGTTTTGATAAAATATGATTTTCCTACAACTGGTATGTAAAATTGATAAAAGAGTAAATAAGCAAGACAAGCAGTAGAGTAAGCGGTACTCGATAATTGCTCCGGGTACCCGTCGCGGCCCCTAGCTGGGTTATGACAGAAGTGGTATCAGAGCAGTTCGCCCTAGGAAGTGTCTACGAGCCGTGTCTAGTGGAGTCTTGTTTATGGTGTGTTGCGCGCCACGCTAATAAACAAGAGGCTACAGGGCATTTAGGAAAATGACCATTCTTCTTCTCATGAGATCGTGCGATAGAGCCATGTCTAGGATTATATCATTCCTAAAAGTGTGTTATGGTTTCAGAAAAATGCCGCCGAAAGGAAAAGCTACAGCTGCCCAGAAAGGCAAAGCTACGACGAAGAAGCGGGCAGAAAGGGAGCCTCCGGCGGAGGTAGAGGAAAGTGAATCGCAAAGTGAGGCCGCGCCCAATGTAGAAGAGCAGGGGGGAGCCTCAGCTCTGAATCCTCCACCGGGTGATTCGGGTTAACAAGTGTGTGAGGCCATACATTTATTGACACAGTTGGTTGCCGCTCAGGCACAACGACAGAATGCGGGCCCAAGTGATCGTTCGGCTAGTACAAGAGCCCGTGATTTCCTTACTCTAAACCCTCCAGAATTTTTCGGGTCGAAGCCGGATGAGGACCCACAAGGTTTTATCGATGAGATGTTGCGGACGCTGAAACTTATGCATGCTTCTGAGACCGAATCCGTGGAGTTGGCCTCATATAGACTTCGCGACGTGGCGGTACTATGGTATAAGAATTGGGTGGTAACAAGAGGGGAGAATGCACAACCTCCCGTGTGGCAAGAGTTTGTAGATGCCTTTATTCGTCACTACTTGCCACCTGAAGTCCGCCGAGCTAGAGCGGACAGGTTCTTGAATTTGAAACAAGGAAGCATGAGTGCCCGAGAGTATAGTATGCAATTCAACTCATTGGTCCGATATGCTCCGACTATGGTGGCTGACATGGGAGACCGAGTCTACAGATTTGTGAGTGGTTTAGGGCCACATCTGTACAGAGATTGTTTGACAGCCTCTTTGCAAGATGGGATGGATATTTCCCGAATACAGGCCCATGCTCAGAACCTCGAAGAACGACAACGACAGCAGAGAAGTGATCGTGAGGGTAACAGAAGACAAGGTAAGAGGGCTAGATCTATGGGGGAGAGCAGTGAGTACCAAGGGGGACCGAGACAGATACATTCTAGGCACTCAGGTCAGTCAGCGACCAGTGCACCTCCCAGATTCTCGAATAGGAGATTCGACCGTTCTTTTCAGTCAGGCCAAGGGCAGAGTTCGAGGGCCTAAGATTCGCAGTCTAGGGGAGACTTTAGCCAGAGGAGACCTTCAGTACCGCGGTGTATCCAGTGTGGCAAATTACATTCCGGACAGTGTCGTCAGGGTTCGGATGCTTGTTATGCTTGCGGGCAGGTTGGTCATATGATGAGAGATTGCCCTACAGCGAGAGATAGAGCAGGAACTCAGCCCACAGGTTCAGCAGCGGGTTCTTCTTCAGCGCGCCCGACAACATAGACTCCTCAGACTACAACAGGCAGAGGCAGAGGTAAAGGGGGAGCATCCACTTCAGGTGTTGTTCAGCCACGTGTATATGCCTTAGCTGGGCGACAGGATCTTGAGTCTTCCCCAGATGTTGTCACAGGTACCTTGACTATATTTTCCCGTGATGTATATGCTCTGATTGATCCTGGTTCTACCTTCTCATATATTACTCCGTATATCGCTGATTGTGTTGGGGTGAGACCTGAGCAAATTAAACCTTTCAAGGTATTCACTCCGGTTGGTGATCCCGTAATAGCGAGACAAGTATATAAGAACTGTGTAGTCATTATATGTGATCGTCAGACAAGGGCTGATTTGATTGAACTGGAGATGATAGATTTTGACGTAATTATGGGTATGGACTTGTTGGCATCATGCTATGCTAATGTTTGTTACCGAACAAAGGTAGTTCGATTCCAATTTCCGGGAGAGCCCAAACTCGAGTGGAAGGGTAATACAGCTTCCCCAAATGGTAGGTTTATTTCCTACCTTAAGGCGAGAAAGATGATAGCCAAAGGTTATATTTGTCATCTAGTTCGGGTTCATGACACGGAAGCGGAAGTGCCAACTTTCCAGTCTGTCCCGTAGTGAATGAATTCCCAGATGTGTTTCCCGATAAGTTACCAGGCCTTCCTCCAGAAAGGGAGATCGAATTTTCTATTGATGTACTACCAAACACCGAGCCTATTTCTATTCCTCCGTATCGAATGGCTCCAGCAGAACTGAATGAGCTAAAAGCACAGCTAAAAGATTTACTTAAGAAGGGGTTTATAAGGCCTAGTTCCTCGCTATGGGGAGCACCAGTCTTGTTCGTAAGGAAGAAGGACGGTTAGTTACTAATGTGTATTGATTACAGACAGCTGAATAAAGTGACGGTGAAGAACAGATATCCCCTTCCTAGAATTGACGACTTGTTCGATCAATTGCAAGGTACTAAATGGTTCTCCAAGATAAATCTGAGATCGGGTTATCATCAGGTGAGAATTAGGGAAGCAGATATTCCCAAGACTGCCTTCAGGACAAGATATGGTCACTACGAGTTTCGAGTAATGTCGTTCGGGTTGACGAATGCCCCGGCAGTGTTCATGAATTTAATGAATAATGTGTTCAGGCCATTCTTGGACCTCTTCGTGATAGTTTTTATCGACGATATCCTAGTATATTCTCGCACAGAATCAGAACATGCAGATCATCTAAGAATTGTTCTTGGCGTCCTTCGAGATCGAGAATTGTATGCAAAGTTTGCAAAGTGCGAGTTTTGGCTTAATTCTGTTGCATTCCTGGGTCATATTATTTCAGATGATGGTATCCGAGTCGACACTCAGAAAATAGAAGCTGTGAAGACTTGGCGAAGGCCTACGACGCCCACAGAAGATCGTAGTTTCCTTGGGTTAGCTGGATATTATAGAAGATTTGTAGAGGGCTTCTCATCTATTTCAGCCCCATTGACAAAGTTAACCCAGAAGTCGGCTAAATTCCAGTGGAGTGATGCCTGTGAGCGTAGCTTTCAAGAGTTGAAAAACAGATTGACCTCAGCGCCAGTGCTAACACTTCCAGAAGGATCAGATGGCTATGTAGTATATTGTGATGCCTCAGGTGTGGGATTAGGATGTGTATTGATGCAGAATGGAAAATTTATTGCATATTCTTCGAGACAGTTGCGAAAACATGAACAGAATTATCCCACTCATGATCTTGAGCTAGCTGCGGTCATTCATACATTGAAAATGTGGAGACATTACTTATATGGTGTGCACGTGGACATCTATACGGATCACAAAAGCCTTCAATATATTTTCAAACAGAAGGAGTTGAACCTGCGGCAAAGGCGATGGTTAGAATTACTGAAGGATAACGATGTGAACATTCTATACCATCCAGGGAAGGCGAATGTAGTAGCAGATGCACTTAGCCGCCAATCGATGGGCAGTTTATGTGGAGTTCCTTCGGAAAAGCGAGAAATGGTTCGTGAAGTCCATTGGTTAGCAAGTCTCGTCGTACGGCCAATTGATTCAGGAGATGCAAGTATTAGCATCAATGACCCCACAGTTTCATCATTGAATCTAGAAGTGAAGGAATGGAAATATGAAGATCCTCAGTTAAGCCACTATCGAGATCTATCTCACGAAAAGGAAAAGTCTCCATTCGAAGTTTCCGTAGAAGGGGTTCTTAGATATCGAGGCCGGCTATGTGTACCGAATGTGGCAAACTTGCGCCAACGGATTCTAGAGGAAGCACATTATTCCCGGTATTCCGTTCATCCAGGTGCAACTAAGATGTACCATGATCTTAAATCGATATATTGGTGGGATGGCATGAAGAGAGGCATAGCAGAATTTGTAGCCCAAGTCCGAATTGCCAGCAAGTGAAAGCCGTGCATCAAAAGCCAGGAGGGTTATTGCAAGCAATGGAAATTCCTACGTGGAAATGTGAAGAAATTAACATGGATTTTGTGGTAGGATTACCCCGTGTGCAAGGGAAGTATGATTCTATATGGGTGATCGTGGATAGACTCACAAAAGTAGCTCATTTTCTCCCTGTTAGAACCACATATTCAGCGAAAGATTATGCTAAATTGTATCTCAAGAAGATTGTACGACTTCACGGTATTCCTTTGGCCATTATCACAGACAGAGGGGCACAGTTCACAGCCAAGTTTTGGAAGTCCTTTCAAGAAGGTCTAGGCACTCAAGTTAAGCTCAGTACGGCGTTCCATCCGCAGACTGACGGACAAGCCGAGCGTACTATTCAGACCTTGGAAGATATGCTACGAGCATGTGTGCTGGACTTTGGTGGTAGTTGGGATGAGCATTTGCCTCATATTCAATTTGCCTATAATAACAGCTATCATTCCAGTATTCAAATGGCTCCATACGAGGCCTTATATGGAAGAAAATGCAGATCTCCAATTGGATGGTTTGAAACCGGAGAATTACAATTGATAGGCCCCGACTTGATCCAACAAGCAGTTGAAAAGGTTAAAGTGATTCAAGACCGACTGTTAACAGCTCAAAGTCGCCAAAAGTCTTATGCAAATAATCGCCGACGAGACTTGGAATTTCAAGTGGGCGATTGGGTGTTCCTGAAGGTATCGCCGATGAAGGGAGTGATGAGATTTGGAAAGAAGGGAAAGCTAAGTCCCAGATATATCGGACCCTACCAAATCATTCGCAAGGTGAGTCGAGTAACCTATAAATTGGACTTGCCTTCAGAGCTCGAATCCGTGCATCCAGTGTTCCATGTTTCGATGCTCCGCAAGTGTATTGGAGACCCAACAAGAATAGTTTCGGTTGATAATGTGCAAGTAACAGAGAAGATAACATACGAGGAAATGCCCATTGCCATTTTGGATAGACAATTACGAAGGCTTCGGAATAAAGAGGTTGCTTCAGTCAAAGTTCTATGGCAGAACAATAATCGGGAAGAAATGACTTGGGAAGCGGAGGAGAAGATGAAATCTATGTACCCCCATTTGTTCCAATCCCCAGAAGAGATTCAAGATGAGACGTCGATGGTGTAAGGTATGTATGTTTTAATTTTATGTTTTTGGTCGTGTGTGGCCATAAATGTGTTGATATTGTGATGTAGCCCTGTGAGGCGAAGATATTGTGGGTTGTTGTAATGGAAAGGTAGTGTCCAAATTACAAAGGAAACTCTGGCAAAAATTTTCTAGAATTCCCAAGTGTCGAACATTCGAGGACGAATGTTCCAAAAGGGGGGAAGAATGTTACATCTCGAAAATTTCTCCGTACTTGTATGATGAGTGGAATGAGGAAGAGTTTGAGTGTATGATGTTTTGTTAAGTCGGGAATGGCTAATTATGAATTTTTGGAAATACGAAAGTCGCGGAAAATTTTTCAGCCCAGTGGTCGCATATGGCACTATACGGCCCGTAAAGTGATTTACGGGCCGTATAGTGCAATCGTCCTCCAGCTTGTCCAAAATCTCAACTTTCTGTAAATTGTGAAAATGGTTAAAAACGACTTGGAGGACGGCCCGTAAACTGGTTTACGGACCGTAAACCTCAGTCGTAAACTGCCATGTCCATCAGCCAAAACTTTATGTCTTTGAAATGGTTAAATACGGCCATGGAGGACGGACCATAAATCAAAATACGGTCCATATATGGTGGTTTACGACCACTGTTCATCCCGACAAGAATTCATTAAAGATCAGATTTTGTGATTATTAAAAGGGACTTGGACTTCAATTCATTTCATTATTCATCCATACAACTCAAGAACATTCTAGAACTCTCCAAATATTTCCTCCATAAGAATTCAAGAGAATCAAAGGTAATATCAAGATCATCACCACTAAATTCATGAAAATAAGTGTAAGAACACATCAAAGGATCTTCTAAGTCAAGAAATTTCAAAGAAGGTGGAACTAGGGTTTTGGCTAATTGAAGTATTTCACTTAAGGATTGTTCAACCATCATCCAAGGTAAGTTTCATGATTATTCCATGTTGTTTGAAGTATCGGAAAGCTTAGACACTTGAAATGTAGAAGAACATAGAAATGGGTCATTTTTTAGTGAGTAGTGACATAAATGAATGATAGTGGAATTAAACAATAAATATTGAAGGGTTGTGAGTACAAATCTGTTATAAATTATGTTTATATCATGAAACAAGCATTAAATTCATGAAAACGCAAGGATGAGCTAGAAGTAGAAATAAGGGAAAATTGGAGGAAAATGGTGGATTTTGCCAAATGTACGTAAATGACGATTGTCGATTATGATATTACGAATAATACTATGAATATTGGGAGTTGATATAGAACGTGAGAAAAGTGGTATGAGCGAAGGAAGCATCGTCCGACTTTTCCTAGAATTAGCGACGCGTTCTTATAGCTAGCTACTAATGTTGATACGAATTCTCTTATGAAGGTAACGACGTGATATCGACGGAGAACAAGTGAGCGATATCTTAGCTAAACAACCAATGTATGTGAGGCTAGTCCTTCTTTCTAATGTTATGAATCTTTTAGCTTGAATCCCTATTCCTTTCATGAATTTTTACATTCTAAGAAGTTAACAGCTTATGCCTATGAATGTCTATATGAGATAAGTTATACGATATGATGACACTAGAATGATGATGATGTTATTCCTTGCCTACACTCACTTTATGTACTAGTCCTATCAAGGTGATGCAGAATGTCTATGATGGTTCCATAATGTAATCGGGGGATCACGACCTTACGTCACCCCGATAGAGTAAAGTTGATCATGAGTCATATATACACATTATGATAAGCTAAGTATTTTATGATAAGCATATTACTATGAGTATTTACATTAAGCATGTCATGATTGCATTCACACCGGGCCTAGTTGGCCGGGCAGACACCGCTTTGGCGGGCGGCGATACGGATACACCACGACCTACGGGCATGGGCAGACACCACTAGTGGGCGGCATGAGATGGTACCCCGGACGCGGGAGGCCTGGACGCGGGCTAATATTATTAATTATCACACCGTTCCGACATGGACGGGCAGCTTGCATATGATGCATACATGTTATGATGATGATTATGAGTAAGATAGCATGCATTACTTCATTTATGATTATCAGTCAGATCCAGATGTCTCATGTTGATGTTATCCCCATATTGTTGATGTCTTCTTCCATTATGTATGACTCTCATACTCGGTATAATATTCGTACTGACGTCCTTTCTTCGGACGTTGTGTTCATGCCCACAGGTAGACAGGGAGGAGAGCTTGGCCCAGGTCCTCAGTAGCTGTCAGCTGATAGATAGCACTCCATTGTTCGGAGGTGCTTATGGCTATTCTTTTGATGTACATTCATACATGCATATTTTGGGCATGACGGAGTCTTGTTCCGTCTATGTATTCATTATGTTAGTAGAGGCTCGTAGATACGCAATGTGGGTTAGAAGGTCTCACAAGATGTTTTCATATGTATGTATATTATTTTGATGGCCGAAAGGCAAATGTATATAAAGTATTTATGTTTTGATAAAATATGATTTTCCTACAATTGGTTTGTAAAATTGATAAAAGAGTAAATGAGCAAGACAAGCAGTAGAGTAAGCGGTACTCGGTAATTGCTCCGGGTACCCGTCGCGGCCCCTAGCTAGGTCGTGACAGATGGTACTCAAGTCTTAAGGAAGTAAGATATGAGGAGTAGAACTTCCAAGATAGTAGTTGCTGAAGGATAGAGAAAAGATAGAGTTAGTTAGAAAGAAAAAAAATATAAAATAAAATAGTGACATACGCTACCGAGTAAGTTAGTTATGAATGAAAGCTCCCTTATCATGTAAACTATGTTGTCAATATGTTTTATAAAGATGACAGTATGAAGTTAAAGTATCCACACTTATTTCAACCCCCAGGAGAGATTCAAGATGAAACGCCAACGATATAAGGTATATATTCTTACTTTTCATGCTTTTAGTCGTGTGTGGCCATAGATATGTTGATATTGTGATGTATCCCTGTGAGGCAATGACATTATGGGTTGTCATGACAGGTAGGTAGTACCAAATCACAGGGGAAACTCTGGCGAAATTGTTATATCCCGTATTTTGCGTATTCGGATAATTCGAGACAATTGCGAGAAGTTAAGGGCAAGGCTAAATTTTGACCTTGTTTAGCTCACAAGTTGTTCATGAAAGTTGTGATGTGGAAATATTAAGAAAGGCTAGGGGGAAAAAGGGAAATTCGCAAGATGGCTCATAGAAAAATGGAGGAAGGCCAAGGGAAAATTTGAAATTTGGAAAATAAATTTTCATAAATTGCAAAAAAAAAAAAACGATTGGGCTTGAGAAAATAGGCCATATGGCCGGCCACATGGAGTGGGCCTTGGCCCACATGGGAGCCCAACCTTGAAAAATAAAAGATGAGAGTTAGAGCCCATTTTCCATTCATAACACTTAGAATCTTCAAGAACCTTGAAGAAGAGCAAAGGCAAAGGGGCCATTTGGCCAAGCCTACAAAAATGGAAGCCTTCAAGTTTGATCCAAAAAAATATTTTCTTCTAGTATTCCCACTAATTTGAAGGTCCTCTTTAACGTGGTATAATTGTTAGAGCAAGAAGACTTTTCTTTGTTGCAAGTTCATGATCTTAGCCAAGTGGGAAGTAAGTGGAAAAGGGTAAGATTTAATCTTCTTTTATATGTTATGGATGGTTGTGTATGTTGTAGTATGTAGAAATGAATGAAAATCATGAAAACATGGATGCTATGTGGTGGCCGAATATATAGTGTTGTGGCCGTGTGAATATGGTGTAGTGTAGAAGAGAATGAATCAATTTTCTTAGTATTTTGGTTGTTGTTGTAATTAATTCTATGGTGAAAATGAAGGTTTGATGAATTGGAATGAAGTTGTAATAGTTGGAGAGTTGTCTTAGAAGTTAATGTGATTTGAATATGGCTTTCTTGTAATTATGAAAAACAATGTTGTTAGTATGTGGATTGTTGGTGTAGTTCATGAATTTGAAGGAAGAAAATGTGTCGTTATTGTTCTTGTTGCAATTGGGAGGTTTCGGGTGGTATTGTGCATTGGTTGGGATGTTTTGGTCATTGCGCGGATTGTTTGAAGTGTTCTTGAGTCTTGGTCGTGAGGTCTTGGGAAAGTATCTGAACGTGTGAGCATTTATGTCGGCTTGATCATATGTGATTGAATTGAATATAAATGAAATGTCGTCGAATTATGTAAAAGGAGCTACTAATGTTAGAATGTATTTTGAAATAATTGTTGAAGTTGGAGATATGATTGTTGGTATTGTTGTTGATAATTTGGCCGAGTTGAATTCTCGGATTTGTTGTTGATAAATTGGCCGAGTAAGATTCTCGGGGATGGGGTATTTACAGGGGAAATGTTGCCGAAATTTCGGCAGAATATAAATGAATTCATTTGAAGGGCTAAAGCAAGTGGATGACGACGAATCTAATGATTATGTCAATTCTATTGAATGTAGACTAGCAAGTTTGGACGAAAAAACGTAGCTAAATGGACGTGGGACAAGTATGTAAAGCTTACCTTTTCTTTCTTTTGGCATGTCCTAGAGCTAAGTAAGCTATGATACTTATCTTGGGGTAATTCCATTCTTGATTCCGAGCGTGTTAATGATTCTTATTCACTTCTTGATGTGCGTATACTTAGCATGGCCGTGTTTATTGTATGATTGAATAACAAGAAAAGTCTAAAGAATTCGGTAAATAGTAATGTCCCTAACTTTCGTAGACAATCTCGGATTGCTTGAAAATGGTTGTAGGGGTTCCTATAATAAATGACGTTTATAACCTTCATGTGCTAATTCGGATTGTTTGGGAAATGCTCGTAGAGGTTATTAAAATGAATAACGTTCATAAATTTCATAAACGAACTCAGATTGTTTTAGAAATGTTCATGGAGGTTTCTATAATGAATAATGTCCATAACGAGATTTGAAAGGTACTTGGTATGATTGTTGCTTTAATTTTTCCAAAAATAGCTTCTGAAACGTTCGTAGGAGGTTCCGTACTTCAAACGCTCATAACTTCCTCATACTAAGTCGGATTGGCCCGAAACTTGTTTCTGAGTCTTCAGGCGTCGGTAAGTATACTTATCCATCGAGCCTTAAAAGTTGATTTGTGTGCACTTAGTTTCTCACTACCTTGCTCGTGCATATGGTTGTTAACTTTCTTATACAAACTCGGTTTTACTTGAAACGTGTTTGTGGTTTACTAATGATTTCAAGAAAATTAGTTTTGTATTAAAGGAAACATAAAGTTGATTTCTAAAACCACTCCGAAGGGAGTGCGAGATTTTATTATTTAGACATTTCCAAAACCACTCCGAAGGGGGGTGTAAGATTTTCGAGCCTAAGTTATTGGATGATTTCATGGCGCGACTAAGTGATACATGATAGTTTTGAGAAATAAAAAGGGAGAAGTCCCCATTTTAAGAGAGAGGGAAGAAGTTCCCATTTTGAAACTAAAGTTGCTCCGAAGGGAGTCTTTTGATGGTTTTCAAAGATTTTCATGCATTTGCATATTTACATACATGCCCGAAGGGGCCATCATCATTATTATTATGCCAGAAACGGCATGCCCGAAGGGGCCATCATTATTATTATGTCACAAGTGATATGCCCAAAGGGGCCAGGACTATTATCATTATGTCACAAGCGGCATGCCCGAAGGGGCCATTATCATTATTATGCCGGACGCGGCCTGCCCGAAGGGGACATCATTGTTATTAAGCCGGAAGCGGCTGCCCGAAGGGGCCATCATTATTATTATTATGTCGGAACCGGCATGCCCGAAGGGGCCAGGACTAGCATTATTATGTCGGCGGCATGCCCGATGGGGCCATCATTATTATTAATCCGGAAGCGGCTGCCCGAAGGGGCCATCATTACTATGCCGGAAGCGGCCGTCCGAAGGGACTATTTTGTCAGCTTGTTGGAAGCAGTAAGTGTGTTAGATTGCACCATCTACCTAAAAAATGTGTGTTCACTTGCATTATGTACTTAAGGATTGTTTTGAGACCTCGTGTATACATTTATGCTTCTTCCAGCGAAGGCTGCAGGTATTGAGTTTAACGGTGATTTCTTCTCTCCTAAATTAAGCTACGGTTAGGATTTGTTACCGCTTTACATATTCAGTACATATTCTGTACTGACCCCCTTTTCTTCGGGGGCTGCGTTTCATGCCACGCAGGTACACCCAGATGAGTAGAAGATTTTACTAAAGGTGTTCCAGCTGGATTGGCGAGCTCCATCTCAGTTCGGAGTGCTGTCGGGTCAAAGTACTTGTGTCATGGTATTTTGTATATGTTAGAGACTTTGCAGACAGTGTCCTGTGGATAGGGCATCGAGAAGTGCGAATCATTTGTAAATGTTAAAAAGTATGTATTTTCAGATGATTTCAGCTGGTAAAAAAAAAGGGTACGAAATTGATTGAAAGTTTTCATAACCTGTATAAAGATAATGATCTCTATTTGGAAAAGTCTCATGTTTTAAAAGTTTTTGAAATGAAAGGTTTTGGTTAAGCGAACGTTTAAGGGTTCGCTCAACTCTGAAGAGAGTCGGGTGCCCATCATACCCTATCAAGATGGGGGTGTGACAGAAATTTTCGCAAGATCCCGAGTGTTTAACATTCGAGGACGAATGTTCCAAAAGGGGGGAAAATGTTACACCTCGGAAATTTCCCCGTGAATGTACAACGAATAGACTAACGAAGAATACGAGTATATGGTATTTTAATAAGAAGGGAACGACGTTTGACGACCCTGAGTAAGATTTTAAAGGTAATTGCAATAAGAGATAGGTTATTCTCCACAACGACTACTTACGGGTCCTGAAAATGTGAAAAGTCGCAGATTTGCACTTTGACCCAGTCGATCGTAAAATGAAATACGGACCGTAAAGTGGTATACGGCCCATAAACTGCCATGTCGTATTCCAACTTACAAAACTTCAACTTTCTGCTAAATGTTCAAATGGTTAAATACGACTTGGAATACGGACTGTAAATTGAAATACGGCCCGTAAACTGCGATCGTAAATCACCATGATCCCCAGCATACCTTTCTGGTTTTGTTATGCTTAAATACGACCACGAAATATGGCCCGTAAACTAGAATACGAACCATAAACTGGGTTTACGACCACTGTGCACGTCAACTACTGTTCATTTCGGATCAGATTTTAAGTCATTAAAAAGGAGACCTAAGCTCATTAATTCATTCCATTCCCACGGTACTTCTCTCTAGAAACCTCTAGAATATTCTACACTCTTTATCTACAAGAAAATAAAGGAAATCAAAGATCAATATCAAGAATCCAAGTGAATCAAGTGTATGAAACTCATCAAAGTTCATCCAAGTTAAGAAATTTCAAGAGAAGCAAACTAGGGTTTTGGTGCAAGAAGAGTAATACCAATCAAGGCTTGTTCCTACAACATCTAAGGTAAGTTTTATGGCATTTACATGTTATTTAGGGTATGGAAGAGTTGAAACACTTGGATTATAGAAGGATGTAAGAAATGGGCCATGAAAGTGTGAATAGTAGCATTGTTGAGTAAAGGTTTGAATTGAGCCATGATCATTGATAATTTGTGATTATAAAAATGTTATGAATGACATTTAGAACATGAAATAAGTATTATATATGAGAAAACACGATAGTGAGCTATAACCATAAATGTGGAGAAATTGAAGAGAAATGGTGGATTGTGGTCAATGTATATAAATGATGATTGTTGATTGCAATATTGTGAATGTTGTTGTGAGCGTTTGGGAGTTGATATAGAATATGGGAAAAGTAGTAGAAACAAAGGAAATGCTGCCCAATTTCCCCTAGAAATAGTAGCACGTTCTTATAGCTGGTTAACTAATGTTAATGTGACTTCTCTTGAAGGTAGAAACGTGGGCGTTAAAGGAAAACAAGCAAGCGACATATTAGTAAACGACAAAGGTACGTAAGGATAGTCCTTTCTTTCCCAGGACATGAATCTTATGATATGATATCCCCTCCTTCTTCATGATTTTCCTATGTACCAAAAACTATGAGTCTGCAATTATGAAGAGCTTCACAAGATAAAGGAAAGAGATATGCTACGAGCATGACGATACCGATGATGGATATAAGTATATAAGTTCTAAAGTTAGGATACGACATTCTTACGGAACTAATGATCCTTATGCAACTTCTATGATATTATGTTCCCTACCTCTCCATGACCTTCCTACCTTCCGGAAAACTAAGAGTTTATGATCAGGAATAGCCACGTGAGATAAAGATAAGAGGCATGCTATGAACACGATAATGAAGATGATAAACTTAAGTCTAAAGATTCTAGAGTTCATGGTATAATGTTTATACAAAGCTAACGACATTAACTATGATCTATTGGTGTTGCTTGTTGTATACACTTACCTTATATACTAATTCCTTCAAGGTGAGGCAGACTACCTATGAATGCTCTGTAATGTAATCGAGGGTTGTCGACCTTATGTCACCCCGACATTGTTACAGATTGTCCATAAGCCTTAATGCACGTCCTATGACCAATATTCCAAAAATTTACGAGTCTATGTTCATAAAGGATTTAATATGGGATAAAGGTAAGAGATACGCTATAGAAATTAATATGGTAATGATGAGCTTAAGCCTAAAAGATTATAAAGACTATCATACGATACTTATACGAAATTCGTGCTACGAATATGATATGGTTTTTCATAGATTGTCTTTAAATTTAAATGTATGCCTTAATGAATGGTTACGATACGCCTATAAGATGAATGTGATGACAAAGACGATGATGAGATATACTGATTCTTGTTATAATGTATGTGATATGGTCGAGCCACTACATGGCCGAATACGGAAGATATGTATGTGATATTGTCGAGCTACTACGTGGCCGAATACGGATACTGTCGAGCCACCACGTGGCCGTATACGGATATTGTCGAGCCCTACGTGGCCGAATACAGATAATGTATTATGTGTATGAGAAGCTACGGTACTACGATGATGTTGTGTACGCTATGATGATTCATGCACGACGATTATGTATATGTGATATATGTGTGAAATGTATTCATCCTTAAGGGTCGCGCAGGTTTTGCCTTCACCTTATGACTTATGATTTCTCTATCATGTTTATTTCATTCATGCCTTACATACTCAGTACAATATTCGTACTAACGTCCGTTTTCTTTGCACGCTGTGTTCATGCCCACAGGTACACAGGGAGACGGCGCAGACCTTTAGGAGCTGTCAGCAGATTTGCAGTAGCACTCCATTATTCCGGAGGTACTAATCGGGTTTATACTTTTGTGTATATATATATATATATATATATGTATAAGTATTTTGGGCACGACGGGGTCTTGTCCCGTCAATATGTCTAGTACTCTAGTAGAGGCTCGTAGATACGTATGTGTGTGGGTAGTATGGTCTCACGATGCTAGTATGGTGTGTATGTCATTATTTTGGATAGCCGAAGGGCGTATGTATATAAAAATCAATTATGTTTTCAAATGAAAAATGATTGTCTTATGATTATGAGTTTATAAATGGTAAAGAAGTGTGTGATGACTATGGCAAGTAGGGAAATGAGTGGTGCTCGGTGGTTAGCCACGGGTACCCGTCACTTTCTCTTGGTCATCCAGATGCATTCTAATTTGATTATACCCGGAATCTGCATCAAGAAAACTCATTAATTCATGCCCGATCTTAGCATCAATCATTTGATCTATTCTCGGAAGTGGGAATGTGTCCCTTGGGCATGCCTTATTAAGGTCTTTGAAGTAAATACACATTCTAAATTTATTCCCTTTTGTAGGTACTAAGACTATGTTTCCTAGCCAATTCAGGTATTTGACTTCCTAGATGGACCCTATGTCAAGTAACCTTGCTACCGCCTCTTTAACAAACTTGTTGAGGACCTCTGGTATAGGCTGCTATTCTGTCGTACCGGGAAGAAGATGAGGTCCAAGCCTAGTTTGTGAGTTTCAACTTCCGAAGGTATACCTGTCATATCTTTATTGGACCAGGAAAAACAATCATTGTTAGCTTTAAGATATTGAAGAATAACACTCTTGAGCTTAGAGGTGAAGCCCGTGCCTAGGTATACCTTTCTCTCTGGGATATCCACGTATAAAGTGATCACCTCAAGTTCCTCAACCGTTGATTTTACGGCGTCTGAGTCAACAGGCACCTGAAAATACATCGAGATCTGATACATGTCCAGCAGCCCGCCCTCTAATTATGTATATTCCAAAGGAGGTTGCGGGGTTGCGAGCTCTGGTCTAAGTAATTGCTATTTGTTATCCGATGTCATTTTCTTCCCCTTTTGGTTCTTCGATGGAAAACATATCTTTTGCCACTAGATGTTCTCCTCAGATCAGCTTGATTCCATCTGGAGTAGGAAATTTCACTGGCAAGTGCAAAGTTGAGGGTACGACTTTCAAGTCATGTAGCCATGGCCTTCCAAATATTGCAGATCCCCATCAATAATGTAAAACTTAATCTCCTTAACTACTCCTTAGGCTTTTACAAGTAGGTCAATCTCCCCTTTAGTGGTTTCACTCACTATGTTATAACTGACGAGCACCCTTAAAGCCAATACTATTTTCCCTAGCATTTCCATTTCCTCCACAACTTTCCAGTGAATTATGTTGGCTGAACTACCTAGATCGATCAACACACATTTTACTTGGAAATAATCCATGGATACGGTGATTAACAGGGTGTCGTTATGTGGCAAGGTGACGCCGACTGCGTCTTCATCGGTGAAAGTGATTGGATCCTCATCTGATATCTCTCGCAACCTTTTCTCCCCAAAAATCATATTTATAACGTGTGGAGGGGCGTTCGGAGTGACCTTCCCTTCTATTGGCCCATTTCTTTCATAATCATTCTTGGCTCTTTCATTCAAGAACTCCAGCATGTGCCCCTTGCTAAGCAAAATTGTTGTTATACCTTATTAAATTTTGTGTCGTTTGCGTTGTAAGTAAATTCATATGAGTCAAAGTTATTATAAAGTTTCTAAAAGGTTACAGCAGGTCGTATATGAGTTATAAGTGGGTACCTAAAGGTTCGGGATCATACGAGTTGAAGAAGATATGTTTTGACGAAGTTCGGGAAGTATAAGGCATGATCTGTGCCGCAGATGGCCATCTGCTTTGCAGATCATGGTCGCATCTAAGAGCCAAGGCTGAGGAAGTTTCTGGAAATAACCTGCGAGGCCATCTGCGGCCGTGAATGCCAACGGAGATCAAAGTCGGTGGTAGCTTTTTTTATATATAATTCGTACCCTACTCTTTTTATCTCATTTTCTCAGACCCCAAACACTTCTAGAAACCCTCTCCAACATATGTGATCACCCCCCCCCCCCCCAAATGAAATCAAGGAATACAAGGGAATATCAAGTGCCTAAAGTTTTGAAAGTGTTGTTGAAGCTTGTTTCTCCTCTTTGTACTAGCTTTGGAGAATACTTCAAGGTGAAATAATCTTGGAATTGAAGTGTTAATGAGGTAAGATTCCATCTTATTCCCATGTTTATGAGTTTATATGATGGTTATACTAGGTTTGGAGAGAAAGAAGTCGGAGGGAAGGTTCAAATATGAACTTGAGTTTATATTGAGTTGTAATCTATTTTGAACCATAAGTGTTAATGTGTTTTTTAGCTAAAATATTGTTGTATAGATAGTAGTTGATATTGAGGTTGTTATACTTAGTATATTTGGAAGAAGGAGGTGTATAGGTGTCATATGCCAAGCGTATATCGGATTGTTTTATTGTACATCTCTAACTGTTGACGATATGAGTTTAAAGAGGATCATATGAGGTTGTTGTGTTGATTGTTGGCTGTTGGATGTATTATGATGATTGATGATTAAGAAATTGGGGAATACTACCCGTTTTGTTTTAGGATTGATTTATCATTTGACATACGTGATATGCTAGTACCATCTAAGCTTGAAAATGCCTTCCTTTGTTATAGGATTGGAGTACTAGTTCGATGGATTCGTGGTGGGATTTTGTTGACAATTTGAGGTATGTTAAGGCTAACTTTCCTTCTTTTGGCATGATCCATATGAACGAAACGTAAACGTAACGTTATTCCATAATGATTCCATTCTTAGTAGTTAGAGATGCTCTATGTTGATTCATTTTCTATTAATATTGTTCTTAGCAAGTCCTTCTCTAGATTTCATATGCTTCATAGAGGACTACTTGTTGATGAAAATGCTATCTCATAACGATGTTCGGAGGCGTAACGACCTTACGTTACTCCGATCAATTCAAGATGTACTCTTATCATATTCATGCATTATATATATATATATATATATACATACAATGACCCCACAGGCATTATATATGCGTATACTTGTATTATATCTATTTGGGTTATTGGAAAGGTTACGACGTTATATACGCACTACCACCTGATCAGCTGGTCATATGATGATGGTTATCCCCACTGAGGCCGATGTGATACGATGGGATACCCACTGAGGCTTGACAGGCGTAATATATATATATATATATATATATAAGAAGGCGTTATATGCATATATATACAGTACTTATGCATATCATTAGCCCTCTGAGGCAGTTCAGATATACAGGGTGCATTCCTTTTATCCTATGTACTTTTATGTCTCCTTTATGTTACTCCATGCCATACATGCTCAGTACTTTATTTGTACCGTCGCCCCTTTCGCCTGGGGGATACTGAGTTTCATGCCCACCGGTTCGGGTAGACAGGTTGACGACCTGCCTCAGTAGGTTGCCGTTCAGCTGATATTGGAGCACTCCATGTTATATCCCGCAATTTGTACATTCGGATAATTTAAGATAATTGCAAGAAGTTAAGGACAAGGCCATATTTTGATCTTGTTTAATACACAAGTTGCTTATGAAAATATTTGATGTGGAAAAATTGGGGAAGGCTAAGGGAAAATTTGAAATTAGGAAAATTTATTTTTCATGAATTGCAAGACAAAACAAAGAAAAAAAAAGAATAGTCTTGAATAAAAAGGCCAAGTGGGCCGTTTGTATGGAGTGGGCTTGGCCCATATGGAAGCTTAATACATAATTATAAAAGATGACAAGCTCATCATATTTTTCATCTTCAACCTAGAAAGTTCAAGAAACTTGAGGAGAAAGAAAAAAAGAGAAGGCCTATTCGGCCAAGAAGAAGAAAAACTGGGGTTCAAAAATTGATCAAGGAAAAATTATTTTCTTCTTGTATTCCAACCAATTGGAAGGTCCTCTTTAACATGGAGTGGTTGTTGGAGCAATAAAACCATTTATTTGTGCAAGTTCACAACCTTAGCCAAGTCAAGGAGTTGAGTGAAAAAGGTAAGTATTCAATCCTCTCTTTCATATGTTATGGATGATTTGTGCATGTTGTGGTATGTGGAAATGAATGAAATTCATGAAACTATGGTGTGGAAGTTGTAGCCGTGCCTATGTTGTGTTGTGTAGGAGTGGAGAACTAATTTTATTTAGTATAATGGATTGTTGTGTTGTGGATTCTATGATGTTAAATGAAGATTTAATGGTTTGAAATGAAGTGGAAATCATTTGTGGATTATTGAAGACGTTGATGTGATATTAGTATGATTCCTTATATTTGTAGGAATGAAATTGTTAATGTGTAGGTTGCAAATATAATTCATGAATTTGGAAGTGAGACATGTGGTTGGAAGATTGTAAGTGGGTTGTTGTGTTTGAATTTGAAAGAAGGAAATGTGTTGTTATTGTTCTTATTGAATTTGGAAGGTTTCGGGAGAAGTAATATGTTGATTGGGTTGTTTGGAATATTATGAGAATTGTTTGAGTATTCTTAAACCATGTTAGAATGATTTCGGATTAATACTTAGATGTGAGATCATTGATGTTAACTTGACTATATGTGATTGAATTGAATACAAATGAAATGTCGTTCAATTGTGTGACAAAGGTTGTTAATGTTAGAATGCGTCTTGAATTGATTGTTGATGTTGTTGGCATGATTGTTGGTATTGTTGTTGATAGTTTGGCCGAGTTGAATTCTCGGATGGTTGATTGATGATTTGGGCCGAGTTAGATTCTCGGGGATGGTGTATTTACAGGGGAGATGCTGCCGAAATTTCGGCAGATCATAAGTGAATTTATTTGAAAGACTAAGACAAGTGTGTGTGACGATGAATCTAATGATTATGTAAATCTTCTTGGATGTAGACTAGCGATAACGAGCTTGGACAATTAAGCGTAGCTAATAGGACGTGGAGCAGGTATGTTAAGGCTTGTCCCTTTCTTTCAAAGGCATGATTCCGATGTTATGATTTCATAATTGTTTCCATATCTTACTTGTTTTTCAAAAGTTAGATGTTTATGATTCCAAGGCATGATTCTCTTCCCAATAACCTGTAAATGTTTTTCCAAAGTGTTTGTATTCTACCAAAACAGAGGTTTGTAAGCTCTTATGACAATAACGATGGATATGTTTCACAATGACATTGATGATGTCAAGGATGAGAATATTTCTATGATAGCTATGATAAGAATGATTTAATGTTTAAAGTTACTTGGTATGATTATTGCTTTGATTTTCTAAAAATAGCTTCTGAAACGTTCGTGGAAGGTTCTGTACTTCAAGCGCTCATAACTTTCTTATACTAAATCGGATCGACCCGAAACTTGTTTCTGAGTCTTTAGGTGTCGGTTTATGTACGCTGTTATTCGTTGCTAGTCTCGTCTTATAATAATTGTTCCTTCAAGGTGAGACAAAGCCATGATGATTATTCCATAATATAATCGGAGGTTACCGACCTTACGTCACTCCGATAGATACATGACTTTCTTTAGGCTCTCAAGCATGCTGGGGGTCATATGTTGCGCTATAGACGCATTGCCACCTGGTCAGTTGGCATAATTTATCATCCCGGACGCTGGATGCCCGGACGCGGCACATATGTGGGGGAGCCGACGTTGTTCGGCGCTATGATATGTTCTATTTTCTATATGAAGAAGAAATGTTTTTCAAAGAAAGCTAAGCATGCATGGCATCCGCCCTAAGAGGCACTCAAATGTACAGGTTACTCTCTTATCTCATGATATGCCCTATATTTCTATTCTGTTATTGTTCATATTTATATCCCTTACTATGTTACTATTCATGCCTTACATACTCAGTACATTGCTCGTACTTACCCCCTTTCTTCGGGGGCTGCGTTTCATGCCGCGCAGGTACACCCAGATGAGTACAAGCTACTATAGAGGATGTTCCAGCGGAGTTGGCAAGCTCCATTTGCTCTGGAGTGTTGCCGAGTCAGAGTACTATGCTATGATGTCTTGGTTGAAGTTAGAGACTTTGCAGACAGAGTCGTGGGTGTAGTATGTCAGTCTTGAAAGCGGCTTCACCAGCCGATGTGTCTTTATATTTTATGTTACATATCCCACATGGCCACAGATTTTGTTTGAATTGAGTACAAAGAAAAGAAAAATTCTGAAAGCTTTACTATGTTTTCCACTTCTTATTGATGTGAGAGTTTAAAGAGGTTAAGTATGTAATAAGAGCCAGCGGGTTCGCTCGGCTCCGAATATGGGGTCGGGTGCCCATCACACCCTAGTAAAGTCGGGGTATGACACTCCACTTGTCTCGAAGTTGCTGACATGTCTTGGTATGGTATGTTTTTGTTGTACATATGGGTATGGCGGGGCCCTGTCCCAACCTTATTAAGTCATGTACTCTAGTGGAGGCTTGTAGACAGTTGTGGTACATTTAGATGTTGTATGGCCCTCTCGGCCTATATTTTGTTCTATAGGTGTCTATAATGACCTTCTTGGCCCGTACAGTTATGCCCAGCATGGTATATGCATATGTCCTTTCAGGCTCGTTCCTTGTCAATATAATTCTCTTATGATCTAGCAGGTTGCCATTTGATGACCCTCGTGGTCCATCCTTGTTTATGATTATGATATTACAGCATGATTAGCGATGCTCGGCGGGTAGGGCCCGAGTGCCCGTCATGGCCCTCTGATTTGTGTCGTGACACCTGCTACCTCCTTCTAGAGATGTCTGCAGTCTATCGTCTTATACGCGTGCGTGCCATGGAAATAGCACTATACGGTCGGGTCCTTAGAGTTTGGATCTAATCAAAGTGGTTTTAGAAAACGTGTTGATGGATAAGTCCTCAAAACGGCCACCATTTGTACCTCATCAATGATGAAGTTGTATTCGGAGAGCTTCGAATACTCTGGACCCTTTGAAGAAGACTTGAGAAAGTTTCCTCTGTCTCGGTTCTGTAGGCCTTGATTATTCCTACCATGATCCTGTTTCCTATCTTAGCTCCATCTTTCTAAGGAGCGGTATCCTTGGCCGCCACTGGGTTTCTTTAGCGGAACGTAAGGTTAGAACTGAGTTTTGATAAGCTACGGTCCGTCCCAACACCCTTTTCTGTTTTTCGAGGAGCCTTTCGCGCGACAATCCCCAGTAAGTCGTCCTCCACCTGAATCTTTGACTCGTACTTGTTATGCATATCTTTCCATGTAGCATCCTGGAATTCCAATAGATTTTCTTTGAGTTTGCATAAGGCATCTGAACTTAGAGGGTTTAGACCCTTGGCGAAAGCTTCGGCGGCCCACTCATTTGGGACCGCTCGCAACAACATCCACTCCTTCTGGAATTGGGTGATGAAGTCCTAAAGCAATTTAGACTCACCTTGCAATATGCGGAAGATATCCGCCTTCCTAGTCTTCACCTTTTGGTGCCCCGGATGTGCCTTGATAAACATATCCGCCAACATGGCAAACGAGCCGATTGAGTATTGGGGAAAAAGGGAGTACCAGGTTAAGGCACCCTTGGTCAACGTCTCGCCAAATTTTTTAATCAAGACCTACTCTATCACTTTTTCTTTTAAATCGTTACCCTTAACCGCCATAGTGTACGCCACTATGTGCTCCTGCGGATGCGTTATCCCGTCATACTTCGGTATGTTTGGCATTTTGAACTATTTTGGGATCATTTTCGGTGCGGCGTCGAGCATGTACACCAATTGAATGTATTTCTTCATATTCGAGCCCTCAATGATTGGTGAGGCCCATGGGATTTGACTCATCTACCGATGGAACTCCTTAGCATTCTTCTCTGCTTCTTTAGCGGTTTTATCTATCTTGCCGGTGATATTTTCCATGAAGCGCAAGGCTTGCACTCGGAAAGGGTCATCCGGGGTAGACTCGCTCCCTGACGCATCTCAGTTTCTTAACTTAGTTTGGCCTCCCCCGAGCACGTTGTTGCCATTTACCGTCGCCAGGGGTGTCCCCCCAGGCATTCTAGTTGTTGCGTCAGGGTTGGATGAAAGTTTTTCTTCCATATCCTCCATCATTGCCTGTTGTTGAGCCTTCATGTTATACATCGCTTCCTCTGGAGTTTTGTCGGTTGGAGTTGACTCCTCCATTGACTGTTGGGTTTGACCACCCCCTGGGGTTGTGCCATCCCCTTTCTGGGTCAACGGATCAACTGTTGCAGGGAGATAGAGAGGAAGGCCTTCTGGGCCGATGCGCTCGTTGTTGCCGTTGTTTCCGATAGTTTGATCGTCGCTAACTCCTGACATATCTAAAGTAGATGCTATAGCAAACAAGATTCAAAGAAAGGTTGGTACAATAAATAGGGTCACACTGATACCACTACTATCTAGGCCCCACGGTGGGTGTGAAACTGTTTATCCGTAAATCGGTACAGTTGAATTTATATACGAGGTCAAGGACACGTGGATCAATGTGACCAAGATAATGAGATAATTAGTAATAACAAGCAGATAGTTAAGAATAGTTAGATTAAATAGCTTGGGCCTTGGAGAAGCTTAGAGCTAGAATCTCCGAGCAAGTGAGTGGTTGAAACCTTGCTAAGTTGAATTAGAAAATTAAGATACTCCCTCTGTCCCAATTTATGTGATACACTTTCCTTTTTAGTCTGTCCCAAAAAAGAATGATACTATATTAAAAAATAATTCAAACTTAAAACTTCTCCTTTTATTCTTAATGAAATGATTTATAGCCACACAAATATTTAAGGCGTATTTTAGACCACAACTTTCAAAAGTCTTTCTTTCTTTCTTTCTTAAACTCCATGCCTAGTCAAACTACCAGTTGCATGAGGCGGGTTCTTAGCCCGGGCCCAAAATCATGATACAAAAATAGTAAATTTGATTAAAAATATAATTTATTCCATACTTTTCTATTGCATAATTAATTTAATCTAGTGACACATTAATCATGTCTTGTTGGTAAGTCTTTGTAATTATTAAAGTTTTTAGTCACGTAATTGAATAATTTTTAAGGAATAAATTATTTATGAGGAAGAAAGTTTGGAAGGAGAATTAGTAAATACAAAGGACACAAGATTCCATATTCACTAAAGAAGCAAAAACTTTGGGAGGTTTAAAACAAATAAGGGGTGTGTTCGATATAAAGGAAAATATTTTTCATAAAATGTTTTTTCACTTTTTCGTGTTTGGCTAGTCAAAATATTTGAAATACATTTTCTCTAGAAAATAAGTTCCTTAAAAATGAGGAAAATGACTTTCCTAGTAGAAGTAGGAAATTTAAGTTCCACAAAAGGCTTCAACATTTATTTTGTGCTCCGACCTTCTAATACACCTCATCTTCACTCCCACCATCGTAGGCCCATCCCCAGCAACCCCTCACACCCACCTCCCTTAGTATTTGTCTAGGTAATATACAAATGATTTTAACATAATATTTTTTGTTTACGTAGTGAAGATAAGAAAATAAGTAAGCAACATACTTATTTTCCTGTAAAATATTTTTAAAATAATTTTCTTCATACTAAACACACCCAAAGAGAAGAATATGGGTTACTAATTAGTAAGACCTAATAGATTTATCAAAATGTATAATAACACATATAGTACTCCCTTCGTTTTATTTTATGTCATACTTTTTGACTTGGCACTCTCCTTAAGAAGATATTTATTGGTTGTTTCTTTTACTAAGTTATCCTTATTAATTATGCTTTGAAAAATATAATTTTGACTACAATTACTTTATATAGTTAGTTAATAATAAGGGTAATATTGAAAGAAAACAATAAATCTCTCTTGATTTTGCTAAAATGGACAAGTAAAAAGAAAATTTAATTTTTAGTATAAGGGCCAAATAAAATGAAACGGAGGACTCCATCGGTTGTTTTCTACTTGTCTCTTATTTACTTGGCACTTTCTTTAAGAAATCATTTGTTAGGAGTAAAACATAATTAATTACCGGTATTAAGTATGCTTTCGAAATTTAACTTTGACTACTACTCCGTCCGTCTCAAATTATCTGTCTTTTTTGTCGTACAGGCTAGGCCTGTGCAGGAATCGGTTCGGTTCGATTTCGGCCATCATCGGTTTGAAATTTTGAATTTTGAATTTTCTAAAATTCTCATCCAAACTCGATCCATTCTATGTCCAATTCGATTCTTTTTTATTATTTCAGTTCGATTACACAAATCACTTTGTTCAGTTTATTCGATTTTGATATTTAAACAAGCAACTATATTCATTTCAGTTTAGAGCAAACATAACCAAAAGTAATGGTGTCCTAAATTTGCAATCTTATAACCAAGACATTAACCAACAAAAAAACATAAACTTGCAAGCATAGTAGCATATACATAGCAAAACAAGAGCTAGAAAACTTGTGCACGCATACAAATCCAATAGTCAGCAACCAACAACACATGAAAGTCACTGGAGACGGCTGGAATCTCTGGACTCTTGAGATTGTCTATTGAAGGGGAATGAAAGAGTTAGGCTGAGACACTCAGGTTTAAGTCTAGGAATTAACAAAATATCGAAGGGGATGTATTGGGATTTGGGCATGGGCAATAAAGTGTATTAGTGATTTAGTGTATACACAATTTGGTTTGTCGGTTGGTTCGGTTTATAAATATATCCAACCGTATCCTAACTGTGAAATCATAATAATTTATAATTGAATTCGTATACCAAATTCTAATTGTATTATCCAAATTGTATTATCCGGATTGCTTCGAATCGGTTCGAAAATTCGGGTTGAACCGATTTGTGCACAGGCCTAGTACAGGCCCCTTAAGAAATATCAATTGGGAGGGGTATTTGACTACTTTACCCTTTTATGTCTAAGTTATAATTTCTCTACATTAAATATTTACTCTATTTATATGCGATCTCCATTAATAACAAAATTTGAGGAAAGAATAATTAATTGTGCCTTGAACTTCTAAAGCGACAAATGAGACAACTATTTTTAGTTACCACGACAGATAATTTGAGACATATGGAGTAATACTTATGTAGTTACTTAATGATAAGAGTATTATAAGAAGAAATTAATAAATCTTTCGTGATTTGCTAAAATAGACAAATATAAAAAATATTAGTATAAGGAACAAGTAAAAAGGAACGGAAGGAGTAATCTAATAAGAGACAAGAAGAGATCCACAAAACTTTACTATATATGGTGTCAATCTAGTCCAATTACAAAGTCCCAAGTGGGTATGGTAATAAGAAAATGAATTAGGGCAAAAATGAAAATATGTAAGTAAAAAGCAACCACCACTTGTAGCATCCTCATTGCTCAAAGAATGATGTGAGGACTACAAAATCTTGGGATCCTCCCTTATATATAGTAATAGTAGTAATATCATATAAATTGAGATGGAGGGAGTACTCAGAATAGTCCAAGTATGATTGTGGGGAGTGTGTTAGGGTTTGTTCTAAATTTGTTACCTTATTTGGATTCTGCCTTAATCGTGTTTTACTTCGAAAAGGATTTCTTGGTAGAAAAATTTTTCTTTGTGGAAAAGGACTTTACCATATTTATCCGTTTTTATGGAGGAGAAGTTTTAGACTTCTATAAATAGAAGTTCTTTCTTCTCATACAATAACACAAAAGCATCCATAATGTAGTCATTAAACGAGTCTCGTTTAGGGAGAGATTTTTCTCTCTAAATATTTTATGATTTTATATTAGTTTTTCATATATAGATCAATTGATCAAACTATATTAGAATATTATTTTACACCCCGTACTTTTATACGTTAAGTTTCCTCAAGAATTGGTTACTATAGATCCAGAGAGCGGAGTGACCTTCGAGGTCATATAGGATTATAGATGTCTATCTTGAGTGTATAAGAGTTTAAGATCGTGTTTAGTAGGTATTGGAAGGTTCCGGGATCAAGCAAATCGAAGAAATTAAGTTTGTCGAAACTTTGGCAGAATTCTAAACAGAATTTTTGGTCCAACATTGGAGCGGTATATCTTCTAGTATATAAGGAGTTAGGGAATGCATCACCTATGTAAATTCAAGTTCAAAGAGTTTTATTTCCAATTCAACTGACAGATCAAAAATACGAGATGTGCAGTGCAAAATACAGCCTGTATAAAAATATACGATTTCAACTACGAACCGTATTTCCCTCGGCAGAAAGGTAAATTTTTATACAGAGAATTACTGCCAAGAAATACGGTCTGTACTTTTGGCCGTATTTTTATGTCGGCTGCAGTTCATTTTTTTATATATATAAATATATAATTCGTATACCCTTCATTTTATTTTAGTTTCTCCACTTCTCCGGACCTCCAACATTCTAGAAAACCGTCTCCATCATATCTAATCAACTCCTATGAAAAATCAAGGATCAAAAGAGAAGATTAAGTGTTTAAAGGGTCTAAAGTGATCATGGAAGCTTGTTTCTCCTCTTGGTAAGGGCTTTGAGGATACTTCAACGTGAAGCACTCTTGGAGTTGATGTTTTCTTGAGTTTTGAGGTAAGATTTTATCTTAACTTCATGTTTATGAGTTTATATAATGGTTATGCTAGGTTTGGAGGGAAAGGAGTTGGAAGAAAGGTTCAAACTTGAATTTGAGTATATGTTGAGATGTAATCTAACTTGAGTCATGTTGTAAATATGTTTTTAAGCTAAAAGCTTGTTGTAAGGATAGTGGCTAGTGTTGTGATTGTATTGAGGATTTTATACTTGATATAATTGGAAGAAGAAGGTGTATAAGTGTTGTATACAAAGAATATTGGGTTGTTTTGATATAAATCTTTAGGTGAGTAGTGATGTGGAATTATAGAGACTTATATAAGGTTGTTGTTATGTTGTTGATTGTTAGGTGTGTGGTAGTGACTAAGGAGATTGGATAATTGGCCGAAAGTTTCATTCTGTGATTTTGGTGGACTACTTGAGATATGTTAAGGCTAACTTTCCTTCTTTTGGCATGATCCTTATGAACAGAAGGTAACATAACGCTACTCCATACTGATTCCATTCTTAGTAGCTAGGGATGTTTCATGTTGATTCATGTTCTAGTAATGTTGTTCAGTACGTCTTCTTCAGATTCAGCATGATTCATAGAGTCACTTATTGATGAAAATGCTATCCCATAATGATGTTCGGAGGTGTAACGACCTTACGTCACTCCGACAGATTCAGGATGTACTCTTATCATATTCATGCATTGCATTATATATATATATATATATATATATATATATATATATATATATATATATATATATATATAGACCTATGACCCCTCTGGCGTTATATACACGTATATTATGTATTATATATAGGGTATGGGGTACGTGACGGCGTTATATATTTTGGAATGCCCACATAGGCTTGACAAGCGTTTTATACGCATACATATACGTATGACCCCTATGCATGCATGCACAGTATTTATGCATATCATTGGCCCATAGAGGCAGTTCAGACATACAAGATGCATTTATTTCATCCTATGTACTTTTATGTTACTCTCATGCCTTACATACTCGGTACTTTGTCTGTACTGATGTCCCTTTTTGGGGGCGCTGCATTTCATGCCTGCAGGTTCAAGTAGACAGGTTGACGATCCGCCACTGTAAGTTGTTGTTCAGCTGATATTGGAGCATTTCTCGTTTTTCAGAGTTGTTGTTGTGTTATTTTTGTACGCTATACTTTTTTGTGCATACGGGCATGGCACGGCCCTGTCCCGACCTTAGTTTGACTTATACTCCAGTAGAGGCTTGTAGACAGTCATGGTATAGTTAGATGATGTATGGCCCCCTCGGCCCATAATTTTTGCTGTATAGTATTTCATGATGGCCTGGTCAGCTTGCACAGTCTTGTCCAGCATAGTCATATAGTATGTCTTTTCGGGCTCATCCCTTTTTCACCATATTTCCCTTATGCTTTAGTAGATTTCCATATGATGACCCTCGAGATCCACTCTTGTTTATGAGTATGATATGAAAGTATGATTAGAAGTTCTTGGCATGTAGGGCCCAGGTACCCGTCATGGCCCTCCGGTTTGGGTCGTGACAAACTTGGTATCAGAGCTGTTCCATTCGAGGGTTGTCTACAAGCCGTGTCTAGAAGAGTCTTGTTTATGGTGTGTTGTGCACCACACTTATAAACAGGAGGCTGCAAGGCATTTAGAAAGATTATTCTACTTTCTTATCTTAGATCGTGCGTTAGAGCCGTATCATCACGGCTTCTTTTCTAATAACGTAATGTGATTTCAGCGATGTTTGTGATGAGGAAAGCTTCAGCTGGCCAGAGAGGTACGGCTACAACAGATGAGCATACCAGTCGGGTGCCACCAGCAGATACGGGCCAGGGTGGGTCCCAAAGTGAGGCCCCATTTGAGTCTTCTCAGAGCCTTTCTGTCCCAGCGGATCCCAGAGGGGTTGTAGCTACAGTAGCCCCAGTTCCTCCAAATGATGCATCAGGATAGGAGTTGCGAGATGCTATTCGGTTATTGACTTAGTTAGTGGCCGCTCAGGCCCAGCGTCAGGGTATGAGTATTGGTTATGTTGACAGGCCTGTTAGTGCTAGGGTTCTAGACTTCATCAATTTAGACCCTCTGGTATTCTTTGGACGAAACCAGATGAGGACTTGCAGAATTTTATAGATCGGATGCTGAGGACATTGAGGGTAATACATGCTTCTGACACTGAATCAGTAGAGTTGGATTTCTATCGTTTGTGAGATGTTATTGTCCAGTGGTATGAGACTTGGGAGTTGTCTAGGGGGGTAATGCACTTCCAACAGTATGGCAGGAGTTAACCGAGGCCTTCCATCGACATTATTTGCCAGTAGAGGCCCGACAGGCTCGAGTTGATAGGTTTCTGAACTTACGCTAGGGTAATATGAGTGTTCAGGAATACAGTCTTCTCTTTAACTCATTAGCCATGTATGCTCCCACTATTGTAGCTGAGATGGAGGATCGGGTACACCAGTTTGTGATTGGACTTGGGCTGCATTTGATTAATGATTGCATGATGGCCTCACTTTAGGAAGGTATGGATATCCCTCGTATTTAGGCATATGCTCAGGGTTTAGAAGAACCGAAGCAGCAGCAGCGAGCTGATCGAAAGCATGATGGGGTCAGAGTAAGAGGGCTAGATCTTCTGGTTCCTTTTGTGAGTTTAGTGGTGGTCACAGACAGCAGTTTCCTAGGCATTGAGCCTATTCAGCGGCTAGTGCACCTTCACAGTTCCTAGGATCGAGTTTTGATAGACCCACTTATTCAGAGCCAGGCCAGAGCTCCAGGGCTTCGAATTCCCAATTCAGAGGCGACTTTAGCCAGATGAGGCCATCTCTATCACAATGCGCTCAGTGTGGTAAGTTGCACGGCGGGCAGTGCCATTTGGGTTCAGATGTGTGTTATAGCTACGGTCAGCCAGGCCATATTATCTGAGATTATCCGTCGAGAGGTGGTGGAGGTGTGGTTCAGTCGATAGGATCTGTAGATGGTTCTTCATCATCGGTACGCCCTACAGGGAAAGACTCTCAGACATCAGCTGGCCATGGTAGAGGCAGAGGTAGAGCATCCAATTCGAGCGGCCTTCAGAACCGCATTTATGCTTTGGTTGGTCAGCAGGATCTTGAGTCGTCACCTGATGTTGTTACAGGTATATTATTAGTCTTCTTCCATGATGTGTATGCATTGATAGACCCAGGCTCTACTTTATCGTATGTCACACCTTTTATTGCTAGTAAGTTTGGGATAGAACCTGAAATGATTAGACCTTTTAAGGTGTCTACACCTTTTGGAGATCCGGTGATGCCTAGACGAGTATACAAGAACTGTGTAGTTATAATTTCCAATCATCATACCGTGCTAGAGTTAATTGAGTTGCACATGGTGGGCTTTGATATTATTATGGTTACGGACTGGTTGCCTTCTTGTTATGCTAACGTTAATTACAGAACAAAGATGGTCCGATTTCAGTTTCCAGGAGAGCCAGTGCTGGAATGGAAAGGTAATATAGCTTCGCTGAGAGGTAGGTTTATTTCCTATCTCAAAGAAAAGAAGATGATCGCAAAATGTTGTATTTATCACATTGTTCGAGTCCGAGAGGCAGAAGCAGAACCACCGACCCTTAAGTCTGTTCCGGTGGTTAATGAATTCCCAAATGTATTTCCAGACAAACTTCCAGGCATTCCGCCTGAATGTGAGATTGATTTTTGCTATCGATGTGCTACTAGATACTCAGCCTATATCTATTCCCCCTTATAGGATGGCCCCTGCTGAACTGAATAAATTGAAAGAGCAGTTGAAAGATTTGCTCGAGAAGGGCTTTACTAGGCCTAGTACGTCGCTGTGGGGAGCACCAGTGTTATTTGTAAGGAAGAAAGATGGCTCATTGCGAATGTGTATAGCTTACAGATAGTTGAATAAGGTAACGATAAAGAAAAAGCATCCACTCCCGAGAATTGATGATTTATTTGATCAGTTGTAGGGTGCCAGATGTTTTTCAAAGATAGACTTGAGATCAGGTTTCATCAGGTCAGGGTCAATGAGAAAGATATTCCAAAGATAGCATTCAGGACCAGAAATGGCCATTTCTAGTTTCTTGTGATGTCTTTTGGGTTGACTAATGCGCCAGCAGTATTTATGAATTTGATGAATCGCGTATTTAGACCCTTTTTAGATCAGTTTGTGATTGTATTTATTGATGATTGTATTTATCGATGATACTCTAGTCTACTCTCTATCGGAGGCCGAGCATATAGATCATGTGCGTGCTGTGCTCAGGGTTCTTCAGGATAAGAAGTTGTATGCGAAATTCTCCAAATAAGAGTTCTGGTTGAATTCCGTGGCTTTCCTCGGACATATTGTATTAGATGAAGGCATCAGAGTTGATACTCAGAAGATAGAGGCCGTGAAGACTTGGCCTAGACCCACGACACCGACGGAGGTTCATAGTTTTCTAGGGTTGGCAGTATATTACAGGAGATTTGTATAAGGTTTCTCCTCTATTTCAACTCCATTGACGAAATTGACACCGAAGGTAGCTAAGTTCCAGTGGACAGACGCTTGTGAGCGAAGGTTTCGGGAGTTGAAGAACAAACTGACTTCAGCGCCGGTTTTGACACTTCCCGAGGGATCAGAGGGTTGTGTTATTTATTGTGACGCTTCGAGCGTCGGATTGGGTTATGTGTTGATGCAGCACGGTAAAGTTATTGCTTATGCTTCGAGGTAGCTGGGGAAGCATGAGAAGAACTATCCAACCCATGATTTGGACTTAGCTGCGGTGATTCATGCGCTTAAGGTTTGGAGACATTATTTATATGGTGTTGACATTGATGTTTATACGGATCATAAGAGCCTTCAGTACATCTTTAAGCAGAAAGAGTTGAATTTGTGTCAGAGGCGATGGTTAGAGTTGTTGAAGGATTATGATGTTGATATTTTATACCATCCAGGGAAGGCGAATGTAGTAGCTGATGCCCTTAGCCGCAGATCTATGGGTAGTATGTCTTACTTGCGAGAAGAGAAAAGGGAGCTAGCGCACGAGCTTCATCGGTTAGCCAGCCTAGGAGTTCGATTATTGGACTCAGGTGATATAAGAGTTATAGTTCAGGATACAGCGACATCATCCTTAGTAGCTGAGGTTAAGGAACACCAGCATGAGGATCCTTCTTTGATTCGGCACAAGGAGACAACCCACAGGAAAAGAAATCACCCTTTGAGATTTCCAGAGATGGAGTTCTGAGCTATCGAGGCAGATTGTGTGTTCCGGATGTTGCAAGGTTACGTCAGTAGATTATGGCAGAATCTCATTATTCCCGCTATTCTATTCATCCAGGGTCGACGAAGATGTATCATGCTATTAGAGAGTTTTATTGGTGGAATGGTATGAAGAAGGATATAGCGGAGTTCATGGCCCAATGCCCTAATTGTCAGCAGGTAAAAGTTGAGCATTAGAAGCCTGGTGGATTGTTGCAGGACATAGAGATTCCGAATTGGAAATGAGAGGCGGTTAATATAGATTTCATTACAGGCTTACCGCGTTCCCAGCGTAGGTATGATTCGATATGGGTGATTGTTGATAGGCTTACGAAGTTAGCACATTTTCTACCTGTCAGGACTACATATTCTGCTGAAGATTATGCGAAGTTATATATTAAGGAGATAGTTGCGACTTCATGGGGTTCGAGTATCTATTATCTCATATAGAGGTGCACAATTTATAGCTAACTTCTGGAAATCCTTCCAGAAGGGTTTGGGGACACAAGTGAACTTCAGTACAATATTTCATCCTCAGACAGACGGGCAGGCTAAGCGTACTATTCAGATGCTCGAGGATATGTTACGAGCATGTGTGATAGACTTCAGAGATAGCTGGGATGATCATTTTCCACTTATTGAGTTTGCATATAATAATAGCTACCATTCCAGCATCTAGATAGCCCTGTATGAGGCCCTATATGGGCGGAAGTGTAGATCTCCTATCGGATGGTTGGAGGTTAGAGAATCACAGTTAATAGGGCCTGATTTGGTTCAGCAGGCGGTGGAGAAGGTTAAGCTCATTCAGGAGAGATTGCTAGCAGTTTAGAGTCACTAGAAGTCTTACGCAGATAACAGACGACGAGACTTGGAGTTCCAGGAAGATGACTGGGTGTTTTTGAAGTTATCACCTATGAAAAGTGTCATGAGATTCGGTAAGAACGGAAAGCTTAGCCGTAGAAACATTGTTCCAGAATTGTGCGCAGAGTAGGCCAAATAGCCTATGAGTTGGATTTTCCTTAAGACTTGGAGTCTGTACATCCGGTTTACCATGTATCCATGCTCCACAAGTGCATCAGGAATCCTTCCAGGATTGTGCCTGTAGATGATGTCCAGATTACTGAGTTGTTGTCTTATGAGGAAGTCCCTGTTTCTATCTTAGATCGCCAGGTTCATAGGTTGCGAACGAAAGATGTTGCTTCTGTAAAAGTACTTTGGAGAAATAAGAATGTAGAAGAGATGAATTAGGAAGCCGAGGAAGATATGAAGTCTAGATACCCTTATTTGTTTCTGGCTCCAGAGCAGATGCAGACTGCGGCACCATCGACTTCAGGTATGTATTAATTATCAGTTACTCTCGTTGGTCGTGTGGGACCATTGTTGTTATTGATTGTTGTAGCCCTGTGTGGCATTGTACTGTGTTGTTGGGCTGTGTGGCAAGTAGGTAGTGGTGTAATTATAGAGGAGACTCTACCAAAATTTTTGTAGACTCCTAAGAGGTTTAACATTTGAGGATGAATGTTTCTAAGGGGGGGGGGGGGGGGAGGATGTTACACCCCGTACTTTTATACGTTAAGTTTCCTTATGAGTTAGTTGCTATAGATCCAAAGAGCGGAGTGACCTTCGAGGTAATATGGGATTAGACATGTCTATCTTAAGTGCATAAGAGTTTAAGATCATGTTTAGTAGGCATTGAAAGGTTCCGGGATCAAGCAAATCGAAGAAATTAAGTTTGTCGAAACTTTGGGAAGATTTGGCAGAATTCTAAATAGGACTTTTTGTCCAACTTTGGGGAGGTATATCTTCTAGCATATAAGGAGTTAGGGAATGGATGACCTATGTAAATTCAAGTTCAGAGAGTTTTCTTTCCAATGCAACTCACAGATCACATATCTGAAATGTACAGTGCAAAATACGGCCCGTACAAAAATATACGATTTCAAGTACGGGCCCTATTTCCCTCGGCAGAAAAGCAAATTTTTATACCGAGAATTACGGCCAAGAAATACGGACCATATTTAAAAATATGGTCCGTACTTTTGGCTGTATTTTTATGTCGGTTGCAGTTTAATATATATATATATATATATATATATATATAATTCGTATACCCTTCATTTTATTTCATTTTCTCCACTTCCCCTTACCTCCAACATTCTAGAAAATCCTCTCCATTATATCTAATCAACTCTTAATAAAAATCAAGGATCAAAAGAGAAGATTAAGTGTTTAAAGGGTCTAAAGTGATCATCGAAGATTGTTTCTCTTCTTGGTAAGGGTTTTGGAGGATACTTCAAGCTGGAGCACTCTTGGAATTGATGTGTTCTTGAGTTTTGAGGTAAGATTTTATCTTAACTTCATGTTTATGAATTTATATAATAGTTATGCTAGGTTTGGCGGGAAAGGAGTTGGAAGAAAGGTTCAAACTTGAATTTGAGTATATGTTGAGATGTAATCTAACTTGAGTCATGTTGTAAATATGTTTTTAAGCTAAAACCTTGTTGTAAGGATAGTAGCTGGTGTGATTGTATTGAGGATATTGTACTTGATATAATTGGAAGAAGAAGGTGTATAAGTGTTGTATACAAAGCATATTGGGCTGTTTTGATATAAATCTTTAGGTGAGTAGTGATGTGGAATTATAGAGATTTATACGAGGTTGTTGTTATGTTGTTGATTGTTAGGTGTGTGGTAGTGACTAAAGAGATTGGAAAATTAGCCGAAAGTTTCATTGTGGGATTTTGGTGGACGACTTGAGGTATATTAAGGATAACTTTCCTTCTTTTGGCATGATCCTTATGAACCGAACGTAAACGTAACGCTACTCCATAATGATTCCATTTCTTAGTAGCTAGGGTTGTTCCATGTTGATTCATGTTCTAGTAATATTGTTTAGTATGTCTTTCTTCAGATTCAGTATGATTCATAGAGTCACTTATTGATGAAAATGTTATCTCATAATAATGTTCGGAGGTGTAACGACCTTACATCACTCCGACAGATTCAGGATGTACACTTATCATATTCATATATATGTGTGTGTGTGTATATATATATGTGTGTGTGTGTGTGTGTGTATATGTATGTATGTACAGACCTATAACCTCTTTGGCATTATATACACGTATATTATGTACTATATATATGGGGTATGGGGAAGGTGACAGCATTATATACACATTACCACGTGATCAGCTGGTCACATGATGATGATGATGATGATGATGCCCACAGAGGCTTATATGATATGACGGGATTCCCACATAGGCTTGACAGTCGTTATATACACATATATATATATATACGTATGACCCCTATGCATGCATGCACAGTATTTATGCATATCATTGGCCCACAGAGGCAGTTCAGACATACAGGTTGCATTCATTTCATCCTATGTACTTTTATGTCTCTTTTATGTTACTTTCATGCCTTACATACTCAGTACTTTGTCTGTACTGATGTCCTTTGTTGGGGGATCTGCGTTTCATGCCCGCAGGTAGAGCTATCAATATGAGCTTGGCCGGCGAGGCCGACCCAACCCAACCCTTTATTTAAGTAGGGTTGGGCTAAAATTTCTTTGGCCCATATGGAAGTGAGGCTCAAAAGCCCAGCCTCTCTTGGCCCGCCGGCCTCAAGGGTTGGGCTGAGACCAGCCCTTGAGGCCAGAAAAGAATAATAAATTAATTAATTTTAAAAAAAATATAAGTAAATTAAACAAAAAGATAAAAAGTAATGAGAAAAAAGAATGTACTTACTACTAAGTAGTAATTAGAAACTCGAGTAATACCTTTTAGTCTTAGAATTTATATTATGTTTAATTTCTTTTGAATGTGATCTGAATTAGTGATTAAAAATAATAATTTATATTTTTTCTTTTGAATTTTTTCTTTTATGATATTGATTTGCGCAAGAATGGGTAGCAGAAGATTCTATTTTGCAAAAGTTTCATGTTCAAATTGTACAAAAATTCACTTAGAAAATGTTATTTCGAAAGACGAAAAAACTTAAAGTGCTGGCCCGTCCTAGCCCGCGGCCCGCTTAGGGCTGGGTTGGGCTGCCATTTTGCAGGCCCTTCAACTAAAAGGGCCAACCCGTCCTAGCCCATTTAATTCTTTGGCCCTTCCAGCCCAGCCCATTTTGACACCTCTACTCGCAGGTTTAGGTAGATAGGTTGACGATCCGCCACTGTAGGTTGTTGTTCAGCTGATATTGGAGCACTCCTCCTTCTCCGGAGTTGTTGTTGTGTTTTGTTTTGGTATGCTATACATTTGTGTGCATACGGGTATGGTAGGGCCTTGTCCCGACCTTATTATGTGTTATAATCCAGTAGAGACTTGTAGACAGTCATGGTATACTTAGACGATGTATGGCCCCCTCGGCCCATATTTTTTGCTATATAGTATTTCATGATGCCTGGTCAGCTCGCACAGTCTTGTCCAGCATAGTCATATAGTATGCCTTTTCGGGCTCATCACTCTTTCTTCATATTTCCCTTATGCTTTAGCAGATTTCCATCTGATGACCCTCGAGGTCCACTCTTGTTTATGGGTATGATATGAAAGTATGTTTAGCGGTGAGCGGCAAGTAGGGCCCGAGTGTCGGTCATGGCCTTCCAGTTTGGGTCGTGCCATATTATGTCTCTTTTAGTATGTTTTTCTTTGTCGTCTGATTTATCACCGTTGAAGGTTTGCAATAGTAAGCTTTCACATGACACCCTTATTATTTCGATACCTAGCAAGTGGTATCCGAGCCAATGATTCAACGGGTTGAAGACAGGTTCAAGGCTGCTGGTTCAAATCAAGATGCAAGCAATTTCACAATAATGAAGATTTTGTCCGGAGTACTACAAATGAAAATGAATTGTTCAACAATATTTTTCGACATCCTGCTGCTGCATCTTTAAAAAAATATAAAAAAAATATTTTTAAAACTATTTTTAACCTATAATATTTTTAACTTTATTTTTAACCATGACAAGCATGATGAAGATTATATGGAATTAATAATAAGGGTAATATAGGCATGAAATTGTAAAATTATCTCTTGATTTTCTAAACTGGACAACTGTTTTTAGTATACCGGACAAGTAAAAATTGATCGAGGGAGTATTATTTGCGAATTTTGTATAGAATTACAACTCCTAAAGTAAAATAAAAAAAACTTCTACGGGAGAAACAGAAGTTTGAAGAAACTTTTAGGGTCAAAAACATAATAAAGTAATCTTTTGAGATGGAATTGGGAGGGAAGCATCCTTGGTTCTAGGGCACACACACACTGCCACTGCTATTCCTCTGGGACAGCAACAAGTAAATGGAGGAGCTGAAGAAAAGGAAAGCAGATGAATTGGGCAATGATTCTGTGGAACACTTGCGCTCTTTGCTTGATCCTCTTCCTAAATCCCAGCTTCTTGATCTTCTCGCTAAACTGTATGTTCATAATTCTTTCTCATTTTCTCCATTCTTTTCTGGGATGTTATTGAAATTCAAGATAAGTGTTGGGGATGTTTATTGGGATGATGGGTTCTGTAGTAAATGCTAAAAGATGGTTTCTTTTACAATTCTTGAATACCCTTTAGTTGCTTTTATCAGGAACAACAAACACCAACACCACAATGGGTCTGGGAGGTTACAATGTACGCACACCTTACCCCTATCTTGGGAGGTAGAGACGCTGGTTCCGGCAGAAACTCGGCTCAAGGACAACTAGTTCAAAAAAATATAAAAAGCCATGGTAAAATACTATAAAAAGCTTCATAAAGCTGTCTAGAAAAAGAAAAAAAAAAGAATAATCGAAGATAATTGAAGATAATCGAAGTATAAGAAACAGCAGATAGTAGCAGAAATCGAAGGACAAGAAAATACAAGAATAATAGAATGACTACTAGATGAAAGGAGCTTTTATCATGAAGCTTCTGTAATATTTGAGGCACTTCTTTTTTTTTAGAGAGATTTAATTTTGGCTGTGGGCGCACCTTAATGAGAAGTAGGAAATGAAAATAAGTTTTTGATTGTCATAAGGAAGTTAAACATGTCAGTAATTACTGGCCAGAATTAAGAATTGTTGTAGGAAACTTGGTCGACCATTGTTGGAGGATATGATATTATAACTTCCACCATAAGATTATGGTGGAATATGTTTAGGTGGTTTCACACTCATTGGGTAATACCAAGTACTGTGAAAAATTTAATGTTCAGTGGAAGAAAGGGGTGGAGGAGAAGACGAAGGGCTTTGAATGTGGTACCGCATGCGTTAATGTGGGTAGTGTGGAGAGAGAGAAATAGGAGAGCTTTTGAAGGAGTAGAGTCGAGTTTCTCTTAGTTGAGGAGTAGTCTCCGCCCCTTATTTTCTTTTGGTGTAAACAGAAAGTTCCTTGTTGTATAGAGGATTTGATGGAGTTTGTAGAGAATCATATTTTGTAGATTCTTGATCTTTTGGTATACACTTTGTATGCGGCCGGCTGTTTTTCGCAATGTTTATAATAAAAATAACTTTTACTTGATTAAAAAAAAATAACTTCATAAGTTAGATAAGAAGGTAAATTTTATATACAGTAATAGGGTAGTAATAGAGTTGTAGCTGCTTATTGAAAGGAGAGATGATCTTCTTCAAGGTTTAAATGATTGGTTGAATGCATTGAATGAGGACATATCTGTGAGTTATCAGGAATCAAAGATTTCAATGCTAATAGTAACGAGTTTATGCCCCCTTATACTAACTCATAATTATTGGTCGGCCTTTTTTATTTATCAGTAATTTTATTGGCCTTTTTCCTTATCTTATACCTGAAGATTTATTTTAAAGTTTTCTTTAAGCACTGAATCTTGACAAGTAGAAACTCTTCCGATTTGACATTGAGTCACTGATTTGCCTATGGTGGGAAGTGTAAACTATATTAACAACATAACTAAAGCTGTATTTTCCTTTTCTGAAGGTATTTAATGTAGGTTTTAAGGCAGTTCGGTCTTTCATATTACTACTTGTCTCATGGTTAAGTTTGAGTTTATCCTAATGACTGTTGATGCTGCATGTAAGGTGATGTGTGTGTGGTGTGGATTGACATTGTGCATGTGTGCTTGTTTGCATGTTATGGCGTGAAGAGGGTCACAATACCCTTCTATAGCTGAAGAAATTAAAAGTGTTGCAAGCGCAGATCCCGCTCTTCGAAAGCTTTTTGTCCGTGGTTTAGCTTGGAATACTACCTCAGAAACTTTGTGTGCTGTGAGTGCATTACTGTATTGTTGTGTTCTCTTGGTGATTGTGCAAATGATGATATTAGTCCTTAAAAACCTTTGTGCTCATGATATCTTCTTTTATGTTTGTTGAATCGCCTCTCTCAAACCTTCTGCAAAGGTATTCACATGTTATAAACAGCATAACTAAGGATGATTGTTGTCTGCAGGCGTTTGAAGAGCATGGTGAAATTGAAGAGGGCGCTGTAATTACTGACAAAGTAACAGAAAAATCACGTGGCTATGGATTCATCACTTATAAAGATATGGAATCTGCTCAGATAGCCCTTAAAGATCCAAGCAAAATGATAGATGTAAACACTAGATTCTTTCATTATGTTATCTTGCTTGTCATTTGAAACTTTTATTAGAAATCTATATTATTGTGGCGACAACTTGATGCTAACAATAATCATTAGAAGAGCTTCTTTATGCTAATATTTCTATCCGTAAGCAAGGGCATATTTAAGCCTACTGTACCTAGATGCTTTGCAAGTTGGATTAATTGAAACAAACTCTGAAGCATACACTAAACTTAAGTTCTTGAAGTAAAACTTGCCTATCAAAACTCAGGGTATCTGACGTACCATCTGGACCTTATTGACTCGTGATAAATGAAATGGTAAAGTTTTCTTTGCTGAAATGCGTGTTGCAGGGTCGCATGGCTGTTTGTAACCTGGCTTGTGAAGGTTTAAGCAGTACCACTGTAACCGGTGACCAAGCCCAGAGGAAGCTCTACATTGGAGGTTTGTCACCAGACACAACAAGTGAGATGTTACTAAGCTTTTTTAGCAGGCATGGTGAGATAGATGAGGGCTCAGTTGCTTATAGCAAGGATACAAACAGATCACGGTAAGAGATACATCTCTATTTTAATATAAATAATAAAACTGTTCCTTCTGTTCACATATCTAACAAGCTTATAATTTTCATATGAAGTGGTTTTGGTTTTGTTACATATAAGACGGTTGAGGGTGCAAAGAAAGCTCTAGATGATCCGCAAAGGATTCTTGGGGTAAGTAGATGGTCAGCTGTCTTTCTTTAGACAATGCTCAAAGTTTTGTGCTATTCTGCTTACAGTATATGGTGGGACATTTTCCCGATGCCATGAAATATTTACCAGCTCTCTGATTTTTTACATGTGCCCCATATCAATAAAACATCATAAGAACACTATTGTGGTCTCCTTGCTAAGAGTAGCAATGGTGCTTGCTGGAGTATGGAACTCGAAAAGCTTTGTTATTATTGAATGAAATCGATAATGATTGTACTTTTTTCTTGTTGATAGATGAAATCAATCATGACTAATACATGCTCCTAGTACAATGAAGATATCCGATTTATTTGTTGTCTAGACTTCAGAAAAAGATTTTAACTCTATTTATGGTTGCAGGGCAGGAATCTTACCGTGAAGCTCGCTGATAATTACAAGAGTAAAGTTACACAAGCTCAGGTACCAGGATCAGTGGTGCCGATGCCCATGCCCATGCCATTGGCACCGGGGTATCCACAAGCTCAGAGGACACCTGCAGCACCTGTTGGTTACAGTTACCCCCAACCGATGGCTGCTTACACAAATCCGACTTACCCAAGTCCACCACCTGCAGCTCCTCCATACTCGGCCCAGCCTCAATTTCCATATCCCCAGTATCCTGTTAAGAAAGAACCTCAAACAACACCAGCACTTCTTGGGGGTTATCCATACTACGTGGGAAATCAATAAGAATCATAGTAGTATTGGCCTCAGTTTGTTGTCGATTATATAGCTACTTTATGCTAGTCACTTCAAAGTACCAGTACCATGTACTTTATGTTATGTATTCCTTCTTTTCTGTTACAAATACATTTTAGCTTAGTAGAGAAGATGTAGAAAAAGAATTGAATGTAAGATTAGATTTTACTCATGGAAGTTAATTAAGAGACTGGTAATTCTCCACAAACATACATGTGCAGGTATCATCTTTTCCTTGTTTGATACAAATTGGTGTATTGTCCTTGCTCTTAAAATCTGACATCTAGGTGATATTTTTGGGGTCAAGGAAATGATGAAATTACGTTGATCCTCTAAAGTTTTTCTTACTCTTTTCTAAAGAGTAGCTATAACTTTGGAAGAACTTTAAAATTGAAAATATGCTTGTCTAAGTTAGAATTATTAAGGTATTTTTATTTTGTTTAATTGCTTTGATAATCACTCTTTCTCAAAATTTGTTACTCAGAAAGCAAAAAAGTTTGATACCTTGCAAGATTATGCAATAGCACACTTATTTATGACTGCTCCCTAATACATATCCAATATGACATTTAGATCCAATATGACATTTAGAGCCTGTTTGGATGGGCTTATTTTAAGCAGCTTATACGCTGTTTGCAGCTTATAAGCTTAAAAAAAATAAGTTGGTTATAAGTTGTTTTCAGTTTATAAGCTACTTTAGATAAGCTAAGTCAAACAAGTTCAATTATTTTTTTGAGTTTATTTTAAGCACAAAATGACTTTAAGCTGGCCAGCTAAGCACTCAAAAAAGCTGAAAACAGCTTATAAGCAACTTATAAGTCAATCCAAACGGGCTCTTATATGTTTGATATGGATTTCTTTCTTCTCAATGATACAACAAAACTAATTTCATAGTATTTTATCATCTGCTTTATAAACACTAATAAATATCATGTATATTTCTTTTTCTCCTAAACAGTTTTTCATTAATTTTTTTAGCAAAACTATGACCGGGAGCAAATAATATACCCCCGTTTCAGTTTATGTGATGGTGTTTGATTGGGCATTGAATTTAAGAAATAAAGGAAGACTTTTAATTTTTTTGGTTAAGATAAGCCACAAATATTTGTGTGACTATAAATCATCTAATTAAGGATAAAATGGGTATTTTAAAGTTAAAGGTTACTAAATTAGAAATGTATCATTCTTTTATGGACTGATTAAAAAGGAAAGAGTATCAAAATTAATTGGGATGGAGAAGTATGTTAAATGTGACCTTTTGATAAACATAAACTTTTTTTTGTATAACTATAGATTGCATGTTGCTTTATATAACTGTCACGACCCAACTCCGTGGGCCGCGACCAGTGCCCTAGCTGGGCACCTATACGTACCCGATACCCAATTTAGCATATTATCAAAATAATGTAATATAATAGCAACATTAGTGGATGCTACAGAATTTAGCAGAAAAGCAGACTTGGCACACAGAAGCCGATAAGGCTGTCATAAAACCAAAACATCCCAAACATATGTACAGAACCCACACAAATGTATCCACAGACCTCTACAGAACATATCATAATCATAAGACGGGACAGGGCCCCGTCATACCCAGAACAATATACATATCCAGATAACAGTGACAGACTGTACCAAAAGATGGGCTCTGAAGAAGAGAGCGCCCCAAAATAGCAGAAACGGGATCCTAAACGTGTGGATCAGCAAACCTGTCGTCTGTACCTGCGCGGCATGAAAACGCAGCCCCCGAAGAAAGGGGGTCAGTACGAAATATGTACTGAATATGTAAAGCGGAATCACAGAAGTCAAATCATAATGGTTACAGAAAATGAGTACAGAATCCAGAGTGTCAAATGCATATTTCCAAAACAGACAGAATGCGTACAGAAACATATGTCATATCATATCATATCCGGTCCCTGCCACGAGACTCGGTAGACAGAATGTGGCCACCCTCCCGACGCTGGTGCCACTATACAGAGGAATCAGAAAAAGGGGCGTGGCCCCGTATCATATAATGTCATATCAAAATGGCCATAACAGATCAGAACAGAATAGGCGGACATGGCACATCATACTCCACAGACCCATGTACGCGTATACCTGCCCCCTCACATCGGGACGCGGCGAACAATGCAGAGAATTACGCTTGACAACATATCCTGGCCCGGGCTCAGTGTGGGAAACATTGGGACATCCACGAATGGAGTAGTGAGAGACTAATGCAATTTAAAAATATAATAAATGTTTTCAAAGACTCGATGAAGCGTATCAAAGACAAACAAATCCAATGGGGTCGGACGGAATCATAATAAATGTATTTCGGATATCATAATAAATTACAGAAGTATAACTTTCCCGAAGTCATTCCGAGTGTCAAAATAATTTATAATATTTAACAGAATATTTAAAATAATATTCGTTAAGCGATTAGTAGGGTAATTAAAACATTTCTTTCAAAAATCGCTTAAAAAGGAAGCTTTAACACATTAGGGGCAAAAACGTAAATAGTGGGCCCGCCTCAGAACAAATAAGGTGGCGGGCTCAAATTGTGCCCTCTAAACATATAATATCATCTACGAAGGTTATACAGACATTCTATGACTTTCTGAGTAACTTAGAGCACAATTGCATAATTTCAGAAAAAGCGTATCAAAATGGTTCAATTCTACTGAAGGAAAAACTGAAATTTTGTCTTGCGGATTCCGAGGGCCAAGAGGCCCTTCGAGGCCCGGATCCGACCCTAATACACTAAGGGCATGCCAAGGGAAGAATTGGGTTTGCTTTACATACCTTTCACGCTCCTTAAGCCTTTCCAAACTCACTTCCCGTTTCGTCGAAAAACTGCAATTGGTCAAGTTTACCAATTGTAAGCTATGAATACCAAAGTTTCAACTTAATGCATATTTGGCTACCGAAATTTCGGCAGCACTTCCCCTATACATATAGCACCCCGAGAATTCAACTCGGCTAGAAATCATCAACAACAACCCAAACGACAACATCAATATCAACAATGAACATTAAAAACATAAATATCCTTCAACTAGTCATTTTTCTCACAAGTTGACATAATCTTCAATTCAACCCAACTTTCAACTAAGATCAATAATTTCACATTCAACAACAATCATGATCATCACCATATAGTTCTAGAAACATTTCATATCGTTTTCCTCAAGATATACACTCGATATACATAATATACAACTTTCCGCCAAAGTCATAACTTATGCAAAACATCAAATCTTTGGCATACAACTTCATAACAAGTTTCCAACTTCCAAATTCATCAATGATCATCACTATTAGCAACCAAACAACTTCATTTCCTTAATGTCGGAAAATCATACTAAAACGACATAAGTTTCTACATTCCAATTCAATACAAACTTATATCATTCTAACTTCATTTACATTACAAACATCACAACAACACTTTAACACACTAAACAACTCAATTCCTTTCTATCCCAAACCATATACACCCTACGGCCATATGTCTATTTTTTCCAATATCAACTAAATTCATCCAACTTTCAATTCCCATATGCATTTCATCACAATCACAACTAGAATATAACATAAATTCAACACATTGTGGCTATACAATTGTGCATACCCACGGCTACACACCTACAACACACACCCACTTTGCAAACTTCCATTTTTCCATACAATCAACACATTTCTATATACTACAACACAATCAAAACTTCATAACACAATAAAAAGGTAGAAATTCTTACCTTTTCTTCAAGTCTTCTTCACTTGGAGATGTGATCACTTTGGTGATTCTAATGCTCCCCACTCCAATCCAACTATACCAAGTTACAAAGGAACCTTAACTTAGTAGGAAAACCACAAAAGAAAAATTTTAGGAGCAAGATTTTTGGTGGTGAATTTTTGCACCTCAAACCTGAAATGGTCTTTTTTTTTTGCTCTTGTTTTGCTCTTCTTTCTCTTCTAAGTCTCTTGAACCTTCTAAGGGATATTGATCCCTTTATAATTAATTAGCACATGGAAATACTCATTAAAGCCATGGGTTGGGCCTCACTTGGCCGGCCACCCCTTAAACATTGGGCCTAAATTTTTTTTTTTTGGGCCAACTCGGTTGGTCCCGAGTTGGGCCTAGCCCACTGACCTTTCGACCTTAAAACGTTCATAACTCCTTGTACCGACGTCACCTGGGAACCCACGACCTATGGATGGAAAGCTAATTCAATTACCTACAACTTCTATTTCAAGGTATTTTCGAAATTCCAAACTTATAATACAGTTTTTGCCCCCCAAAGTCAGGTCACCTGAAAACGTTTTCTTAAAAATATTCGTTTGGAGGGTTTCCACTTTGATTTGGTCCAAGGGTACTTCATGAGTTGTGTTTAACTTTACATATGTGATTCATATGACTTTTCAGATGTTCCAAAAAAAATCTCGGTGTGTGGGCCCCACCCCAGCAGATACTCCGAGGTTAAAAAATACGGGATATAACATCCTCCCCCCCTTTAGAACGTTCGTCCTCGAATGTTAAATTAATCTTATAGGGTCTGAAAATGCTTCGGGGGAGTTTCTTTTTATGGTCAGCACATATGTTACACATTCATTATTGAATATAATTAAGCAAGGATTTTAGATTACCTGTGGGCATTGGGAACAAATGAGGATATTTCTTCTTCATTTCCTCTTCGGCCTCCCATGTCATTTCCTCCCTATTATCGTTCCGCCACAGTACCTTAACAGAGGCTACATCTTTATTCCGAAGCCTCCTTACCTGACGATCCAAAATAGATACGGGCTGCTCCTCGTACGATAGTTGCTCCGTCACCTGAATATCATCAGCAGGAAATATTCTGGAAGGGTCACCGACGCATTTACGAAGCATAGAGACGTGAAATACCGGATGTACCGCTTCCAAATCAGATGGCAAATCTAGCTCATAGGCGACATTTCCAGCTTTCCGAACAATCTGATAAGGCCCAATATAACGCGGACTGAGCTTACCCTTTCTGCCGAACCGCATCACGCCTTTCATAGGCGATACCTTCAGAAATACCCAATCGCCTACCTGAAACTCCAACGGTCGACGCCGTTTATCCGCGTATGATTTCTGTCGACTCTGGGCTGCCAACAGTCGCTCTCGAATAAGTTTCACCTTGTCCACGGCCTGCTGGACCATATCTGGGCCAATCAACTTTGTCTCGCCAATATCAAACCAGCCGATCGGCGATCTGCACTTCCTGCCATATAAAGCCTCGTACGGAGCCATCTGGATGCTGGAATGGTAACTGTTATTATATGCAAACTCAATCAACGGCAGGTGATCATCCCAGCTGCCTCTGAAATCAATAACGCAGGCCCGCAACATATCCCCCAGCGTCTGTATAGTGCGCTCGGCCTGCCCGTCGCTCTGAGGATGAAATGCGGTGCTCAGACTCACCTGAGTCCCTAGTCCCTCCTGAAAAGATCTCCAAAAATGCGCCGTAAACTGGGCGCCTCTGTCAGAAATAATAGATATAGGAACTCCGTGAAGCTTCACAATCTCCTTAATATAGAGCCTGGCATAATCCTCGGCGGAATAGGTAGTCCTGACGGGAAGAAAATGGGCTGATTTCGTCAGCCTATCAACGACGACCCAGATGGAATCATACTTCCGTGGAGTGCGAGGCAAACCTGTAATGAAGTCCATATTAATAACCTCCCACTTCCAAGTCGGGATTTCCATCTCCTGCAACAGTCCACCCGGCTTCTGATGCTCAATCTTGACCTGCTAATAATTAGGGCACTGGGCGACGAACTCTGCAACATCCTGCTTCATACCGTCCCACCAGTATAAGCATCGGAGATCATGGTACATCTTCGTAGACCCAGGATGGACCGAGTAGCGAGCATAATGTGCCTCGCTCATGACCTGCTGCCGAAGGCCTGCAATATCAGGTACACACAACCTGCCTCTGTATAACATAGTGTTGTCCGGTGAAAACTCGAACGAAGTCCTCTCCTTATCATAGGCTGTGTCCCTGTACCGAGCTAAGACAGGATCCTCGAACTGATACCGCTTAATATCGTCCCTGATGGATGACTCAGAAACCCCTCGAACAGAAATCTGGGTATCTCCAGAATCGGCCAGACGAACCCCGAGACTAGCCAACTGCTGAACATCACGGGCTATCTCTCTCCTGTCTGGCTGTAAATCGGCTAAACTGCCCATAGACTTCCGACTGAGCGCGTCTGCAACAACATTAGCCTTGCCCGGATGATACAGAATATCTACATCATAATCTTTCAGAAGCTCCAGCCACCTCCACTGCCGCAAATTAAGCTCTCTCTGTCTGAAAATATACTGGAGACTCTTATGATCAGTATAGATATCCACATGAACGCCATATAAATAGTGTCTCCAGATCTTCAGAGCATGAATCACCGCTGCGAGCTCCAGATCGTGGGTAGGATAATTCTTCTCATGCTTTTTGAGCTGCCGGGAAGCATACGCTATAACTCTGCCGTGCTGCATCAATACACAGCCTAACCCCATACCAGAAGCGTCACAATAAATAACATACCCGTCCGGTCCCTCTGGAAGAGTCAGAACTGGGGCTGTAGTCAGCTTCTCCTTCAGCAACTGGAAGCTCCGTTCACAAGCGTCAGACCACTGGAACTTAGCTCCCTTCTGAGTCAGCCTTGTCAAAGGCGCTGAAATCGAAGCAAACTTCTCCACAAACCTCCTGTAATAACCTGCTAACCCCAGGAAACTGCGTACCTCTGTGGGCGTCGTAGGTCTGGGCCAATTCTTCACGGCCTCAATCTTCTGTGTGTCCACCCGGACACCATCAGCTGCAATAACATGCCCCAAGAAAGCCACTGAAGACAGCCAGAACTCACACTTAGAAAATTTCGCATATAACTTCTGATGCCGGAGTACCCCTAATACCGATCTCAGGTGATCTGCGTGCTCTGCCTCCGACCGAGAATAAACCAGGATATCATCAATGAATACAATCACGAACATATCCAAGAATGGCCTGAATACCCGGTTCATTAAATCCATGAATACTGCGGGGGCATTAGTAAGCCCAAAAGACATAACCCTAAACTCATAATGCCCATATCGGGTCCGGAAAGCTGTCTTAGGGATATCGGCCTCTCGTACTCGCACCTGGTGGTAACCGGATCGAAGATCTACCTTCGAAAAACACTTAGCGCCCTGCAGCTGATCAAACAAATCATCAATCCTGGGGAGGGGGTATTTATTCTTTATAGTTACCTTATTCAGCTGCCGATAATCAATACACATACGCAGCGACCCATCTTTCTTACGCACAAATAATACCGGGGCTCCCCAAGGCGAAGTACTGGGTCTGATGAAGCCCTTATCCAACAAATCTTTCAGCTGCTCCTTCAACTCCTTTAACTCTGCAGGCGCCATTCTATACAGAGGAATAGAGATAGGCTGAGTGTCTGGGAGTAAGTCAATAGAGAAGTCTATCTCCCGCTCTGGAGGAAGACCTGGAAGCTCGTCGGGAAAAACATCTGGAAACTTATTAATCACGGGGACTGACTGAAGTGTCGGCGTCTCGGCGTCCAAGTCTTGCACCCGAACCAGATGATAGATATAACCCTTTCTGATCATTTTATTTGCCTTAAGGTATGAAATAAACTTACCTTTCGGCGATGCTGTATTACCAGCCCAATTTATAACTGGCTCCCCGGGAAACTGGAAGCGAACTACCTTATTCTGGCAGTCAACATTAGCGTAACAGGAAGCTAGCCAATCCATACCCATAATAACATCAAATTCAGTCATATCTAACTCTACCAGATCTGCCTTAGTGTCACGGTCACAAACGATCACAGAACAGTCTTTATAAACCTGTTTCGCTACAACAAAATCCCCTATCGGCGTGGCTACCTCAAATGGCTCTATAGGTTCAGACATAATACCAATTTTACCGGCAACAAGGGGTGAAATATATGATAAAGTCGAACCTGGATCAATTAATGCATACACAGACCGAGAGAAGACCAATAAAGTACCTGTAACGACATTAGGAGATGCCTCCTGATCCTGGCGGCTGGCCAAAGCATAAATGCGGTTCGAAGGACCGCTAATACCAGAAGCTCCACCACGGCCTCTGCCGCGACCTGCTGGTGCTGGAAAACCCTGCCCCGTAGGGCGCATAGCCACTGACGACGATGAAGACCCAGCGGCTAATCCGGTAGGCTGCGCTGCACCACCCGAACTACCCTTATACGGGCAATCTCTCACAGAATGGCCCTGACGGCCACAAGAAAAGCATGCACCGGTGGCTCTGTAGCACTCTCCCGTATGGTATCTGCCGCAAAAAGAACACTGAACCCTGGGTGGCCTCATTTGACCAGAACCCCTATCTGTCCGCGAACCTGAAGCCCTGGAGCTCTGGCCTGCTCCTGAATACCCTGGGCTATCGAACCTGCGACCTGTAGGCTGGGGAGGCGCGCTCTGCGCTGGCTGAGATGAAAATCTGCTAGGCTGCTGCGGCTGTTGGGGCTGTCTGCCCCGAAAATCTCCAGATGACCTGGCCCTCTTGGGCTGTCTCCGATCCTGGCCCCTGTCAGGCTGGTGTCCTCCTCTGCCCCGATCCTCCATACCCTGGGCATGGGCCTGGATACGGGCAATGTCCATACCGGGCTGAGCAGCCAACACTAAGCAGCTATCAACAAAATACCGATCCAGCCCCATAATATATCTGTGCATCCGGTCCGCCATAGTAGCCACCACAGTAGGTGCATATCGGGCCAAGGAATCAAACTCTAAACTGTAGTCCCGGATACTGCGGCCCTTCTGCCTCAATAATAAGAATCTATCAGATCTGGCTCGTCGCAACTCTGGGGGCAGAAAATGTCCAAGAAATGCCTGAGAAAAATCGCCCCAAGCTGCTGGAGGAGCGCCGTCCCCCCTGGATAGCCCCCATGACTCGTACCAGTTTGCCGCCACATCATATAACCGGTACGAAGCTAACGCGACTGACTCTGTCTCGGAAGCATTAATCAAATCTAGAGTGCGTCGCATCTTCCTGATAAACTCCTCAGGATCCTCCTCGGGCTTTGTCCCGAAGAACTCTGGAGGGTTACAAGTCAAAAACTCACGGGCTCTCGAACTATCACGCCTGACTGCCCGGTCACCTCCCAGTCCATGCCCCTGAACCTGCCCTGCCACAAGTCTCGTCAGCAACTGGACTGCCTCCCTCATAGACTGATCCTCAGTGCCTGGCCGTGGAGCTGGAGGCTCAGGTACTGGAACTGCGGGAGCTGGCGGTGGAGCCGCCCCCCGATCTGCGGCTGCGGCCGCCCCAATCTCCTCCACGAGTGGCGGTGTAGACGAACCCTCTATCTGGGGCAAAGTCCCCGGAGCAATATGTGCCTGGGCCCTGGTAATCCTCTGGACCCGGCTAGTCTCTCCCAAGGCTGCTGACTTGGCCTTTTGGGCCGCGGTTGCCTTTTTTGGAGGCATATCTGCAAATATAGCCACTCGTTAGGGAGGGGTCATCCTGATAACACAGCTCTATCGCACGATCTAAGACAGAAAGAAGGGTAGTATCCTAAATGCCCTGTAGCCTCCTGTTTATAGGCGTGGTGCACAACACACCGATAAACAAGACTCTACTAGACACGGTCTGTGGACATTCCGAGGACGAACTGCTCTGATACCACTTTTGTCACGACCCAACTCCGTGGGCCGCGACCAGTGCCCTAGCTGGGCACCTATACGTACCCGATACCCAATTTAGCATATTATCAAAATAATGTAATATAATAGCAACATTAGTGGATGCTACAGAATTTAGCAGAAAAGCAGACTTGGCACACAGAAGCCGATAAGGCTGTCATAAAACCAAAACATCCCAAACATATGTACAGAACCCACACAAATGTATCCACAGACCTCTACAGAACATATCATAATCATAAGACGGGACAGGGCCCCGTCATACCCAGAACAATATACATATCCAGATAACAGTGACAGACTGTACCAAAAGATGGGCTCTGAAGAAGAGAGCGCCCCAAAATAGCAGAAACGGGATCCTAAACGTGTGGATCAGCAAACCTGTCGTCTGTACCTGCGCGGCAAGAAAACGCAGCCCCCGAAGAAAGGTGGTCAGTACGAAATATGTACTGAATATGTAAAGCGGAATCACAGAAGTCAAATCATAATGGTTACAGAAAATGAGTACAGAATCCAGAGTGTCAAATGCATATTTTCAAAACAGACAGAATGCATACAGAAACATATGTCATATCATATCATATCCGGTCCCTGCCACGAGACTCGGTAGACAGAATGTGGCCACCCTCCCGACGCTGGTGCCACTATACAGAGGAATCAGAAAAAGGGGCGTGGCCCCGTATCATATAATGTCATATCAAAATGGCCATAACAGATCAGAACAGAATAGGCGGACATGGCACATCATACTCCACAGACCCATGTACGCGTATACCTGCCCCCTCACATCGGGACGCGGCGAACAATGCAGAGAATTACGCTTGACAACATATCCTGGCCCGGGCTCAGTGTGGGAAACATTGGGACATCCACGAATGGAGTAGTGAGAGACTAATGCAATTTAAAAATATAATAAATGTTTTCAAAGACTCGATGAAGCGTATCAAAGACAAACAAATCCAATGGGGTCGGACGGAATCATAATAAATGTATTTCGGATATCATAATAAATTACAGAAGTATAACTTTCCCGAAGTCATTCCGAGTGTCAAAATAATTTATAATATTTAACAGAATATTTAAAATAATATTCGTTAAGCGATTAGTAGGGTAATTAAAACATTTCTTTCAAAAATCGCTTAAAAAGGAAGCTTTAACACATTAGGGGCAAAAACGTAAATAGTGGGCCCGCCTCAGAACAAATAAGGTGGCGGGCTCAAATTGTGCCCTATAAACATATAATATCATCTACGAAGGTTATACAGACATTCTATGACTTTCTGAGTAACTTAGAGCACAATTGCATAATTTCAGAAAAAGCGTATCAAAATGGTTCAATTCTACTGAAGGAAAAACTGAAATTTTGTCTTGCGGATTTCGAGGGCCAAGAGGTCCTTCGAGGCCCGGATCCGACCCTAATACACTAAGGGCATGCCAAGGGAAGAATTGGGTTTGCTTTACATACCTTTCACGCTCCTTAAGCCTTTCCAAACTCACTTCCCGTTTCGTCGAAAAACTGCAATTGGTCAAGTTTACCAATTGTAAGCTATGAATACCAAAGTTTCAACTTAATGCATATTTGGCTACCGAAATTTCGGCAGCACTTCCCCTATACATATAGCACCCCGAGAATTCAACTCAGCTAGAAATCATCAACAACAACCCAAACGATAACATCAATATCAACAATGAACATTAAAAACATAAATATCCTTCAACTAGTCATTTTTCTCACAAGTTGACATAATCTTCAATTCAACCCAACTTTCAACTAAGATCAATAATTTCACATTCAACAACAATCATGATCATCACCATATAGTTCTAGAAACATTTCATATCGTTTTCCTCAAGATATACACTCGATATACATAATATACAACTTTCCGCCAAAGTCATAACTTATGCAAAACATCAAATCTTTGGCATACAACTTCATAACAAGTTTCCAACTTCCAAATTCATCAATGATCATCACTATTAGCAACCAAACAACTTCATTTCCTTAATGTCGGAAAATCATACTAAAACGACATAAGTTTCTACATTCCAATTCAATACAAACTTATATCATTCTAACTTCATTTACATTACAAACATCACAACAACACTTTAACACACTAAACAACTCAATTCCTTTCTATCCCAAACCATATACACCCTACGGCCATATGCCTATTTTTTCCAATATCAACTAAATTCATCCAACTTTCAATTCCCATATGCATTTCATCACAATCACAACTAGAATATAACATAAATTCAACACATTGTGGCTATACAATTGTGCATACCCACGGCTACACACCTACAACACACACCCACTTTGCAAACTTCCATTTTTCCATACAATCAACACATTTCTATATACTACAACACAATCAAAACTTCATAACACAATAAAAAGGTAGAAATTCTTACCTTTTCTTCAAGTCTTCTTCACTTGGAGATGTGATCACTTTGGTGATTCTAATGCTCCCCACTCCAATCCAACTATACCAAGTTACAAAGGAACCTTAACTTAGTAGGAAAACCACAAAAGAAAAATTTTAGGAGCAAAATTTTTGGTGGTGAATTTTTGCACCTCAAACCCGAAATGGTCTTTTTTTTTTGCTCTTGTTTTGCTCTTCTTTCTCTTCTAAGTCTCTTGAACCTTCTAAGGGATATTGATCCCTTTATAATTAATTAGCACATGGAAATACTCATTAAAGCCATGGGTTGGGCCTCACTTGGCCGGCCACCCCTTAAACATTGGGCCTAAATTTTTTTTTTTGGGCCAACTCGGTTGGTCCCGAGTTGGGCCTAGCCCACTGACCTTTCGACCTTAAAACGTTCATAACTCCTTGTACCGACGTCACCTGGGAACCCACGACCTATGGATGGAAAGCTAATTCAATTACCTACAACTTCTATTTCAAGGTATTTTCGAAATTCCAAACTTATAATACAGTTTTTGCCCCCCAAAGTCAGGTCACCTGAAAACGTTTTCTTAAAAATATTCGTTTGGAGGGTTTCCACTTTGATTTGGTCCAAGGGTACTTCATGAGTTGTGTTTAACTTTACATATGTGATTCATATGACTTTTCAGATGTTCCAAAAAAAATCTCGGTGTGTGGGCCCCACCTCAGCAGATACTCCGAGGTTCAAAAATACGGGATATAACAATAACAATCATAGTCCATAATAACATTGTATTGTAGCAGTCCAATTTCCTACGAAACTGAATTTTCTTATTATATTTTACTTCTCTATAAAGAACATTCTACTTATAACAACGCCGACTCTTATAGGTACATTTTCGTAAAATTACCGCTTTGTTATAACCCTACTGAAAATATTGATTGGGTTTGTGTCACACCCCAACTTTACTAGGGTGTGATGGGCACCCGACCCCATATCTGGAGCCGAGCGAACCCGCTGACTCTTATTACATAGATAAACTCTTGTATCAATTAAGAAATAGATACATGGTAAGCCCTCAAATATTTTTTTTTTCATAAGTAATGTCTATCATCATATGGGACCCGCGACATGAAACGTAATAACATTGTGACGGGTGAAGCCGTCTACCAAGCTGACACCCTATACTCATGACTCTGTCTGCAAAGTCTCTAACATTGAACAAACACCATAGCTCATATACTCTGACTCGGCAGCGCTCCAGAACAAGTGGAGCTCGCCAACTCCGCTGGAACAACTTCTGTGATAGCTGTAGCTCATCTGGTGTACCTGCGCGGCATGAACGCAGCCCCCAAAGAAGAGGGGTCAGTACGAGTAATGTACTGAGTATGTAAGACATGAATAGTAAAATAATAAAGGAATATACAGTATGAATAATAACGGAATAGACATATGGAGCTTATCCTGGGACAGATGTAACCTGTACATATGAATGCCTTTCTGCGGATGCCATGCATGCTTAGATTCTTATTCAGAAAAACGGTACTTCTTCTTTACATAAACAGAAAACAAAACATTTCAGAAAAACGGTGTACTTTATTTACATTCACAGACGCCGAGTACATCGGCTCTCCCACCCCCCTCCCCAACAGTGTCCCAACATATTATATATATCACATATATACAGACGCCGTATTCGGCTCTCCCATATCCCGCGTCCGGGCATCCCGCTTCCAGGATGGAATCCAGCTGAATCAGGTGGTGATGTAACAGTGGCCCTTCCCCTTTCCCCATATACATATACATATACATATTCACATTCATATACATGTGTCATACAATTGGCATGCATGAGAGCCCAAAGAAGGTTACGTGTCCATCGGAGTGACATAAGGTCGGTGACCTCCGATTACATTATGGAATAATCATGGTCACTTTGTCTCACCTTGAAGGAACGAGTATTTTAAGATGAGACTACCAACGGGAAATAGCCTTGAGAGAGAGCATAGAATGAAATCATGGGCATTATAACCGCCAATTCATATGCTTTGAAGTCTTTTAGAAACTAGTGTCATAGCTAAGGAATAAAATTGAGGTTCAAGAACTAATATAACACTTTCACATTCTCATTAGATTCTTAGATCAAGACTCTTAGTCATGGATTCATTCTTGTCGTACTTATCATAAGCATATCCTCTTTCTTAACATCCTTATTATCATTATCATCATAGGAGTATTCTCGTTAGCATAGTTACGGTACTTGTCATTCGGTGAACGGAATAAGGATCAAAAGTTTTCTTTGAATTCTGCTTCGAAATAGATCAAACGGAACAATAAGGAAGAATCCGGGAACAATGGCCCCACCTCGGGTCAAATGAGGCGGCGTACCAAATTTACGTACATTACACTTCATGGCGTCACTTGTGAGGGTTTTAGGGTAGTCGGATCCCATTGGTGCGATTCCTAGTTGTTTAGGTAGTTTCCCGATATTTGGTAACATTTTAAATTCAATCTTACTGAATAAAAAAAGGGCCAAATTCAATTTCGGATTTCTAGGGGTAGGATCGTCCCCGAGGCCCGTATCCAATCCCATTACATCTAAGACATGCCAAAGGAGGAGGGGTGAAGCCTTACATACCTCTTCCGCTCCTTATGCAACTCCAAGTTCACGTTCCAAATCCGCCAAAATCTGTGAATTGGTCATGTTTACCAAAACTTGATTAGAGCCTTTAGAAGTTGATTCTTTAAAGTGACACTTTGTCTGCCGAAATTTCGGCAGCATTTCCCCTATAAATACACCATCCCCGAGAATACGGCTCGGCCCCAAATTAACAACAACAATCCGAGAATGGAACTCGGCCAAAGCAACAACAATATTAGCAATTCCTTCTAGCAACACTTCAACATTCAATTCTATTCAATTCAATTCAACTCGATTCAATTCAATTCAATTCATATGACTTTCAAAGCATTTTAATCAACATACAACTTCGTCCAACACCTTACAAACTCATAAACTACATCAACATTCCACACATTGACAACATTAATCACAATAACACAAGACTATATGAAGGTCACATTCTCCTCCAACAACTTACAAACGATTCCAACTTCATTTTCAATCATTAAATTCTCATTTTACATTATGGAATCCACAACGACATCAACTAGAATATCACATGAACTCGATTCATCATAGCTTACCAAACAACACCATTCTCGGCCATAGCAACTACACACATATGTCCATGAATTTTCCATCTTTTCTATACATTACAACAACAACATACTACATGAAATTAATTCAATCTTCTCTACACAATGCAACAACCATACGGCCAACACACAATATCCATATTCTCATGAATTTCATCCCTTTTTACATACTATAACATACACAAACATTCATAACATGTAAAAGAAGGTTAAATTCTTACCCTTTCCTTTCAAGTTTCCTCTTGGTCAAGGTTATGGACTTGTCCAAGTAAAGGATTTCCTTGTCCCAACAACTCTTCCATGTTAACAAGAACCTCCAAATTGGCTAGAATATTAGAAGGGAATGATTTTTCTTCATCAATTCTCCATGGCTAAATTCTTGATGCCATGGCCGAATAGGCTACTATATTTCCTCTCTTCTTATTTTCTTTCTTTGTTCTTTGTTGCTCTCCAATTTAATTATGAAGAATTTGTCATCTTTTGCATGTATATATATATATATATATATATATATATATATATATATATATATATATATATATATATATTTTCCCCCTCCAAATTTTTAAATAGCCACATGTCCCCCTTCTTTACCTTTCTAGAGTTTTCCTACAATTAATCAAAGAAGACCATTTGTCTTCTTGAACAAGCTTGATCAATGCATTGTTTTATAAATTTACAATTAGCCCCCATCAATTTAAAAATAAGGCATATAGTGCACGGCCAACATGGCCTCTTCATGAATTTTCTTGGACTTTTGTAAAATTCCCATTTTGCCCCTAACCTTCCACAATATTTCCATAAGCCATTTTGCGAATTTTCCTTTTTGCCCTTAGTCTTTCTCACTATTTCCATACTACCAACGTTCGTAAATAATATTCACAACAGCTTATACATTAGAATAAATTTTGAAAATGCTCATTCCCTTAACTTCGTCACGACTACCTTGGAATATCCGAACGTATGAAATACGAGATATAACAGTTTGCCTTTAACTAATTCTAAATGGAGTGGAAGAACAAGATATTGTGAGGAGAGAAAGTAACAACGAAAGTGCTGACAAAGAATTTTGATATACTGCTATTTTGATTGAGATAGAAGATTCAACTGTTAAGCTTTTCGACTGCCATCTATAACGACCTGTCCGATCGTTTTGAGTATTAGCATGTTTTTTCTAAATGACATTTCTCGTAAGCTAATATGTATTATGGCTTGCTGGGACCGGTGGCAGAGGTCCCCAGGGATCCGGATGCGTTTCCGAGAAGAAAAAAACAAAATTAGGAACGCAAAAACATAAAATTTACCAAAGTCAACATTTAGGGTTAATAGGCTCGTATTCGGTTTAAAAGTTCCTATAGGTTTGTATGATGACTTGGGATTTAGTTGGATAGTTTAGAAGATTTTCGAGGGGTTCCGGAGTGATTAGGACACTTAAGTTGCAAAATAGAAAGCTTGAAGAATAAGAGTTGAGCACGGTCAATATATGCCTAGACGACCCCGAATTGATGATTTGAGTGTTCCAACAGATTCGTAGGGTGTTAATTAAAATAAGTGGTTACTTATCAAACTGGATCATAATTTCAAACTTGAAACATAGAGTTTGTGTTTACCCTTTAAAAGAGTACAATTAAATTTATTTGAGGTCTAAAGGATATGTTATTTGATTTGTTTTAAACAGTGACATGACAGACTAATAATGACTAGAGAAATCAAGTGAATGAATCAGTAAAGAATTATAAAGCAATAATGAAATAAATAAGCCTAGGCTTTGTTGATCCTTGGAGTGAATCCTTTGATGGGTTTTCCTCCGGCGGAACAGTTATATGCTTAGGCTTTGCATAACTAATGTTAACCCAATACAATTGAATGATAAAGTAAACTTAATTGCTAAAGATTGAATAGTATGAATGTGTGTAAGTAATCCCCTTTTGAGAGGCTTTTAGGCTTCTTTTATAGTACAAATACATCAGCACGTAAGCCGTGATTAAATTCTAATAATGAGTAATAATAGACAATAAATGTTGTTTTAATTCTAAATCGCAACGTCTGCTTCGAATCTGAACCGGTCACACAACGTTCATCTAATAATCCGAGACAATTGCCTTGGTAGGTTTGCTCCGAATTTATCCGAGATCTCTCATTCCGATCAAGTTAAATGACTAAGCAGTGTTTCACCTTCAACTTCCACGTGTTCCTTTCTCGTCATGCCATGTGTCAATCTATATTTTGTTATATATACAGATAGTCCCCCCCCCCCCCCCCCCCCCACTCTCCGGTGGAGGGAAACGACACCGGGGAGTGGATTTGAAATGTCACCGGACCTATCCCTACTTAATTGTGGGAAAATGAATCGTCCCGACGGTTCATTAAAAAATGCAACCGTCGAATCTGAATTCAATGCTCTTACTGCAAAGCGCTGGCAACCTTTCCATCACAATGACTGACATAAAGCTGTTATTCCTGGAAAATTGTGTCCCTTTGAATACCAAACGTTTCGTCTATCTCAGTTAACTGTATAAAAGGCAAGAGATCAAGCCCAAATTCAACCAAATATTTCCTTTCCTTAAACGAGAAAAACCTCTCTTGAAATCTTACTTATCTTCATATTTTCCTTTCTCGTAAAGATTCTAACTATGTCTGCTTCTTCATCCCCTAATCATTCTTCTCAAAATAACACTCCATTTCCTGGGCCTCGTTCTGGGAAAGCCCCAATCTCACCAACAATTCAAGAAGTTGATCTTAATTCCGTTGCCACTGATATCCTCCTTGCTGGGTTTAAGTATCATGAAGATTTTAGCGCCGTTGACCACCATCAATCTGTTGAAGAAATCGGGTCTTTCATAACTGCTGATACTATCCCCAAAGTTCGAGAGGACTGCAACTTCACTCCTGAAGTTGAAATTGCTGCTGTTAATTATGAGGCTAGGATGAACCATCACTTCGAGGTTTATCCATGGTTTACATCTATCCTTTTGCGATAGGTTTCAACCTCCCAATTTCCTAAATTATTGAAGACTTTTGCCTCCGATACCTGATTTGTATCAGTCAAGTTGCTCCTCGAAGTTGGCGCCTAGTCTACTGTATTCAAATTCTGGCAGATCAGGCTGGTGTTGCATTCTCCCTAGATCACTTGATGCACTTGTAAGCTCCCCGGGTGTTCCGAGGAGGGTTGGTTCATCTATATCCTTGTGGAAGATGCTGCTTGGTCAACTCAGAGGATTATTTTGATCGGGGATGGCTTCATAGGTTCGTGATGATCAGGACCCGTTAGCTTCAACGTTTCGTGCCCGAGCCATTTCCAGAGGCATGGAATAACACTCGTAAGCCCCTTACTGGAATTCCACCTTCTTCTCTTTTTATAATACCGCTTCTCATTTTGCTTAATCCTTTCTTCGTATTTATGCTACTTTACAGTGGTTCCTGTAGAGCCTGACCTTTTAGTTGGGATTTTCAAATGAGTCGTTGCACTGCTACGCGCCACTCCCAATATGACTCGATCTTGGAGAAGCATGACCTCCGATTGGTGGAGGGGAAAAAGTCATGGCAAGCAAAGATCAATTAACAGCGTATGACTTCACACCTCTTCTTTCTTCCCCCTTTTTATTCATCTCTCTCCTTGCGGGTATTCCTGTGAGATAGACCACTTCCTGAGAGTCCCTACTTGAAAAACTGTCCTGTCAAACATTATCAATGCTGCTTCTTCCATCCGAAAGTGTAAGCCAAATGATGCATCAACCTCCTTGGCAGGAATTGGCTCTAGAGTATGGACCCGATGCCGGCTCGTTGAAGCGTGGTGCAAAGCACAAAAGGATGCTCAGCCCAGGGTGGTTTTTATTAATGATGATGATGATAAACGACCTCAGGTTGGCAGTCCTTAGTACCCTTTGCCCGATGGTTCTAGCAAAGCATCCGGGGAGCCCAAGGTTTCTCCTACTGAATTGTGTCTAGGGAGCCCTACTGCCCCAGCTTGCGAACCATCGCAGAAGAGCTTCATTCCACCAATTGAAGCTGGAACTTCGGGCTCATCTCCACGTCTAAAAGCTCTAGTTGTCAGCTTGGAATCTTCACTGGCTCACCTGGCCAATCTGTTCCTTCAGGTGCCTATTCTGTCTTTCCTGCAAATTCCTTTGCAAGTCCCCAGTATTCCCGGTTGACCCTTTTATTTTTCCTGCATCAGGGTCATGTAACTGCCACCTCCATTTCCGAACTCCCACGACTGATTTCTCCCTCCCGTGATGAGGTTAAGCTCCAGGAAGATAATGACCGTCTGAGGGCCGAGGTTGAGAGGCTACAGGTTGAGATCTGAGATTCTGATTCTCTCCAGGCCTCCTTGAGAATGCTTTTGGAAAATGCGGCTAATTCACTAAGGGATCGGGAGAATTTTCTTCAGATTCTAACTTCCTCATATGTAGCTCTTCAGAATAAAGCTGCCAGGTTTGAGAAGGATTTGAATAACATCCAGGGCAAGATTTTCAGTGTTGAGGTTTCCCAAGACCGCCTTAGAGCCCGATGCAAAAAATTACGGCTTCATCGTGATTTGGCGATTCTAAAAACTCGAAGGGATACGCTCGAAGAGGCAAGCGCTCCTGATTTTGATCTTCCTACTTTGCTGCTTGAAGCGGAAATTGACTTAGAGGTTGTGGAGATGTTTCTCGAGGACATCTAGGATCCTGAAGTGGACGGACCAGGGAATGAAGACTCTGGGTCACCACCTGCTGTCAACCTCCGGACACTTAGCCCTCCTACTTGCTCTAAACTTTTCATAATAAAATTGTTATTGCCATTTTTATTTTTGTTTCGAACAATCATCAACTTTTTAATGGAATTTTTCCAAGTTCTATTTGTAAGCCCGAGCGAAGCATAGGACCGGCCCTTTCCGCGGGTTTGTAACATGGCCAGGTCAATTTTTACTACCTACGGGCGCATTTCTATTTTTTGACAATAATTTGTTTCCATTAATCAAATGTCCACTTTTACTTTTCAGACCTTGTATAATCATCTCCTTTCTCTTCCGTTTATTCACCGTAGCTACTTCTATTCCTCAGGTTTTTTACCTCAACGGAATATGAAGGAGAGGTTGCTGGTCAGCATCCAAAGAAGAGAACGTTTAAGAAGTTTAGCTTCTTAATGCTCTTCTTGACATGTCTACTGATGGACTTGCCAAGTTGTTCCCTGCTCATCCTCGCAGAAGGTTCCAGAGGGGTTTGAAGAGGAAGCTCGTAGGCTAACTCCACCGTAACCATATATGAAGAGTTTTTACTATAGGAAGAGTTTTATTGCAATATTGATGAGAACAGTGGAGGTTTTGAATGACGATTGGTTTGAGACTAGTAACTTGCTGATACATTGCAACCCTTTCAGTTTTTGTACTTGCCTTGGTATTTTTGTCGCATCTTTTTAATTTCCTAACATATATTTCTAACTTCTAATTTAATACCTGATAAGAACTGATATGTTTTGATGACATGACAAACCCTAAGGAACCAGATACAATTAGGTTCACCTGTCTGAACTTGGTTAACCTTAAGATATCTCATATGCTGCTTTTCTAACATGCTCCTTAAAGGATCAGATGCCTGCAGGATTTGCTCATATATGAGAGACCATATATGTTGATTCCCAGATGAGATCAGGTCTCCAGCCTGCTCAGCCAACAATGAAGCTGTAGAGCTACTGATAGTGTATCCAGTACTTACAACCTGTTCGAAGAACAGATGAGGAACCAGGTTCACTGAAGCTGAAAGTCCAAAACTCAAAGCTGTAAAACGTGCTGTTGAAAAGTACAATGCAGCTGTACAACAGTACCTCATCAAGGCCGAATTGATTAACGGTCCAGATCACATGAGTGGTCATCTCTACTCTCTCTGTCTCTCTCTCTCTCTCTCTCCTTGTGCATATAAAGACATCATCTTCCAAGATAAGACTCATCCTTGCACAATCCAAAAATTGCTCCACACAAAGTGCAAGTATCCACCTTTCAAGGTGTTCCTCAAGAACAGAGCCTCAGCAACCCGAAGGACCAGGTCCAGAACTGAAGATGTTTTAGATCCTTAGGTTGTTGAGTCTTTGTTCTTTTATGCTTAAATTGTAAACCCACTCTTCAATAAAAAGAAGTTTTTTGTATGTGTTCAAAAGTCTCAAGGTTTATTCCACAAGCTCTTTGAGTGGTACACTAGGCTGTATTAGTGTATAGATGGCTAGTGTTAGTCACTTTGGTGAATTCTCAAAGGGTGTCTTTGAGTGGTACGCTTGTTACACGTCGGAAATTTTTCGTGAGCCAACAATGAATAGACCAACGAAGGGCATGAGTGTGTGATGTTTTGCTAAGTAGGGAATGACTATTTATGAACTTTGGAAATAAGGAAGTTGCAGAATTTCATTTCAGCCCAGTTGATCGTAAAGTGGAATACGGCCCGTAAAGTGATTTACGGATCGTAAACTGCTATCGTCCTCCAACCTTTCAAAAATTTCAACTTTCTATCAAATGCTTCAAATGGTTAAAAACGACTTGGAATACGGACCGTAAATTGAAATACGGCCTGTAAACTGAGTCGTAAACTGCCATGATCTTCAGCCAACCTTTCTGTTTCTGATATGCTTAAATACGGTCGCAAAGGACGGACCGTAAACCAGTATACGACCCGTAAAGTGGGGTTTACGACCACTGTACACCCCGACTGTTGTTCATTAAAAATCAGATTTTGAGTTATTAAAAAGGGACCCTAAGCTCATTTTATTTCATTTCTCACCTACACGGTTCAAGAACTCTCTAGAGTGATCCAAAACACTTCATCCACAAGAATTTAAGAGAATCAAAGGGAGATCAAGATCAACCACATTAAATCCATGAAACAAAGTGTGTGAAACTCAAGTGAAGTTCATCCAAACCAAGAAGTTCCAAAAAGAGGTAAAGTAGGGTTTTAGTGCTAAAGGAAGAACTCCACTCTAGGCTTGTTCCACCACCATCCAAGGTAAGTTTCATGACTTTATCATGTTGTTTAAGTTATTGGAAAGCCAAGATGCTTGAATTGTAGAAAGACATGGAAAATGGGTCTTAAATGGATGAATAGTGTCACAATTGAATGGTAGTTGAATGGAATCATAAATGTTGATGTGCCATGATTATGAATATGTTGTAAATGTTTAGGAGTTGAAATAGAACATGGGAAAAGTAGTAGAAACAAAGGAAATGCTGCCCAATTTTTCCTAGAAATAACGATACGTTCTCATAACCGATTAACTAACGTTAATGAGAATTCTCTCGTGAAGGTAGCGGCGTGATATTGGAGGAGAACACGTGAATGATAGCTCAGTTAAACGCCAAAGGTATGTGAGGCTAGTCATTTCTTTCTATGGCATGAATCCTATGATACGATTTTTCTTCCTTTCCATGATCCTCCTATATTCCGGAAAGTCAAGAGCCTAAGATAATGAATAGCTACTTGAGTCAAGAGATATGATATGACGTTCTTATAAAGTAAATGATGTCGTTCCTTGTATACACTCACCTTATGTACAAATACCTTCAAGGTGAGGCGAAATGTTCATAATGGAATCTAGGGTTCGTGACCTTACGTCACCTCGATAAAATTTAGTTATTCTAGAGGCCTTATGCATGTACGATGATAGGCATATTTTGATAATCTTATTATTATAAGTATTTTATGATGAGCATGTTATAATCATATTACACCGGGCCTGGTTGGCCGGGCAGTCACCGCGAAAGCGGGCAGCTTATACGATACACCATGGCCAGTTGGCATGGGCAGACACCACTAGTGGGCGGCATGAGACGGTACCCCGGATGCGGGAGGCCTGGACGCTGGCTAATGTTACTGATTATCACACCGCACCTATATGGTCGGGCATTATATATATATATATATATATATATATATATATATATATATATATATATATGATATGCATACATGAGATGATGATAAGCTTAAAAGTAAGTCAGCATGCATTACTATTCATATAATTCCTAGTCAGGTATAGTTGCTCCATACTTGATGCCTCCCTTATTTCCTTGATGTATTATTATTGTTCCTGCCTCTCATACTCAGTACAATATTCGTACTGACGTCCGTTTTCTTTGGACGTTGTGTTCATGCCCACAGGTAGACAGGGAGGTGAGCTCGATCCAGATTCTTAGTAGCTGCCAGCTGATTGCGAGCACTCCATTATCCGGAGGTTCTCATGATTATCCTCTTGGTATATGTATATTTTGGGCATGGTGGAGTCTTGTTCCACCTATATGTATAGTATGTCAGTAGAGGCTCGTAGATGCGCAGTGTGGTTAGATGGTCTCAAGTGAGGCTTTTATGTATATGTATATATTATTTTGATGGCCGAGAGGCTTATTTATATAAAAGTATTTTTATATTCTCAAATGAAAAGATGTTTTCTTATGTCCTAAGCATGAATTGATAAAAGAGCATTAAATGGGTAAAGTGGGTAGCAGGACGAGTGGTGCTCGGTGGCTAGCCTCGGGTACCCGTCATGGCCCCTAGCTGGGTCGTGACAATACTAGGCTAGAGTTAGTCTAGGCGTATTAGTTGAATTCTCATAGGTTTCTTGTTGGAAGAGTGTCTTCACAAAAACTTTTAGTGGTACACTAGGCTAGAGTTAGTCTAGGTGTATTAGTGTGCTTGGCTAGGGGGAGTCAAGTGTGAGGGTTGCATAAGCGTTATTGTAAGGGTGAAGGATTATGAGAGTTAACTTCTAGCTTGCAATAGAGTTGTAACCTGAGTTTGCTCGGTTAGTAGAGTTGAAATCCTATTGGTGTAGGTTGTGATTTTTAATCCCTTGAGTAAGGAGTTTTTCACGTAAAAATCTTGTGTTGATTCTCGTACTGCATTGCATAAGGGAACTAGTACTTAACCAGGTCCCTTCATACTGTGTTTGGTGGACACAAAGCCTTATAACAATTTGTATCAGAGCGGGCTCTTTCTAAAAGGTTAACACCTAGAGAGGATCTTCATCATGGCTAGTTCACCAAGCCTGGAGAAAGGAGAATGTGTCACAATACCACCAAGAACCAATAGATAATATCATGGATGGTGGAAGGGGAGAAGACATAACTTTTCATGGTTAAGGATCTAAGCTGTGGGACATAATTTGTGATGGACTTTATATTCCTATGAAAGGTTTCGGGGGTGGATTTGGGACTGGTCAAAAGATTAAGAAGAGACCAAGAGTTGACCGACCCAGTTTTCGGAAAAGGAAGAAGGCTGGAGTGAGAGGAGGTAATCAAATTATTTTAATAATGTTTAGTTAGATAGTGATTGCTCAAGGCATATAACTGAAAGAGTGGATGATTTCCTCTCACTCAAGGCCTACCAAGGAGGGAATGTAACAAGAAAGGTCACACTCTTGGCCGTGGCAAAAAATTGGTAAGACATCCTCCCATGAACTGAAAATGTGGCACAGAGGAACCTGGTCCCTGCAATAACAGAAGAAGCAACAGGATCTCCAGAAGGCATAGAGTAACCTGGTCCCTCTATCACTTTACTTGCTGAAACCTGATTCTGCAAGACAGTGGACCAGGTAGCAGACATCTTTACCAAGGCACTGAGCAGGGAGTAATCTGTAAAAGATGGGTTTGATCAAACTCAACTTGTTTCCTTTCCTCAAACTTCTTTAGGATTGGATATGTTAAGAGGAAAGGTACAATGTTAAAAGGTATTTTTTGATGGCATCTAACTCACTCTTGTACCGTTACAGGTACACACACGTGGCAGGGTCAGGACATCACAAGCATAAGTGACATTACACATCTCAGAGCTCTTGCCTCGTCATCAAAATTTTTGAGGGACCTGGTGTCTATGACTGAGGTTAGTAGTCTCTTCAGTGCTTAATATGTCTTGAACTATCTAGAATGCCATGTCATTAAGACTCTTCCGCTTCCTACTTCAATTTAATCCTTTTAAATGCATGTCTATCCTGAACCTCTTCGTACTTCAAAAGAAAACCGTTCCTTCTTCAGATCTTACAAAAAAAAAATTCTTTTACCATATCGTAAATCTGAATCATCCTTGCTCACTCGCCAGAATCTAAACCCCACCATATCACTACCAGATCCCATAGATAGTCTGACTCTGGTAAGCCCCACTTCCATCGATCATTCTAGAACTGATAAAGGACTCTATGAGCCCTGTGTAGATCTTCTCCTCGATGACTCTAAATGAGGGGGAAAGAAATAGATCTAATATCACAGAAAGTGGAATTGAAATGGTTGAGGGGTTTGAAGAGACCTTGAAAGCAAAAGAAGGCGGTGAAGATGTTACACCCCGGAAAAATTCGCGTTACCAAGACTGTAGACGGCTTGTATGAACTCAAGGGAGAATAAAGTTATACCAGGATTGGGAATTATATATATATATATATATATATATATATATGACATTTGGAGAACGTATGGTGTAAATCAGTTAATACGTTACTTGATGAATAACCCTCGTAACCATAAGTTAAGGTGGGGCCCACATGATGGGTTTTATAAAGGACACATGAAAAGTTGTATGAGTATTATATGGGAAGTTGAGCAAGTCTTAAGAAGGATGATTTAAGGATACGTTTTCGGGTGATCTGACTTAAAGAGGCCAAAACGTCATTATAGGTTTGGAATTTGAAAACACACCAAAAATGAAAGTTGTAGATAATTGCATTAGCTTTCCAACCATAGGTTCTGGGCCCTCATATGATATTGGGATCAAGTGTTATGACCTTTTTACTAAACGAATGCGCAGGCAGAAAAATAAGCCTGAGCGAACGCTCCCAAGACCGACGCGAATGCACTGGGCAATTTTTATGTCGGTCCAGGCAGACCCCATAACCTTTTGAAAAGGGGCTTATCCCCTTATTTCCTCATCCCACATCCTAAAATATTCTCCAAAATTCTGGAGAATTCCCCCCAATTCCCAAGACCAAATTTTAAACCCAAATCAGGTCTAATTCCCAAATTCCGGTCCAGACAGCGTATAGTTGCGATTATAAAATTGTATAGCGGTGCGCTTTGGCTAAAGTTCAAGGTGGAGAAGTGAACATATAGCAATATTATCGGAGGAAAGGTATGAATCTCTTATTATTAATATTGTCTTGGTTTATTTACGGAGACAGAGCTGTTAAATAGTTATAAAATAATTTGGTGGGTAGAAATATGAGATAAACACCATATGGGGTGTTTATGAAGTATTTTGGTATTGAGAATATTATGGTTGATGTTGGTATTGTTGTTGTTGTTGTTGTTGTTGTTGGTTACTGAATTGAGATTTCGGGCTAGGCATATAAACAGGGGAGATGCTGCCCGATTTTCGGCAGGATATAGAATAGTTTAATATGAAAACCTAGCATAAGCATATAACGATGAGTCTAAAGATAGTGTGAATTCTCTTGAATGTAGATTTACGAGTACGGACGGATAAGCGTAGTTAATAGGGGGCCACACATCTATGTTAAGGCTCGTCCCTTTCTTTCAGAGGCATGATCTTGTGTTATGTTACCATATATATATATCCATGACCTCCTTGATTTCAAAAGTTAGAAGTTCATGATTCAAGGCATGATTCCTTTCCTGATAATCCATAAATGTTTTTCAAAATGTTCGTATTTTCCAAACCAGAGATTTATGATTCTGTGAGCTCTTATGACAACAATGATGGACGTGTTCTTACAATGATAACGATGATGTCAAAGATGCGAATATTTATATGATGATTATGATAATGATGATTTTATGGTTAAGGGCCCCAAGCTTATGATTTCAATGTTATAATGAGAATGTTGAGTTATTTCATGATTTTCTCGATTTTATTCATTGTTGTTGATCTCACCTTATAATAATTGTTCCTTCAAGGTGGGATAGAGCGATGATGATTGTTTCATAATATAAATCGGAGGTTACCGACCTTGCGTCACTCCGATAGAATCGTAGCTTTTCTTTGGGCTCTCATGCATGCTACTTATATTATATTATACTATGTTCATATATATGTATATATATATATATATATATGTATATGTATATGTATATGTATATATATATATATATATATATATATATATATATATATACATATATATATATATATATATATATATATATATGTATATGTGTATATGGGGTTATGGGAAAAAGGTCGAGGCGTTATATATGCATCGCCACCTGATCAGTTGGTATATCATGATATCGTCCCGGACGCGGGATATATGGTTAAATGGATCAGGCCGTTCGTTCCTCGGCACTATTATATATATATATATATATATATATATATATATATATATATATATATATATATGGATCGGGTTGCATGTTCCACAACAATATAATATATTTATGGATCGGTCTGCATATTCCGCAGCAATATTATATATATATATATATATATATATATATATATATGGATCTGGCTGCACGTTCCGCAACACTATTATGATACATATGCATGAGAAAGATTTTATGAAAAGCTAAGCATGTATGGTATCTGCCTTTAGAGGTACTCAGATGTGCAGGTTACCCTTCTATCTCATGATATGCTCCATGTATCTTATTATATTATTGTTCATGCCTTACATACTCAGTACATTACTCGTACTGACGTCCTTTCTTATATGGACGTTGCGTTCATGCCTGTAGGTAGATAGGTAGACACGCCTGATCTCTAGGAGCTCCATCAGCGGCATCTTGAGAGTGCTCAAGTTGTTCCGGAGCTACAGCTTATTGGTACTCCTCTTACGTATATATTTAGGCATAGTGAAATCCTGCCCCGTCCTTATGGATTTATGTATCTTATTTAGAGGCTCGTAGACAGACGTACGTGGATAGATATTTCGTAACTTTATCCGTCCTTGTTGTTGTATAATATTTTGGTAAAGCTTATTGACATATGCTTACGGGTATAGCTAGTGATGACGTTATTGAGTAAAATATGCATGAATTGTCCACGTGGCCCACCTAGTAGCGAGAATGGAATGTTAGATCAGAGGTGCTCGGTATAATGGTACCGGTACCCGTCGTGGCTTTTAGTAGGGTCGTGACAGAAGGAACTCAGAAGGATCTGATTACTAAACTGATGAAGGGGAAGGAACCTGTTACGTCCCGTATTTTATACATTGGGACAATCCGGATTAACTATGATAAGTTAGGGCCAAGACCTTTCCGGGACATGAAGTCGGGACTTTTGACCTTCGATTTTATTTTGAGACATAAGTTGTACATGAAATTGTGGGCATGGAACACTTAGGAAAAGTTGGGACCAAAAGTCATATACTTGGAAGTTGAAAATCATGCAAAAATAGGCCCTTTGGCCATGTGGCTTTGAAAGTGGTCCCACACATTTTGTGGCCAATTTTAAATGGTCCAACTCATGTGTGGGCCATGGACACTTGGAGGGTTCATCTAGGAGCTTAAAAGATGACTTCTAAGTCATCTTTTATCATTTTACACTTAGCAAAAAAATCAAGAAGTTGAAGAACAACAACTCCAACCTCTCGGCCAAACCAAGAAAAAACCAAGTCCAATTTTAGCCATCCCAAAAATATTTCTTTGGTGCAAATCCACTAATTGGAGGTCCCTAAGTAGCGTGGAAGTGTTGTTGGAGCGATCAAGCCATCCGTCTAGTAGATCGCAAACCCTAGCCTATTTGTGGAGTTGAAGAAGAAAGGTAAGATTTGATCTTGTTTTATGTGTGGTGAATGTTTTATGTATGTTGTAGTATGTTAATATGGATGAAATTTGTGAAATATAGTAGGTTGGAGGTGAGTCGTGTATGGTGTGTATGATCGTGTAGTTGTGTGTGTTGTGATTGGGTTGATGAATTTATTCTATGTAGCATACTTAGTTGTGTAGTGTGGAGAAAAGAATAAGAATCATCAATATATGTATATGTGTAGTGTGGCCGAATGTAGGTCATATTTCATGACAAGAATGGGTTATGGTTGTGTTCTCGGGTTTTGGATTGTTTTTCAAGAAAATTGGAGCAATTGTTGGATTGTTGGAAATATTGTGTAAATTGTTTAAAATGACCTTGAATTTTGTTGGTATGGGTTCGGGTTGGTATTTGAATGTATGAGCGGCGATATGGCTTGAATGTAAGCCGTCGAATTGAATATTATGAATGTTGTTGAATGATGTAAAAGAGAGTTATTAGTGTTATATTGCCTTTCGGATTGGTCATTGAAGTTGTTAGGTTGGTTATTGTTGTTGTGATTGTTGATTTGGCCGAGTTAAATTCTCGGGGTTGGCCTATTTACAGGGGAAATGCTGCCCAAATTTCTGTAGAATTGAGTGTTAGTTTGGAATAAATCGCCTAAGTGCCTATGTCTAATGTTTGATATTCGTTAACGTATTTGTAGACCTTGGGGAACCCGAGGCGTAGGTTGGGATTAGCTTGAGTTGGGCTAGCTTGGAGTGCGTACGAGGTATGTAAAGCTCAACCCTTCCTTCTTTTGGCATGCCTTAGTTATAAATAGATTATGTCACGAGCCTCGAGGAAATTCTAAATTCGCAATCCGAGCACGTTATGACTCTTATATATATTTCTTGGCATTCGTATTTTTGATGTGATGAAATGTGAACCCTTATGTCATCGAAACAATTGATTTCCAAATGTTGCACAAAAAGTTTTGTTTTAAAGAATTCCGTAACTATGGACGCCGTATCTTTCACATAAAGGCTCGGATGGCTCCGATATTTTCGTAAGAGTTTGCATGGCGTATGATGAGTATGTTCTCCATAGGCGGGCCCGGCTCGGGTCGATACCCGTCCGTGGGTCCGGCGACTTTCCTTTATGTAATTCGGAAGACTTTTGAAAGAATTTGGTATGACTATTATTTTGATTCTCAAGTATGGCCATTTTACTTATATTTGAGTCCATGATAATGATTTTATGCATATGGTTACTCACGACTCTGCTCGTGCGTCCTGTTATATCTTACGCCGAGTCCCGGGCCGGTTTTGTTGTCGTGCGCACTTTGATATACTCCGGTGTTATGCTGTGTTTATGGTTCACCGAGCCACTCACTAGGGAGTCGGGTTCCACTTATATTGGGCGTTATGCTGTGTATGGCGTTATGTTGTGTTATGATGTGTGACGGGGACACGGAGATGTGAAACCTTCTGGTGTTATGCTGTGTTATGGCGCCATCGACGGGCGGGCGACCATATTTTCTGTGCCCTATGCATGACTTATATTTTGAGAGTAAACATTTTGATATTTTGGACTTGCACTTATTTTCTGTACTTCTATTTCATTTATGCCTCGGATTTGTTTCCTGTATCTTCTGCTTTGCATACTCAGTACATATTTCGTACTGACCCCCCTTTCTTCGGGGGGGGGGGGGGGGCTGCGTTTCATGCCCGCAGGTACAGACGCACAATTTGGTGATCCACCAGTTTAGGACACCCTCTTCTGCTGTTTGGAGTGCTCCTATCATTCCGGAGCCTGCATTTTGGTATATATTCGTTCTTTGCATATGTACATATTTGTTCAGGGGTACGGCGGGGCCCTGTCCCGCCATATGTTTCGGTTGGTCTGTTTAGAGGTTTGTAGACGTATATGTGGGTTTGTGCCTACTTCTGCACTGATGTGTTTGTATGATCCCACTCGCCATGGCAGCCTTGTCGGCGTGCACTTGTATATGTTTTGGACTGTTGCGCCATTTGATAGCCTTGTCGGCTTCTGATATATATATATATATATATATATGGTTGTGTTAAAATGTGTCTGAGACAGTTTGATATAATTTGAGGCAGTGTGTGATATTTGTGCCTGTATACGCTATCTGTATGTGATTCGGATTGGATGAGTTGTTCGGGTGCCCAGTTCGGGCACTAGTCACGGCCTACGGGGTTGGGTCGTGACAGAAGTGGTATCAGAGCGGTTTGTCCTCGAAATGTCTACAGGCCGTGTCTCGTAGAGTCTTGTTTTTCGGTGTGTTCTGCACCACATCTATAAACAGGAGGCTACAGGACATTTAGGGTGTTACTTTTCTTTGAATCTTAGATCGTGCGATAGAGCTGTGCTATTAGGATGACTCTTTTTCTGACCGGTTGTTGTGTTTTTCAGTGATGCCTCCAAAGAAGGCAACGGCTGCCCAGAAGGGAAAGGCGGTGATAGGAGAGACTAGTCAGATGCTGAGAGTTACACGGGCTCGTGCTCAGGATTTGCCCGAGGTTGTGCTGCAGTCAGAGGGTTCAGCTACACCACCACCGGAAGGGCCTGGAGCAGATCCATCATTAGCTCTAGACGCTCCAGCGCCCGAGCCTCCAGCTCCTCAGCCAGGGGCGGAGGATAGGACGTTGAGGGAGGCCGTACAGTTACTGACGACTTTGGTAGCGGGACAGACTCGCAGACGCGGGTTGAGAGGTGATGATGATGATGATAGGCGTGATAGCCTGAGGGTTCGTGATTTTCTGACATGTAGTCCCCCAGAGTTTTTCGGGTCTAAGCCCGAGGAGGACCCCCACGACTTCATTCGGGGGATGAGGCACTCATTGGGACTGGTCAGGGCTTCAGAGACCGAGTCCATTGAGTTAGCCTCGCACAGATTACGAGATGTTGCGGCTAATTGGTATGAGTCCTGGGAGCTGTCTAGAGGTGAGGGTGCTCCCCCAGCTACTTGGGATGAGTTTGTGGCTGCTTTTCTCCGCCAATTTTTTCCCCCGGAGTTACGACGGGCGCGAGTTGATAGATTTTTATAGCTGCAGCAGAGAGGTCGGAGTGTTCGTGAGTATAATTTGGAGTTTGATTCTTTGGCTCGATATGCACCTGCTATAGTGGCTGACATGGCTGACCGGATGCACCGGTACGTGATAGGGCTGGATCGTTACTTAGTTGACAGCTGCATGGCGATGGCATCGCAGACTAATATGGACATCACCCGGTTACAGGCCTACGCGCAGGGTATGGAGGACCGGCACAGAGAGGACCAGTCGGGCAGAGATCGTGACAGGAGGCCGCCCAAGAGGGCCAGATCAGCGGGATATTCTAGAGACTTTCGAGGCGGGCAGCCCCAGTCGCAGCAGTCAAGTAGATATCCTCCTCCGTCAGGCCGGGGTATACAGTCCGCCGGTAGACGATTTGACAGTACAGGACCATCTGGGGCCGGTCAGAGTTCCAGGGCATCAGGTTCGCAGACAGCCAGGGGTCCCAGCCAGTCCAGACCACCCAGGACCCGTTGTTCTTATTGCGGGAGATCGCACCCAGGGAGTGCTATCGAGCTACCGGAGCCTGCTTTTCTTGCGGCCGTCAGGGCCATGTTATGCGAGATTGTCCGATGGCGAGTGGTTCTGGTAGTACAGTTCAGCCGACGGGATCAGCCGCTGGTTCATCTTCTACTCCCTCAGCTATGCGCCCTGCAGGGCGGGGTTCGTCGGCACCGGCGGGCCGCGGTCGAGGCCGTGGCAGTGTTTCAGGTTCTAGCGGTCCATCGAACCGTATATATGCATTGGCTACCCGTCAGGATCAGGAGGCTTCGCCAAATGTTGTTACAGGTACCTTACTGGTTTTCTCCCGATCTGTATACGCACTGATTGATCCTGGTTCTACTTTATCGTATATCGCTCCACTTGTTGCTAATAAAATTGGGATAGAATCTGAGCCGATAGAGCCTTTTGAGGTAGCTACACCAGTAGGGGATTCTGTTATAGCCAGACAGATTTATCGAGGTTGTTCGGTGGTTATTTGTGGCCGCTACACTAAGGCAGATTTGGTAGAGCTTGATATGATTGAGTTCGACGTTATTATGGGTATGGATTGGCTAGCTTCTTATTATGCTAATGTTGACTGTCAAAAGAAGGTAGTCCGTTTCCAGTTTCCAGGTGAACCAGCTGTAGAGTGGGCAGGTAATACAGCATCGCCGAGGGGTAAGTTTATTTCATACCTCAAGGCAAGAAAAATGATCAGAAAGGGCTATATTTATCATCTGGTCCGTGTACATGATTTAGAGGCAGAGGCACCGACTCTTCAGTCAGTCCCAGTGGTTAATGAATTCCTAGATGTATTCCCAGACGAGCTTCCAGGTCTTTTCCCCGAGCGGGAGATAGAGTTTGCTATTGATCTGTTGCTAGATACTCAGCCTATATCTATTCCTCCGTACAGAATGGCACCTGCTGAATTGAAGGAATTAAAAGAGCAGCTGAGAGATTTATTAGAGAAGGGCTTTATTCGGCCCAGTACATTTCCCTGGGGAGCTCCGGTATTATTTGTGAGAAAGAAAGACGGCTCGCTGCGGATGTGTATTGATTACAGACAGTTGAATAAGGTAACCATCAAGAATAAATACCCCGTCCCCAGGATTGATGATTTGTTTGATCAGTTGCAGGGTGCCAGGTGTTTTTCGAAGATAGACCTGCGGTCAGGCTATCATCAGGTGCGGTACGAGAGGCTGATATTCCTAAGACAGCATTCAGGACCCGTTACGGGCATTATGAATTCAGAGTGATGTCTTTTGGGCTGACTAATGCTCCGGCGGTATTCATGGATTTGATGAATCGGGTATTCCGGCCGTTTCTTGATATGTTCGTGATTGTATTTATTGATGACATTTTGGTCTATTCACGATCAGAAGCAGATCATGCAGATCATTTGAGGACGGTACTTGGCACACTTCGGCACCAGAATTTATATGCTAAATTTTCTAAATGTGAATTCTGGCTGTCTTCAGTGGCATTCCTAGGGCATATTATTGGAGCGGATGGCATCCGGGTGGATACCCAGAAGATCGAGGTCGTAAAGAGTTGGCCTAGACCTACGACGCCTACGGAGGTGCGTAGCTTCCTGGGGTTGGCCGGTTATTACCGGAGATTTGTAGAGGGATTTGCTTCAATTTCAGCGCCTTTGACAAGGCTGACTCAGAAGGGAGCTAAGTTTCAGTGGTCTGATGCTTGCGAGCGTAGCTTCCAGTTGCTGAAAGAGAAGTTGACTACAGCTCCAGTCCTGACTCTTCCTGAAGGTCCAGATGGGTATGTTATTTATTGTGATGCTTCTGGTATGGGTTTGGGGTGTGTATTGATGCAGCACGGTAGGGTTATAGCTTATGCTTCCCGGCAGCTCAAAAAGCACGAGAGGAATTATCCCACTCATAATTTGGAGCTAGTCGCGGTGATTCATGCTTTGAAGATGTGGAGACATTATTTATATGGGGTTCACGTTGATATTTATACAGATCATAAGAGCCTCCAGTACATCTTCAAGCAAAAGGAGCTGAACTTGCGGCAGAGGCGGTGGTTAGAGTTGCTGAAAGATTATGATGTTGATATTCTATACCATCCAGGGAAAGCTAATGTCATGGCAGATGCACTCAGCCGTAAGTCCATGGGCAGTTTAGCGGACACGCCTTCAGAAAAGAAAGAAATGGTTCGCGATATCCATCGGCTGGCTAGTCTTGGAGTCCGCTTGGCCGATTCTGGAAATGCTGGGATTTCTGTTCGAGGAGTGGCCGAATCCTCTATTCTGGGTGAGATAAAGCGGCGTCAGTATGAGGATCCTGTTCTGATACAGTACAGAGACGCAGCCCGTGAAAAGGAGAAGACCCCGTTTGAGATTACATCCGATGGAGTATTATTATACAGGGGCAGATTATGTGTACCTGACGTTGCGGGACTGCGGCGACAGGTTATGGGCGAGGCACATTATGCCAGATATTCTGTTCATCCAGGGTCGACAAAGATGTATCATGATCTTAGATGCCTGTATTGGTGGGACAGTATGAAAAAGGACATAGCAGAGTTTGTTGCCCAGTGCCCAAATTGTCAGCAGGTGAAGATTGAGCATCAGAAGCCCGGTGGGTTATTGCAGGAGATGGAGATTCCGACGTGGAAGTGGGAGATAATTAACATGGATTTTATTGTAGGTTTGCCTCGCACCCCACGGAGGTACGACTCCATATGGGTTATCGTTGATCGGTTGACGAAATCATCCCATTTTCTTCCAGTTCGGACTACATACTCAGCTGAAGATTATGCCAGGCTATATATTAAGGAGATTGTGAGACTTCATGGAGTTCCAATGTCTATTATCTCCGACAGAGGTGCCCAGTTTACAGCTAATTTCTAGAGATCATTTCAGGAGGGATTGGGGACCCAGGTGAGTTTGAGTACAACATTTCATCCTCAGTCCGACGGACAGGCCGAGCGCACTATTCAGACACTGGAAGATATGTTGCGTGCCTGTGTTATTGATTTCAGGGGTAGCTGGGATGATCATTTGCCGCTTGTTGAATTTGCTTATAACAACAGTTACCACTCCAATATTCAGATGGCACCATATGAGGCTTTGTATGGCAGGAAATGCAGATCTCCGATCGGTTGGTTTGACGTGGGTGAAATTCAATTAATCGGTCCAGATGTGGTCCAGCAGCCAGTCGATAAAGTGAAACTGATTTGAGAGCGACTATTAGCGGCCTAGAGTCGACAGAAATCGTACGCTGATAAACGACGTCGACCGTTAGAGTTCCAGATTGGCGATTGGGTGTTCCTGAAAGTGTCACCTATGAAAGGTGTTATGAGATTTGGCAAGAAAGGAAAGCTCAGTCTGAGATATATTGGGCCTTATCAGATTATTCATAAAATAGGCAAAGTGGCCTATGAATTGGATCTGCCAGCTGATTTGGGAGCGGTGCACCCGGTATTCCATGTTTCTATGCTTCGTAAATGTATTGGTGACCCTTCCAGAATCTTTCCTACAGGTGATATACAGGTCACCGATGAGCTATCTTATGATGAGCAGCCTGTAGCCATATTGGATCGTCAGGTAAGAAAATTGCGAAATAAAGATGTGGCTTCTGTTAAAGTGTTGTGGCGGAATAATAACCGAGAAGAAATGACCTGGGAAGCTGAGGAGCAGAAGAAGAAAAAGTATTCTCACCTATTTTCGGTACCTACAGGTAATCCAAATCCTTTATCTGACTATGTTGATTTGTGAATGACTTGTATGTGATTGCTATAAAAGGAACTCCCCCGAATTTTTAGTAAGACCCGTAGAATTAGTCCAACATTCGAGGGCGAATGTTCAAAAGGGGGGGAGGATGTTACGTCCCGTATTTTATACATTAGGACAATCCGAATTAACTAAGATAAGTTAGGGCCAAGACCTTTCCGGGACATGAAGTTGGGACTTTTGACCTTCGATTTTATTTTGAGACATAAGTTGTACATGAAATTGTGGGCATGGAACACTTAGGAAAAGTTGGGACCAAAAGTCATATACTTGGAAGTTGAAAATCATGCAAAAATAGGCCCTTTGGCCGTGTGGCTTTGAAAGTGGTCCCACACATTTTGTGGCCAATTTTAAATGGTCCAACTCATGTGTGGGCCATGGACACTTGGAGGGTTCATCTAGGATCTTAAAAGATGACTTCTAAGTCATCTTTTATCATTTTACACTTAGCAAAAAAATCAAGAAGTTAAAGAACAACAACTCCAACCTCTCGGCCAAACCAAGAAAAAACCAAGTCCAATTTTAGCCATCCCAAAAATATTTCTTTGGTGAAAATCCACTAATTGGAGGTCCCTAAGTAGCGTGGAAGTGTTGTTGGAGCGATCAAGCCATCCATCTAGTAGATCGCAAACCCTAGCCTATTTATGGAGTTGAAGAAGAAAGGTAAGATTTGATCTTATTTTATGTGTGGTGAATGTTTTATGTATGTTGTAGTATGTTAATATGGATGAAATTTGTGAAATATAGTAGGTTGGAGGTGAGCCGTATATGGTGTGTATGATCGTGTAGTTGTGTGTGTTGTGATTGGGTTAATGAATTTATTCTATGTAGCATACTTAGTTGTGTGGTGTGGAGAAAAGAATAAGAATCATCAATATATGTATATGTGTAGTGTGGCCGAATGTAGGTCATATTTCATGACAAGAATGGGTTATGGTTGTGTTCTCGGGTTTGGGATTGTTTCTCGGGAAAATTGGAGCAATTGTTGGATTGTTGGAAATATTGTGTAAATTGTTTAAAATGTCCTTGAATTTTGTTGGTATGGGTTCGGGTTGGTATTTGAATGTATGAGCGGCGATATGGCTTGAATGTAAGCCGTCGAATTGAATATTATGAATGTTGTTGAATGATGTAAAAGAGAGTTATTAGTGTTATATTGCCTTTCGGATTGGTCATTGGAGTTGTTAGGTTGGTTATTGTTGTTGTGATTGTTGATTTGGCCGAGTTAAATTCTCGGGGTTGGCCTATTTACAGGGGAAATGCTGCCCAAATTTCTGTAGAATTGAGTGTTAGTTTGGAATAAATCGCCTAAGTGCCTATGTCTAATGTCTGATATTCGTTAACGTATTTGTAGACCTTGGGGAGCCCGAGGCGTAAGTTGGGATTAGCTTGAGTTGGGCTAGCTTGGAGTGCATACGAGGTATGTAAAGCTCAACCCTTCCTTCTTTTGGCATGCCTTAGTTATAAATAGATTATGTCACGAGCCTCGAGGAAATTCTAAATTCGCAATCCGAGCACGTTATGACTCTTATATATATTTCTTGGCATTCGTATGTTTGATGTGATGAAATATGAACCCTTATGTCTTCGAAACAATTGATTTCCAAATGTTGCACAAAAAGTTTTGTTTTAAAGAATTCCGTAACTATGGACGCCGTATCTTTCACATAAAGGCTCAGATTGCTCCGATATTTTCGTAAGAGTTTGCATGGCGTATGATGAGTATGTTCTCCATAGGCGGGCCTGGCTCGGGTCGATACCCGTCCGTGGGTCCCGCGACTTTCCTTTATGTAATTCGGAAGACTTTTGAAATAATTTGGTATGACTATTATTTTGATCTCAAGTATGGTCATTTTACTTATATTTGAGTCCATGATAATGATTTTATGCATATGGTTACTCACGACTCTGCTCGTGCGTCCTGTTATATCTTTCGCCGAGTCCCGAGCCGGTTTTGTTGTCATGCGCACTTTGATATACTCCGGTGTTATGCTGTGTTTATGGTTCACCGAGCACTCACTAGGGAGTCGGGTTCCACTTATATTGGGCGTTATGTTGTGTATGGCGTTATGTTGTGTTATGATGTGTGACGGGGACACGGAGATGTGAAACCTTCTGGTGTTATGCTTTGTTATGGCGCCATCGACGGGCGGGCGACCATATTTTCTGTGCCCTATGCATGACTTATATTTTGAGAGTAAACATTTTGATATTTTGGACTTGCACTTATTTTCTGTACTTCTATTTCATTTATGCCTCGGATTTGTTTCCTGTATCTTCTGCTTTGCATACTCAGTACATATTTCGTACTGACCCCCCTTTCTTCGGGGGGGGGCTGCGTTTCATGCCCGCAGGTACAGACGCACAGTTTGGTGATCCACCAGTTTAGGACACCCTCTTCTGCTGTTTGGAGTGCTCCTATCATTCCGGAGCCTGCATTTTGGTATATATTTTGTTTGGAGTGCTCCTATCATTCCGGAGCCTGCATTTTGGTATATATATGTACATATTTGTTCAGGGGTACGGCGGGGCCCTGTCCCGCCATATGTTTCGGTTGGTCTGTTTAGAGGTTTGTAGACGTATATGTGGGTTTGTGCCTACTTCTACACTGATGTGTTTGTATGATCCCACTCGCCATGGCAGCCTTGTCGGCGTGCACCTGTATATGTTTTGGGCCGTTGCGCCATTTGATAGCCTTGTCGGCTTCTGATATATATATATATATATATATATGGTTGTGTTGAAATGTGTCTGAGACAGTTTGATATAATTTGAGGCGGTGTGTGATATTTGTGCCTGTATACGCTATCTGTATGTGATTCGGATTGGATGAGTGTGTTCGGGTGCCCAGTTCGGGCACTAGTCATGGCCTACGGGGTTGGGTCGTGACAGAACCTATTAGGGAAGAAATGGGTGCAATCCGCAAGGCATGCAATCCATTGGAAGAAAGGTATATGTCATAAGTAACCCTTGTGGTAGTGCAGAAGAGACATCATACACATCTGCTTCCTGCAAATCAGAATGATCCTAACATGACAGACAAAAATGGAAACACCTTGACAGGTACTGTGATAGATACCAAGATGTGCCACCTTATGGAGCCTGATGTTTACTGGAATGGCCATGCTAAAATCTGAAGTACTAGCCGTCCAGCTCATTACTATGTACTTGTTGATAAAATAGATCTATCACATTTACAAACTGGCTATACTACATATGCAAGGTGCACACATTCGGTCTCCATGAATCCACCAGCCTATTATGCACATTTGGTTGCACTTTGTGCACGATATTACATTGAGGATGATGTGGTAATCATGGAGAAATGAAAATGCTCAAGAAGGAAAAGGGACCAAGTCTCAGTAGTGCTGCAAAGGCAGCCGACTCTTAGCAAAAGACTGAAAATCTTTGTCTAGACCCACTTCTCCTTAGTTCTTGTGCCCCTCCTAGTCCCCCTGAATATCTGACCCCTTGTATTTCATCTCTTAATGTGTATCGCACTCATGGCAATTTAAGCATCATATTTTGTACTGACTAAGACTACTATGTTTTTGTTATGCTTAATCTAATCTGGGCAATTGATTTGTGCAATAATCTTAAAACTTGTTGTTACTTTTCTTGCTTATGTTGTGTTGCCCTAGTGTCTATGAGTTAATGCTACTGAACTTCTTTTTGGCCTGTGCTAGTTTTATTACTCTTTTTAATGATGCAAAAAAGGGATAGAAAACAAAGGGGTGGGAAAGTGAGGAAGAATGATGAGGGAGAGTAGTATATAAATAGTGTCTCTAAGTTTGTCATCATCAAAAAGGGGGAAAATGACTACATGTTTGGATGATTGTCAAACCTGGTGAAACCAGAGAGAGCGAGAAACCCGGTCCTCAATATGGCCTCTCCATACATCTCATAGTCTCAAGAATGTAAACATGTGCGGAAGATAGGGGAACCGTGAAATGGGGAAAAAGAACTGCAAGCTGGGCAATTGTAGGACTGATCCGCAGGGAGAACAGGTGGGAATCTGGTTCTCAGGGGGAACTGTGCCTCTGAGTTTATCATAATCAAAAAAGGGAAAATTGATATGTCATGACATATTTTGATGATTTGACAAACCTTACTCAAAGAACTAGAATACTACCATGTATCTTGAGGTATGAGTCTTAGAGGGAACAAATGAGGTATCTGGGTAAGGGATCTGGTCCTTAGGGGGAATACAAAGGATGTCACTTTATCATCATCAAAAAAGGGGAAATTGATAAGAACTGTTATGTTTTGATGACATGAAAAACCCTAAGGAACCAGATACAATTTGGTTCACCTGTCTAAACTTGGTTAACTTTATGATATCTCATATGCTGCTTTTCTAACATGCTCCTTAAAGGATTAGATGCCTGCAGGATTTGCTCATATATGAGAGACCAGATATGTTGATTCAGAAGGACCAAATAGGGCAGGTCTCCAGCCTGCTCAACCAACAATGCAGTTGTAGACTATTGACAGTGTATTCAGTACTTACAACTTGTTCGAAGAACAGATGAGGAACCAGATTCCTCCAGATAAAGGTCCTGGTCACTGAAGCTGAAAGTCCAAAATCCACAGCTGTAAAGCGTGCTGCTGAAAAGTACAATGCAGCTGTACAGTAGTACCTCATCAAGGCTGACTTGATTAACGGTCCAGATCTCATGAGTGGTCATCTCTACTCTCTCTCTCTCTCTCTCCTCATGCATATAAAGACATCATCTTCCAAGATAAGACTCATCCTTGTACAATCCAAAAATTGCTCCATAAAAAGTGCAAGTATCCATCTTTCAAGGTGTTCCTCAAGAACAGAGCCTCAGCAACCCGAAGGACCAGGTCCAAAACTGAAGATGTTTTAGGTCCTTAGGTTGTTGAGTCTTTGTTCTTTTATGCTTAAATTGTAAATCTACTCTTCCATAAAAAGAAGTTGCTTGTAGGTGTTCAAAATTCTTCAGGTTTCTTCCACAAGCTCTTTGAGTGGTACATTAGGCTAGAGTTAGCTTAGGTGTATTAGTGTATGGATGGCTAGTGTTAGTCACTTTGGTGAATTCTCAAAGGATGTCTTTGAGTGGTACGCTAGGCTAGAGTTAGTCTAGGCGTATTAGTTGAATTCTCAAAGGTTTCTTGTTGGAAGAGTGTCTTCACAAGAATTTTGAGTGGTACACTAGGCTAGAGTTAGTCTAGGTGTATTAGTGTGCTTGACTAGGGGTAGTCAAGTGTCAGGGTTGCATAAGCATTATTGTAAGGGTGAGGAGTTATGGCAGTTAACTTCTAGCTATCAATAGAGTTGTAACCTGAGTTTTCTCGGTTAGTGGAGTTGAAATCCTACTGGGTAGGTCATGGTTTTTAATTTCTTGAGCATGGAGTTTTCCACGTAAAACTCTTGTGTGGATTCTCGTACTGCATTGCATAAGGGAACTGGTACTTAAGTAGGTCCCTCCATACTATGTTTGGTGGACGCAAAGCCTTATAACAATACCCACGACTCTTCACCCTACTTTACTGTCATACTTTCTTTCATAATTCCGGCTGCTATTCTTTATTCTAATGTAAGACAAAATAAACATATGAGAATAATCAAGGCTTACCCACTTGCATTGCTCCTGAAGTCAACTTTTAATCTTCTGTTCACCCGGATTCCTTTTCTTTTCAAGGCAAATGAACACTTCCATATTTAATTTGAAACCGACATATATGCGATGCATGCACATTTTTACTACACTTGGGTATATAATTTCCGCATTTGTTTTTACTCGTGTTATCTTATTATCTTCCAGGCTAAATACCTCCAATTGGATAATACTCTTCTTAGGTTTAAATATCACTGTACTTAATTTTCTTGGATTTAAATACCTCTGAATTTGATTTCCTCGAGTTTAAATACCTCAGAATTTTATTATCTTGGGTTTAAATACCTCCGAATTTGATATATTGGTCGGGAATGATACTTCCGACTTAGTTTTCTTTTCATGAATAAGGCCTTATAATTATGCTGATGAATTAGACATCTCTAATTCATTTAGGCATTAATTGCTTAAGTGCAAACTTATAATTTGTGTATAATTTGTGTACATATAACTCTCAATCTGGAGAGAAAAAGTTTATTTGACTAATACATTTCTCTTTTATTGTAACACCAAACTTTTAGGAAATAAATCCATGCAGCTTTTTGAATGGCCGGCTTCGAGTTTGACCAACATTTATTTAGCCTCTATGAAAACTGCATCAGTCTTTTGATTTAAAAGCTTTGACTTCTTATGACATTTCCTTTGTCAATCCCTAGTATCTCGCCTTGATTCTTCTTCTCAGAAGCTTTTTGGATCATTCTTGATTTCCTCCTACCTCCGATGTTCAATCAATCAAGGTAACACGTTTGTTGTTGCCTCATTAAAAACCTTGCCGGAAAAACCCTTTCGTTGTTTTCAGGGATAAAAATCGGACGAAGGAAAAAAGAGTGCAACACGTGTTTTCTAAGTCCTCCGGGTAATTTCGCAACCTTCCCTTGCTTCCAAACTCATTTCTTGTTGGGATCAACTTCCCTTCCGCTCCAACAATAATTGTTGAAATTTTCTTAGAAAAGACATTTAAAGAATTAAAACTTACCTCGAATGATTTTGAATTTCGATCATTTGGTACGAATTTCTTCCCTGTAATCTTATCTGGCTAAATAATCCTTTGCTCATTCCTTCTGCTCACTTCATCTATCGATTATTCCTCCATTTTTCACTGTAGATTTTTTTTAATCCATAAATCCTCTTTGTTTATGCCACTACCGGGCATTCCATTCATCGAAACTTTTCGCCGGGATGAACTCTAATCCCTTCGGTGTTTGAAATTCTAACCACCTGAGTGAAGCTGCGATCACGACGTTTGTATCATGATTTCAAGGTCTCCCCAAGACAACCTTGAAATCTATGCCTCCATTTACCACTCGAAACTTTGTATTCCTTTCTCTGCCTCTAGTGACAACTAACAATTCTACAACTCCTTTATCAATTTCTCCGGGCAGTTCTATTTCACCCATTATTTCCAACGGTTCTAAGACTCCCCACTGAATAAAATTCACCGCACTTCTCGGAACAACGACAACTCCAAAAACTACGCATTTATTAACCAAAGTAGAAATCGCCAAATCACTGGGTCGGGGTGATATTTCTTCCACAGTTCTGCTGCCAATTGACAATACTTTCTTTCGTTCATTTTCCCGAACTCCTGTCGCCCCATCATTTCTACCCGGAGGAATTTCCTTTTTTTCTCGGGCTCGTCAATTATCATGTTGATAACGTGACGTGGTTTGGTCTAAAGCTCTTGCTTGATCAAATCCTTATTCTTTTCGTAGTTATCTTTGGCCCTGTCACTTAAGAATTCTCTTAAGTGGCCATCCTTTAACAACTGTGCAACCTAATCCCTGGGGTGACTGCAGTCAGCGGTCCGATGACCATGGGTTCCATGATAATCACAAAATAAGCTCATATCCCTCTAACTCGGATCTGATCTCATTAGTCTGGGCCGCTTCGCACCATCAATCTTACTTATTGCTGCGACCAACTCTACTAAATCAACATTGAAATTATATTCTGATAGCCTAGGATTTTCAATATTGTTTGTAACTGAATCCACTGTTGCAGATTTGGATTGCAACCCCCGTCTATTTTGACTTGAATCAATCTTTCTGTCAGAATTTGACCTCTTATATTGATTACTTCGGTTCCGTTCTGGTCTTGAATGGGACCTTTCTTGTTGACCATACGGTTGATATCTTTCTTTTCCAAATCTAAAATTGTGATCAATATTCCTTCTAGGCCTATCATGGTTCCGACTCCGGCTAGTCGATACAACTGGTGATATGATTCTCATTAGCTCGAGTGCATTTATAGAGCCTATGATTCGTGGTAGAGCTCAACTTAGAGTCTATGCTATTCATTGGAGCTTATTCACCACATTTGTACCATTTCAAAGGCCCTCAAGTGTGTATTTCAACACTACACACTTGATGATGATCATTGATGAGAGCCAAGTCTCTACGAGCTTCATAGAGGTGGAATCCTACAAGGTTTGGGAGGTTGCTTGGTTGGGAGATTTAGAGCTCGAGGTGGCTATTTGCGCAAAGGGCTATTTGCAAGAAGGCCATGCATGCAAGGTTGATTAGAGGGTCATCTATGCAAGGAGGGATGTGTTTGGCCATTGAAGGTCAATTCTTGAATTGAAGACTACACTAAGAAGATTAGCCAAACAAGGCCCTTGCCTCATTAATGGCATTTTTGTAATAACTTAGTCTTCTTTAGTCTAAGAGTATAAATACTAGACTTAGACATTTCATTTACTTAGATTATGTTGAATGATGAATATTTGAGTGATGATAGGATTATCATAGTTTTGTTTAGCTAGGGTTTAGCTTAGTTTAGTAGCTTTAATGGTGGATTCCATTGTTGGTCTTTGAACCTTTAATTCTATTGATTTCATGAAGGATTGTTCATTTGTGAATTTCAATTGAATTTCCCTTGCCTTGATTTCAAATAGTATAGGTTCTTTTAGGATTGAATTAGATTGGGAGGTGTTGGATTTAATATATCCAAGGTTGCCCATAAATTCCCCCTAATTGGGTCTTGCTTTTATCCTATTTTCTCATCCTCTTTTCTTCGTATCTTTAAATTCCGCGTAATTGATTTGGTTTCATCCCCAAATCGATTCGTATCAGCCGGTAACCCGAACAGGTCATCTTCCACTCAAATGTTTGACTCATACCTATTATGAAAATCCGCCCATGTTGTAGGGGGAAATTCTAATAGTTTTTCTTTTAATTTTGACGAGGCGCTTGAACTTCTAGGATTTAATCCCTTGGCAAATGTCTCTGCTGCTCATTGGTCTGGGACGGTCGACAATAGCATCCGTTCCTTTTGGAACCTTATAACAAACTCTCGCACCAACTCAGCATCGCCCTGGATAATCTTGAAGATATCTGCCTTCCTTGTTGACACCTTCTTTGCTCCTGTATGTGCTTTAATAAAAGCATTCGCAAGCATTTCAAAGTATCGAATGCTCCGGAAGCAAAGAATACCAAGTCATTTCCCCTTTGGACAATGTTTCGCCAAACTTCTTGAGTAAAACAGATTCAATCTCGTATTGCTGCATGTCATTTCCTTTAATGACAAATGTGTATGCGACCACATGCCCCTAAGGATCTGTGGTCCCATCATATTTGGCTAAATCCAGCATTTTAATTCTCTTTAGGATTAATTTAGGCGCTGCGCTTGGTGGGTACTGCAACTGCACATATCTCGTCGAATCTGGTCCCTTTAGTACCGGAGGGGCTCCTGGAATCTGGGCTATCCGGGAGTCGAATGCCTTAAATTCTTTTTCGTTCCAATCCAATCGACTGTTTAGCTCTTTCTCGTTCTTTTATAGTCGATTGGAAAGGGCCTCCAAATATTGCATAATGTCTGGCATCGTTTTATCACCTTGGGTTTCACTACTACTTTCTCTGTGCTCAGCATTTGTATTGCGTAAGTTTTCTTCGATATTATTCCTTCGTGCTTGCAAATCAGCTATACCCTTTTGCTGCTTTTCCAGCAAATCCAGGATCTTTCCTAACCCTGGATTTGTAGCCGCCACTTCTCTTTAGCGTTCATCATTAGGATTTTGATCATTTCCCGTATGCATGGTGTTACACCCTGTGGTTTTGTACTTGGATATTCGTCTTGCATTAGTGGTTCTAATCTTGGATGCGGGGGTTATCAAGGTTAAATGAGATTAGACAAGTTTATCTCATCGTTATAAAGGGTTAAGTTCATGTTTAGCAGGTATTGGATGGATTAAGTTGAGCAAATTGAAGAGAAAATGTTTTGGGGGGAAAAGTGGATTTTACGGCCTGTTATACTGACCGCATAATTTTTACGGCCCGTATAATTAGCTGGCCCCCAGCGTAAAGTGATTCCAGAATAGGGGAATCACTGGTTAGGTTTTACGGTCCAATTATACGTACGGTCCGTATAGTTGACCGTATAACCGAGTCGGCCCAGTTTTTAATTTTTGATATATACCCAAACCCTCTTCATTTTATTTCATTTCCATCACTTCCCAACTCCATGAGAGCTCTAGAACCTTCTTCCTATCATATTTGACAAAACCCAAGTGAAATCAAAGATCAAAAGGCATAAATCAAGAGAATCAAGTGTTGGGAAGCTCACTAGGGTTGGTATAACCCAAGATTTTCTTTGGTGTTGAAGTTGGGGTTTCACTCAAGTCGATAATTTGATTCAAGTATTTCTCTTGTGTGATTAAGGTAAGTTTTCATCTTTATTTCCATGTTATTAAGAATGCCTAGTTATTGAACAACTTGATTGAGGAAAGGAAGTAAAAGAGGAAGTTCAAGTGAGGGTTTGATAATATTTGAGTAATAAATTGACTTGAGTTGTTAATGTTGGGTATTTTGAGTATAATCTTGCTATGAATGCTAGTAATGATGATGAGGAAGGGTGGTATATGAGTGGATATAGTATTGTGTTGAAATTGTTGTTGTGTGTTGATTATGAAAAAGGAATTTTGGGCATCAAATGAAGTCTCTTGATTATGGAATGGGTGATAATGTTCTTGTTGATTGGGATTTGTTTTATGATATAGTGGAAGTCAATAAAATAGGGGAAATGCTGCCCAAATTTCGCTAATTTGTTAAATTACGCTAGTTTGGACTTAAGAGTGTTTCAAAACTTAACCTTAGTATGATCCTTTTAAATGTAGATCTTGCGAACGAGGAAGAAGAACGTTAAGCGATTAAGGAGACGTTAAGATATGTTAAGGATAACCTTTCTTTCATTTTGGCATGATCTTAAGATATGAACCAACCAGCGAGTAAACGAGCTTCCATATTACTCTACTCTTAGAAGCACTAGGAGTACTTCAGTTTTGATGTTCCTATACCCCGCTATGATTGTTCATTATGTTCATGGGTCCTGAGATTTCTTATAGTGATGATGTTAGCTCAAAAGATGTTCATCGGAGGTAGTACAACCTTATGTCACTCTGAGAGTTCTATGTATTCAGTTTATTCATGCATTGTATTTATATATTCGTGTGCACATTGACCTATGACCAGAAGGCGTTATAGACGCGTATATTATATGTATATGGGGTATGGGAAAAGGGATAGGCGTTATATACGCATTACCACCTGATCAGCTGGTGCACAGAGATGATGATATATGGATCGGGCTGCACGTTCCGCAGCAATATATATATATATATATATATATATATATATATATATATATATATATATATATATATATATATATATATGATGACGGTGTATGGATCGGGCCGTACGTTCCTCGGCACTAACATATAATATATGGATCGGGTCATACGTTCCTCGGCACTAACTGTTATATTATGACCTATGCATATCATACGCCCTGCGAGGCACTTTCATGTTATACAGACGTTCCAGATGTTCAGTTACAAATGCATTCAGATATAGAGATTTAGCTTTCCTACTTCAAATGTTTCTCATGATTCTTATGTACTTGATGTTCTTATGCCTAACATACTCAGTACATTTTCCATACTGACTCCCCTATTTCTTGGGGGGTTGCGTTCATGTCCGCAGGTGCAGGTAGACAGACAGGCGGTCCCACTCAGTAGGACCTTCACTCAGCATTAGTTGGTGCGCTCCATTTGATCCGGAGCTGTAGTCTATTTTGGTATGCTATTCTTTTGAGATGTATATGCATATGGGTATGACGGGCCCTGTCCCTTCCTTTCTACAGTTTTCTATTCCATTAGAGGTCTGTAGACAGTTGTATGTATGTGACAGATGATGTAGCCTTGTCAGCTCCTATTCTTTTGTGTACAGTATATGTAGTGACCCAGTCGGCTTGCACTGTTCTTTCAGTATATATATATATATGTACAGTTTGTACAGAGTTCATGATGTCATCCTCTCATGAGTCAGTATAGTTCAGAGTGAATGATTTGTGAGCCCTTGTTATATAGATACGAGTGTAGGGGGTGTTTGGTCACTAGAGATCAGACACTCGTCACGACTCATCAGTTTGGGTCATGACACATGGATCCACGGGGGGGGGGGATCTAGGCTTGATGATTCCTCGCCCTGACTTCTCCTGTTGTCGGATCTCTTTCTTGTGTATTAACGTTGTTCAACACTCCATTAGTTTGATTTCCACTATTTGTTATTGCCAAAAACTACCTGATAACAAAGATTAAGAAAGTGATAAGTAAAGTAGCTAGAGTAACAAAACAATATCACTATTATCCATAGCCCCACGGTGGGCGCCAAACTGTTTACCCTTAAAAAGAATACAGTTAAATTAATTTGAGATCTAAAGGATATGTGATTTGATTTGTTTTAAACAGTGAAATGAAAGGCTAATAATGACTAGGGAAATCAAGTGAATGAATCAGTAAAGACTTATAAAACAATAATGAAATAAATAAGCATGGGCTTTGTTGATCCTAGGAGTGAATCCTTTGATGGGTTTTCCTCTGGTGGAATAGTTATATGCTTAGGCTTTGGATAATTAATGTTAACCCGGTACAATTGAATAATAAAATAAGCTTAATTGCTCAAGATTGAATAGTATGAACGTGTGTAAGTAAATGTTATTTGATCCCTCTTTTGAGAGGTTGTTGTAGGCTGCGTCTACTAAACAATAAATGGGGGACCTGGTTGAGTACCAGTTCCCTTATGCAATGCAATAAGTGAAGGATACAGGACGTTACCGTGGATAACTCCCTGCTTAAGGGATTAAAAACTACGACCTACCCCAGTAGGATTTAAACTCCACTACACCGAGCAACTTCAGGTTACAACTCTATCGTAAGCTAGGAACTAACTCCCATAATCCCTCACCTTTACAATAACACTTTTGCAACCTAGGAACTAACCATACTTGTAATACTCTGATTGCAACCACCCTCCACTTAGCTAACTCTAGATAAGGACTACTAATACACTTATACTAATTCTAGCCTAATGTACCACTCAATAGCTTAAGGAAACACACTTCCAACAAGCATACTTTGAGAATTTAAAGTTCCTACAAACAACTTCTAAAACAAGAAGTGTAGGTTTCAATTTAAGCACAAATGAACAAAGATTTATAACAACCTAAAGACTATAGACTAAATTCATATCAAGATCTGGTTTTTCAGCTTGAAAGTAACTTTGTTCTTGCGATCACTTGAATTCTTGCGGCGGCAGCTTTTGCACAAGTTAGATTAGGTTTTTCAATTGATACACAATATGTTGCAACATGTTGTATATATAGTAGGAAGCATGTGAGATGGATAGAGACCACTCATTTAATATTTGACTTAAAGCATAGGCAAGCTCAACTGCTATACTTGTGTGCAGTGAGTAGCTTGGCTTTACAGCTGTCTCTACTTACCGTACAAGATGCATAGAGAGCAGATCACATACCAGGTCTCTATTCGGTTCTGAATCAGTTTGACAATCATCAAACAAAAAGCACTAGGATTTATCAACTTCCCCCTTTTTGATGATGACAAACTTATAAACGATGTTCCCCCTGAGAACCAGCTTCCCACTTGTTCCCCCTGTGAAGCAGACCATCATTTTCAAGGCACCTACAACATGTTAGCAAAAATAAAGACCAGATCTCCACATTATCAGTACTTATTTTTTCATTTTCAAGGCCCCTGCAACATGTTAGCAAAAACAAAGACCAGATCTCCACATTATCAGTCCTTATTTTTTGTTCAGTATTTCTTCCCCCAGCATCTCTTCCCCCCTTTGTTCTGCATGAGTATCACTTATTCATCATCTACTCATCTTCCCTCTTTTGACATTATCAAAAAGCATTGAAAACTAGTAAGAAGTTCAGCCATATTAACTCAGACCCAGAGGGGCAACGAATACCAGCAGAATTAGAGGGAAATAAGCAAGCAATAAAGCATAAGATAATGTAATTTTGCCAAATAGAATTTAGAAAATAGGAGAGTAATCTAGTCAGTACTAAAAAATATGGATTCATACTGCAAATGTACCAACAGTCATGTCAGGCAAAAAGGAGCAGAATCTAAGCAGAGGGGGAAAATAAACAGGGGCTAAGAAGAATTCTTGGTGCTGTTTAGGGCCTGAATGAGTTTGTCAATTTTTTCATTATGAGCTTGTTGGTCCTTTAGCATTTGGTCCCCAAATTCATTCACTTTGACCTTTAGCTGGTACCTCTTAGCTCGCAGTTTGTCCATTTCAGTTGCTTCTTTAGTACTAGAACCTGAGGCCTCTGTTTGTTCGCCTAATTTCGCTTTTAAAAGTGCATTTTTTTGCTTTGAGCTGCTGAATCTCTACATTGGCTGCCTCCTGAGCTTCAATTAATATTGAGATGGTGGAGGGGTTGGCATTATCCGCTGCTTTGGGTGTGAGTCCACAGTCTTATAAAGTGGCTAGTGAGACCAGATGCTCTATTGTCCCTAGAGAGGCGGTGCTAGTTTTCACTTGAAAGTGTATAAGCACCTTTGTGAGAAAGAAGCCATAGGGGAGACCAGTTTTCCCTTACACAGTCCTTGCCATTTTTATCATCCGCTCAATCATGATAGCTGACAGGTTGATTGATTCAAAAGCTATTAGAGCTTTCATGAGGACCAGGTCCACAACAGTAACGCTAGAGCTTTCCGTAGCTCTTGGCAAGAGTGCTTTGCTGACGAATTCAAAGACTAGTTGGTGCTCAGGTTTTAGCTCGTACTTATCGAGACTCGCCTTTGTAGCAGACCTTGCTATCTTTACATTGACCTTTTTGAAATCAGTAGAGCCCTTTCCCGTTACAACTCTCAGCCCATCTGTCTTCACTTTCAATATTTGTGCAAGTATTGACTTAGTCAGCACAAACTCCTTTTCAGTTACTGTCAGGGCCAGATCATCATCATCGATTTTGACCAAGCTACTGTACAGTTCAGTAACTTCAGCTTCATACACGCTGGGTGTTGGTGGAGTGAAGAGATGAGTACATTATTGAAATTCCACCATCTACATTAACTCTTTCATCTCAGATACCTCCCGCAGTTTACATTGAGAATTCTCCCAAAAAGAACCTTCTGTTGCTGCAGATTGACTTTACCTTTTTGTCTTTCGGAAGAACCAGGTTCCTCATTTAACACCACTTTTCTTTTCTTTTGAGAAAAGAGTTAAATATCCTGATGTCCTTCTTCCCTCTCCCTCCAACCTTTATTTTCAACTTGTTCACTCTTGTCTCCTTTAGATTTGAAATTTTAAGTTCTTTCTATTTATCCCACCATCCTATTCTTAAAATTCCTTCAAAATAGAGGAATTTCTTCTTCTTCTTCTTCCTCTTTTTCTTCCTCTTCTTCGTCATCAACTTCCCTTGCATCGATAAGGCTACCCTTTTTCTTTCCCACTATTTTTCTTTTCTTGTTCGCAGTTCGAGTACATTTCTCACTTTGACTAGAGATGGCTGACAGCAATGCGAATTTCTTTGTTGTTCTGCGCTTTTGAGTTTCAGAGGAACTATGTGTGAGAGATTTAGGGTATGATTCATTCGAACTTTGGTCAGAGGAAGATAAACGGTTTGATTCTGAAGAGTTAGAGCCCATTTTCATTTAGAGACACGAAGTAACACCTGGTGATAAGAGTTAATGCAAGGAGATTTCGACAGGGTTGTGAAGGAATAAGCTTAGGGAGATGTACAAATGATCTGGGGATTTCTAATGGAAGAAGAGATTGGCACAAATGAAGTATTTAAGAAGGCCTATACGACGCTTTGGAGAAGGTGCAATAGAAGGAACAGATCAGTTCATGAGAAGGGCAATGATTTGTGGAAGACGTTATTTAGAGAATTATGTTTGGTGAAAGGAGCATGACTTCAATCGGCACATTTTGCAGTTTAACCAAATATGTGAGTACTGAAAGGATTACTAACCTGAGTCACAGGGACCAGATCCCTAAAACAAAATTCTTGAGACAAACAACAACTTTGAAGTCTGCGACATTGCTTGTGCTTACTCTCTCTTGGTTCTATCAGGCACGCATACCTATAATGGTATAAGAGTGAGTTATACATAGTCGAAAAACACTTATCAACCCAATACCTTTCTTATTGTCATGATTTTTCAAGAAATTGAGAGACTCGGTTCTTGATTTTGGCACCACTTGAATCAGGAAGAGAGTTCCCCCCTTTGTTACCAACTGCTTACATCCTCCAGTGAAGGCTTTAAGGAAAGAGCTACATTAGTTTGAAATGAGAGCTGGTCACTCCCAATAAATTATATTATCACCATCCTCACACTCTTCCCTTCCCCATGGATGATATCACTGATTGGCTTTGGGAACCCAGATAAGTTTGGGTTCTTTACTTTTGAAAAAAGGATGAATCAGGTTCCTTTTAGCCCGTATGGGTAACACATCTCTTTTCTTTTCTAGTGATCCTTTCTTTTGAGGACTTGTTTCTTCCATTTTAGCTTTACTTGACACATACTTATAGTTTCTCAGAATAGACTTGATCCTTGGTTTGCATGCCTCCTTGTAGTAACCTTCTTGCCCACAGTGCGTGCACAACCCATTTTCAGTTGAGGAGACAAACTTGTTGTATGGGTTGTAGGATGTTTCTTCTTTTTCAAAACCAAGTCCTTCTTTACCACTTCCCTTACTTTTGTACATGGTTGTGATCACATCAGAGGACCAGGTCCATTTGAGAGCCTTGTCAAGATCAAGCTTGGTCCTTTCCAAGTCCTCCTTCAGTAGCCTATTTTTATCTATTTCAGTAATGAGACTTTGTCTTATTGTCTTTAGCTCATTTTCAAGCTCCCAAGAAGTTTCACTTGCTTTACCTCTTCCTTTGAGAAAGACTTCCAGCCCTTCTCTTGATTGCCTTTCCAAGGAGATGTTCTGCTGGCTTGTCTCACAGATCAGTTCCTTCACTTCTCCAGTGGGTAAGCACATGTTATTCTTTTCTTGCTCCACCTTATTGTCATCACTCTTCATATCCGAATCGGCCATGAGAACAAATATTGATTCATATTCAGATGCTTCATCTTCAATTGGCCATCATTGACATGTCTCCATCATCATTTTCATCTTTCGGTTCACTAGAGAAATCTTCTCATGCAGCAAACGCTTGCTTTACCAGCTCGTCAGTAGCTTCTCTTCTTCTGAATCTTCGGTCGGGGATCTGGTTCCTCTTGACCGCCCTGTCATGATTGTCTTGTCTATTTTGGGGACATTCTTTCATGAAGTGACAAGGTTTCCCACACTTATGACAACAATTGTCATTTCCTCTGAAGTTTCTGCTGGAGCTTCCAGACTTGAGGATTCCACTTTTTCTCTTGATCATCTTTTGAAATCTCTATGTGAGATAAGCCATTTCAGATTCGTCATCACTTGAATCTTCTCTTCTAGCTTTGAGAACCAGATTTCTTTCTTTCTTAGCTTAAATCTTTTCTGCCTCTTTCATAGACATCTTCAACTCATATGTCTTAAGGTTTCCGATGAGCTCATCGACAATCAACGTGCTGAGATCTTTGGCTTCGGAGATGACATTTACCTTGCTATCTCCGGAATCAGGTAACACACCAAGCAACTTTCTTACCAGTTTGGTGGTTGTGATGATCTCTCCCAGAGAATGAAACTCATTTATAATAGAGGTGAATCTAGTGTGCATATCATGAATAGATTCTCCCTCTTTCATTTTGAACATTTCATACTCTATGGTGAGCATGTCGATCTTGGTGTTCTTCACCTGTGTTATTCCTTCATGGGCAGTTTGAAGAGCTTCCCAGATCTCTTTGGTAGTTGTGCATGATGAGATTCGGTTGTACTCATCTGCTCATATTCCACAGACAAGGATCTTCTTTGCTTCAAATTTCTTCTCAACAGCTTTCCTGTCTGCCTCGGAGTATTCTTTTCTATTTTTTTGGGTGGTTTTTACACCATCTTCATCTCGATTCATGGGAATATGAGGGCCATCACAAATGATGTCCCATAACTTTGAGTCTTTAGCCATGATGAAATCGTGCGTCCTAGTCTTCCACCACCCATAGTATTGTCCATTAAATCTAGGTGGCCTAGTGAAAGACTGTCCTTCTTCCATATTTGGTGGGGCTGCCAATTTACAGATTCTTTCTAGGTGTGTCCTTATTCCATATTTGGTGGGGCTGCCATTTTACAGATTCTTTATAGGTGTTAACCTTTTAGAAAGCACCTGCTCTGATACCAATTATTGTAAGCTGTGCGTCCACTAAACAGTATATGGGGGACCTGGTTGAGTACCAGTTCCCTTATGCAATGCAGTAAGTGAATGACACAGGATGTCACCGTGGAAAACTCCTTGCTCAAGGGATTAAAAACCACGACCTACCCCAGTAGGATTTCAACTCCACTACACCGAGCAACTTCAAGTTACAACTCTATCCTATGCTAGGAACTAACTCCCATAATCCCTCACCCTTACAATAACGCTTTTGCAACCTAGGAACTAACCCCCGTAGTCCCTCTACACTTGTAGTACTCTGATTGCAACCAACCTCCACTTAGCTAACTTTAGCTAAGGACCACTATTACACTTAGACTAATTCTAGCCTAATGTACCACTCAACAGCTTGAGGAAACACACTTCCAACAAGCATACTTTGAGAATTTAAAGTTCCTACAAACAACTTCTAAAACAAGAAGTGTAGGTTTTCAATTTAAGCACAAATGAACAAATATTTACAACAACCTAAAGAACATAGACTAAACTCATATCAGGATCTGGTTCTTCAGCTTGAAAGTAACTTTGTTCTTGCGATCACTTGAATTCTTGGGGTGGCAGCTTTTGCACAAGTTAGATTAGGTTTTTCAAGTGATACACAATATGTTGCAACATGTTGTATATATATTAGGAAGCATGTGGGATGGATAAAGACCACTCATTTAATATTTGACCTAAAGCATGGGCCAGCTCAACTGCTGTACTTGTGTGCAGTGAGTAGCTCAGCTTTACAGCTGTCTCTGCTTACCGTGCAAGATGCACAGAGCGCAGATCACAGACCAGGTCTCTATTCGGTTCTAAATCAGTTTGATAATCATCAAAACAAAAAACACTCGGATTTATCAGAGGCCTTTAGGCTCCTTTTATATTACAAATACATCAGCACGTAAGCCGTGATTAAATTCTAATAATGAGTAATAATAAACAATAAATGTTGTTTTAATTCTAAATCGTAACGTCTACTTCGAACCTGGACCGGTCACACAACATTCATCTTTTATTAATGACCCGAAACAATTGCCTTGGTTGGTTTGCTCCAGATTTATCGGGGTCTCTCATTCTGATCAAGTTAAACGACTAAGCAACTTTTCACCTTCAACTGCCACGTGTTCCTTTCTCGTCATGCCATGTGTCAAGCCTATATTTTGTCATGTATACAGTTTGAAGTTTTAAAAACAACTTTTAAGAATATTTCAAGCTTACTCACAAAACTTAAACTGTGTTTTCATGTCCAAACACAATTAATTTCTAAATATTTTTCTAACTTCAACTTCAAATACCATTTTTCTTAACAAACTCACGTTCAAATGCGAGAGATGGCAGTTTCTTGTTACTCTCTCCATTTCAAAATAAATGAATTTTTGGGGTGAGGCACACCCCTTAAGAAAGTTAATTAAAGACAAAGGGTAATTTGTCAATATTATTAGTTTGCTTCTTCCCAAACTTTTTTAAAATTAGAGATAGTCAATATTGTTATTTGAAAAAACTCTTTAAAAAGGAGGGTAATTTTGAAAAATAATAATTAATACATCTTTAAACTTTGAAAATTTTATTTTATTTTGAATCATCAAAAAAATGCCAGAAATTCATTTATTTATATTGGAATAGAGGGAGTATTATTAGGCAAGTAACATAAATTAGAAAGATAGCAACTCAAGAAATTGTTTTTGCAAGTTCACATAAATGACCCGACTCCCTAATTAAACTACCACATTGCCCCAACGCGTCCTTAAACCCTTTTCGTTTTTGTGACCCAAATATCACACCTCTTCCTCAACTTGAACTCTGTTGTGTCTTCAACCTTGAATGGCTTTCACCTTGTCATAGAATCAGCTGACATCATTGTTGTCAAACCTCAAACCCCTTTTCCCCGCAAAATCCAAAAATTCAACTCCCAGACTCTCAAAGGTAAGCCATTTCTTGAATTATCAGCCATGAACCATTTGCAGAAACTGATAACTCCATTAATTCTCAAATGGGTTTCTTTAGATTATGTTTTTAACAATTCTAGACCATCAAAAACGATTCTTTGGGCAAGTGGATCGTTCCACATTGCCCAAAAGGTTAGATTTTATGCAACTAAAAAGAAGTCTAAATTAGAGCAAGAATGTAATATACCTCGTGCAGTGAGGAAAGAAGCACAAGCTGCTTTGTTAGAGTATTTGCATTCCACTAGAAATTTGCAGTTTATGGATGCTGAATATATGAGTAAAAACTCACCTTTTTTTCTTTCCAAGTTGTTAGAAAGAGTGGATAATGAAACTGATATTCGACGTTCTTTAACTCGATTCTTGAGATACCATCCAATCAATGAATTTGAACCATTCTTTGAGAGCATGGGTTTGAAACCTTGTCAGTACTTGTCATTTCTTCCCAGAGATTTGATGTTTTTGAATGATGATCAGGGGTTGTTGGATAGTTATCATGTCTTGTGTAATTATGGTATTTCACGAAATAAGATAGGAAGGATTTTTGCTGAAGCTCCAGAAGTATTTAGATATGATCCTGGAGTTCTGGACTTGAAACTTCGTTCTTTTCAGGGGGTTGGTTTAGATCAGTCTAATGTGGTTAAGCTTGTTAGTGCAAGTCCTCATCTTTTGATTGGGAATGTACACAAGGAATTTTTTGAAGTTGTTGAGAAATTAAAGACAGCGGGAGTTGAATACAGTTGGATTGAGGCGCAATTGAAAGGAAATTCTATCGATTGGGGTCAGTTACTTGACCTCATGTGCCTCTTGAATTGGTTGGGGTTGACTGATGAACAATTAGGAAAATTAATTTGTCAAGTTCCCCATCTTCTGTTTGATTGTTCTGGACGTACTACATTTTTGCTAATTGGATTCTTGTCAAAATTTGGTTTTGAGAAGCCCGAATTACTCGATGTATTTCTACACTTACCACAAATTCCAATAAAGACATTTGTTTTCAATATGAGGCAATGCTACCAGTTCTTGATTGAAATTGAGATGCCTGTCGTAGAGATAGGAAGTATCGTTCATTCATACCCTACATTGCTAGGCTCATGTGTTTTGAAGAAAGCTACGAGCTTGCTAACTATCCTGAATACGGGGAAGAAGCGGCTATGTAGTGTGATCAAGGAGAATCCAGAATTCTTGAGGAATTTGGTTCGTGGAGCCAAAGTTGAAAAATTACCAATAGCTGAGGAGGAGGTAAGATCCAAAATGATGAAAATGAAGTTCCTTTTAGATTTGGGTTTTGCTGAGAACTCGAGCGAAATGGAGAAAGCTCTCAAAGTATTTAGAGGAAAAGGGGTGGAGCTCCAAGAGAGGTTTGATTGTTTGGTAAATGCTGGTTTGGATCGAAAGCATGTTGCTTCAGTGCTGAAAATATATCCGCAAATACTCAACCAAAGGAAAGAGGTACTTGAGGCAAAGATTGATTTTCTAGTGAATAAATTGGGTTATCCACTGTCTGCTTTAGTTTCGTTTCCATCTTACCTCAACTACACAATTCCAAGAATCAGGCTTAGGCTTTCAATGTATAATTGGCTCAGAGATCAAGGAATGGTGGACGCCAGATTGGCTTTGAGCACTATCATAGCTTCCTCAGAGAAATTATTCATGAAGGCATATGTAAATCCTCATCCTAAAGGGCTTGAAGTCTGGCAAGATCTGAAAAGAGAGATATATACTGATTAAGTGACATCTGGTTACATTGGCAAGGGAAAGTTTAAAGCTTGAAGTCTATTTAAAGCGCAGTCTCCTGCTTAAGTTAAGATGAGTACCATTTCTAAATGTGTTAACTTTGAGTGAAACTAAAAGGAGCAGGCATCCAGGTAATGGCCTTTCTAGTTGTATTGTCCCTGTTTGGGCTTGGTGTCCGCTAGTCTTGATTTCACCTGTCTTTTCTAATGACAATATGTCTAACTGTTTTACTTGCTATTGATGTACTGGTAAAACTTTAAAATTCTTTGTCTTTGTTAGGGATTGTCTTCTTTATGAACTGTTCTACTCCTTAGCATTGACCTCTCACTTGTTTATATGATTGGTAAAGTGAACAAAGGACCATCTTACTTGTACTAGGGCCAAATACAGATTGTAGTAGAATAATGTTTTTCTTGTGCCACGTGGAAGGGTAATTTCCAGTTTTGGTGCTTAGCATTCACGGAAAACCCCCTTTTTGTGATGAATAGAATGCTCAATGTCCTCTATTTTGCATATTTGGGGTTTGACTTTTCAGAAACCATTAAGTCCTCATAAGATGATAAAGAATGTAACTTACCACTTTTATGAACATAAATTTGGAAGCCCTTCTTTCTTTCTGAGTCAACCCCGTAATTGATGAATCTGTTGATTAAGATGTAGAAAACTAGAAATTGACCAAACTTTGAGAGAATCATTATCATTTTGAATATAATCAAACAATGGGCTGCAAAAAGCTAGGGGTAAGGTTTGCGTACACCCCATCCTCCCCAGACCCTAATCGTGGGATTAATCTAGGCATGCTGTTGGGCTGGAAAGAACATGTCTACCAAAAACTTAGAATGCATGGATATTTAAGAAGATGGTATATAGCAGCAACAACAACAACAACATACCCAGTGTAATCCCACAGCCACAAGTGAAGTTTGGAGAGGGTAGGATGTAAGTAGACCTTACCCCTTTTTTAGGGTAGAGAAGCTGTTTCCGATAGATCCTCGACTCAAAAGAAATGTATCCGACGCAGGATGTAAGAAAGACAGGACAACAAAATAGCAAGATACAAAAGAAATGCAGCAATAGATAGTAGTACACATCGAAGAAAAAGAAACTATGAGATAACTAAAGAATACTACTAGAAAGGAGAATAGAAGAGGCCCCCCTGCCTCTCCCACACAAAGTGTGACAACACTCTGCTACCTACTAGCCTTCTACCCTAATCTTCGACCTCCATACCTTTCTATCTAAGAAGATACTATAGCAAAAGATCAAAATACACAGCAAAAAAAAGTGAAAAGTGAAAAGAAAAGTTATGGAAACCATAAAAGAGATCTACAATGTATTTATCAAAAAAAGAAAAATAGCGATTGTGGATAGCAGACTATAGAATTTAGACCAGGGTGGCTGGAGTGTGCTGCGGACATGAATGTTCCTCTTCTTCTCCCTCTCGTGTTTTTCCTCTTACTCTTCATTGAGTTGCTATTCTGTGTATGGTGAAGCTTTGACACCAATATGCTCTTTACTTTCACTCTTTTCTTCTTTGTTTATTTCTTTTTTTCGTTTCATTCTCTTCCCACTGTTTTATTACCTTTTCTGCCCATAAATGGTTCCCTTGTTTTGTTATTCTTGTATCTATCCATTCCGTTGGTATTAACATATCATGCAGGTGCATTATAGATCAAGGTATTAAGCTATATGGCATGGAGTGTGAAACCCCACAGCCAATTTCAAGAACAAAAGTGACTGCACATTGATCAATGCAGGAAGAGGTGAGGATAAATATAAGTAAAGAAAACTAACAGATCCCCAGCTAAAACTACTTTAATCAATAAACGACTTTCTTTTTCATTTATATTACACTTTCAATCAAAGATACAACGAAAAACTTCATCCATAACATGCCAATCCAATCTATAGCTCTATCCCCTGCTAAGGGAATTACTTGCTATGTTTTCAAGTGAAAATAAATTTAGATACTTTCATGTCTGAATGTTGCTTTCGGTCCCTAGCAAATATGCAGTCATAAACATAAAAGATGCATTCTATTGTTGCTAGCTTCTTTTTACAATCATTTAGATGGCGTTTTATGCTTCCCCATAATCCATATACGAGCTCATATTAAAAGTGAAAAGAGAAAGACATTGTGTCATCGTTCATATCTGCTGGAAGAAGTGTGCACGAAAAGGTTCATTCAGTTAGTTTAACTCTATCATTAGAGTCAACCACATCAATTAGTCATATGGTGCAGTTGGTCTTCTGAAGCACATAGGAAATAAACTTCACGACTTCAAGGTTGCATTGGTTTATCACAATCTTTTTATAGAGAAGTTCTCCCCCCCCCCCCCCCCCCCCCCCCCCCCCCCCCTTTTTTTTTTTTTTACACTGGTAACTAACAACAACAACATACCCAGAGGACTACTGCTTCACAAGGAACCTATCATATCAATTAGTGCTTCAGTCTCCTCTACGTGGTTTTCTTTACACCAAAAATGAAACAAAAGAATGCAATTCATCTTGAATTTCTGCACAGAATTGCTTTTGTCTTCAAAACTCTATAATTCCTCTCCTTCCAAATTGTCCACCATATACAAGTTGGGACAAGTTTCCACCTCTTCTTTTGTCTCACTGCCTTAAGTTGCTCGGACACGACATGGGTGTGGGATCCGTGCCTGATTTGGTCAACCGATATTGGGTACTATGAGCAAAATCGACAGAGAAATTCGGGACAGATACAATGATTTCTGTAATCAAAACAAAAGCTAAGGTGAAATTGAAGAACATGGAACACCGTGCATATAGAAATTTATATGTCAGTCCTTTTCCTTTTATCTCCTTCCAGGATTCTCCTCTTGATCAATATTTTCTCCTTGAATACCTTTTAAGTTTTCCACATAATGTCTCATAATTTAGACACATAACTCTATTTTTAGATATTTGAATTATTTTTAGCCGAATTCCCGCACCCGAATCAGTACCTGGATCCGTACCCCTGAATCTTAAAATTTAGATCATGAAGGATCCGACGTCTAAATCCGCACCCGTATCCGTGTCCGAGCAACTTAGCTCACTGCACCATAGTTCCAGCACTTCAATAAATCACAGCTGGATGCTGGCATAGACCATCTTAGTCCTAACATGTTTAAAAAAAAAAAGTCGCCACAGCTGTCCAGTTATGGGACAGTATAGGAACATATGGCTATTGTTTTCCCTGGCTGCACCACACCGACAACATCTAGAGCAAAGATGAAATCCCCTTCTTCTTAAGTTTTCCTGCGTGAGACATGCTTCTCTTGCTACAAGAGACATGCTTCTCTTGCTACAAGCCAAGAAAAACATGAGACCTTGTGAGGTGCCGTAGTCTTCCATATGAACTTGGCCACTAGACAGGTTGTGTATTTTGTCTAATCTGGAAGTTATAAGTTGATTTGACAGTGTAGACTCCATCACTGCCAGGTTTCCAGACAAAGTATCCTCAGATTCCTTGAAACCTTGGAGTGATTTCAAGGTCTTGAACAATTCCACAGCTCTTTCCAATTTCCAATTATGTAATAGCCTTCTGAAAGTGATATTCCGCCCCAATACTCTTTTAGCTGATTACACATTTTCTTCTGGGGCCTCCAGTTGTGTGGAATTCGCATTGTTGTTTTTGCCCTTTTTATTAGTTGGTCTTATTTATACAGGGATACTTTTCATAGTATTGTATAACATTCATATATCTGTATTAATCAAAGAGTGGAATACAAGCCATATCTATTCATGTCAAGACACAAGTCTTCCATAAATTTCCTAATTTGAGTTATGTGTTTTACCTTTATTTTTCCTCATTTTTCCTATTTTCTTTGGCTGTTTTCTTTTAATTATCGATGGATCAATTACATTAATGTCACTGATTCATTGCCTGCAGCTGTTAAAAATCGGCAATCTTTCTGGTTGTCTGCAACAAGGGAAAGAAGGAAGAAAATAAGAAGAAACAAGAGCCAGAAGGTGAACAACATCAAAGGTAATTTGGTAGATGATTAAGTTACGTTATTCTGCTATAATTTAATTTCTTCATGAATGGATAGATTAAAAATTCATGACAGCCTTACTGATTTGCCTCGTACATTCGTGCAATGTCTTAACAGTTCGAAAAGCAGCGCAGAATCACTCTAACAAGTACACAGCGCGGCAAGAAGAGGTTTTATGGGATGACAAGATTCTGCACGATTGTCTATCTAACTTAAGATAACGAGTAAGCTCAATATGGCTGAAGAGGGCTTCGGCTTTTTCCTATGCAATCCAGCTATGATTTTGTTAGGGTTAATGCTCTCAAGTATCTCAGCAAAAACTGTGTTGTAAACTTGCTTCTTGTGGTTTCTTTGCCCAACTTATACGATCATGGAGAAAACTATTTTTTCGTTTATTTTTAGAGGAATTATTTCCTTGTATGAGAACCACCGTTCATGTACTATTCCTCCTTAGCAATAAGAGCAATTGAGAATTCTTATTCCTCATTCACTTTCAGTGCTCAACCTTCCTGGTATGAATGTGCCAATGTGAAATGCACTGACAAGAAATCAGAGGGAATTGTTTCCTCAAAATGCAGATTTTAGCTTCCCCTGTATTAATGAGTTTCAATTTTATTGTTGCAACCTTATTTCCTAGGCGTGCTTTGGTATGATGGAAGTCATTTTCAGAAATTGCTTGCTCGTGTTTTGCTGGAGAGAGAAATTTTTCTGAAAACAACATTTACTCCACTAAAGAATGAAAGTATTATTAGCAACCGGATTAATTAAAAAAATAGCAAACCAAATGTTGTTTGATGAAATTTTGAATTTAAAGGTTGATAATATTGTCTAGGTGTTGGTCAAAAGTTGTGCTATGAAGTAAAAAATTGAGATAATTGTGAAGGAAAATGCTTCCACCTAAAAGTGAGGGAAGTCGTTTTCCTCCATTTGGTGTAAAATGTTTTCACTAGAAAATATCTTTTAGCACCCAAAAACAAAATATTTTCTATCAAAACAAACACAACCTTGAGTTAAACTGGTATTTATGTTTCTTTTAGCGTGGCCCCGCGTTGGGGGGAGGGGAAGTGATGTTTGGTCACTAAAAATTAGTGAATACCTAAGGGATAAGATTGCTTGGTTCTTGTTGTGGGAATCAATGATCGGCACTTATACACCTAATTTGTGCTGGTCTTTAATTTTTGTCCCTCGTAATAACTTCTTCGCGAGGCATAAATTTATATTTTCGCATCATAATATTCACAAGTTATACCCGTCTTTTATAGAACTTATGCCCCGCTAGGCATACATTCCATTGCAAAAGGGCAAAAATTAAAGACGCCCATTTGAAGGGAAATCAGGCAATTTTATTGATGAGATTTGGTAGAATTGGATAGGCGTGTCAAATTTGGACCAAAAGTTGAAGACCCGCCCAAATTTTTATGGGTTGGGCTGAAGATAATTTTATATTGGGCTGATTTTAGCCCAACCCAACATAGCCCATTTTAAAGTGATCTCCAACTTAGGCCAATTCTAGCCCATTTTTAAGATTTACTTAAATTTGAGTTTATTGCTTGAGATTTAGTTTATTTGTTTAATATATACACTTTTCTTGTATCACATATCTTATAAGTTTGTGATGTGTTCAATATGAAGGGAAATGTTTTTCACGAAAAATGTTTTTCTCGAAAAATATTTACCAGCAAAATTGTTTTCTTAAAAAAAAAAATTCCACAAAAAATCCGTAAAAATAATTTAAACTAGATCAAGTTAGGCGGGTCATGACCCAACCCATTTTTAGTCCATTCAGCCCAAATAACTTTTGGGCCAATGTTAGCCCAACTCATTTATTACCTCAATCCATTTTTATTGAGTTAATTTCAGCCTAACCCGCCCATTTGACACCCCTAGAATTGGACAAACTATTCAAAGACTGCAGGGTTCTTAGGATCACGTGTGCTTTATATCCTTAGCTAATGGAGATATTAACTCTTCCGGGAACCAGTAACACAGTCACCCAAGAAGGCATTTCCAACCGAAACTTCACCTCCGACGCTTTTTTTCCAGGCCTGTTCGGACATACGGTTCCCGCGGAAGATCAAGTTGGTGAGCCGTGTGATGGGAAACCTTCCCGCACGGTTCGGAGAGCACTACGAGCCCTCTGTCCCACACATCTAGCCAGCTCGCGTGGTTCACCGGTTCCACCGAAAACTCTCCTAAGTTGAAGCGGAGCATAGTGCGCTTTAGGCGCTGAGCGAGAAAGGTCTCTTCTTTCCTTTCGGTTTATTCACTGATCTGAAACGACGCACTTGTTTTCTTATTAATTCCCGGGGCGGTGGTGAGACCGCAAAAATCAAAGCTGCGGGGAGG